>NC_056591.1:26054512-26750259 GCF_018340385.1 Cyprinus carpio
CACAATGCGATCAAATCTGCGGATGGAAAGACAAACAAAAACGTTTGTGTTTTTACAGATGAACGAGTGTAAAGGAAAGATGAAGGTTCTGTTTCCTCCAGAACGGAGCAGCCATCACCTGTAACTGGATATAGAGACTTAGGAGGAGACACTGCACACTATGATTTATTTATCCTGCCGCTCCTAATTCAATTGTGTGTGAACCTGAAGAACTGCTGCGACTGATTCAGCCCGGATTGTCTCCTGTGGGGCTTTGGCATTAATTTTACCACAGAATTGTTTGATCTTCTTGACTTTGTGTTTTGGGATATTTTCAATTTAATGCATAAGTTTAATGAAGCCTAACACAAACTCATTCTCTTTGCTGACTGTTTTTAATTTGCATTCTCTATAATATAATAATACTGTATATTGGTACACTTTATAATAGGGTTTCATTTGTAAACAATACATTACCCTACAATACTTCTACAGCATTTATTAATCTTAATATTAATCTCTACATTTACTAATATATTTTTATGATTAAATGTTGTATCTGTTAACAAAGCTATTTCACTGTAAACTAACATGAATATCTTTATTATCTAACACTAACAAAGGTTAATACATTTTGCAAAAAAATATATTGCTCACCATCAGTTTATGCTAGTTAATGCATTAAAGGAATAGTTCACCCAAAAATGAAAATTTGTTTCTGTGTACTGGGCCCTCAGGCCATTCCAAGAAGAATGAGATGAGTTGTTTCTTCCATCAGATGGTTGGAGAAATGTAGCATGTACTCCCTTGCTCAGCAGTGATGCTCTGCAGTGAAGGGTGCCGTCAGAATGAGAGTCCAAACAGCTGATAAAAACATCACAATAATCCAGAAGTAATCCACAGCACTCCAGTCCAGCAGTTAACATCTGGAGATGTGAAAAGCTGTGTGTTTGTAAGCAAATCCATCATTACAGTGTTTTAACTTCAAACCATTGCTTCTATACAAAATACGAGTCCATAAAACATAATATTTCTTTCTCCACTGGAAAAATCATCTGGTCTGAATCAGGAGAGAAATTTGCACAGATCAAGCACCAAACAATTATGTGGGTGGATTTTGATGTGAGAGACAACAGTAGATGGACTTTTTCACTGGCAGAAGCATTATTATGGATTATAGATTTGTATTTTGTCTAGAAGCAAAGGTTAAAAACATCTTAATGATGGATTTGTTTCTTACAAACATGCATATTTTTTCTTCTCAGGATGTTAACTGGTGGACTGGAGTGGTGTGGATTATTGTGATGTTTTTATCAGCTGTTTGGACTCTCATTCTGACGGCACCCATTCACTGCAGAGGATCCATTGGTGAGCAAGTGATGTAAAGCTAATGTATGTAATCTAAAGCTAATGTATGTAATGTCATGCTACGGTAATTTTCTACTTGTTTGGTATGGGTGGTGGGGTGGGGGGTGTGGGGAAATTTCATTTTTGGGTGAAATATTCATTCAACTAATGAAATGCATTAACTAACAATGTTCACCAAAATATGGTCAGTTTGTAAATCTGTGCTAATTAATTCAAAGCTGTTCAACCGAACGCACACAGAAGTGCCTCCATTGGCAGCAGGTACAATCGTTGGCAGCTACCCGTCGTCGACCCCTGTTACTATGGCAACAGCCGTTCATTTGTTTTCTGTCGTGCTTCTGTGTGACTGTCGGCATGCGGCGTGATCTTTGTTCAGCATTAACAACACATCCAGCAAAAAACACAGAAAACAGTATAGAGCCAGAGCCAGTTTTTCTGCATCATAAACCTTACAACAATTTGATTTAGTAACTACAGCTTTAGATGCTACAGATATTATTACCGCTGTAAAAACATAATAAATGAGTGGTGCCAAATTCTGGGACCCAAGCCACACAGACACGGTCCTTCTTTCAGTGTGGGTTCAGTGTGAGATTTTTTCACTTGTTTAATGGTGCAGCAGATGAAAATGGTGTGTCTGATTATTTTGTCAAGTAAGTGATCCTTGTATTTGCAAACTAATAAACTTAAAGTGATGCATGTAGTAGTCCTTTATGTGATACATAAATGAAACGGCTTAGAAACTAGATTCATGGGGGGCATAGTTTATTATTAACTATTTGCAACTTTTTGTTTCTTTTAAATAATCATTTTCAAAATGCATATATTCAGTTGTTTAGAATCAGCATAAAACATCTGATTAAGTAAAAAAGTATGAGCATGGTTAATTTTTAAAATATGTGTGGATTTGGAATTAACAATAATTCTGTTTTTTTTTAGTCATCTTTTTTATAGTTTTTTTGTTTTTTTTTTTATATTTTTTTTTTATTTTTTTTTATATTTTCTTTTCTTTTTTTTTAGTTAATGTTTTAGTAATTTTATTGTTTTTGTCATTTTTATTAGTTTTAGTTTTTTTTTATATATGTCTATATAAGGTTTTTATTATTAATTTTTATTTCAGTTTTAGTTGTTTTAGTACATCTTTTTTTTATATATGTCTATATAAGGTTTTTATTATTAATTTTTATTTCAGTTTTAGTTGTTTTAGTACATCAAGTTCAGTCACCAAAGCTTTTTAAATGATTTAAATTTTAGTTTCAGTATTAGTTAACTATAACAAATAATATATAATAACTATAATATTTATCATCAATAAATAAAATTTCTCTCTCATACATTTAATATATGAAAAAGAAATGTGATTTATTGATGATAAATATACAAACCTGATTGTTGTGTATTTTAAACAGTTACCTGTTTCATTTATGAATGACTGAGAAATATGCATCACATTAAGTTTTTAGTTTATGTTAAATCTGTGTAATCCTAATGGATAGAAATTGTACTGTGGTAGTTTGGCCGAACTACGGTTGTCATATACTTTTCTCGACAGCATATTCCATATTTCCTGATAAGTTGTGCTCATTATGAATATGTCCAAATTAAACTCATTAGTGTCACAAGAGAAGACTGATTGGAGTCAAAGCAGCATCATCTGTAGATCATTCATCAGACAGACGTCAGACACTGCAGGGCAAACATCACATCTCTGAATCACACAGACATCTGAACTTCTGCTTCAGCCCCAACTTATTCAGACATATTACAGAGGAAACATCAAAAACAATGACTCTATTTACTTCATTCATGTTTCTGGACCAGTTGTTCTTATTGTGTTATTTAAGCATCATTGGTATACAATTGTACTTTTAATTCATATTTTAAATTAGCTTCTATTTTTCTATTTTCTGTTTTCAATTAAATGAAAGTTGCATTTTTAATAATTTTCTTGTGTTTTTTTGAACTAGTTTTTTAATGTCTATATGGATTTTAATACATTTTATTTCAGTTTTAGTTATTTCAGTATTTCAACTTAAACTAAACAAAAAGAAGAAATTCCTGAATTGCGAACTGGCAAATATGCTGAAATAAAATAATATTGTAATTGTAATATTTATTTTAGTTAACCTTTATTTCAACTAAATGTTCATGCAAATTTTTCAAAAATGTTTTTTTTTTTTTTTTTTTTTTAATGGTTTAAGTTTTTGTTAATGATAATTTCTCTCCCTCTGCCTCTGAAACAACTTATTGTTCAAATTGTGAGAGCTATTGAGGCCAGAATGTTTTTTTTATGTTTTTGAAAGAGGTCTCTTTCACTTCATAAAGCTGAATTTATTTGATTAAAAATACAGTAAAAATACAGTAATTTTAAATAACTGTTTTCTGTTTATATATATATATATATATATATATTTATATATATATATATACATACATATATATATATAATTTATTTAATCAATCATTATGAAAGTCATATATGAAAATCATTATGAAAATCAGAAATCATTAACAATATGCTGATTTCAAGTAGCATATTTTACTTATATCAACCCTGAAAACACTTAAACGGTTATTAATATTTTTGTGGAAACCGTGATACATTTTTTATTTATCTTTTTTTTTTTTTTTGTCAGGATTCTCTGATGAATAGAAAGTTTAAAAAGTACAGAATTTATTTGAAATAGAAATGGTTTGTAACAGCTTTACTGTGACTTTTATTCAAATGAATGTATGCTTGCTGAATAAAAGTATTAATTTCTTTCAAATAAATAAGCACATCTCATTCACCCCAAACTTTTGAACAATAGTGTACAATTTAGTCACTGTTTCCAGCTACTGTTGCAGCCTAAAAAGTGTGTGTTGTTGGTATAAGAGTCAAACGCAGCAGTCGAACACCCTGTGAGGCTTCAGTCTGTGCCAGCTCATCTTGGTTTGTTCCTGGACTGGCAGGATATTTTATTTTTGGCATATACTCACAAAACATCTGTGTTGAAATGACACAGTTGTATTTTAGCATCTTCCTCATGCTGAGACGCTTCCTGCATGCTCCTGCGTGAAAACCTACCTGCAGACTAAACCAGGGTGACTCCAACAATATACACAAATAAATGCATTCATCTTCTTATAAAATAAGTCAAAGATTCTTACACCAAATTAGTTTTTATGACCAATTTTCCACTCTCTGATTTTTCAAGAACACTACACTGGATATAAATGATCTATGTTATGATTCTAGCATGTGAAACCAGACCTGCAATGTGAATAAGATGTATTAAATTATCTCTTTTCAGCAATATGTAGTTCCTCTGGACTCTCCGTACAGCACCTGTCCTCACACTCGTCAAATACATTTCAATAATTCACCACCGCATGCCTGGATGCGGCATCTGTTGCTCTGTTCCCAAACATAGCTGCCTCACTGTCTACATAGTACAGAGATAATGAAAAAAAAAATGAGATGGGAGGAATAATTATATTTTTCAATGCTTTTGCAATCTGCCACCAAAGTATTGTGTTCTTCAAAGAAACTTTGCATTCACTCACAAAACAAAATGTTTCCCTGTGAAACTTTGTATTCTCTCGTAAAATGATTGCGGCCCCCTGTAAAACTTCACGTTCACTCATAACACTATTGGATTTCTTTAATAAAATTTTTGTATTATATCGTAAAGTTATTGCGGCCCCCTGTAAAACTTCGCGGTCCGCAAATCTGTTTTTCCCTCCCTGTTCCCTATTGCATTCACTTTAGAAACATTGCATTCGCTCACAAAAATACTGTTTTTTTCTCAAGAAACTTTTTATTATTGAGTTCCCTCTACAAAATTAGCATTCTGTTGTGTTCACTTGATAAATTTTGTGTACCCATGTGAACTCTTTATATTTTTCTTTCTTTTTTTTTTGTTTGATTGATAAATTTTTTTTCGGTTTACATGCAAAACTAACCTGTGTCCCCAGGAAACCTTGTGATGCGTTCTTTCACAAGGCTGACTACGAACCATTGGCCCGTGAGAAAGCTCTTGCAAGTTTTGCTAACAAACATTTGTTATTCCCACTTATAAATATTGCATCTCTCTTCGGTGTTGCTCTTTCCGTACACTCTTCCTGTTAAAGCCTTCTGACAATCTAGTTTTTTACTCTGACCCTCACTTAGCTGATGTTCCAAATTTGGGATTTACAGAGGTTTGCCTGACCCCATGCAAACTACGGAGTAGCTCTAATTGGTCTTGTTTTGTGTCATTGCCTGGAATCGTGCATTCTGGTTGAAGTGCACTTCATACAACTTCTTTAATGTTTCACTTTATTCCTGCCTTTGAAATCTTTTAGCACTCTGGTATTGCCCGGTTAGTTATCTCTTACCTTGACTGTTAGAACTGGAATTCTAGATAGGTACTCCAATCAGTATCGTGATGGGATGCAGAATTCACACATCAGGAACGTCCTGGAAAACGATGATGAATACCATCGTCGTTTGTGTCATGGCACAGGCAAACACTACCACTTGCTCTCCTCTCCTCTGTTCATCACATTCCTCACACAAACCTCCAGACTAGCTAGTTAATTCTCTGAGTCATTTAGCTCATTTTGCTCTTTAACTGCTGCTGAATATTAATAAAGATGAGCTCTAAAGGCATCCTTAAAACACAATCTCTCCACTGCACATTAAAGCTTTTATCTAATTTTGTTCTTTAAATGCTGTTTATTATTTGTAAAAATGAGCTACAGATGACTCTTTAACACAGAAAATAGTTAAGTCTCCCGTCTGCTCCTGTACCTGCTCAAAATTCCGTGTCAAATAACATAACTGCTGCATATAATAACGCACCAGACTACATTATGCCTGCTCTCGACCTCAAGACCTCAGCCCCGATGCTCTCTTTAACTGTCAACCATATATATCACCCCGGCAGATTAAGTTATTTTGTGTTTTTTTTTTTATTATTATTATTACAGATTTTGTGGCTTTTTTTTGTTTTTTTTTGTTGTTTGATTATGTTATTTTTATTATTATTAAAATAACTGCTTTTGTGTTCTTTTGTTGTTTGATTAAAATAATCACCATTCGCAGCGCACTTGAGCAAGGTTTAGGCTCCCTTTAAAGGTGACAGCAACAGCCCTGGCGTCATACGACCTACTCCATGCTGTCCACAAAAAAAAAAAAAACATCAAAAAAAAAAAAGTGCCATTGCTGATTGTTAATATTAACATCTCCTTCTGCATTTGACTGAGTAACTGACATATCCCTCAATTCATTCCTCCTAATTTAATATTTTAAGTAGCAGATCCTCCTCAGAATGCGACGATGCAGAGAATGCCTAGTTGTGAATCTCATCTCTATACAGGGTTTGGTGGACAAAAAAATCTCATTCATACATACATGAGCAAAAGGATACAAGATCAAAAGTACATCAGGATTACTATATATTGTATAGCCATACAATATTACGAAATTGATCTGGACACTTCCATACTCAAACACATCAATGACCAGACAGATAGACATCAGTATGAGTCAAGTCACCTTTATTTATATAGCGATTTATACTATACAGATTGTGTCAAAGCAGCTTTACAGTGTTAAACAAGAAAATAGTTTTTGTCGATAATGTAGTAGGACAGTTCATCATTGATTTAGTGATGTCATCATTCAGCTCAGTTCAGTTCTCTTCAGATAGTGTCTGTGCAATCAAGCCGACAATATTACCAGAAATAAAGCATCCCCAAAAACTTTAAAATTAGAAGAAAATCATTATTTAAAAAGAAAATTAGGTGCTTGCTTGCTCAGTAAGGCAATATACATTAATTTGCATATATTTCCAGAACATAAATCTGAACTTTGGAAAAAAAGATGATTAAAAATTCTAGTTTCATTTTGTTGATACATCAGAGTTAAAAGAAAAAAAAAAAAAATATGGAGGGGATTTAGTTTTTCTTTTTTTTATCACTCCATAATTCAAATACTGTCAACAGCCAGAAAAATAAATCACCACATTTTTAGGAATAAAATGTAAACTATGTATCAGGTGATTGATATAAACAAATCACTATGTAAAAACACTATTATTATATTCACAAGTGCAATAACACTATTATGACTATTATAAATTATTTTTTTAAGTTTTTTATACTTATATTAAATAGGTCACTCTATGTGCAGTGTGAGCACCAAACCAAATCTCCAGGTGCTCTCATGAGAAGCAGACTGAAAAACTTATGTGCATCCCTGTGTATATACACAAATAGGTATACTGTATGTAAAAAGTGTAATAAAATAATGATTTAAATATGTATTCTGGATGCTTTCTTTACACTAGTCTGAAAGATACAGAAGCTTGTTTCTGCTATGCGATGGATAAACAAACAAATAAATAAATAAATAAATAAATGTGCCTTTTTATCTCACAAATCAGACTTTTTCTGGTCTCATAATTGTGAGACATAAACACAGAATTGTGAGATATCAACGTAGAATTGTGAGATATAAACTCAGCTTAGCATGAATGCAGAAGTATGAGATATTAACTCAGAATTTTTAAGAATAAACAGAAATAGGAGATATTAACAGTATTGTTAGAAAGAAGAAGTGGTGGAGGTAATAAAAGAATAATAAGATGTTATAAACAGAGTTTTATGAATAAATTATGAAAAATAAATTATAGTATTATAATAATTTATTTGTTTGTTTGTGTGTTGGTGGAAACAGAAATAGACATGTTATGAAAGCAAAATAGTCAAAAAAATAAAAATACACCATTGCATGAAAACAATGGTTTTGCCTGTCACATGATTATGGGTTTGTTCCAGTCACTAAATCTTGAGTTTAAGCAACAGTAACCGTGATGCTTCCCTTAGTAAACAACACTAATAAACACACATCCTGGCATGAAGCAGAAAAGTTATTGATGCAGTTTTTGTCAAATGCAGGAGACACGTTTCAAGGTGAACCCTGGAGGTGCTGGAGCTCAGATTAAAATGACTGGAATGCTTTCATGATCTTCTTCAGATGAGAGCTGCTGATTCATAATCAGGTTTTGCATTTAATCCCTCAGAGACAGAGACAGAGACAGAGACAGAGCGCAGCGACTCAAGCAGCAAATCTGCAGACACACTTCAGGAATCGGGAAAATCAGCTGCTACCTGCACCTAATATTATTCAAACAAAAGCAGATTTTACACCAGCATTGCTGTGAGATAGAGGTGTAAAGGCAAAGTCATTTTTACAAATCAGTTTCTTTCAATTAAATGCTAAAAAAACATATTCAAAACCAAGTTTTAGTTTTCAGATCAAATAGCTGTTTATCACTGCACAATTAGGTTCATTTTTTATTGTTAACAAAATTATGAACATCATTACCAAAAGTGGTCCCAATATTACTAAATAAAAAAGCTAATTAACCTGTTCTTTCACTCCAACTATTAAATGTATTGTAATATATTTTTAATTGAATAAATAGTATATACAATATTTACTATATTGACTGTCTGTGTATATACAGTATACATTACACACAACCACACTGAAAACAGCTTTTATAAGTAAATATATAATAATAATAATAATTATTATTATTATTATTATTATATATTTATTGAAAACAGTTGTGCTACTTCATATTTATGTGGAAACCATCATAATTTATTTTCAGGATTATTTGATAAATACAAAGTTCTAAAGAACAGCATTTATTTGAAATATTTTGTTAACATAATAAATGTCTAAATATCTAAACACACACACACACACACACACACACATATTTATATAAATCTTACTGACCTCAAACTTCTATTATAAAAATGTATAATATTCAAAAATATTTAAAACAATATTATAAGTAAACAAAATATCTAATAAATGTATTTATAAAACTTTTTAAAACGTTATACAAATATACACACATGCATATACATATAAACAACAAACCAATCTTGTGTGGTAAATCCCATTTCCACGATTCTCCGAATTCAGCACAAGACTGATGGTAAGGACACGATGATGTTGATCGTATCATTAGGGGGAGTGTGTGCGTTTGTGCATGTGTTTGTGTGCTAGAATGAAAAACAGGAAGAAGGAACGAGACGCAGAAAGATTGATAAGAGGAACTTTAGAGATGCAGAGGAGGAAGAGCCGCCTGACGACGCCATCCATCTTCAGTCTACAGTAAATGAACATTACAGCATCTCCTGGCTCACGCATGCAGTCAGTCATAGAGGAGATCCAATATGATTCATCACTCAAACCAGTCAGAAAACAGACGGTCAGACTGACGAAACAGCCGGCAAACAAATCTGATCAGTGTGTTTGTTTAAACAGTGTCACGTTCACTATTACTCACACTCGTGCTAATGGATTTCATCAATCAAATAAACCCAAAGAACTAGGGAGATCTTCCAAAGAACTTCAGTGATGTGATCAACGTGATCAGACATAAACAGTTTTTTTACCTAGTGGAGGATACATTAAAATAAAATAAATTCTCAGACAGAGATATAGTTTCAAGATATCAGAATATGCCATAGATTTCCCAAGTGATCTGATTTAAATGTTTTGAACCAAGTGAACAAAATAAAATAAAATAAAAATATAAGATAATTTAAATAATTAAGAGACTTTGATATGTTGTGAGACTTGGTTTAATATGTGTGATATTGATTAATTAAATGATCTAACTGATCAAACTGATCAAATAAACAAATAAGTAAAATAAAATAAAATACCAGACTTCAAGACACTAAGAGATCAGAATATAAGATGTGCCGCTGAATCACTAAGTGACCAGAATAGGATAAAAATAACAAAATAAATAAAAATTACATTAAATTAAAAATATAAAATAAATTAAATTAAAATAAAACAAGTTTCTATTAAGAGACCAGAATATATATATATATATATACTATATATATATATATATATATATATATAGATATATATATATTATATATATATATAGTATATAATATATATATATTATTATATATATATATATATATATATATATATATAAATATATATATATATATATATATATAACCACACTCTGGCAACCACGCAAGAGCATTATCGTTACATTGTGCATTTACAATGTCAAGGTGCATTGTGGGACATTGTTAAGAAAACTGATGTAACTACCCACAAAGGCTTCTTCAAGATGTGCTTGAAGAGGAAAATGATGTCGTTTGTCACCTGACATCCCGCTCAAAGGAAAGAGAAGAACATTTCTTCTTTATGACACTGTGATCACTGTCATTCCAAGAAAGCGGAAATGATTTCAAAGGTTGTGATTTGGTGTGAACGTGTTGTTTCAAATGATTTCAAAGGTTGTGAGTGAGTGTGAACGTGATTGATGCAGCAGTCTGGTGAAGAACAACAGACGGACAGGAGCTTTATTACACCTTCAGATTCATGATGCAACTGATCAGAAACAGCGGCTTGACACTGAAGCCTTCATGAGTTCTGACAGACGTTCCTGGAAAGGCTTTGCGGTTGCTGGATGCACTGAATTATATTTTATAACTCCACCGACAGTCACACAACTGATTGTATTCGCTGCCCACAAACCAAAACAACACAAAACGGTGTTTGATCACACGTTTTACATGCAATTGAGATGCATTTACAGTCTAAAGTTATATATAACAAAAACATACAATAATTGTAGTGATTAGATATATATATATATATAGTATATATAATATATATATATATATAATATATATATATATATATATATATTATATATATATATATATATATGATATATATTTATATGTATGTATGTATTTATTTATTTCAGTGAACGTTTATTGAGTAACTTTTTTTCTGGTTTTAATTTTGGTCCAGTTTTTATATTAACGCTAGTCTACAGAAACACACTGATAGTAGCTCCATCTCTCTTGTTTTCTTCCTATTGTTCTTTCTCTTCTTAGTCCTTCAGGCTGATCTGATGGAGTCTGATTGTGAGTTCATACAGTAGGTGGATGAAGAACTGCCCACTGCTCCAAGATACAAGACAGCATGCAAAACACACACACACACACACACACACACACACACACACACACACACACACACACACATACACATAACGCAAACAACACTGAACTCTGGGTAACTTATATTCCTCCTCCCCATTGTTTACTCTGCACATCGGCGCTCAAGTAAAACACCTCCTCACAAAACTACCACTATTTTAATATATAATGTATATCTGTGATGCAAAGCTGGATTTTCAGCATCATTACTCTTCAGTGTCACATGATCCTTCAGAAATCATTCTGATTTGCTTCTGAAGAAACATTTCATATTAGTAATTTTGGGCAGTTTCATATGTTTGCTGAAACCGCAATTTATTTATTTATTTTCATGGTTCTTTAATGAGTAGAAAGAACTAGCATTTTGCTGTAATGCTGCCTCAGAATTTGGCCAAAGGAGGGTCAGGAACCTGTCTACAATGCCTTACAATGCTGTCTAAATAGTCATCTCACTAGTGTTCGAGACAGACTTCGTGTGTTTGTCCATGGGCTAAATCATGCGTCACATTAACAGTGTGCCAGTCGTGATGAATGCATTTCCTTGAGAGCTTTAGTCTCATGGTGAAGGAATAAGGCCTTCAGTGAGGTTGAACAATTTAGGATAACTGGGTCACTGTCAGGTTCTGCACTGGGCTTTCTCACCTTCACAAGCACCGAAATATACCACAGAGTCGGAAACAGTGGAAATACAAGAGTGACGACACTCTTGAAAACACAAACTTTGTTAAATACACACTGACAGGATTATATGGCTCATCTGAGAAAATATGGAGAAGCTGAATGCAGGATTTAAACACAAATCCAGATTCTGAGATCATGGCATTTCAGAACAACACCAATTACACATTCACTCTAGAAAATAAAGGGTCTTTTTTGGCATCTATGTAGGGCTTGGGCGATCTGGCCAAAAAAAACCAAAAAACAAACAAAAAAATTAAATCTTGATTTTATTTCATAACATTTGACCAATTCAAGAAAATGATTTCAGTTTTTTTTTTTTTTTTTACATTTAACCAGTCAACTTAAAAACGTAACTACAACATGAGTCAGGTAATATTCTCTGTATTAAAAATTATCAAAAACATCTGGTCCAAGTTCAATTGCAAGTGCAGCACAGACGCAGAAGTCAACAAATTCACTACTTAAATATCTTTGTATAAAAGATGCATGACATAATGCAAATACTGTACAATATTGTCTTAAACATATCCTATAAGTTCAGAAATAATATAAAATAAGAAAAATGCTAAATATTTCCAGCCAAAATGCAGACATTCAGTTTTAGAGGTCAACTCAAAAAGTCAACTCAAATTCAAAATGACTAAAAGTATAACACCAGTAGGCTATTATTTACATTAAATGAAAATACCAGCATGCAAACAAGAACATTTCAAACAATAAGAGTTTTGTGCAGGTTTGTGCACTCCACTGCACTGCTTTCACATTTTTTTCTATGTACACACGTGCTTGATGGATGTGTTCGACCGTATATCGCTCACATCTTTTGCAGCGTTTCATGTATGAAATGGAGTTTTAAAACAACAATAACCTCACATTTTTCTCATTCTATGCCCATATCTTCTGTTTTGTGAAAAGCCGCTTAGGACTAGCAATATGTTCTACATTATTATTGCAGTAAAAAGATTACATGGATGTTATGGAACCACCAATAAAGAAAATTCTTATTTTTAAGAGTGTGGAAACTTTTCATTGCACACACACAAAAAAAGCTTTAGATTATCAAAGTGTTCTTAATAATCAGAAAAACATGGTTCTTCTGTATGGCATCACTGCGAAAACCCCTTTTGGAAAACTTTTTTAGCAGTTTAAGAAACAGTTCTTCGAGGAACCAAATATGGTTAAAATTCTTCTAGATTCTTTTTTTTTTCCTTCTTTTTTTCATTTTACTAAATAAAGGAATTCAAAAACAGATTATACCGAATGACTAACAGGAAAACAAGGCACAGGTGTGAAAAGAAAATGAGAGCAGGAATCAAGCAGGTTAAGCAAGACAATAAAAGTGTCATGAACATAATATACAGTATATACACAGACAATTACAAATAATGAGTCGTGACGTTCTTCTAATGACCTTCATGACTAATGCATGTGAAACTGGTCCCTTGTTTCCATTCTAGGCATGGGCATAGATAGAAACAACAGCATTTAAATAAGGGATAGTTGCAGCACAAGCATCTCAGCTACATGTAGTTTATAATAATATTAAAGCCTGGGTTGCCTTCAGAGCTATTTTCTCCAAGGATTTGAAGCCTTCAAACAAACCAATCAGCTCTGAGACCAATCGTTCCAATAAAGAACCTTTATTTTTAAGAGTGCAGCTGTCAATCAACGCCCACGGCTGCAGGCCGATACTATATAAAAATCAATTTAAAGCATCTCTTGTCTGCCTCCAGTGAGGTCTGGGCAGGTAAACACGATCAAACGGGCACATAATCATCTCAAAGGCGGCTGAGCAGTGGGCGGGACGTGCTGGGATTTTCTCGAATGCTCCGTTCGGACCTCAGAGGGTCGCAGGCACGTCGTCTTGGCAACAGAATAACAGTGAGATTAAAAGGTCAGTGTTTGGAGGGGGTGTAAATCTATCATCAGAGTTGAGTTTAGCTTGTTCCTGCAGCCCGAGGGAGAATTAGTCAAGAAATCAACGCAACAAACAAAGAGTTTACAGCGAATGTCTTAAAACACGAGCTCGCATGCATGTCCATGTGCTGATTTCACATTTACATCCACAGTTTTTAATTAAATTAGTGGTGTTTGCCAAGTCAAGCATCTCTAGAGCTGTAAATAAAACAGATTATTGGGATGTTTTACAAGAAAATACTTTTCCAGTCTTTCTACTTCAGAATTCATGTTTAATTCAACATGCTGTTTATTTGTAATTGTGAAATTTACTTTGAGAAATTTTTTTTTCAGTTCAGTTTTGAAACACTTTACAATAAGTTTTTTTTTTCTTAATATTAGTTAATTACATTAGTTAACTAAAATGAAAAACTAAAAAAAAAAAATACAAATATTTCAACAGTAACTAATATACTGTAATTTTTCCCCCCAAAGTTATGAATAAAACAAAGATTTCTGAAGCACAATTTACAAAAAACTACTATTTCAGTTTTTCAAGTTTAATTCAATGTTTTACTTGTTAGTTGCTAGTTTGGTTTAGTCTAAAACATTTCTTAATCTTAATGTTAATTCAAAAAAAAAAAAAAAAAAAAAAATGTGACTTTGAGCATGTTTTACAGGAAAATCCTAATTCAGTTCTTCTACTTCAAAATTTGATGTTTAATTCAAATGTGCTACTTGCCAGTTCTTTGTAATTATTTGCAAAAATCGATAGCCATTTCTGAGTGAAAAATGTTTTTACAACATTTTTAAAAATAATTTTGGTAATATTACTTAATTGACCTAAGCTACATTAGTTAACATGAACTAACAGTGAAAAACACTTAATCTCAGTTCATTTCAACATTTACTAATACACTGTTTTTTTGTTGTTGTTGTTGTTGTTTGTTTGTTTTTTAACAAAGTTGTACATAAAAAAATATTAATTGAATACAATTTACAATTTAAAATTCACGTTTAATTCAATGTATTATCTGCATTTTCTTTGTAATTATTATTTTCGGTTTTTATAATTCAAATAAAAAGTTTGTATCTGTTATACATTATTTAATGGACCTGAGCTAACATGAACTAACAATGAACAGTTTTTTTTTAATGTTATCAAAAATACTGTTACAAATGTATAGCTCATTGTCAGTTAAAATGTTAGTTAATGCATTAACTAATGGGACCTTAGTTTAAAGTGTTACAGATACAATGTTATTTTAGTATTAATGCAATACTATTGTAGTTTTCATTAATATTTTGAATTAGATTTTATTGTTATAGCATCTGTTTTTACTTTTTTTATGGTTTTACTTTTGGCTAAATTGACCAAAAAAGCATAAGAAATAAGAATTAAACTTCAGCATGATAAAACAGGTAAACTTTTTGTTTGGACTTTTTTGATTGTTCTAGCAACCATCTAGAACATCCTAGCATCAACAAGCATTCTCATATTATGAATTCAAGTGACAGTCCTGCAAACTACAAAAATGTCTTCCATAAACTGGAAGTAAAGCATTAACCTTCTCAATTTACGGCTGAAACACATTTACCCAACACAATCCTCATTAATTAGTGCATGAGGTGACTTTTCCTCATCAAAATGAGCTTGTTTTTATGACTGCACTAAAATGCCTTAAGCTTACAGGATTCTGAATGCAGAATTGGAGTCTGGGATGGAAATGACAGACTAATAAAGCACATGCTCATATAAGAGCCCAAAAACACCTTGAGAAAGATGTGTGGGGCTGCATTGTGCTGACAGCAATCGCACATGACTGTTACCTGCGAGACGTGGCTTTTTCTCACAGCCAGCAGTATTTTTCCTGACACAACTCTGTTTGGCTTTTAGAGGCGTTTCTCAACAAAGCAGCGGGAGCGATTGTGGCGCTCTCGACGGATGAAACGATACAAGGAAAGAGATGATAACAGACAGCAGACACGAGGGAGGATGTTGAGAATCACTCCTGCGTCTCTCGCACAAGACTCAACCTGCTGGAAAATATGTTGAAACGAGCAAAACATTTAAATGCAGCATTTTTTTCTAAAAATCAAGCAAAAAAATATCTGCCAACAGCATATGCAAAAATGACCTGGAAAGAAATCTAGCATAAATATCTTGCTGCTAAAATATTAAAGGATCTTAAAACTAGACATACTGTACATTTTAGCCATTTTCGTGCAGCTTTGGAGACTAAAAACCAAACCATTTAGTCTTACATCAAGACTTTTACCTTAAATCTTACATGAAATTCTCTTATTTTACATGCAAACACTTCTGTACCTCAGGTGACAGCAGAGAATCATTTATAATTGAATGACGAATACAATGGGTTTGACACTGGTTCGGTTTTCTTAACAATTCTTTTAGTACTTTTAGGAAAGGAAACTATAATGAGGTCAAGGGTTCGATTTCAATGAAATACTGTGTGTTTACTGTAAATACTGCAAACCTTTACTTTCTTTTAAATACATTTTAAAACCAGTCTTAATATTTATTTCTTTTGCTTATTTTTCTTGTTTAAGTCAAATGAATGAATGTAAAAGCAAGTTATTTGGCCTTAGAAGAAAGACAAATATTTACAAAATAGCATGCAAATCCTTAAAAATTAGATGCTTTTGTTTATGTCTTGTTTTTAAGAATTGCATATCAAAGTTATATTTCCTTCTTTAAGATCCAAACACCATCTTGAAGCTTAATTGACAACTACAGACAAAGGAATAAATGTTAATAGAATATTTACTAATATTTCCAAATATAAAAATGCTTACAAAACTTGTTTTGCCTAGTTTTAAGATGCATTAATATTTTAGTAGCTACAGTACATTTACATTTACATTTAATCATTTAGCAGACGCTTTTATCCAAAGCGACTTACAAATGAGAACAGTAGAAACAATCAGATCAACGAGAAAACAACAACGGTATACAAGTGCTATGACAAGTCTCAGTTAGTCTAGTACAGAACACTTTTTTTTTTTTTTTTTTTTTTTTGGAATATGACAGAAAAGAAAAAGAAAAAAGGTAAGTACTAGTATTAGTTGGTTAAGTGCAGGCGAAAAAGATGAGTCTTTAGATGTTTTTTTAAAAAGAAATGAGTAAAGACTCAGTACATATTTATGCTAATCTCCAGAGTTTCTTCCAAGCCATTTTTTGCTCACACCACTGATATTTTTGCATGTCTAAAGACATTTAAAATATTACAAAAGGTTTCTTATTCAAATAAAGGCTGTTCTTTTGAACTTTGTTCATCAAATAATCCTGGAAAAAATTATCACTTTTTCCACATGAAGCAGCACGATTGTTTTCAACATTAGAAATGTTTCTTGAGCAGCAAATCAGCATATTAGAATGATTTCTGAAGGATCATGTGACACTGAAGAGTAATGATGTTGAAAATTCCTTCAAAATCAATTTTTTTGATCAAATAAATGCAGTCTTGGTGAACATAAAATCATCTTTCAAACACAAATTTGATCAACTCCAAACTTTTGAATGACCTATATATTTAAGTGTTTCAAAATGTTGTAAAGATGTTTGCATGCTCCTAAAGCAAAGACTTACAGGTCACATACTTTTCAAGGCTACACGCACCAGCCGAGCAACTACTACCGAGATGAATGGGAACACAAACGCATAACACTTTCAGGTATAATGCTGCCCTCTCAGCTCTACATCAGCCTAACATCTGATCCCAGGCCTGCTTTTCCATCCCTCACTGCATTCTGCCAAGCAAACAAAACTGATCTGAGTGCTCAGTCATTCCTCAGAGCGCAGCCACTAAATCACCCCGACTGATCCTGAGTCAGCGCTCGGGAGGATATGGAAACAAACAGCTGATCTCGGGCCACCATGATGGGCACAAATGGAAGCCATCCTTTACTTTTCCCGCGAGTCGATAGATTTGCCCCTCCCTTTCCATCTTGCTCCCCAGGCTGCAATTTATCCACCAAAATTCACGGAGCACAGAGGCGTTTATCTTGCCAGCGCATGTACATAACAAATAAACTCATCCCATAAACCCGCAGATGCATATGAAGAAGCAGCACACAGAAAGCCATTAAATTAGTGTCCGACACTAAAACGCTGCAAAGAGGGGAAGAGAATCAACTAAATGAGCTGAAATGGAACGGATTTTACACCATGAGATTAGGGATTGGTCTGGAAAGAGGTCAGTGGGAATAGGACATCAAAAAAGAACCCCTCAGTTATTATTTACGCATTAAAAGCCGGTTTAGACTGACTGGATTTCGTCTATTTCGTTAATCACAGAGACGCGCTAATTTACGTGCACCGTTCACTGTCATTTAAAATATTTGAGGTGCCAGTATGTTCTATTTATTTCTTTTATTGCAGCGGAATGACTGCCAAGATATAGCGAGCTTTGCTGATTCAAGGCAAAAGTCAAGGCTGGAACCGTCCGCGCGCACCTGAGCGAGCCAGAGACGCTTTTAACACATTGTAACACACACAGACACACACACAGACAGACACAGGCCCGGATTAAGAATTCAGAGGCCCCTGTAAGGGCCCTCCATAAGAATTCAGATGAAGGTGTTGAATTATATGGTACTATTTGTTGGTATTGTATTTTGTTTTTATTTTTTTTTAAATGACTGTTTATTGTATATGATCACAACCTGAAGGACAATATCAACACCTGTAGATATTCTCCATCATACAGGATTTACACCATGACTGCAATAATGCTTTCCTGGACCAGCAGCAACAATACCAAGATATTTGCCTGCGTAATGTAACTCACTAAGCACATTCTGCCTCACCTCTACCAATCCAGTTCCATGAATCAGATTCTTCCATAATTCACACACTTGTTAATGTTTTCTCTACTCTCCTCGTCTAGTGAAATATTTCAATTTTATTTTTTATTCTTCATTTCATTTCCTGTGATGGGGGAAAAAAATTAGTTGGATTTAAGGTGGATTCGAACTCCGGTCAATCGCGTCAAAACATGTCTTTAGTAATGTTGTCTATGTCAACCAAACATTGGTGGATGGAGCTAACATGAACTGGGTCAGTAAGAAACCACCCACATTATGCACAGGTAAACATCGCTCACATTTCACTTTCTGCAATTCATTGTGGTTCCATCAGTGGCACAGAAATCATATGCTTCACTGGACCTTCAAGTTCTGATATCAATAGCATGATGCACTAGTTAAACCAGCAAAAACCTGCATAAACCAGCTCGTCTCTGTTCAGCAGGGCGGCACATGGAGAAGGTTTACAGCTTTGGGCGACATTCATCAGACCCAAATATTCAGGTGCATCTTTGAAATGGTAAAGAGGCTGTTTATAGATCAACATGTCTGAAAGATGCTGGCAGGAGAAAAGAGGAACACACGGGAGGAGAGTGGGAAGAGAGAGAACACAGATGAGGGAAGAATACAGAAAAAGCACAAAAATATCACTTTAATATCTTTCTCCTAGAAAGCAACATAATAATAATTTTTATTAGTATAGTGCCTTTCCAACACCCACGATCGATTTACAGAGACAAATTAGGAACATGATTGAATTGAGAAGTTTGGCTGAATTCTCCTGCTCAGATGTTTTTCTTGTGCAAAAGACCCAAGGAATCTCTCAGGGGCTATATGAATATTTCGCACAAAATCTGAGCTTCGACACACACCGGTGTAAACTCTTACTATGTTGGCCATTGATTCATTCGTATCTGTTTGGGAATCGAGAACTAGTTCTTATACAGAATTAGATGCCAATGAACAATACAAAAGACAGTTTTCTTCTATTTTGTTCAATTTTGTTCTATAAAAAAGTTATTCTATTGCAATTTTTTTGCTGGTTATGAGCAACAACCAACATTCAGGACAATCAGTGTAGTCCGATTCACAAAATAACTTCTCTTAAGAACCAGTTCTTTTAGCGAATCGTTCAAAAAATGTGTAAATAAATCTCAAACTTATAAATTAATGATTTTAAGTTGTTTATAGTTACAAATCTGCACAAAATTTTATAATACAGAGAGATTCAGTAGGAATCAGCATTGTTATCGTTACCTAAAACTAAAATATTTATAAAATATATATAAATATATATTTTTAAATTTAATTGAAATAAAAAAGTATTAGATAAAAAGCTTCAACTAAATGAAAATTTGGAAATGTTGCCTTAGCAAGTAACTGAATAAAAGTTTCATTTAAATTACACACTAAAAGAAAAATTTATAAAAATTACAAAAGCACACAACAAAATTACTAAAGACTAAACTGATTAAAATAAGATATTAAATTAAAATTTAAAAAGCTAATTTAAAGTATGAATAGAAATTATAATGGTATATAAATTATATTAAATGATTATATTATATTAATCAAAATATTTTTAATATACTACCAATTCTTTTTTTTAAAGAACCAAAAAATTCCCAAATTTTTATTTCTGCTAAACAAATTTGAGAAGAAGCATCTGCGATAAAGTTGAAACTTCTATAAAAACCTGCATTGAGTCTCCTGAGCCACAAGAGAGCAATATCTGAGCCATCAGATCTTTCTCTGCATGGGGAAAACAAGCAAAGAGAGGAATGAGTTTCGACAGAGAGAGAGAGAGAGATGAGGGCATAAAACACAGGAAAGATGGATGAAGAAATACAGTCAAAGGGACAGAAAATACATAGATAATAACACCACAAACTCTTTCTTTCACAGATCGTGACAACATCTGCAGAGCGACTCTCTGACCAGAGAAGATAAAGACAGCTGAAAACACACTTCACACTACGCATCTGTCTTGCTGTCATAATGCTTAAATAATATAAATGAATCCTTCAAATATTTGCTGTGCCTCCTTTTCTGGTTACTTTCATTCTGGGTGTTTTGGGTTCGTCCTGAAACTGAAGACACATGAAGAACATAAGCACAGCATGAACTGAAGCCACATCAGCAAACTACTGCATCTCACGCAGAGCCAACATTCTGGCACATGCACTAGATCATCATTAGATGAGTAACTGCATAGAGAATATGTGCATACACTGCACTGAATATTGCACAAATATTAAGAGTAGCACGACAGTATGCCATTTTTAACAAAAAATCTGAAATGTCTAGTGAACTTCATTATGCATATGTACATAAATGTAAACTTATGTACATCAACTTAACCCAAATCACACCTTTATATAAAAGTTTTATTACATAATCCAGAAGGAAAACCCAATGACATTGTTTGTTTATCCTAAATAGAAGTCCTGGACCGACCAGCCAAATATATGCATGAAGTCGGTATCAGTGCTGGGCTGGCTGTTTTGCTTTCCTCTAAATATTTTATGTTCATAACCAAACCAATCTCCCCGATCTGAATACTGTAGATCCATCAAACAACTTTTCATGGAGTGCTGCTGTGCATTTTGCTATTCAAATTAATTACAGACAACAGGAGAAAGGCTCTGTATTCATCAGCTCAAGTCGTGAGGTCACCTGAAAAAATACAATAATTATTGTAAAAATATTATAGATTTAAAATATAAATATATAATAATAAAAATAGCAGCTTCAAGGGCCAAGAATATAATTTTATATTATTTAATTTAATTTTGTGTTATAATATAATATATCAGCTACCAATATTCCTGTAAATCCCAGTGATTTTTTTCCTTAGTTTGGGCAAAATAACCTGGTAAATTAATTTACTAGTTTACAGAAACAAGTAACAAGTGTTTTTAGACATAACCTATACAAAAAAAAAAATGTATTTATACGATCACCACAACTGCAATATGATAAAAGACACCAACATTCAATGTATTAACATTCATGATCAGAATTAATAACTAATGACTGTAGAAACTGTCGACTGTTAACTTCAAGTGTTGACATTTGACCAAAGCTTAAAACCTAAAAGCTTACCTTTTTATAAAAAATATCACATTTAAAGAAAGAAAGAAAGAAAGAAAGAAAGAAAGAAAGAAAGAAAGAAAGAAAGAAAGAAAGAAAGAAAAAAACACTCATGTCAGTATATTAAACAATGTATATAATAATGCATGAATAAATTATTTAATTTATTTTATTTGATAATCCAACTTTACTTTATTTGTACTATTGTTATTTTAAATGTAATTTACTTATTTTGCGGTGCGTTGCCAGTATATGCCAGTAATGCACAGTTTTAGTCATGGCAATAAAAGCACACTATATTGAATTGAAATGGAGAGAGAGTGTAATGGGGGCGGGTGGCAGAAAAAAGAAAAGTGTGTGTGTGTGTGTGTGTGTGTGTGAGAGAGAGAGAGAGAGAGAGAGAGAGAGAGAGAGAGAGAGAGAGAGAGAGAGAGAGGGAGCGCGCGCAAGCATTCAGGAACGAGGTGAATTGCATCGTGATTTCATCCGAGTGCAGCTGAGAGACACACTGAGTCCAAACGGGCTTTTTCTATTTGCAAACGCTTGTTTCCGAGGCTTTTCCTATCGCCATCGTCCTCGTGCAGCGTTTCAGTATTTTCTGTCTCACCACATGAGTTGGATTTTAATACAGTGAAGCCTCATGGAATCAGACGCCGGACGGGTTTGGTCTCCAGCTGGATTAAAAGCATCGTTCAGTCAGATGAGCGGCGCGGACAGACACTGAGAGCTGAGGTGAGATGACCCATGACACCACTCATCTGTGCATACAACCTCTCAGCCTGCATTAATCACTCCACGGGTCTATAACTAGTAGTTTGTGTTTGCCGTGTCACTAAACTACAGTAACGAAAAGTAAGAGTATACGACAGCGGCTCTCAGCTGGTTTTGTTTCAGGACTCGGGTTTTATATTTACCTAAAAGTGTTTGGTTACTTCAGAATGTAACATTTTGCATTTTTGCATGCATTTTCATGAACATGCATGCATGCAAAACAAACAAACAAACAAACAAACAAACATACATATTTTTGCATGCATTTCCTCAATTAATAAAACCATTTTTAAAAATGCATTGAAAATGCATAAATTATTTTTAAAATAAACATTAAAATGCATGTAAAAGTATTAAAATAGCACAGAAACAGCTGAAAAGGGTATTAATTTAACATTTTGTGCATGCACAAGTATAATTTACGAGCAAAACCACAATACACACACTGAGCCAGAAATTGTATTAGCATTCACCATATTAATATTAAGTATCAGATGAATTTGCACCAAAATGTCAGATTTCAATTGCTTTTGAAATCAAGAACAAAAGAGAAGAGATGCATTTTTGAAATGCCCTAACTATGCTTCATTTATATGGTAATGGTTTATATGGCTTTTTTCCCTGCTATTCTTGACCCATCAAATCAAACCTCAGACCAGCGACCCACCAGTTGCGATCCAGCGCTCTGAGAGACTGTTCCTGTGATTTCCTTGTGTTTTGTGGTGTGTGTGGTCATTGCTGTATGTAGCCGCTGCGGTATTTTGTTGCTGCTGGCTTCTTAAGTTTATTACACACATACGCAGCAGCAGCGGCCCTGAAAGCCTCTCTGAGTACTTTATGATATTACACAGCCCAGCGTTTGATTTATGGATCCTCAGTGCCGTGGAAACCACTGAGCCGCTGCTTCTCTGGGGAATGACCCTGTTCACCAACCTGTCTTGTAAGTGGTACAAAGTTGCTTCAAATAGGATCTGTGATGGGTTTGTTTCTTCTGAGAAGTATGAGACTGGGAAAACAAAGGGGAAAGCCCTTTGCTAGTTTATTTCAGTGTGAGCATGTTGACAGGAGAGGTGTTTTCTTGTTTTCTCTTGGCAGGATCTCATCTTCACACTATACAGCCAAAAGCATGTGGACTTCCGCTCTTTAATGAATGGGTTTGGCTACTCCAGTAATTCCAATGTAATCGTACACCATTGCTACAACATACAGCGAAATTCTAGAGAGTTATTTGTTTCCAACTTCATTGCAGTAGTCCTTTTTTATTTGGGATTCTGACTCTGGTGGGGATGAGTTTGACTGGCATGCACAAACCCAGACCTGAAGACTCACTGAATCCCACTGATGAACTGGAAAAGCCAGTGAGCGATCCCCAGATCTCACTGATGCTCTTGAGTTTTGTTGAACATTTAATATCAAAAGCATGAATCCCTCTCAATGCTGCTATCTCTTCATGGATGCAGGAATTTGCTCCAATTCAGACACAAAAACATCAGTAAACAGGTTCAAATTCATATTTGAGCCAATATTTTTTATGCAAATTTTGGGTTATATCATATATACATTTTTTTTTGTTTGTTTTTTATGGTGGATGCCAAAATACACTCTAATTTTATAAATACTGTTTTTGTGTCATGGAACATTATTTACATATTTTTTTTTTTAGGCAATAATGTAGTTCTTTAGACTTATGTATAACTCAAAAAGTGATATTTTTTTTTCTACTTGAGCAAAGGCCAGAAGAGCAAAAGCTAATTTTATCTGATGGTATCAGACAGAAACCATCCCTATAGTGCTGTTTTACATCCATGGACCAAAAATGGGTCACAACCCAGCAGTCACAGGGGGTTTGTGACCCATTTTAGTGGTGGACAGCAGGGAGAAAACTGTGCTAAATGAAAATGCAACCATAGTTAGACATTAGTAAAATAAATAAACAAGCTTATCAAGTTTTAAAGGGAAGGAAAACCACTTCTCATATCTGTTGTTTTTGTTGTTGATGTCAAAGGCTGAGAGTCCGATCAAACTTCAAATAACATAGATGTCAACAGATGCTGACGTGTCTTCATCATAAACAAAACCACACGAAAAAAAAAAAAAGACCTAGACTAAAAATACATTAAAAACTCATTTTTACAGTGTAGGAATTTATTTGATAATGTGTTCCTATCATAGTTTAAGCATGTTTTATTAAATAAAATTAAGCAATTTTTAAATATAAAACTTTAAAATATAAAACTTTTAAATATAAATCCCTGGACTGAAAATAAGTAGCTTCAAGTCATGTGATGAAATAATTTGCTCACATGATTGCCTACACACTCTAAACCACAAGTTACTTATTATACTTAATAAAAGAACCACAGTGGCTTCCCCAGGGGACACAGCTTTCATTTCTATATCTATTTTTCATTTTCCATTTCAGTTTCCTTTTAAACACATGAGATAGAAGTGCTGCTTTTTTTTTTCTTTTTATCCACAGATTAAAATTGCAAATTGCACGGCTCCAATTAATCCCAAAGAGGTTCAGGTCTGGGTTCTTTGTTGCAAGTCTTTTTCTTACACCAGAGTCAGTAAATCAATTTCATAGAGACCTCACGTTAGGAAATTGAAAAAGAAAAAAAAAGAGAAAGACACGACAAATGGCTGCTACAAAGTTGAAAGCACACAATTCTCTAGCATGTCATTACGTCCAATTGTGGCTCGCAAGCAAACGGAGCTGCAATCTGTCACACGGCCAGGTCACATTACGAGAGACACTGACTCAAATTCAAGTATGTTTAGCTGGTCTATCAATGCCTTTTCTTACTGCCAAAAAAACCCTGCAATAAAATCAACTGTAGAAATATCAGACGGATCCTTTCCTCATCTCTGACTAGTACTGAAATGAAAAGATATATATATATATTAAAAATCATCATTTTATTTGGGATAATGTGATAATGAGACTGTTTTGCACATAAAACAAAGCAATTTTTCCTCTGAGGATGAATTGTACCTTTTGTAGCTTCTCCAAATTGAAAGGAAATAAACTGGACAAATTGCTACATGAACGAAGCGGTTGCGAGACAGAATAGAGGATTTTCTTGCAGCTCAGTTTAAACAGGTTTTGGCTGATTTTTCTGCGTAAGTGTTTCCTCTGTTTATAGAGTCTGATGTGTGTGACAAATGCATTCTGAATCTCTTTTATCAGCGTTATTGACACTGGCGAGTCCCACTGGTGGTTTATCTCGAGGCCGATAATTGAATGGCTCTATTATGTGTTTGTTTATGGGCCGCTCGCAGAGGAAAAGGCTTTTGTGTGTTCAGATATGACACCTGTGATAATACTGCTTGAATGGTAATGAATTCATCTCTTACATAAAATGCTAAGAAATCAAAAACTGATGTGGCACAGTTATCAACAAATATTTAATGCAGATAAACACAGTTCAGTTACTACAGTGCATGCATAGGGGCCTATGAAATCCGGTTTTATTTTTCATTTATTTTTTTTCTCTGGACTCTGTTTTAATGGTTGAATACAATTTGAGTAATTAAAAAGCATGTCTAATTAACTATAATCATGAAAAAAGTTTTACTTTTTTCCAAAATTCAAATTTTCCATTTTAATTTTTCTGTTTTAATGCTTAAAATTTGTAAATGTCAAAAAGCAAGTCTAATTAATCGAAGTCATGAAATACAGTTTAGAATCAATTTATCAAAAGTTTAAAAGAAATTACAATTTTAGTGCCCTACAAAACAAGTTTTATTTTTTCTCAAGTTCCATTCTATTTTTTCTTCAATAGATTAATTACATTTTAATCATCAAAAAGTAAATGTATAAACAGCAAGTTTATTGTATTTATCCCCCATGAAATTCTGTGTTGTGAGCTACTTTTGATTTTTTTATACAAAATGTGACAAATTCTATGACATCGCACATTATACAGTCAGTTTTATTATGACTGGATTCTGTGATCGTGTCCATGTTTTCAGCATCGCGTAAATCATAGGGCCCTACATCATGCAACATTTGCATGTGTCATGCTGCTAATGCAACAAACTCAAAAAGTGATAAAAAAAAATTCTGCTTGAACAAAAGCCAGAAGATACACAGGGGCACAGAGGAGCTTGTTTTATCTGATGGTATTAGACAGAAACCATCCCCATAGTGCTGTTTTACATCCGTGGACCAAAAATGAGTCACAACCCAGCAGTCACAGGGGGTTTGTGACCCATTTTAGTGGCGGACAGCAGGGAGAGAACTGTGCTAAATGAAAACGCAAACATAATTAGAAATTATTAAAATAAATAAACAAGCTTATCAAGTTTTAAAGGGAAGGAAAATCACTTCTCATATCTGTTGTTGTTGTTAATGTCAAAGGCTGAGAATCCGATCAAACTTCAAATAACATAGATGTCAACAGGTGCTGACGTGTCTTCATCATAAACAAAACCACATGAAAAAAAAAAAGAACCAGACTACATTAAACACTGGTTTAACATGTCTGTGTCAACACCAGTGTGCCAAACCTGTTGTGTTTTTCAAAAGAAAGCAACAGGATGTGCACACACCTTAACAAATCACAAAAAAGAAGGGTTAAAAAAAGCAATTAATAAATAATAAATAATAAAAAAAATGCATAAAAAAATTAAATAATAAAAATGAATGAAAAAAATAGAAAATATGAAAAAAAGAAAGAAAAATACAATAATTAAAAAAAAATAAAAAAAATAATGAAAAATAAAAGTGAATGAACGAAAGCTATGCCTAATTTTGAATGATGTTAATTCACGGTAATAATTTAAAAGTTTGATTTTAAGGTTATGTTTGATTTGGAGGTTTATTTTTTCCCTTTGCACTGCTAAGTAGTACTATGCATGGTTGCCACATCATGAATCAAAAGCAGTAACTGCAGTGGAATCAGCTGCTGGCTAATGTGGAGACGTGCAGAATTGCTCATAATGGATTCCAATCTGGCAACATCCTCATGTCTTTCACTGCCTGCGGCGAGTCCATGCAAGAACCTCTTGATGAGCTGCTCAAACAAGCTGAAAACGCTCTTCCTGTAGACCAGCAATGTGGAGAACCAGACTGAACATGAGTCTGTATTTGCAGAACAGATCCATATTCCATACAGTGCAGTGATTCCTCAAAGCCATGCTTGTTTTTGCTTCCTCAAACAATGCAGCTGTTTGTTTAATTGATCTTTCACATGCACTAGAATATGTAGAGGAAGCACCAAGCTACAGTAGGGGTCGACCGATTATCGGCGTGGCCGATTATCGGCGCCGATATTAAGCATTTTTATTGTTATCGGCATCGGCCATTTTCAAAACCGATTTGCCGATAAAACCATTTTATTTTGAAATGCGCGATCTGGCACTGATCCAGCCACCTCAGTCAGAGCGCACCGCTCTGTGGCCTCGACTAAGCCCCGCCCATCGTCCGTCTGATTTGTTGGGAGTCACGAGCCTGGCCAATCAATACGGCTGGCGCGGCTGGAAAATGTTCCGCTCTCACACCGAAAGCACAGGAGCTGCTTCAGTGATCATCATCACACATCAATAAGTTATCTCTCGAAGGTAAGAATGCAGTAAACGTTCCTGAATTTGCAATAAATCACTACACTGAAGTTGCAATACACCTAAAATATAATCGATTTATGATGACAAGCCCCGTTCAGTTATTATACTGTGAATTCCCGGTCAATGTCCGTCATGCTTTAACGGATCATCACATCAGTGCTGAGATAGTGAAACTAAAACCTACTTCTCTCACCATTCGGCCAACTTAACGTTAACTTGTGAATAGATTAGCAACACGAATGAATTCATTCACGTCTGCTGCGGTTTTTTTTTTGTGTGTGTGTTGTTCACATAGCTTCACTGAACAGCGTCCGTTCCGTTAGGGCTCTTAGTCAAAAAAATTGCGCATATTTGGAGAAATATTGCTTTATTCTAACATGATTGCAAAATAATTTATCATACAGGTTCAGAATTACCATTATGCAATTTTGAAGAGCTGAAAGGGCATCAAGCGCGAGCTCTGACGCCCTGACGCGACGCGAGCTCCCTATTCCTGATTTAGTTATCTCCGCGGCCGCGCTCTCTCATTTGACTAATATGGGTGCGATTTGCCGGGGGGGGAGATTTCCCCCCTTCTGGTCTATGCATCCCTGCCTCTGCTGAATAACTTTCATGCAAACCCGCTCTGACGTCCAGATCTGAATCAAATGATTCGCGATCCGATTGAAGCGCTTTTGTATATTGAATCGCTTTTTATGATTATGGATTTATCTTTTTAGGTGTTTAATAGGTGTGCGTTGTGTTATTTGTTAGTTTTGTGGATTTATTTTGTTGTTTGGATAACCGTGGACATTAAATCATTCCAATTAATAGGCCTAACGTAGGCTTACAATGTTTTTATTAAACTGAGATCACACTAAATACAATTTCCGTCGTATTAAAAACATTTCATAAAATTTTTCAAAAGCATCTGTTTATTTCACAAATCGCACCCTGCTAATAACCCTATACTAATAACGTAAATTGTCAATAATCTCACATTGCACGTTTCTGGAGGACGCTGTCCTGTATGCTTCCTAGTTTGTATCGCCGTGATAAACAGTCAAAAACAAACATTTTACACAACCAAAAAAAAAAAAAAAAAAAAAAAAAAAAAAAAAAAAAAACTATTACAATATGGGTTGTGTGTGATTTTAATGCAATTCTGGGTTGCAAATAAAATGCTAAATATAACACACACACACATACATACACACACACATACACACATATATATATATATATTCTGGGTTGTATATATATTTATATATATATATATATATATATATATATATATGAGAGAGAGAGAGAGAGAGAGATTACGTTTATTTTTCATTATTTGTTCATTTGTTGCTGTTTAAATTTGCTTTAAGTTTTACTTTGTTTATAGGATGCTGCTGATGGATGCAAGTTTTACTAAGTTTACAGAATGCTGCTGATGGATGCTCCCAGCACTTTTTATCTTTGTTGTTATTATTAATATTAATGTTGTTATTATGAACAGTTCTCAGAATTAAAGATGTGTTAAAATAATTAAAAGAGAGTCTTTGTCAGAGGCCTTTTTATTCTTAATTTTGACATTAATTTTCATTTTTACACTAGACACATATCGGTTCAAAATATCGGTTATCGGTCTCCTTGAGCTGTAATAATCGGTATCGGCATCGGCCCTGAAAAATGCATATCGGTCGATCCCTAAGCTACAGGCTAAAATTTATCATGACATTCAAAGAAAAATCATCACAACATATCACTGCTCTAGTGTAGTGTTAATTTCATTAATGAAAACTATGATGAAAAATGTTCTTTAACCAGCTTTTGTCCCATGACTAAAACAAGACGATGACGAAACTACAAGGTCAATAAACGATAGCCGTGACTATATCAACTTGCATCATTGATGCTAAAAGATGAGACTAAAATGCATTTAAAAATTTTTTTTAAAAAACTTTACAAAAATTTATGATCTGAAAAGTAAGTTTAGCGATCTCCATGTGAGATGTTCGGCTTAAAGGAAAGGTAAGATGAAAGTCTCTTCACATACCGATAACAATCATTAAGTTAAATGGTACATATGTATTTATATGTATTTATGTGGTCTGTGGAAGGCCTAGGACCATAAAATGGCAGTTGGAATTATTGAAATTACTATTAAGAATTTCACTTTTATAATATTTTTTGTTTGTTTTACTAGTTTTCTATATGTTGACAGAGAGCGTGCATAAATCTTTGATATTAATTTATTGAATGAATAGCCTATAATAAATGGTTACAATAGATTTGGTCAAATAAACCATGTGGATGAGTCGACATTCTATTGATTGTGCTTAAAGTACAATACCTGAAATGCAAAAAGAAATTTCTCAAATGACAACAATCATTACGGTTATAATTTTGATCAAAAATCATTTTTATCAGTTTATCCATTATACAGCGAGACAAAAGATTTCACTGACTAAAACTTGACTAAAATGCACAGGGGCGTAAATAGCGGGGGGACGGGGGGTCAAGACCCCCTCATCTGAGGGTTATCCCCATATCAACCTACAGTAGGACATCACTTACCTGGTAAAAACACTGAAATGCACAATTGTACAGATTAAGATTTCCAGAGAGCCATAACAGATGCCCTTCAGAAGAATCTAAGAGTCTGTGAGTTTCAAGCTAAAGCAGCAAGATGCTCTAATTCAGGTGAGAATAGAATTAGTAGAGCGTGCAGATCAGCGTGTCATCCACGTGTGAATCCAGCACATCTGATCTGGAGCTCTTATGGGCAGCAGAGCACTGCATCTCTGCCAGCGTAGCAGGACGTCCTTCAGGGCTGCTGGCTCTTTTGCAGGCACAAATAAAGGAAAACAGATACTGCAGAACCCCACAGAGATGATGACACCTGCTTTCAGAAACAGGGTTCCAGTCTGTGAGAAGGTTCTACAGCGACCCAAATCTGCTTCCGTGCATTAAAAGATTAGAAGCAGCCATGCTGGTGGAGCATGATTAATGCTGCTCACTGCATCCATCACAGCATCTGCCAATCCTGCACCTGCACTAAACCCAGCTCCACAGTTCCACGCATGAGCCATTTCGAGGTCAAGACAGCTGTATTAGTGCATAACGACCCGCTCAATTACAGTGATCTTCCTCCTTTCAATACAATAGTAAAGAACTCTACTCCAATTAGAGTTCTGTTACACATCAATTAGGGTTTTGTTACACATCCTTTTGAGTCAGTAATGTGTGGTGTGATGTGGGTTTGGGATGGAAACTAGAAGGCTGTGGGTTAAAATCCCATAAGGAGTGAGCCATGAGCCGTAGCTATTGGCTGCTGCATAACACTGGTTTTAACCTCAGGTTACTTTAGAAGACCTGCACTTGTAACTGTACTGGAAGTAACTTTAAATACAATTATTTACTAAATTACTATACTTACTATACAATCACTCACAACACCTTAAAAACTAACCACAACACCCTAAAAGCCCCATACAATGCCCAGAAAAACACTTATAACCAACAACACTGCCCTAACCTAAAAATGCTTAAGTGAGTGTGCAGTTATATTTTGTCTTTACAAAGTTCCTTTTTTCTGTCTTGCACTTCTAAAAAGTTTGCATTTGCTTTATTGTGTTATTTAAACTACCCTAAAAACCCAACCACAACACCCTAACAGCCCATACCATCCTAACAACCACCCACAATGTTCTACCTTAATAAACATCCACAACTCCCTGTCACTCACAACAACCTACCCTAAAAAAAACACCCACACCCATACTCTAATAGCCCACAACGCCCTAACAGCTGTCAACAATACTCCACCCTAAAAAACTACCACAACGCCCTAACAGCTACACACAATGCTCTAAAAACCACACACAACACCCTAAAAACCACTCTCACTCAAAAAAACACCCACGGAGCTCTAAAAACAATGCAGAAGACCCTAAAAACCACCCACAATGTTTTAAAAACCACTCGCAACACCCTAACAACCACCCAAAACACCCTAAAAATAACCCACAATGCTCTAAACACCACCCAAAACACCCTAAAACCACCTACAACACCATAACAACCACCCACAATGCTCTAAACACCACGTAAAATGCCTTAATAACCACCCACAACACCCTATTTTAAAAACCTATACCACAATGCTCTAAAAACCATTCACAACACCCTAAAACTACCCTCAATGCTCTAAAAACCAACCACAATGCTCTAAAAACCACCCACAACACCCTAACAACCACCCACAACACCCTAACAACCACCCACAACACCCTAACAACCACTCACAACACCCTAAAACTACCATCAATACTCTAAAAAACTTTCACAATGCCCTACAAACCACCCACAGTGCCATAAAAACACTCACAACACCCTGACAACCACCCACAATGTAGATTGTTTCAAAGCAGCTTATCACCCCAAAAAATTAACCAACAACACCCCAACAACAACATCCTAAAAATCCAAAATTTTACAAATCTGGTTATATATAGAATACTTAGCCTTTTAATTTTAGGACACTGGAAAAGAAAGTCAATAATCAGCCAGGAAACTAGACAGCAGAAAACAAGAATAAATAAACAGGTTGCATTAATTCAAGAAGCCAAAGCAGAGCAAGATAATAGAGCAGAATGAAATCACATCAGTCCTGCTGCTGGCACTGAGATAATGCCGCTCAATGGCAGCGGTCAGACGGGCTACAAAGCATCCTACTCTCCCCCACTGTATTGACCCGCTGCATGAAGAGCGATGGTCAGGCCAGCGGGGAAAATATCCTACTCCAATAAGGCTGTTTACCGTTTTCTATGTGTGTGTGTGTGTGTGTGTGTGTGTGTGTTGTAATGAATGTGCTTAATTACTGTGTGTGTGTGTGTGTGTGTGTGTGTGTGTGTGTGTGTGTGTGTGTGTGTGTGTGCACGCTCTGAATTTCTCCTTACTGTGGCCTGTAACGCCTTGTGAAGGTTGGTTGGTGCTGTACCTGCTCTCTCTCTAAATACATTTTTCTTCATCACAGATGCTTGAATTTAGCTTGCTATATTTAGAGGTGTTTGTTAAGTCAAGCATCACTACTACTGCTGATTACATTTAGAATTAATGATTTGAACAAACCACTAAGCTCTAACATAAAGATTTAAAGCTGTAAAATATCCCAAAGGCATTTGTGCTACAGACATGTATGATTCCTCACTATAAATGGCAGACACCACTTAAACTATATTTTATGTAGCATATTTTGTCTAAATTAGGGCTGGACGATATGGCCAAAATTTATATCACAATATATTTCTTAATTTCGGTCGATACGATATAATTCCGATATCGATATGAACACTATAAAAGCGCCTCGTAAAAAAACTGCCAAGAACGCCCACAACAGATGTCAGTGTATATACATTTATGAAAAATGAATTTGCCATGTCTGACACCTCATTTTAAAACCATTTAATATTTTTGAAAAAAAAAAAAAAAAAAAAAAAAACATTTTTTTTTGTATTTAGCCTTCATACAAACAATAAATGTGAAATCACTGTCAAAAAATCATTTCAGTCTCACCTAATTAAAATTAATATCTTTAACTTCAAACTGTAGGCTAATATATACTACCAGTCAAAAGCTTTTGAACAGTAAGATTTTTGATGTTTTTAAAGAATTCTCTTCTGCTCACCAAGCCTGCATTTATTTGATCCAAAATACAGCAAGAAAAGTAACATTTTGAAATATTTTTACTATTTAAAATAACTGTTTTATATTTGGAAATATTTTAAAATGTATTTTATTCCTGTGATTTCAAAGCTATATTTTTAGCATCATTACTCTGATTACATGATCCTTCAGAAATCATTCTTATATTCTGATTTGCTGCTCAAAAATAATTTGTTGAAATCAGCTGAGTAGGTTTCTTGATGAATAGACAGTTTAGAAGGAACATTTATTTGAAATAGAAATAATTTTTAACATTATGAATGTCTTTATCATCACTTTTGATCAATTTAAAGCATCTCTGCTAAACAAAAATTTCTATAATTTCTTTCCAAAAAAAGAAAGAAAGAAAGAAATGATGCTGACTAAAAGCTTTTGAATGGAATAGTGTAATCAAATCAAATGTAACTCAAAATGTAATGTTACAAAAGCTTTGTTTCAGATAAATGCTGATCTTTGGATCTTTCTATTCATCAAAGAATCCTGAAAAAAAGTACTCAACTCTCTTAAATATTGATAATCAGCAAATCAGCATAATAGAATGATTTCTGAAGATCATGTCAAGACTGGAGTAATGATGCTGAAAATTCAGCTTTGATCACAGGAATAAACTACATTTTAAAATAAAACAGTTATTTTAAATAGTAAAAATATTTCAAAATTTAACTGTTTTTTGCAGTACATGTAACTGTTGTAACTGTTTTTGGATATAGATTGAAACAAATGTGCTTTAGGAGTGCTCTTGAGTTGCTGCAGGAAAAAAAAGCATGTTGCTGGAGCCGGGCTTAAATGCAAACTGATTGTCTGCCAGCAGGAGGCGCTGTGAGAGTGGTAGACCCAGCGGTTTCTCCAGTAACGGCTATAATCAAAGGAGCTGCGCCTATGAACGCTTCTTTATCAGATAAAATGAAAATGGCATCGAAACTTTTCTGAAAACAGTCGGTTCCCTTCAGAGATACATTCATATAAAACACCCGCGACGTGTTTTGATTTTGAAACGTACAGTGCTCATATTTATTCAACGAAGTCAAACGCCACAAATAAATCAATGTATGGGGAACACTGGTATATCGAAATATCGGAAATGTGTTTAAAAACCATATCACCGTTATTGAATTTTTTTTATCGCGATACATATCGATATTGAATTATTGTCCAGCCCTTGTCTAAATAAATAATAATACACCAAAAACTAAAATAAATAATTTAAAGGCTACAAGTGAAGTTAGGCATCACGTTATACTCATAGACTGTAATACAGCATGAAAAGATACATTTAAACTGTGATTATAATTGAGTGGTTTTAAATTAATAAAATAATAATAAAAAAATAATAATAATAATAAGCATGCACAATATTGACAAAAAATATCAAATAATGCCCAGTGTTGTTATTGTTAAAACTAAAACTTGGTAATATTTGGTAATTAAAATAGAGCTGAAATAAAATTATAAATATCAGATGAAAAACTATTAATGTCAGAAAGGAAAATTAGTAATGTTGGCTTGCCAGCAAACTAAAATGAATAAGTTGAAGTACTAAAATTACTAAACCAAACTGAAATAAACAATGATGGTTAAATAGAAATAATAAAAAATATAATGAGAAAAATATTGAAAAAAGAGAATTTTTTTTTAGTTTAGTTTTTTTTATTTAAAAATAAATAAATGAATGAATAAATAAAAATGCCAAAAACAAAATTACTAAAACTAAAATTAAAAATAAAATGAAAACTGAAAATATAAAATTAAAAGCTATTTCAAAATACAAATAAAATAACATTGACATTGTCCGATAAATCATATATGATAATGTGCAATCGCATAGCAACATGCACAAGAATACCACTGGCATTTTCTTTAGACTGTGCAAAAATCTCCTTCTCCCTTTCATTCTGGAGTTCTGCCCAGTTTTCCTCCTTCAATCTCTTTCACTCTCAAATGAACCCCAATCCCTATGGCTTCTATTTCAATCAATATCAGACTGTGATCAATAGGAGGTGAAACATCTACCAGAGAGTCTCTCTGATGAGAAGCAAATGCAGTCAGTCCAGCCGTTACATTTCTGTCATATGTTTTTTTATGAAATGACAGTATTTTCTTATATATATACAAATTGCCAATCAGCCAATCACATGGCAGCAACTCAATGCATTTAGGCATCTAGATGTTGTGAAGATGACTTGATGAAGTTCAACATTTGGGCGGCATTACGGAAATATTTTCACATAGTGATGTAGACATGTGGGGGCGTGTTAGAACGAGCCATTTTAGGGGGCGTGGCAGAGTCTTAACTGATAAAGAATATCTCTTTGGTTTTGAGACTTTAGTCTTTGCAACTTCAGGGATCTTATCTATGCACAATCAGCTTGTAACACTCCAAAGAGAAATGAAAACTTCAAAACGCATACTGTATATATATATATATATATATATATATATATATATATATATATATATATACTGTATAGCAGAGTTTATTAAGGCAAGTAGGATTATTAATATTGTTCAAACTTTTAATCAAACAGTGATTGAAAGCCTCTGAACTCAAGCTTTAAACTTTTAGTATCCCACAGACTTTCACTGAAGGAAAAAGCTGAGCCATTTCCAGAGAGCAGAATAACAGAGAGACTGCTGTGCACCTGTCCAGGTCTGCTGCTGCTCATTTCTGCCTGTATTGAGTGAGTGAGTGTGTGTGTGTGTGCGCACACATATCTTATCCTCAATTGTTATTGATTTTATCTTTCCAATTACCAAGTCCTACAGCTGAACAAGAAACAGGAAAACAGTGGCGAAAGGTGAAGAGCGTGAGCTTCTCTGTGCTGAACGAACACACACACATACAAACATCATGAGTTCAGCTGTCAGGAGAGAGTTCACCAATAACAACCCACACCTGCTACAAGCAGTTCTGTTTCAATGCTTTTTGTTGTTTTAGCACCTAATTTCAGTTTGCACACAGAAATATTGACACTCCCTGTATTTGTGTATTTATTTTTACTTAAATTAGTAGTATTTTAGCATATGGAGTTTTAAATTTTTTTTTTTTTTCTATTTTAGTTATTGTTATTACAAATAATAAATATTTAAACAATTTTAAAATATATATTCAAACAGTTTGTTTTAAACTGTAATAATATTTCACAATATTACTTTTTTTTTTTTTAAATAAATCATTTTGCTTACCCCAATTTTTTGTGTACATCCACAAGAAAAGAGTCGTATTTGTAAATGACAGAAAACAGCAATGCCGGATATTATACATTCAGATAGTATATTAAACACATACTTGCAAAACAAAAAAGTAGCTCTTCATCAACTGCAGCACATTTTCTGACAGTAAACCATTTCAGATGCCGAAATGCTTAAATATGCACAGTACAGCGCTACATCAGCACATACAGTGTCTTGTTAAGCTGGACTACGAGTGGTTTGCAAATGAGGAAGTATTCCAGTAAAATACAGTAATTATTTGAGTGTGTGTTCACTGTTTTTTTTTGTTTGTGTGTGTGTGTGCGTGTGTGTGTGTGTGTGTGAGTGTGTGTGTGTGTGTGTGTGTGTGTGTGTGTGTGTGTGTGTGTGTGTGATTTAATTTTAGCTCCATTTGCTGTGTCTGCAGGGTGAAGTTGAGGTTATTCTGTCTGCTGTCCTCTCTAACTTTAACACCACCGATAATCTTGACATGCATGCGTTTGCAAATCCAGCAGACGAGGAAGTGATCAGATTTTCCTCTGGGAATGCGAACGGGCCATCCGTATCCCGAGTTCCTCTTTAAATAGATAAGAGTCTTTTATAATCCATAGTGACATGTATGGATCTGTCCCTCTTTTAATTCACTTCCTGTGAAAAGGTCAACTATATTCATAGGGATTTATGAAAGCATTACGCGAGTGTCTCATAAGAACATTTGTTCGTGCTCAGGTCAGCTGATTTGCATTAACCGATTTCCTGTATGAAACACTTTCACTAGTGCTTTAGCGAGTCTCGTTTTGGCCGTTTATGTTAAGATGTAAATGAACATACTGTCAGCCGTGGCCTCAGGTCACTGTGATTGGTCAGAAACACATTCTCTCCTGCCATCGGCTTGATGAACGAAAGCCAACTGGGAAATATATAACGAAATGATTTATAGTTTTTATAGTATAGTATATTTAAGCAGAACAGCATGACTATACACACACACATATATATATATATATATATATATATATATATATATATATATCTATATATATATATATATATATATATAAGAATCATGAAAAAATAAAATGTACCACAATTTCCATGAAAATATGAAGCAGCACAACTGTTTTCCACATTGATAATAATCAGAATTTTTTCTTGAGGAGCAAATCAACATATTAAAATGATTTCTGAAGATCATGTGACACTGAAGACTGAAGTAATGTTGCTGAAAATTCAGCTGTACATCACAGGAATAAGTTATATTTTAAAATGTATTCAAATAGAAAACATTTATTTTAAACTGTTATAATATTTCATAATTTTACTGTTTTTACTGTATTTTTTTTAATCAAATAAAAACAGCTTTGGGTGAGAAAAGACCCCAAACATCTCTGTTCCTGTGGGAAATGCACACTTCTCGACTCCTGAACTCCAAATAGTTTAAGCCAACATGTGCTTCATATAAATGTGTGTGTAGTTTATGAAGGTAAGCCTGTGTTTTGCGCATTTCCCACATCCAGACAGTAAATTCTTTCATTGTCCCCTGAATACTAACAAACATCAATACATAAACTGTAGCAGCTCACAGCTCAATAATCAGATGTTTCTGAGTCTCAAACAGATGTTTTCTCAGTGTAGATCAGTTTGAGGACTGTTACTGTTACAGTACAACCATATTTGAATTTAACATCAAAGGAAAATAAACACCCAGAATGCATCGCATTTAACCACTATCACTGCTGTTAGCATTGCTGTTTTAGTGTCTCTAAACTCATAAGCAGCACGCATGAATATACAAGATAATTATGGCAGAAAAAATAGCAGGCTGTGGAGTTTAGGTGTTGTTTGAGGATCATGTCTCAAAGACGCCAAACCTTAGCTTTGTAATTTCATCAACACAGCCAGAAGATCTTCGGCAGTAAACAGACATGTTTGGGGTAATGTCACAACACACTGGGGGGAATTAATTGTGCTATTTATTTCCATGCACTGTCTGTGTCGCTTTAACACTCGAGTCACTGGAGGAACTAATGCAAATCAGGTAATGACACAAACACACCCAGAAAATTAGTGCTAACCAAGTCCGTCTGTAATACCTGGAGAGAGTGGGAATGGTGCATGACCCCAGAAATACACAACATGCACACTGACATCTTTACTCCACCACTGTGATCCAGTCATATAATAATATTATAGGGTGCAGAATGCTTCTAAAATTGCAATTCAATTCAATAAAGTGTGATTATGTGGCTGAAATACCCTGCTTTTCTGAATACTGTAAAAGAAATGTTAACATAAAAATGAAATTAACAATAATTGACAATTTAATTTTACATACATAAATAAGTACATGTATAAAATAATCTCATGGTTTTTAATCATACATATATATATATATATATATATATATATATATATATATATGAAGGCAACATTTCCATTTTTCATTCAGTTTAACTAGAAGAATTAAAATAACTCCAACTAATAAATAAAGATTAATAAATACTATACATATAAAAAAATATATATTTACTAAACAATTACTACAACTTTAAAATTAAAGTGAAAACAGAAAATATATAAAAAAATCTAACTCAAAATAAAAGTATAATAGTATATCATTTATACTAAAACAACATTGTACTGTATCTAACAATACTATGAAAATATAATAAAAGCAATATGAGCTATGATTCCTAACAAAATACGTTTTTACACAATAATGTTTTTTTTTAATGCTAACTTGTTAGTTATAACTAACCAATTGTTGTGAGTAAACTTATTTAATTTGAGTTCACTAAAAGAATATTTCCTAAAATACAATTAAACTCCATTATTTTATGCAATTTAACTCTCTTAGTTTATATTGTTGAAAGTAATCAGTTATTGAGTTCACAGTTAAATTAATAAATTGGACTGTTAAGTTTTACAGTGTGCTTTATTTAATTTCCTGAACTGAATTTTAATTGTGGTAGCAAATTTTATATAGAACTGAAATTCAAATTTGAAATAGGAAGTAGACTAGAAATGAGCTGAGATTTACAGTAAGTAATGTAAACCCCTAAAAAGGTTGTTTTTCACAAGAACAAGTATGACTAGATAAACTGAATATTGAATTGACAACTTTGTAACATAAATACAAATTTTAAAAAGTTTTGACATTTTTACAGGTTTTGCAGACTTTTATTTATAGACAAAGGTGGAATAACACTTCATTTCTCAGAATGCATTACCTGTGCTGCATTGCTAATCAGTATTTTCTTCCTGTCATTCCAATTCAACTTTGTGTGGTTTGTGGACAATTTGATTCAAATTCACACTCGTCAGCTAAAGGTAGTCGGTTGTGAATCTTGCATAAGCCTGCTAATACAGCACATTCTATAATGAGCCTCATTTGCATAGAATTTAAATATGCATGGGACTTTTGTGTTTTGGAAAGTGTGTATCTGGATAAACGGTTTCAATGTTTCATGCAGTTTCACTTTTGTGCATTTCTTACAAGTATAATTAGACAACCTGCTCATTCATCTGTGCGACTAATGAGATGAGATTAATAAACATAAATAAATGCAATATTATGAGAAAAGAATCAATATATCAAATTTCGAGAGCTACAAAAGAGCTACAACTAGTTACTGAATTCACCTCTATATTTTAAAATAAAAGCATGCAATCATGTAAGTAACTAAGAGATAATATTTTCAAAAACAATTAATCATCTTGTTAGCTATCAGCGCAGATGGATGTATTTCTGGTTAGAAACAATTGAAATGGCATTACTCTGCTGGTAGTTTATCACAGTAAGGATGGAATTCATGACATTACGCTGAAGTCTGCAGCGTAATTCATTATAGTTTTCTGACTGAAATGACCCAATTAATCAAGGCGGCGGGTTCGCATGCATGTATGTGCGTGTGCATTTGTCTCTGAAACGATCAAGTGAGACGGCTGCAGTGATGATGAATGATTTCTTGGTGTCAGTTCAGTTGTGTGTAATTGGCCGAGTCTGTGACAAATTTACAGACGGGCGTTTCAGCTGATTGTTAGTGCATGTGTTTTTCTGATCAAATTCATCTGCTCGAATGTTACCAGAATAACCACCATCTCTAGATTTATAGAAATAGTTTATCCAAAAATGCTAATTTTCTGAAAATGTACTCAAAAGGTTTTTCTTCATCAGATTTGGGGAAATGTATCATTCCATCACTTGCTCACCAATGGATGCTCTGCAGTGAATGGGTGCCGTCAGAATGAGAGTCCAAACAGCTGATAAAAACATCACAACAATCCACAAGTAATCCACATCACTACAGTCCAGTCCTTCAATTAAAGTCTTGTGAAGTGAAAAGTTGTGTTTGTAAGAAGAAAAAAAAATCCATCATTTTTAACAAAATTTGAGTCCATAATCCATAATAACGCTTCCCCCAGTGAAAAAGTCCATCTACAGTTGTCTTCCACATCAAAATCCACCCTCATATTTGTTTAGAACTATTTTGGACTGTTTTCGCTTGATCTGTGCATATTTCTCTCCTGATTCAGATGAGGCGTCACAGTGTTGTTATGGGATTATGGACTCGTATTTTAGGTGGAAGCAACGATTTGAAGTTAAAAATGTCTAAATGGATGGATTTATTTCTTACAAACATTTAAGTGATGGACTGGAGTGGTGTGGATTACTTGTGGATTATTGTGATGTTTTTATTAGCGGTTTGGACGTCATTCTGACGGCACCCATTCACTGCAGAGGATCCTTTGGTGAGCAACTGATGCAATGCTACATTTCTCCAAACTCATCTATATCTTGGATGGCCTGAGCCTGAGGGTGAGTAATTGTTCAGCAATTGTTAATTTTTGGGTGAAATACTCCTTTAAATATGACAAGCTAGTCCTTAAATATCAGTATTTGTCCTTTAAAAGGTTTTTTTTTTTTTTTTTTTTTTTTTTGAATGCATGCAACAGCCAGATTACCTACTACTTGCAAAAATGTGGTGTATACAATCAAAACACACTGTATCCTGCATTGTGATACAAAAGAAACAGAAGCAACAATTAGCCAAAATGAAATCAATTCAGAATTTAATCAAGCAAAATGCAAAACAGCTATTAATTTCCAAGATAATAACTGGACATCACTTACTAAATTAAACATGCAACATAATAAAATCTAATACTAGCAGACTAATGCAGCATATGCTTCTCAATATATAATTTCACTCTTAATTATAGATGTTGATCAAGTAACACTAAATCACATTATGTTTAATGCACTTGAGTACAGTATGTGTTCATCCATTCACACTGAGGTGTCTTTTGCTGAATAACTCTCATTAAATCTGCTGCTGTACAGCATTATATGTCATCAGCCTCACTGTACCATAATAACCAGCCCATGTTTTATCTGCGGCTTTCAGCAGGAGCAAATTATTATTATAAATATACAGGGAAAAAGTATTAACAACCATAATGATCTAATGGCTCAGTTAGTCAGTTCCTGGGGTAATGTACATTATTTATGATTCGCGGAAAGACACTTTTAATCTCCAGATCCGTCAGTAGATTCAGAGATCAAAGCCAGGAGACAGAGAGAGGAAGAGTCTTCTTCCTGGAGATCTTCACTGGTTAATGTCTTCATTATAGGAATGATTTACTTTCTTAAAACGAGCTGAAATAATTCACTCATCATAATGTGCACACTGAATGTGGAATATTTAAGTTACATGTAAGTACAATAGGGCTCTAACACTTCATGCATGCCACTGTATTATTAGATATATGTGACCCTGGAGCACAAAACCAGTCTTAAGTCACTGGGGTATATTTGTAGCAATAGCCAAAAGTACATTTGTCATGAGGTCAAAATTATAAGATTTGCTTCTTGTATTTCAAACATCAGTATTATATTAAGTAACGATCAGATACTATGAAGATATGTTTGTAAAAAAAAAATAACCATTTTCCTTTCTGTAAATATATCAAACTTTCATTTTTAATAGTAATGTGAATTGTTGAAGGACTTTATTTGGAGAACGGGAAAGGGCAGTTTTCTCAATGGAGAGATTTTTTTTTTTGCACCCGCAGGAGGCCAGAGGTTGTGAAATAGTTTTTGTTATCGTCGACCAAATATTGCCAGTAGCAAAAAACACACCTTTACATTCTCTGGGAAAAGATTTTATTTAGTCACGCTTTCAGGATGATTGTACTTTATTCAGCTTTCAGATGATGTACAAATCTCAATGTCCAAAAACTGACACTTAAGACTGGTTTTGTGATAATTCGTAATTTTTATTATTATATTTTGAGATGGTTTGTATTGTTTTTTTTTGCTTAGGTGTGTATTTTTTATGTATATTTCAAATATATCTATATTTTTTAACTTACAGATAATACAAAATGCTTTCTGTTATTACAAAAAAAAAAAAAAAAAAAAAAAAAAAAACACAATCTGGCCTGATACAGTTTAAAAACACACATCAAAACAAACTGTGAGAGAGGAGCGATTGAGAATTTGAGCAGACAAACTGGAGATTTCAAGTTTAATATTTTGTGGAATATTATTCATTACAATGTGTGACTAGATTTTGAGACTATAGCTTCTGTTGTTTTTCAAATTGCAAAGGAAAAATGCCAAAAAACTTCAACACAGTACCTGATATGACTAAAAGAGTTCTTGCACCAGAAGGTTTTGTGATATCAAAGCCACATTAAAAATGAATAAAAACAAAGCATTACAATATTTTACTGATAAAGAAACACTGACAAATAGATAAGAGTTTTGAATTAAAGTTTAAACGGCAAACACAACTTTTCATCAGAAAAAGTGAAATCTAGTGATTCCTCGATCTCTGGGTGTTTGTTGCGAGCTCACGGCTCTGGGTCTGTTTTTAATGTTCTTGTCTTTTGTATATGTCAGTCTTGTGCTTTAAGTTAAAGCTGCTGTGTAGTGATGAAGTTGTGTCTCATGAGAATGTGCTGGAAGGAAAGGGAAACTTCTCTCTATCTGTTTCTTTGGGTCTCTTGTGGTTTAGTACAGAAAGACCCAACTGTGTTTAGTCTCAGAGGATGAATAATAAAGGTGAGATGCTTCTTTTGTTGTTGTAAAAATAATATATTCTTCATAAAAATTATTATATTCTGCTGAAGAAGAACATATCAAATTAGCTATGTTTGATTTAAATAATTTAGATATATATATATATATATATATATAATATATATTATATATATATTATATATATATATACACACACAGTGTATGCACACCCACACACCCAACACACACACACACACACACACACTCTTTTTAATGTTATCTCAAAAACAATCTGCTCCAGAAGCACATATCCTCAAATTAATATGTTGATTTAAATAATATATATATATTATATATATATACACACACACACACACACAGCACACCACACCCACACACACCACTTTTTTAATGTTATCATCAATTCAACAGGACACATATGTTCCAAAAAAAACAATAATTTGTCAAACTGAATCGAAACATCCATCTTTACCAATTTTAGAAATTTATATTAAAACTCTGAGTTTACCAACTTATTTAACTATATATATATATATATATATAATATTTATACATATATTATATATATATTTATATATCTATATATATATATATTATAGTTATATATATTATATATAAAAATTTCTGATTACTTGGCTTGCGAGCTTATTTGACCCATTTTTTGAATAAAAAAATATAAAAATATTACATTATAATTATCCTTTATAATATAGTGTGGGTGTGGGTCTGTGTGTGTGTGTGTGTGTGTGTGGTGTGTGTGCTGTTTTTTTTTGTAGGCGTGGTTTTTTGTTTTTGTAATAATTATTTATTATTTTATTATAATTTTAATGATTTTTTTTCTGGTGTCTTTTTTTTGTGGTGGTTGTGATTGTTATTAATTTTATTTATTTGCATTTATTTTTCTATTTTATGTTTAATATATGTTTTAATTATAATTCCTTTAATCCTTCAATAATATATTTAATATTTATTTTTAATATTTTATTTTTAAGTTGTCTAATTCATTTTCTCTGTGTAAAATTATTTTAGTAGTAAATTCTTCTTTTAGAATTATGTTTTTTTAGTGTTTACATGTTGTAGGAATTGTTTTTTCTATAAAATCATCTTTCAGTTCCATGCTGTTTTCTCCTCTCATCTAAAGCTTTTCAGTAGCACTCATTCACCTCATTATGCCTTTGATTTCCAAAGAAAAGGAGAATCTGCATTCAGTGAATGGCATGTCAGCTGTCACAGATTCAGCAGCATCAACTCATTCAGTGCGCGAAAGCTCGTGTCTTTTGACAGGCAGAGACGGGCGCTGATCGGGAAAGGGGCTTTGCACGCACAAATGCAAATGAGCATGTAATTAATGACTGACGCCTTGGATAATTATCGAAAACAAAGACAGCGTTTAAGCCATTTAATGAAGCAGCATAACGTGAAAAGGCACTGCATGAAAAAGAAGAGTCAAACTCACACGTTAATAAAAAAATATATCCCTAATAATTCTTTTTCTTTCTATAAAGATCATTCTCATAAAACCTGTCAAAAAATGTGTCTGGGTCATATTTAACCCAAAAATTTAAAGAAAAAATAGAAAATTATATTTTACATTAAAAAATTAATCTTACTTTAGGATCATTAATATTGAGATATGAATATTATGACCACATTTATTGTTATTATTATTATTATTATTATTATTATTATTATTATTATTATTATAATACAATGTATAGATATATTAAAAAAATCTAAATAAATGTTAATTAAATTATATATTTTTTTTATAATAGTATATGAAATTGTATATAAAAATCTTTTTTATAACTATTTTAAATATAGGTGATTATAATGGTGATTCTCACAAAACCTGTCAAGTATGTTTCATATTTAACCCAAAGTAAAAAATTTTTTTTAAAAATAAATAGATAAATTAAAATTATATATATAAAATATAAAATTTTTTGAATTGTAGTTTTTTAATAGATATAATTTTGTTGTTAATTATATATAAAATTACAATTACACTTATTTAAAAATAGCATTATGGTCTAAAATGTTTAATGGTCCTTAATGTTTTATATATATATAAATATATATTCCTGATATATATATATATTATATATTTATATATAGTCTATATGATATTCTATTATACATATTGTATAATTGTATGTTTGTTCCTGATGACTTTTTATTGCCTTTTGCTGATTTAAATAATAAAATGATACAATAAAAAGTACAAATCTTCAGAAGTAGTTTCAGGTTATTCAGTCTTCTTCACTGTCGCGAGTCACCCGTCAAATGCAAATAAATGCACATTTAATCACTCACCCCTATTCGTCCTTGAGTTCCTTTTAAAGCCACAGTAATTCCATCTGAAGAGAGACAGCTGCGTCTCTGATTATCAGCGTCTGGGCCGCGTTTCCTGTCTCCTCCTCCAGGCTCTGTGCTTCTGTTGTGATGAGACGGCTGGCAGCTGACTTAGTCCGAAGCTGGTCCACCGTCCCTGTGTGTGGAAACAAGATGATTTGTTAGTAGAGTTATATTATGACTGTCACTAAAGCTTTAATGAATAGTTCACCCAATAATGAAAATTTGCTAAAAATTCACTCAACAACTAAGTTTGTTTCTTCATGGGAACAGATTTGGAGCAATGTAGCATCACATCACTTGCTCAGCAATGGATCCTCTGCAGTGAATGGGTGCCGTCAGAATGAGAGTACAAACACCTGATGCCCTGAAAACATAATAACACTCCACAAGTATCCACATCCACTACCACTTCCAGTGCCATCAGTTTAACATCTTGTAAAGTGAAAAGATGTGTATTGCTTTTTTTCTTGTCTGAATAAGGAGAAATATGCTCAGATCAAACATTGTTTACAAGTGAAAACAGTCCAAAATGATTTGATGTTTTAAAGATAACAGGAGATTTCACTGGAGGAAGTGTTATTATGGATTATGGACTGGTATTTTGACCAGAACCGACACTTTAATGATGGATTTGTTTCTTACAAACTCACAGCTTTTGGCTTCATAAGACATTAACTGATGGACTGGAGTGGTGTGGATAACTTGTGGATTATTGTTATGTTTTTACCAGCTGTTTGGACTCTCATTCTGACGGCACCCATTCACTGCAGAGGATCCACTGGTGAGCAAGTGATTCAATGCTACATTACTCCAAATCTGATGAAGAAACAAACTCATCTACATCTTGAATAGCCTGAGGGGAGGACATTTACAGCACATTTTCATTTTTGGCTGAACAGCTTTAATATTACTGTAGAATCAAAGTCTTGAGTTGCCTAATGAACTTCTCAGTCTTAATTGCACTTTGCCTTTTCAGCTGTTGGCAGATCTTTTCACCAGGCTAGTTTCATCCAAAGAAACTTCTGGCAAACTGTCCACAGCTTCTTTTTAAATTGGCACAAAATACCTTACACTGCCCTCCATTTGACCCCTGTCCACAGTAGTGAAAGACGTGGATGCTCACACACAGTAATTGTCTATAATCAATTAACCCTGTCTAAACCTTGATATGCAGAAAGAATTGAGCTGATTGACAGAAAGAAAGTCATTCCAAATCCTGAGCCAGAAAAGCATCTAGCGCGACTTATCAACTTAAAAAGTGCTGGCAAGAAATGACAGCAAAACAAAGACGTTTATATATTTAACATCTCAAATTGTTTTTTTTTTTTTTAGTTTTTTCAAGAGAAAATTTTTATGTGATTTTATATATATTTTTTAATGTGTTGTGATTTATTCAGTTAAAATATGTTTTTCACTAGCGTTCCCTTGCAGTCACAAATGGTTATGTATTAATGTCAATTATATTGGATCAGCTTCTTTTCCGGCCTGAAGACATGATTCTACATCAGTCTGTATTGGTTTAGATCAGCGATGACCTTGAAAACACGCCGAGAGCGTTGCATTCTGCTTCTAGTCGAAGTAATGACATGTTTGCTCATTTGATGTTAATAAATGTGTAAATCTGTGATTTGTAATGCTGCAGTGTGAGACTCGTTGCTGTCATCGCACAGCGTGAGCTTCAGTGCGAATTAAACATCCAACTTTGATCTGATTCGATTAGTCAGAGCGGTTATGACATCTGGCGAAAAGCTGCTCCTGTGTAACTCTAAAATACGTTGACGTCTGCCATTATTTCCAGAGGCCTCATGCATAAAACTCTGAATAGCTGTCATCTTAAAAACACACGTGAATGAGTTACAAAAGCAAATGTGTGTCAGATTCTATGCCAGTTAGCAAAGATTTTACATGCACCGCCTTCCCAAATACCATAAATGAGCCTTTTGCACAATTTGCATATGTACTATACACCACTTTTTTTTCTTCACAAATTAATACTTTTATTCAGTAAGGATGCATTAAATTGATCAAAAGTGACAGTAGCGACATTTATAATGTTACAAAAGATTTCTATTTCAAATCAAAGCCATTCTTTTGATGCCATGGAATAAAAAATAAAGGTTAATTGTGAATTTATATCTTATTCAGACTTTTTCTTTTTTTACGTCTCACAAATATTTTTTTCCCCACCACAGAAAAAAGATACAAAATAATAATTAAATGGGTAATTTTAACTTTTTATATCACAATTCTGACTTTTCATTTTACAAATTCTGACTTTTTTAAAGAAATCAATACTTCTAATCAACAAGGATACATAAAATCTAAAAGCATTTATAATATTACAAAACATTTCTATTTCTTCAACAAAATGTTGATAATAAATTTTCTTGAACATCAAGTCAGCATATTAGAATGATTTCTGAAGATCATGTGACACTGAAGACTGGAGTAATGATGCTGAAAATTCAGCTTTGATCACAGGAATAAATTACATTTTACAATATATTCACTTAGAAAACAGCTGTTTTAAGTTGAAATAATATTTTACAATATTACAGTTTTTTTTTTTATCCAATAAATGTAGGCTTGGTGAGCAAAAGAGACTTTCAAAAACATTTTAAAATATTTTACTGACCTCAAACACTTGAACAGTTTGTTCCAAATAAAATCTAAAATAATCTAAAATAACCATTCAGGATCAATCCATTCCTCATAACACCTCCAGACTCATGTACAACAGGCACTGAAAAGTGTGTCCGAAAAACATCAGGTCCCAAATCTGCTGGTTCTATCAGGAATGGATTGATCCTGAGCCGAATGCTTTGATATTGTCTCCACCTTGGTTGAGTTAATCTGTGAGCGCTGAAGGTGCAATGATTGGTTTAATCACAATTCCATGCATTAATTGAGGCTCTGGAGAGCGAGAGAGAGTGATTATCTGAGCTGGATGTGTTTGGTGAATACAGAGCAGATACTTTCATCACTTTATCCAGCACAGCGATTAACACGACTGATAGAAAGATCAAGTCTTTGCTCTCAGGGGTTAGTCTTCTCGGCTCTGATCTGAATTGCTTTTACGTTGATTTTAATCTGCTGCTGTTTATTTTTGTATACCAAGTCACTACTGCTCATAATAGAGTTATCGATCTGAACCAGTCTCGAACTAGAACCATGAAACCTCCGTAAGCAACTCGTCTCACACCGTTTTAGCTACTATTTTCACTCTAGAAATTGCTAGCAAATTTCATAAATAATTATAAAGAAAAATCAAGTAACATTGAATTAATAATGAAATTTTGAAGTAGACAGACTGAAATAGTATTTAATGTAAAACATATTCAAATATGGGAGTTTGTTACTGCCACAAGATAAAAAAATGTAATTGCATCAGAATTGCAACTTTATACAGTATCTCCATTCTGACTACATTTTGTAACAAAAAAAGTCAGAATTGCAAGAAAAATATCTGATTTTATATCTCACAACTTTATATATTGCTATGTTTCTCAGAATTGTAAGAGAAATAAAGTCTGAATAGTGAGATAAAAAGTTGAAATTACCTTTATTATAATTTTTTAAATCCCATTTCATAAATTGGCTTCCATCTAATAATATTTATCCAATAATCTTCAAAAAAATATATATATTTTATAAAGTGTACCTGATGGACAACAGAACAGGTGAATAATATTCGGCAGACATGCACTGAAGCATCCAAGGATATCTAGACACTTAAATATTATGCACCATGAAGCAAACAAATAAATAAACTACCGAAACAAATACAAAATCCAAAGAAAAGTTTAGCAGACGAGTATTCTGATGGGAGTCTGATGCTAAGGTCAAAGGTTTAATTTTTAATTGTAAAAGCATTGTGTTCTTAAATAAATCACACAACTCAAGTTCGCTCCAGAAGAAACTACTGTAAAGAAGAGCAAATTATTGCATAATTTTCTGGATGAGGAGCATTAACTAAAATGCAAAGTAAACATATTAAACTGGCTGATTTTTATTAATGAGCTACTTAAAACAATGTTTATTCATTAGTGGTGTTTACTAAGGCTAGAATCCCTGTTACTATTGAGCATCCATTTAGAACCATCCAGAACATAAATTAATCTACATGTAGAAATACACTAATAACAAATCAGACCAACAGAGCAACCACATAGTAGCACACGGACAACCACACAAATGCCTTATCATATTAGAGTTAAATAAAACCGAAAATTAAAATCATTTATTAAAAATAAAAAATAAAAACATTTTCAGTGCTTGAAATACATTACATGTTAATTGAAACTAAATAAAAATTTGTAAAATATTTTTAAAAATGATTTCAGCTACAACATTTCTCATTATTTCATAAAATAACTAAAACTAAAATACAAATTTATCAAATTTATTTAAAGAATAAAGTATTAAAAATTTTAGCTAGTTGGCAAAGCACCATTTCTCATGTTTATTTAGTCAAAATAACTAAAATAACTAATTAATATAAAAAATGTAAAAACCTAAAATAAAAAAGTCAAAAACACACCACACTAAAACTTGAACTAAATATTAAAATGATAATGGAAAATATAAAACCTAATGCAAAATATAAATAAAATCTATAACACTAAAATAAACACTAAGCATCGTACTGACATATTTTGCACATTAAAGAATTGCTCATATTTTCTTTAGAATGTGTAAATATAAAAGTTACCATTAACTACAATTACATATCCAGGGAAAACTGAACTAAATAGTAAGCACTCAAACTCAACTAAAGTGACATCTAAAAGTTAATGCACTACGATATTACATCACAATAAAATGTCCTATGAAAATTTCATTTCCTGAAAGTTTCAGATTTCCCAGCAGACAAAGCTTTGGCAGGTTCCTCTTGTTCTCTTTTATGACTAATGCATTTGCTCATTTCACTTTTAAAGGATTTGCTATTTTGACTTGACAACATATCCATAAAACCAAAATTCATCTTGTTTTTGAGCTATATCCACTAAACTCAGAACACACTTTGCATGCTTTATTTTTAACTGATCTGACTCATAATCTTTCCTTAATATCGATCTCATCAAATATATTCAAAGCACATAAAGCCTATAAAACATTCAAACTTCAAGGCTAAGTTTCCTTAAACTGTCAGACAAAGTTAACAAACTTATCACAAACGATTCCAGTTATTTTTGTGCTGACTTGTCAGGCTGAGGTGTTTTCTTTTATTCAGCAGAAGAACAGACTATTATTTATGTCTGTTGTTTTTCTCTGGTTTGGCAACACGACCTCAGTGGTTATGAGAAATATGTAGGTATAATATTGGAGATGCAGATAAAAAAAAAAAAAATAAGTTTGTTCAAGCACAGCAAAACAGAAACCCACCTAAAAAATAAAATGAATTACAGAAGGAGATAAAAAGCAGATATTGACATTATAAGATTAAAGACTGTAGATGGCCGCTGGAAAACAACATTTATTGTCCTGAGGGTGAACAATGCTCATCATTAAATAAATGAACAACATTACGTGCCCTACAAATCAATGCGCTCACTGTGCTGCTGATATAAGAATTCATATTCAGTAATTTTTATTGATCAATATGTAGTTGTTTATTACACTTCCTTTTCATCAAAATAACAAAAGTAATGTTTAGTAGAACAGTAGTATGCATTAAAATATAATAAAACCAGCAATAGCCAATGAAATTGACAATATATATATATATATATATATATATATATATATACACACACACACACACACACACACACACACACACACACACACACATTAATTAACAACAAATAAATAAAATTTAATTAAAAAAATGATGTGTCACCGTCACACAGAGACCAAAAATGTATGCAAATATACAAATACACACACACACACAAATATGAAATCAAATTCATTTTAAAAAAGCACATTTTCTCTCAGAGATCCAAAATGTACCCAAATGCACATAAATACAAAGAAAAAAATATTATATCTATTATATATATATATATATATACACACGCACACACACACACAAATAAATAAATAAATAATAATTATTATTATCATTATTATTATTAAAATTGTATGTAAAATATATATATATATATATATATATATATATATATATATATATATATATATATATATATATATATATATATATATATTAGTTATATTGATGACTAACTTTTAGCTTATGACATTTTATAATGGAGAAGCAGAATAAATTGGATGTTAGTTAATTAACTGCTAATCTAAGATATGATGTTTGTGAATGTTTGATGTTCTTCTGCACGTCACTCTTATTTTCTTCATTTTGAGGATGAATTATTCATACATACAAGCTTTGATCCCTTTTATCCTTCTTTGTGCATAAAGAACACATTCGGATTGACATTTTAAAAGAAATGTTGTTTAGAACAAATAAAAGGGAGAATGACATTTCTGTGAAATGAAATCACACAAGATACGTGCTTCCTGAAAACGAACGTTTCACATGAATGATTGACGTTACATTTATCAGACCCGAAACATGCAGTGAAATGTGATTGGTTGCTTTACATGCCAGTCACAGTCCCTTCCAGTATAAGTGGGCGGGGCTTGACCAGAAAGAGCAGCAAATTGAACTTTAATTTGATAGGCAAAAGAAAAACTCTAATTTTTAACATAAATTGTCAAACTCTCTAGTATATGTCATACAGCTTGTGCTGGAAGTTTTTATTCGGCGGCGTGTCTCATGTTTCTGTCCCTCTAGGATGAATCACTTTTGTTGCATAGTGCCTCATTTTTAAGTCATTTTGGATAAAAGCAGCCACTAAATGAATAAATGTAAACGTTAATCCATTTAGCATTCTGAATTGGCTTTATGTTAATACATATTTGATTAAGCACTCATATCTTTCTTTTGTCTCTAGTCATTTTTTATAGTTAGTTTTTCAAAAAGTATTTATGCTATTAATTACGCTAAAACCCCAAACTCTTCCATAATGGGCAAAGAGATGTTTACAGTACAATTGCTTTGAAGGAAAAGTAAGTGGTGTTTGCTTATGGAAAAGCCATACCCTAGTTCCCTCGAAACTAATTTCGATTACTTTATTGAACATGATGGAAATACTTATTTACATACTTTTAGTTGCAATAATAATAAACATGAAATGACTTCAGGTTAGTGTTTCACATGATTTTAATAAGAGCTCAGTATGGATACCCAGTGTTCAATTTCATCGTCTACTTTCCTTGAAATGTGACAGAATAAGAATAAGCCATGAATAATTACACAGAACTAAATGAGAGTGCCCTAGTGTGGCAACATTTTCATGACCTTGCTAATGCCTTTGAATTAATATACATTTAAAATGATTTCTGCTGGGGGAATAAAACAACCGGCCCTCGGGTCAACAGCTGGCACAGTTAGCTTAGAAAATTCACAAGTTACATATTTAGCTGAGTGCCAAAAGACACCCTAGCACTACACGCAAGGCTTGGACGTCCTCACGGGCCACAGAAAATAGTTTTCCGATGAATATTTAACATTTCAGAAATGTCTTTTCACTTTATGCTGTTAAACTGTTCATATTAGTGTGTTTACTTTTCATAATGGCTTGTAAAACAGACATGGGCATGTTATGCAGACCGTGTTCAGTCAGAATGAAAAGTAAGAGAAAAATTTTACACTTATAAAGGGATGTCAGGGGACATCTGCTATGCCAACAGAAGTGCCAGTGTAGCATCTGAAAGCCATGTTCACATAATTCAGACAGCACAGTGTACTTCCTTGTCAAACCGTTTACATACTGTATGCTGCTGAGACACAGACACACACTGTAGACTTCATTAGTGTTGAATATGGTGGCGGCGACTGCAGTGATGTCTAAACGTTGGCATCAGTTCCAGATGATTCACTGAGCTGGATGTCCTTAAACTTCTCTGGCTGCTAGATGCTTTATTATGGACGTAAAATAAAATCTGGTTCACACTGCAGTTTATTCTGGCCAAAAATTGACATTTCTAAAGCAAGAAACTGTCTACAGCTGTCTAAGACAACTAAACACTCAACAAAGTGGACTATACAGTAATAGTTGATAGCTTTGAGCTTTTGTAAACACTAATGCATACATAATAATATTATTTATAATTAAACACGTGAACACAATAAAACCAAATCACATCAACTTCTATAATGAAGTAAACTTGAACTCAAATGCTGAATTGTGTTCTCAGGCATAGTTATTTTATATTGGGGCATGTTGTCACATATTTCGTTGCATTTGTTTTTACAAATAATTCATACTCAAATACAGTAAAAACTTGTGGAAAATATAAAATCGCAATTCTCAGAAAAAAGCCAGAATAGCACGATATAAACTATATAAAAAAAGAATTATGAGTGACATTTATTTCAATTTTATCTATCTATCTATCTATCTATCTATCTATCTATCTATCTATCTATCTATCTATCTATCTATCTATCTATCTATCTGGAAACAAGCTTCCATAAAAATAGCATAAGTAGCCTAAAAATCACAGCAACAGTAATACAGCAATACATAATTTATTCATAGCGCTGTACATTGCTGGGATCAGCGTATTATTAGGCCTACTAACGGTTTCAAACAGCTGATTTGCTCAGAAAGTCCCCACACTTTGTATGTGATAAAAATAAGTCAAAGGCTTATATGGCTCTTTTAGTCTTTGATGCTCTTACTTTCAGTCTAAATTTTAGCATGACTTCTTTCAGAATATACAGTCAATGTAACTAAGTCAATGCAATTTCATTGTAAACTACATAATTACAGTGCTTATTTTTCACGATTTCACTTAAAAAGCAATAAAACCATGACAGTTTCTCACACCAGAATGTATTTTGCACCGGAGAGGTCCATGTATTTTCATGAACTCGCTCAGCGTTTCACACACTAGTCAGCCCTGTTATCACTAATTTTCAGTTCTGTTCATGAATATCTTGTTTACTTGATACCAAGTGTCACCAATAAAACTCCTGGATATCTTCCAAATGTCTGATGCCGTGAACCCCGCAAACTTTGGCAAATGCAGCTGGTTCTTCCTCAGAAGCTTGTACACACCATTTTGCTTACTGATGGACAGATAAAAACCTGTGCAGTACATTCTGAAATTAATTGGCACTTTTGATTTCAACCACTTCTTGCTGTTTGACTTCTGATAACTTTATGGAAACACATCTTTGCTAGTGAGCACATGATCACTATTAATTATGATCCGTCACTAGATTTAGATTGGTTTTAGTAAAGTACTTTGGATAAAAGCTTTCTGCTAAATGACTATTCTTAGTTTCAATCTTGCATGATTCATTTAAAATGAATGATCACTGTCTGGTCCTATAAGATTTTATAAACAAAAAGAAATTTCTTTGAAATGTACTAATTAAGTTCTATCAGGATACTTTTAGTCTCTGTGACCAACAGATTTCAAGTCAAGTCAAGTCTGCTTTATTGTCAATTCTTCCACATGTACAGTACATACATACAGAGAATCAAAATTGCGTTACTCTCAGACCCCCGGTGCATAGAGATAACACTGACAGTAGAGCCTAAAAATCTAGATCAAATATAAAATATAAGATACAACTATACAATAAGGAAATGTAAAAAAGACATATAATAAAAAAAAATAAAGTTAAAGCAGCGCAAGGCACATGGCAGATGTACAGTGAACAAACAGTGCAGACAAAAAGATTTTTAGTGCAAAAAAATAATTATTAAGCCTGATTAAAGTGACAAAACGGCTCAAGAGCAGTTATTTTATTTAAACTGACTGATGAGGTGGTATAATGATGTTAGTTCCATGGTGAATGAGGTAGTGAGCAGACCAATGCTGCACAAAGTGTCTGGTGCATGTCATCGTATGTTAGTGGAAGGGGGGGTGGAAGTACCTGGGGATGTGGGATTTTGGGGGGGGGGGGGGGGGGGGGGGGGGTTGGGGTTCATAGTTCAGTGGTGCCTGGGGCAGAAGAGGGACGGGGGCAAGTTTGGGAGCGAGTTCAGCCGAGATTTGGCAGTTAATCAGATTTCATGTCATTTTGCAGCACTTGATATAGAAAAGGACGACTGACAAAGTCTTTATGAATATTGTAGAACTTTTCATTATGCATTAGGACCTTGAAAGATGATGTATTTCATAATTCATTGTTTTAATTCAGGCAACGATAAAGACATGGGATTTTGTCAGAGAAACAGCTCCTGTCTGAGAACAGCTGTGCTCAATATAATCTTGTCTTCACTGTGAGGGAAGTTACATTGAAGGGATATTAAGATTTCACCCAGCCAAGTTTGAACAGTTGGAACATTTGTCTGGTTTGCTGTTGGTTGGTTTGTTTCATTCGTCTGCAAGGACTTTGGCATCAACTTTATCACAGATGTTTCTCTTAAAATTGATTTGGTGAAATAAAAGTAGACACAAATGAGTCAATGGTTTTTATACAGTGAGTGTATGAAGATATAAAACGAATATGGATAGAATAATGTTGTTTGATGAGAAATGTTTGAATTTATATTGAGATCTCAGACTTTTGATTGCAGGCTTTGGTTTATCTGTAGCAACATCTTCAGCAATTTGAAATGTTGTATATTTCTCCAAAATGTATTATTATTTTTATTTTTTTTGCATAAACAAAATAAAGCCTATTTTAGCACCATTAAGGATTTTTCTTCAACTGTGATTAAGTACATTAAATACATGAACCCTCGTGTAACAAAAGGTATAACAACTTTCAAAAAAATCTAGTGCATTTTGCCTAAATTATCCACGAATTATGCTTTTTTCATTCTAAAAAAAACTGATGTGCATAAGTTCAGATCAACGAGGCTTACAATCAATCACTTCCAAAAAGAAATACAAAACCAGTGTGAATGGAAAGAAAACAAGTTCATAAAAATATTGAATCTAAGATTTGGTGATAATATAGCATAATGAGAGATTTACAAGCAATCATTTAAATCTGGTCTTTTTTGACTGGGAACACCAAATTAGGTAAAAATTTTCAGCACAACACAAAGGCTGAAGTACTTGTTACTGTAATATAAACATAACATGATTTATATGTAAATTTGTAAATGAAACATTTTACTGTAAAATTGTACATTTATACATCTAAGGAGTATTTGCTTCACTGAGCAGTTATTGTATACCCTTACGAAAAAGAAGTTTATTCAAGTGTGCTATTAGTGTACTTCTTTTAAACTAAAAATAGGAAACTATGCTTTTAGTTTACTTTTTATGTACTCCTCAGTACTTATGTAGCCTACTCCTTACTTTTTATGTACTTACATTAAAGTATATTTGAGTTCTACTTACAAAAAGTCTAAATATATTTGAACTATACTTGTGCTCCTAGAATCCGTGTTTTCATTGTTATATGGTAGAGGGTGCTAGTACACATCTTCTGTACAGAATTTCAAAGAAAACACAGGTGAAGAAGAAAAAGAAACAACAGATACTAACACATGTAATCTAACACAATCATGTGACATGAAACAGCATCAAAGCGGTAACGCTATGTAATAAAATGTCGACCGATAAAGAGGTAATAATTACAGTCAAGCTTTGGGGTGTTGATCGACTCCATCTACATTTTGATTATCATTCTGAATCCAATTCATAGTCTTTTTTTTCAGCTTTTTGTTCAAAATGTTATTTCTTTATTTTTTATGAAACTCACCCACATTAAAGTGTTTAAAAAAAGAATGCATGAAGCTAGAATAAAATGTTTTCGTTTACAAGCAGATACCCTGTTCTTTCTTTGGATGTTTTGTATGTTCAGATATTCATATAACAAAACATATACAAATTAAAACCTAAATAGGGACATAGTAATATACATAAAGTATGATATTAAGTTCACTTAAAGAAAACTGAGTATATTTAAGACATGCCAGTCTCTTAATATTTATATTAAGAAAAATGAGTATATTTGCAGTATAAAACTACTAAATTAGTAGTTTACTGAGACTATACTTCAAAAGTGCACAAAGTATTTAATTAGTAAACCATCAGTATACCTATAAGTTTACTTTTAGTATAATTGCAATACAAACTACAAACATAGAGGTAAACTATTTGTGTACTCAAAGTCTGCTACTGTTATACTTAAAGTATACTTAAAAGTGTACTTTTATATACTAGAAAGTGGGCCTATTTAGTCCCAAGGAATATTGAAACAGTACACTTACAAGTATACTACTAGAACACTGATATTTGTATACTTGCTACATAAAGTATACTTAAAAATATACTTGAACTTTACTTAAGTATACTTAATAAAATAAACTTGAAGTATACTACTTTTTGGTATGGGTATGCATACTAATGTCGCATGTAACTGGTCGGAGAAAAATAGAGATAGAATTTAGAGAAAGAGAAAAAGTACAACACTTCCAGTGTTTTCTTATTCCACCTGCATAATCGGAGTGAAGTATCTACAGATAATGTGCATGTAGTAGGAACCCGTGATCGCAAATGCATTATTCTGTAGACTATTATATTGATTTAAATCTGCCCCTGTTCTGAGCTGACAAGCATAGAAATGAGATCCATGTCAGCTATCTATGTACTCTGCCAAATGCTAATAAGATTGTGTTGGACATGACAGTGAGCTTAACTCATCTTCTGATGGTCTGCATTAAAAACACTCAAATGACCTGATCTTAGTTCCCATTAAAACTTTATTGTGTGTCTTCCATTTTTCAGAATGATATTTTCATTTGGGATGAGATAGGCGGATGAGATTGAGATGTGTTTTGTGTCGAGTTTTCATTATTTGTACTTCATTTTTGTGAAATGTCAGCCCTGTGTGTTGATTGGCACTCCTGCGACCTTGGCTATCAGAAAAACGCCAGCGGCTCGGTGTGTGAATATTAAACAGGTCGGTCTAAATGGATCTCCAAGCACTGTTCCACAGTCTCTCAGCTTGAATTATTAATGATGAGAGTTTATTGACCTGCATGAATTCATCAAAGACATGATTAGAAATTATATCATTCTTGGACAGACAGGCCATACTTACATTTGTTTTAATATTAGCCTTGAAAAAGAACATTATCTTAGAGTAAAATTGTTTTGTCTTTGTGTTAATTTGGTGTCTTGTGAATCACTTCAAGAGTGTTCCTTAGATATTTCTTTAAACAGTAATCAAATCTCTCTTTTTCCCTCAGCCAACTTTCAAGCTCAGTGATCCTGTAGAAAAGAAAACGTGATCCCCTAATAGCTCAATTGTTTCTCCTTGACAGAAATTAGATTCAATTGAAAGGAAACGTTACTCGAGAGTAATGTTTTTTGCTGAAGTCTCCTAGTTCTCATGAAAAATTACCCAAGTAATATCCTTTAGTTTCAAACCATGTTCACTTTTACCAAAAGACCAGAGTTTCCAATCAGTTATTAGATCTCAATATGAACATTTCTCATCAAATTCTTCCAAAATCAAATGATCTGAGCTCTCCCCATTTATGTTATGGCTCTACACACTGACTGTATGTCATCTTTTGCATCTAGTTTCATTTGTTCTAAGAAATTATATGAGACACATCAAAGACAAAGTCGATAATTAAAAGAAACAAAACCGAGAACCCAGTCATGTCTGGTGATGAAAAGACAGATTTAAGTAATAAAATATTTATCTGTGTTTAAATAAATATCAAAGATGAAAGACATTACACGGACATTTCTTTAAAAAGAAAATGACATGCACTCATGACATGTTAAAAAAAAGTCCAAATTATAAAGTCTGTATCATTCTAACATCAAAAAAAATAAAAAAATAAAAAATAATAATATCTAAGTGGATCCTCAAAGGCCCTTATATAGTATCAGAACAAAGTGAGTTTATGCTTAAAACAAGAAAAATATATTTCAGTATTTGTCAGTTGGGTAAGAAAAGTTAACTTATATACAAGATATTTTTTTCTTACTCTGCTGACATTTCATTTATGCATTTTTTTTTTTTTTCAGAAACATGACCTGATTTAACAATTTTGAGATATTTGTAATGGAAAACAAGACTAAATATATAAATAAATAACTAAAGATGAAGAAGAAATAATTTTGCACTGCTTGGCTTCCACTCTCCTGCATGTGAAGCTTAAATCAATGCTGGGAAATTTCTGTGGTTTATTGCACAGGACTGTACAGATCTGTGAGCATCCACTGTATTATTAAAAGGTGCAAATGAATAAGTGGCTGTGTAACAGTGTATTTTCCCAATGTTGTTATCACATGTCTTTAAATGATGCTGACACAATGGCAGGACCGGATATGCCGTTGGCTACAAGCAGTGAGCCGTGATTTATTATCCACTTTGTGCTGACAGCTCCTTTTCTTGCCTCTCTCTTTCCAGGTTGTGTCAGAAGAGCAGGCGAGGATGAAACTGAAGCCCTGTAAAAGAGATTCCCCCTGGGGGAGCCATAGACAGATGTGGAGCCCCTGGAGCCACTGACCCTATGTCTGGATGATCTATGGATGGAGACCACCAGCCCTCATAAAACAATCTTCTAGTGCTGAGCAATTCCACATTGGCAGACGCAAACAAATGTTGCTATGTAATTGTTGAGTATCTATAGTCTGAACATTCCTATACTCCCATTTTCTCAAATCTTACTCTTACAGGAAAAAGGACCTAACACAACCGTACTTAGCCCAAAGAACTTTGACCAACAATCCAGCAAATGCATGCAAAGCTTCCGGAAAAAACCCATGTATCCTCACAGCACCTTCCAATCGCATGACCATGAAAGAGGAAAGTTATGGCATCTCATTGAGAATGCTGAGGTCGGGCATGCATGCCGTCTAACAGGATCAATACAACCTCAATGATTAATGGGCAGATTTCACTTTCATTTAGTGTGCTAGGGAAGAATCATCCGCCAAGACCAAGATTGTCTTCAGTTTATAAGAGTTGCATTTCAAATGACAACCAGCAAACTTTGACCCTGCGGATTAATAGGCAGATTTCTCTTCCATTTAGTGAACTGAGAAAGAATCATTTGCCAAGACCAAGGCTGTGAAACAGGTCTCTTTGGTTTTCAAGAGTTGCATGTCCATTGGAAAGCAATTCTGCTCTGGACCGGTTTTTTTTTTTTTTTTTTCATTTAACGCTATATACGGTATTCATATTTACAATCAGTTCATCCCTTATAAAGCAGTGAATCAAACTATCATTGGCTTTTTTTCCCTGTAAAATAAGTTATTTTTACTTTGTTCCTGGGTCCAGTTTACAAAATATTGGAAATGCAAATGCCTTCAAAGTTAGCAGAGCTGGGTTGAAAAGGCAACTGCTCCAACCAGCGCAGTAAAACTTTTGACCCTGCTGATTAATGGGTGGATTTCTTTTCCATTTAGTGCACCAGGGAAGAATTATCTGCCAATACCAAGACTGTGAAAAAGGTTTCTTCGGTTTTCAAGAGTGCCATTTCTTTTTAAAAAAAGTGATCCTGCTCTGGACCTTTTTGGAACTTTGAATCATTTAGCACTGCTTCTTCAGACTTACAATTAATTGGAGAAGAATCATTTGCCGAGACCACGATTGCGAAACTAGGTTTCTTTGGTCTTTTAAAGTTGCATTTCCATTGCAAAGTAATCCTGCTCTGGAGCATTTTGGGCACTTTGTATCATTTAACACCGTTTCTTTAGATGTACAATCAATATGACCCTTGCAAAGCAGTGAATTAAACTGCCAGTTGGGAGCAACAGGCTTTTTTGTAGAATATTTTCTTTTCACTTTGTTCAAGTTTACAAAATATTGGTAATGCAAATGCCTTCAAAGTTTACTGAACTGGGATGAAAAAGCAACTGTTCCAACCAGCCCAGTAAGGCTTGACCAGCTACATTGAGAGTGCAAGGAGCGGACAACATTGCTGTGAGTGGGTGTATGCGGTGGTGGCCCTCAGCATGGTGTTGCCACCACCGGACAAGCGGCATGTGTGTCTTACCACCTTTGTCATCATGACCAGCATGGCATTCATGGACGCCTACCTGGTGGAGCAGAATCAGGGGCCACGAAAGATCGGAGTCTGCATTATTGTCCTTGTTGGGGACGTCTGCTTTCTTATCGTCCTTCGCTATGTGGCGGTTTGGGTTGGAGCAGAAGTGCGGACAGCTCGACGAGGATATGCCATGATCCTTTGGTTCCTCTACATCTTTGTGTTGGAGATCAAGCTTTACTTTGTCTTCCAGAACTGTAAGGCTGATCGCAAGAGTCTGGAGACTGTTGCCCGGAAGGCTTTGACTTTATTGTTGTCCATTTGTGTGCCAGGCCTCTACCTAGTTCTGGTGGCTCTGGACAGCATGGAATACGTCCGTACCTTTCGGAGGAAAGAGGACATGAGGGGCCGGCTCTTCTGGGTGGCTTTGGACTTGCTGGACCTGCTGGATATGCAGGCAAACCTTTGGGAGCCGCAGAGGACGGGTTTGCCCATTTGGGCGGAAGGTTTGATGTTCTTCTACTGCTACATTTTGCTTCTGATTCTTCCCTGTGTGTCCCTGAGTGAGATCAGCGTGCAGGGCGACCACGTGTCTCCCCAGAAGATGATGCTCTATCCTCTTCTCAGTCTGGTCACCATCAATATCGTCACCATCCTCATACGTGGCGTCAACATGGTGCTGTTCCAGGACAGCCGGGTTTCCACCATCTTTGTCGGCAAGAATGTGGTGGCTATTGCGACTAAGGTATGCACCTTTCTCGAGTATCGGAAACAGTCGCGAGAATTCCCAAATCGAGAGAATGCATCCGGAATTCCTATGGAAGTCCAGCAGAACTCAGTGGGACACGGACAAGCTCTGCCGAATGCCACGAGCCTCCCACATGAACCCACTCCAGCACGGGAGATTATGGATACATGACCAAGGAACCAAAATAGAGGATTTTGAGCCAACGAGGAGCACTCGAACCACCAGATATGAACTGATGAACTGTTTTGAGATACTTTGGTCCAGCATTATGAGATGCGCCATCCCCTTCTGGACTGAGGTAAATCAGCCAAATACGAGCTGTGTTGTCTAAAGAAAAACATTCAGTCTTTTATAATTCGTTCACCACAGTTTGCAATTAAGAACCAAGTGCTGTTTTCTTTCTGTAAAGTAGCAGAATGACTGTGGTGCAAAATTCTTTTCCTGTTTAAGAGACCAAACTCTTGTTTCCACATTCATTTTTTTGTGTCTGACTTCATGTTGTCAAGGTGCATCAGATATTTGCCTCTCTTGCAAGCATTGAATGGGAGAATAGAAAAAGAATGCAATGAATTTATTATTGAGGGAACTAGTTAGATCAGGTTGATGTTTATGACCAAATGCTGGGGAGCAGTCCTACATGCTTGCAATACGTGTTTGCACTTGTGTTTTATGATGTGTTGACATTTAAAGAAATGAAAATGAGAGGAAAAAGTAAGAAATTTGTGTCCAGTGACCTTTATGGAATTATTTAGGAAAAGGTCAGTGAATGCACTACCACTTGGTTGGTATATGGATTTTTATTGTTATCATTGTTATTATTATATAAAAATTATTATTATTATTATGTATACCACTTGTGTACTTGCTTTTTTTTACATTTTTGTTTGAGGATTCAGTTGTATTTAATTAAAAAATATAAGAAAAGTTTTTGCAATTTGCAAAGTGTTTTTATGCTAACAGAACTGCTAGCCCAGGGTTGCCAAATCTGCGGTTTTACACTAGAATTGGGCTACTTTTAAACTGTTACCACAGTACAGGTTGATTTTCCCCCATGGGTTAATAGTTTGACATACTGCATAAATTATATTTGACTGAAATGAATGTATTGAAATATTTTATATTCTACTATTGATAAAACTGTGGTAGATGTTAAGTTTTTTGAGGGAGGCCAATGGTACTGTATGGAGCCTTTGAGCTGTGTTTATGATCACTACTATATAGTTGTTTTCAGTTTGCATAATGGTGACTGTAAAATATGTATATTAGGTGTTGGAATTACATATTTTGAGTTTTTTGATATTTGGAATATTGTTATTTTTGATTGGCCATTGGGCTAGTTTTGTTAAGCAGACCTGGCAACCCCTGTGCCAGCCACCGCACACTTTTTCTCCACATGAACAGAGGATCACAGCATTTCCATTTCAGCCTTTGTTTAAATCAGTTCCTCTAATGTTTGAGTAAACACACAGTGTCTGCGGAAGTGGATGGAAGGGTAAATGGCATCTGAGAAAATGAAATAAATTACATGTGGCCCCCATCAGCAGGGACTCACCTTTCTAAAGCCACACAGCATGAAACTGATTCCGAAAACACTAAGGCCTGGACACTGCAGAATTAAACAGCCTTTCCTCTGTACGTGGTGCGAATGTAAACAACCATTTATCATCCACGTCCGATTTATTCAACATATGTAGTTACCTGATATATTCCATTTCAGCACCATTAATTTATTGCCACCTACATATTGTGGGAGGTCTTGGGTGCTGTTGACTCACTCTGCTGCGTATTGTGCTTTTTGAGAATTTCTCTACTTTAGTGTCCGCCCACCATCTGACAGCATGAATATCCCTCTACGGTACAGTGTTTCATATGGTAACATACCATTTACTTTAACGCTATTTAGAAAAAACACTACACTGATTGCCTGTTTTTCTGAATCGTACCAGAGAGGGATATTCATCAACAGACACATGCATCAAAACTGCACTATTCTAAAAGTCATTCAACATTTACTCACATGTACAAGTGAAAATGACTGTAAATATAGTTTCAAGGGGGTCAAGACGTGGAACACAGAAAACACAGAAAGGTGACAAGAATCATTAGATGACATTAAAAGACTATTAAAGGATCACAGTGCAGCCCCAAAAACTAATTAATTGTAAATATTTACCAATTACCAGTAGGTTTTACCCATTTGTGAGTAATATATATATTACATTTTACACAAAGCTTATTTGAAACATTAAAGCACACACTTTACTTCCATGTAAAAAAACTTTGGAAAATTAAATTTGTATGCCAATAATCTTCTATTTTTTATTTATTAATTTTTTTGCATATAAATTCAGGAAATAAATATTTGACCAATTTAAATATGGAAATTTATACAAATTTGTATTTTTTTTTTCAATAATAACAACAACAACAAAATCTATTTTTGTTATTCGATGTCATAAAATCTTATAGGAAAAATATACCATTGTTAGAATACAATACTTACCCATTAATCTAAAAACATCTACATCTGTGTGAGATGTGGATGCAGCGGCTACATCTAAGTACAAATATTACTGTGCAAAAATCTTCTGGATAAATAAAAAATTCAGTCTTAACCTTCAGCCCAAAACAGTGTGAATACAGCATTACACTGTGATCTATAATTCAGTAGTGTGGGTGTTTACTACAATATTTAATCATATACTGTACATGCAAAGAGTAATTAGACAAATATATGTGAGAGTGCAAAAATTAAGCATGTGGTATTGTAAAAAGTAAAATGATGTGGAATTGATTTCTGTGCACAATGCTGAGACTTGTTATGATTCACAGTGAAGAGCAAAGAGATGGAGGAGGAACATCATCTTTCACTCGAAATGCATCAATAAACCCCGTTCAGATGTCAGCAGCCCCTCAGGCATTCTTACATTTGCTTTCCAACATTAAAGATTCAGCCTCGCTCTAAAACCAGTCAAAGGGTCGCAAGCCTTCAAATGTGTGTTTAGTGCTCAAAAAATGACAAAGAGAGAAGATGGTAACACTTGACCTGAGGCCTGTATATATAATGCATTATAAAAAGTATTTTCAATGCATGATAAGTATATTCGCATTGCATTTCATCATCTTCTTTTCATTGCAAACGTAACCAAACTTGTGGCCTATTTATGGTTGCACTTTCAAAACAGCCTAATGCATTACAGCGCAGGATGGAAGAAATTATGTTGGGTGTCAATCATAAAACTCTTTATAAATGTAAGTACTTTATTTCATAGGTTACTTCTGGCAAAGGAGACCTGAAAATGAGTGTGTTCAGGCAGGTTACTGACAACATTTATCGGTTTTCTGTACGTTATGGATTTCAATACAATGATGCGGCACAATATCAAAAAAGCCATTTGCATTAATAACACTCAGGCAGATTTATAATGAAGGTTCAACTTCCTGCAAAAACACACTTACCCATAAATGTGTGACTTGGGCGTCCTCCAAGTTACACTAATGTTCATGAACTTCATCATATGAAACATCCACAGGCTTCCATTAGAGCGCTCAGGAAAGCTCAGGATCTGCCATCGTGATTTGTAAACTTCAGCAATCAGAGGTTAAACAATTTTGTGATGGGAAATTCTGCCAATTTTAGTATTTCAAGGCAACTTATGGAACTAATCCAGAATTGCAAATGGTTCATTTGGGAAGTCATCCATGACAGGTACGTTTAAATGATAATTGAACTGAAATGTGTCTTGTGTGCTGGCAGGTTTTGTTTGGAAAGCACAACTGAGTGTCACTATGTCTTGCTAGAAGGACAGAAGTTTAATTAGATTGCGCTAATGAAGACAAACTGTCTACATGCATCATTAATTTTTTGTAACTTTTGTTTAAAATGGTTAATTACAACATAAGGTTAAGGACCCAAATCTTACATTGCACATCAAGTGCAACCTTCAGTGCCATAATTATTAGGCTATACAAACATAAAAATGCCTTTATAGTATACATATGAATGACTTTTTTTGCAACGTGGAAGTAACATTATTAGGGGAAGTCGTGGCCTAATGTTTAGAGAGTTTGACTCCTAATCCTAAGATTGTGGGTTCAAGTCTCAGGCCGGCAATATCACGACTGAGGTGCTCTTGAGCAAGGGACGAACCCCCAACTGCTCCCCGGGTGCAACAGCATAAATTGCTGCCCACTGCTCCGGGTGTGTGTTCACGGTGTGAGTGTGTTCACTGCTGTGTGTGTGCACATTGGATGGGTTAAATGCAGAGCACGAATTCTGAGTATGGGTCACCAAACTTGGCTGTATGTCACGTCACGTCACTTATTTTCTGTGAATGTGTGAGACTTCCGATTTATGAATAACTAGAAAAATAAGTTAAGTAAACAGTAAAACTTTGCGCTACATCCCAGAGTGATTCTGATTATTAGTGATGGGCGCTTTCAAAACATACTTCACTAGCTTCGAAACCTTTGCAGATCATTTATTCGGAGGGCAAAAGTCACGTGATGTCAGTAAACGAAGCTTTGTTGCGTTGTTTCAAACGTGACATTTCAATGTGAACCATCTGATCTCGAATCAGTTTTATAAATCTGTAGACATTTTTAATGACACACTTGTATAATAAACAGGAAGAGTTGTAGTTGGTCTCTTATTGGCATGATTCAAAGTTTTGTAAAGCTTTGATTTGTCCATGACCAATTACGGTAATACGTTAATATGATATGATATGAACATAAATAAAATAGTATGAATATGAACAAATTTTGTAATATCAAGCTGCATAACACTCTTTTTCCACAGCTAAAGATAACTGAAAGCAGATGGCACCGGAAGCACTAATTCAAATTAGAATTTTTTTTTTTTTTACAAAGCCTTTAAAAATAGAAGAAAATACAATGGAAAAAGTTCATGGGTAGGTGACTAGATAACCACAGACAAACATGAAAGCACATGCCGTCCAGCTTGTTATATGGTACAAAGGCTCATTAATGAGAAAGAGACCAAGGCTACGTTTACACGACAACAATGTAATAAAAAACTGAAAATTTTTCCCTTGCGTTTTTAAAAAGTTTCACGTATACACAACAATTTCAAAGGGATTTGCATTTACACAATACACATATCCACGAAAATGGCCAAAGGTGCTGTATTACGTATGCCAGGCCAGTAGCTGGTGCTTTCAACTTGTTAGTAAACAGTACCTGTTGCCGTGTGTATATGATGCATCTCCACTATTGGTTGTAATATTGGTGAAGTAAATCCACACTTTGCTGAAGAAGCGTTAACAAACTCTTGAGCAGCAACAACAGTACCATGTACTCCGCCATTGTTGTGTATGTTTGTTCGCGCTTGCCTTTAAAATCGACACGTACTGCGCATGTCTACATACCTAACACGTACCACGCACGTGCACAACGTCACCATTTTCAAAGATTCCCGTATTCGGGTGTTTACACGGAAACGATAATGGTGGCGTTTTCAAAAACTTGCACTTTGCAACCTGTTTTCAAAATGATGCGTTTTCAGTTTCCAAACACAGTTGTCGTGTAAACGAACAGGCAAAATGCATAAAATGTTTCCAGGTTTTGGCTGAAAATGTTATCGTGTAAACGGCCCCCAATAGATCCACTTATTAGCGGTAACGATTATGACAAAAATCACAATTGTCGATTATTCCCTTTAAATTGTAATTGCGATTATCAATTAAGATTATCACAATTTACATTGAATGATGTTTATAACATTGTTTGAAAATAAACAAGCTGAAAACTGAAAAACATTTTTTTTTTTTTTATAGTATAAAGCCTCAAATGTCAACTATACATCAGATTGGTTTCTTCTTTAAATTATAAAAATAAAAAATATGGTATTATAATGTTATACTAAAACTAAAATTAAAATAATGGGAAAAACCTTTAATATAACATGCAAAAGAAAAAAATGCCTCTTAAGCACGCAGAATAACATAAGTGGACTTTGAACGATTACGTAATTGTGGCATCCACAACTGTAATCGTGATTAGAAATTCAATTAATTGTCCAGCCCTAGTCCAGGGCCATCCTTAGCTGACAGGGGACCCCCCTCGGTCTGTTCGATTTTGTTTCTGGGTCACTGCACCAGTTGGACGGCCCTGTGTGAGTCTAATTACTCTGAATCAAGAAGAAGACTTTGACTTGAGCTCAGAGCAGGTATCGCAGATGGAGAAAGACATCTAACTGATCACTATCATCTTTAAACGCCAACATTACGCTGTCAAATTATTTTCATATCATAGTTGTTGACTGAATGCAAGGTTATCTCATTTAGTACTTCTGCATATACAAAGTTGTGATGCCATTATTGGACACATGGTTTTAATAACCAAGAATTAAAACTTTTTGTGATTGATAGTAGTATAAGATTGAAAGTCTTGGACAAGGGTAAAAACAATGATAATATACATGAAGAGAAAGCATTTTAACAGTAACAAACAGACAAAAAAAAAAGTGCATGAATTTGATATTTATGCAAGTAATTAAAAACATAAAAGTATGGAAGAATAAAACAAGTGTACTTGAACGTGATCTGTATGTAAATAAATATAAATACAAGTCTGTTCAAATGTGATTCTTATGTATCTAAATAAGTAAATAAAGTGGCCATACGTGAAAAATTAGACTATATGCAGTTATGAAAATGACAGTCATTCAGCTAGAGGCAGTATAATGCTGAAAAAGTCCTGACAGAGTTAACCTAGCAGGCTGTTATATCCGCTTGACTGGTAGAGCAGAATCGCAGCTTTACCAGTCAAACTGGTGTAATTATGGAGCAAATGCTCCAACACTGACAGCTGCTGAATTGCCCCCTTAATAAGAGGTTTTACCTGAAAAATGAGGGAGTTTAGCTGTTGCAGATGGTTTATATCTCTCACATACAAATACTCCATTAAATCAAGCATCAATCAGTTTTAAAAGCGCAGACGATGATGATGATGATGATAATGCGGCTCACTCAGGAGATTTCAAAAAAGGTTTATAGTCAAAGGCTTTTACAAGAACAGACTTCTTACTAAACCAAGGTTTAATACCAATGCATTTATTCTTATATTTAATGCACATAAAGTGACCCAACATATTTGCACACTTAAAGTCACACTTCCAAATGTCTAGATGTTTGCTGCAATAAATATTAAATGATCAAAGCAAGTCTCACACGTGCTCAAATGATGCAGGAAGGTTTTTTTTTTTTTTTTTGGTCAAATGTTTTGCTTGAGATCATTCTTTAGAGTAAATGCCACTTGGCTTGGTTTTTACGTATCTAACGGAGCACTGAGGCATGTAAGAGTGACTTAAGAATGCAAATATTGTCTAGTGCTGAACATCCGGTGATTTGATACTGCGAAATCTCTGTAAATCAAACGGTGATGTTAGTCTGCCACCTGCTGGACAAAGTGTCCAATCATTTGAAATATGAAGGGAGAGATATGTTGTTTTATAGCTTAGGTATTTTGGGATTCCGTGCTATATTAGCCAATTCAATTAAGAATGCCAAACTAATTTCAATGCAGTAACATAAAGTTTATGGTAAGCCGTGGAGATGAGAATAAACATGAACACGTGAGGAATACAAGTAAAGAGAGAATATATCTTTGCTTTTTTGTTGCACAGCAAGTGCTGATGCTTTATATATATATATATATATATATATATATATTTTTTATTTTATTTTTAACTGGTAAAACAAAATGCATTATTATTCATTGTTAAAGGAATAGTTTACCAAAATGAAAATGTACTCATCCTCCTGCTATCGAATGTACTGTAGATGAAAAATGTAGCTTCACATCACTTTCTCACCAGTGGATCCTCTGCAGTAAACGGGTGCCGTCAGAATGAGAGTCCAAACAGCTGATAAAAACATAATAATAATCCACAATACCACTCCAGGAGCCCGTTCTTCGTACCTCACTTAATATATCTGAGATGATTTGATCGTGATAACTGATCTCTGGATAATTTGGTTCTTCAACCGAATTTGCGGATTTGATTAAAATATTTGGATTAAGTTGTGTTGTGTTCCCCGAAAAGGGCAGATGTATCGATACTCGAAACTACGATCAGCAATGCAGCGATTGGCTGGCGGCAAGACAGCAACGTAATGACATCATATAATTAAAAAAAGACACCTGACGAAAATCTTGACAAATTTCTAGACTTTTATAAGGAAACAGCCAAGTGAACAAAACTACATACAAGTTATAATAGATAAATGAAATCTGCACTGTTTATATTCATTTATTTATTCATGTATTTTACATGATTACAGAACCAAATTATTTATATTCACCATTTCTAGTAATTGTACAGGCTTTACTTATTTCAATGTTGTCATGTAATTTTATCTTTGAAGCAGATTTGTTATGTGACAGCATTAATTAAAGTTTCTTAAGGGTCAAGATCGAGTTATCTGCATCTCATCTCCATCAAGACAATAAATGACAATATCTGTCAGCTCTCAAATTAATGCACGACTCAGATTTACTGCATAGCATGCATGTAAGACTCCAATATAATTATTAAGTAATTATTTTTTTAACTAATAAATCTTTCAATGAGTAAAGCTGGCTGTGTCTATAGATTACACATTATAATATTATTTTCAAATTAATTTTACAATTATTATTATTTTAAATCATTGTCCACGGATTAGTAGGGTACACTTGTAATAAAGTAGCAGTGTGTGGGACAGATTTTTAATATCATTTCAATTTAAAAAGATGCAATCTAATCCTGTTTACATGAAATAAGATGCTCCCCGAGCAGGTTTAAGCTTAAAGACCTGTTGCTATGACAGCAAGTCCAAGATGAGCTTCGAAGAACCAAATAATCCAAGATCATGCCGAATCGTAAACAATCAAATCCAGCTGAGTTAGCGACGTATGAAGAACGGGCCCCAGTCCATCAGTTAATGTCTTGAGAAGTGAAAAGCTGCGTGTTTGTAAGAAATAAATCCATCAAGGCGTTTTAATTTCAAACCCTTGCTTCCAGATAAAATATGAATCCTCTATCCATAATATTGCTTTCTCCAATGATGAAGTTGTCTCATCTGAATCAGGAGAGAAATCTGCACCGTTTACAATCCAAAACAGTTCTAAACAAATATGTGGGTGGATTTTGATGTTAGGGACAGCATGGGATGGACTTTGTCACTGGAGGAAGCGTTATTATGGATTATGGACTCGTATTTTGGCCAGAAATAATGGTTTAAAGTTTAATATGCCTTGATTGATTTGTTTCGTTCAAACACACAGCTTTTCACTTCATGAGATGTTAACTGATGGACTGGAGTGATGTGGATTACTTGTGGATTATTGTGATGTTTTTAACAGCTGTTTGGACTCTCATTCTGACGGCACCCATTCACTGCAGAGCATCCATTGCTCAACAAGTGATGGAATGCTACATTTCTTCGAATCTGATGAAGAAACAAACTCATCTACTTCTTTGATGGCTTAAGGGTGAGGACATTTTCAGCAAATTTTTATTTGTAGGTTAACTATTCCTTTAATTGTTCACATCGCATTACACACACACACACACACACACACACACACACACACACACACACAACTCATTTAAAACAAGGCACAGGTCACAGAAACTATGAAACAGATATAAATGGCATTGTTTAATTTGTGACATATTTTAAACATTCCTTTCTCAAAGATTCATATGATAAATGTACAGGAATCATTCTTTTCACATATATATTTAGATTTTTTTCCCCCATGTTATTGCTTTACAGTAAAATGCATTGGTTGGATATGTCCATTAAAGCATGACAATACATTCATATACGTGTTACAGATGTATTCAGTAGTAACTAACTTTACATGAAATATAGATATATTTATATTTTGATCATTTTACATTTATTATTATTATTGTTGACATGAATCCCACATCACGTTGAACTCACAGTGCATGGGGTCGCAGTTCATACACGTATTGAATGTGTGTGTGTGTGTGTGTGTGCTTATTTTGTAAGTTCCCATACAATCCACAATATGTAGAGGTACAACAGTTATGCCATCTCAATTATAATTGTTAAAAAAGTGGCTTCATAAACAGATATGTGATAATTGTGTTGGTAGAAAGAGAGCCTGTGTGCCTTAATATACAACAAAAAAACTCAAATCAAGCCTCACAAGAAGAGGCCACCATTTCAACTGATGTTAAATCAGTCATGGTCAAAGCATCTCAAACGTACTGCATGTACAAATAATCTTTATCTAAAGAACAAATTACTTCCTACAGCTGTAAAAGTCTGCATTATCAACATGCATTTGCAGGGTAAATCTTTCAAAACCGGTCTAGAAAATGTCCAGGTCAAAATTCACCCCAAGTAAGTAAATGAAGATATTATATTTTGCATAAAGTCTATTATTTAGAATCAAGAGTTTTTGCACCGAAACATCATTTTCGTGACAATTATAAATTTCTCATAAATTCTCATTATGTAATGCAACAAACAAATTATGCTCATTATTGTAATGCAACAATAACTATATACAGTATATATAATGCACAATAAATAGTTATTTTAAGCGAATTACAATTTCAGCTTGTTTCCACCACAGGATTTAGAAAATAAAATTGCAACTTTTCATATCACAATTCTGACTTTTTTTTTCTTGACTATGAGTTTATATCTCACAGTTATGGCTTTTTTCACAGTTCTCCAGGAAAAAACAAACAAACAAACAAACAAAAAAAGTTTTAGTTTTGTGAGAAATATAATATTGTTTTTAAAAAAAAGAGTTTTGAGATGTGTGATCTAGATTTTGTGAGGTGTGAGTTTTGTTTTTTAAATAAGAATTGTGAGATAAAAAGTCACTCAAGATAAAAAGGTTCAAACTCTGAGATTTAAACACGAAATTGCAGGAAAAAAGTCAGAACTGTGAGGTAAACAGTCACAATGACTTTTTTTTATTTATTCCATAGCAGAAATGTGCTTCAATAAATTATAAAAACAAATCAAACCGAAAAAAATAATATCAAAACATTGTAAGTTTAAGGGGAAAATGTGCTTAATTTTCATGAAATCAGTGTCACAATAAACATTTTTTAATCCTTATAAACAAGACATCATGTGCAAAATATAACCTCAGCTTTTGATTTGGGGTGAAATATAGGCTATCATGGACATGTTTTTGTGAGATTTAACCCCATTTTTTTATTACATAATGGCACTAGAGAATATTAATCTATGCTTGGTTTTGTATTTGAAATGTTCCTGTATCAGGCAGAAATGCATGAAGTGTCTGTACGAAAAGTCCAGAGGAACTACAGTCAATGTCTCTGGATGAAGTTGAGATTGCAAGATGCGCAAGACATGCTGAAAAAATAAACACCTTCATAGTTTCCATCGCTTCTCATTGAAACCCGTCTTCCGCTCAGAAGTTCAAGGTGACTCATTAGTCCGTGTCTGAGTCTCGAAGCGCCCTGTGAGGAGGAAGTTAATGCCCTGGAGAGCAAAGCCACTTCCTCCCTGCATAGTGTCCACTACAAGTCCACATCCTATTGCTGCTTGATTCCCAACATTCATAAAAAATGACGTCCGTATGCTGTGCATTATATTGCATAAACCCCGTTCTTCCAACACAAAAACAGCTGCAGATTCCCACATTGTTTGCATCACGTTTCGATCCGCATGACGGGAAAACGTCTCCACAGAGGTTTGGTTCTGTAGCTGCCGGGTCGGAAACGGGCAAGGGCCGTGGTTGCCATGGAGACAACTGTCCAGAGATCACCTCGGTGGAACATCCCACAATGCACTGCAGTCGCATGCTGATGGTGGCTGTGCTCGCGCTGCAAAACATAATGAGCTTCCTCTGTGTTTTTGTTTTGTTTTCCAGTACAAATACATCGTTAAATCAAGATACATTTACTTGAGAAGCAAATTGACTTGCTTTTAAGTGAGTTTTTGCTTAAAACAGAAATATCAGAAGAGAAATCTTGTTTTCAAGATTTTCAAGGAACAATTTTTGTTGTTTTAAGCAAAACCTCACTTCATTTTGATATTTTTTTTTTAAGAAAACAAGACTTAATAGACCTATCCTAAGTCATTTTGCAACTCAAATCTTGTTTTCTGACTTTTTTTTCAAATGTTTTCTCATTTTAAGTAAAAGCTTTTAATTTGTCAGAAAAGGACTTGAGAGGACTTGTTTTTTGCTTAAAAACAAGAAAAGCTTAAACCAACTTAATTTCAATAATTTTTTCTGAAAACAAGACTTTTTGACCATATGTCATTTTGCTTGTTTTCAGAAAAAATGTATCAAAACGAAGTGTTTTTGCTTAAAAAAAATAAAATAAAAAATAAATAAACAAGAATCTAAAAACAAAAAATATTTTCCTGAGGGGTGGGTAAAAATTATCTTTCTTTTTTTTTTTTTTTATTTGTTGTTTTTTTGATTTTAATATGGGAGATATTTTTTCTTGTATTAAGCAAAAACTGAATATTTTTCAGTAAACAAGACAATTTTGATTGAAGAAATTATACATATTTGTACTGGGATATAAGACAAAAATACTGAGTAAGAACATTATTTTTTTGCAGTGCATGAATTGGTCATGTGAGGGACTGTCTGAAGATCTTCCCCTGATATGCACAAATACACACACAAAAACACAACACACACGTCTGACAGAGGGAAGCACTTCTGAATGAGAACGAACCGCTCACCTGCTTTAAAGTGCTAATTTCTACATTTCACAATGAAAGAATGGCTTCATGTGCCTCTCGAGAGCACAAGATCAGCCCAAAACCACCAGAAACCACATCACAGATGCTCATCTATTAATAAATACAATTATTAAATCTCTTTGTAGGCAAGTTTAAATTCACAGAGCTCTCAAAGAGGCTAAGACAAAACCTCCTAAAATCGTGTAGTGAGAACAATGAGTTTTCTTTTTCTGAATTATACATATTCAAATTTTATATTTTATATGCGAAAACAAAATTATTCATTATCAGTATTTATGTCTGTTTTTCTAAATAATTTGAATTAATTTGATTTTTCTTGGAACTCAACCATTTGAATTTTACAATTTCTGACAATTCAAATATTTGAATTTGAACTAATAAACCTACATTTCTACTCTTATTACAATAGCAATGGATGATTAAACAATACTTTAATTGCTCTTGCATTTTTTTACATTTTTCTTCCTTTTTTAAAAAGTAAATCTAACAAAATTTAGTGAGGTTTGAGAAAAAGCAACTTAATTATTAAAGATACAGACTTCAAAAACTCTTAATAACTCAAAAATCTTTAACTTCATTGGCAAAACTGATTTAACTCTTATTAGAATAAAAATGGAGAACATTTCTAAATATTCTTTTAAATTTTTTAAGCATAAATCTTACCAAATACTCAGGTTTATGCTCAAAACAATTTGTAAATGATGTAAGAAAAAAATTAAAATTAACTTAATTGAAGATATATTCTTTGCAATCTCTTAATAACTGAATGTCTTTATGTTTTCAAGTAAATGTATCTTGTTTAAAGGATGTTTAGATATTTCTACTAAAAAAACAAGACCAAAAATACTGATTAAAAAAATCTTGTATGCAGAATAACCATGCATGTGTCCTAATCAGGCACGACATGCTTCCAATGACAAGTAATTAGTCCGTCTGCAATGAAAGAGTCAGTGCTACGACATAATCATAGCCAGATGCAACACTGTTGATGATTAATATGCAGACCAATGAGACTGCACTGATTTGCATGGACGACTGACCCGATTAGGACACAATAATAACGGAAAATATTAATTTCTCTTGCATTTCTAAATATTTTGCTTCCTTTTAGACTAAAAAAAAATTATATTCTGCAAAAGAATACACAGTTGTGTGAGCAATAAAGATTTCATGAAGAGATTCAACAAAGTGACAAAGAAAGAGATCAGTGTAGGCATGTAGAAAAGGATGAATGCTTATCCAGGCGTCCATAGACTCCGTATTTGCTGTGCATTTTACAATATTAAACTGGAAGAGAAGAGCTGCCGAGGACAAGTTCCTCTTTCTGGGTCAAAATCTGGGGTCAGAGGTCGGCAAAATGAGCTGAAGTGGAAGATCGTATCCGCTTGTCCATCCATCCACAGTGAAATGAGTCGAATGAAAGGAGCTTGAATAAAGCGTTAGTCCTCATGAAGACTAACATTCGTCCAGTCTGAGGTGATGGTGGTTCTGGAGTTCAAGAACGGAGGTTGTGACATCAGCATGGTGCATTCTGGGATACGAGCGGCCCGTGTGATTTTAGTCTTCCTGACACATGGGCAGGTTGACGAAGGTGAAGACGTTATATTCGATCATGATGGAGAAGCAGAGGAAGATGGCGTACAGCACCAGCACATAGACGCCCAGCTTAAAGTCCAGCTTCCACCCGTTCAGATGAATCCCAATAATCTGCAGGTGAAAAAAAACATCCTTTGATTGATTACATACAGGAGTCAATTTGTGCAATGCAGTTCTCATTTCAGAAATTGATATATTAATAAGTCTATAAATAATTAAAAGAATTGGGCTCTCAATTATGAAATGTCTAGACAGGTAAATACACAAATGAATCTGATTACTAAAACATTTCACTAATAAAAACTAAAACTACAAAGCAATTGTCAGTCACTTCAGAAAAAGACTGGAAATAACTCCTTTATATAAAAATAACTTCTTAATTTCTATATTATCAAGTGTTAAACTGAATAGAAAAAAATATATAGTTATTTTATTAATTGTTTTTTTTATTTCTTTAAAAGAATCAACAATTTATCAAAACATTCTCAGCAAATAAAAACTAAAAAATGCAATATTCGGTTTAAGCAATAGTCAATCACTTCATAACATTAAAATAAAAATGTAAAAGTTTCCATTTACGTTTTTATTATTTTTTTATTATTATTTGATTTAAAATAATCAACCATTTGATTATCAGAACATTCAGCAAAAAATCCAATATTCAGTTCACTTCATAACATTAGAAATAACTTTGTCATCTAAACTGTATTGTAATTTCTATATTATAAAGTGTTAAACTGAATATTGAAATTGATCTGTTTTTATTTTTTTTAGTATTTGATTTAAAAGAATCAACAATTTTACGATCAAAATATTCAGACAATTTTTTTATTTTAAGCATTTGTCAATCACTTTGTAATAACATTTTAATTTTATTGCTATTATATTATAAAGTGCTAAACTAAATATTAGTTTAAATTGATACATTTTTATTATTTTATTTATTTAAAATAATTTAGATTAAATACATTCAGCACATAAAATAAAAACCAAAAATACAATCCCTATGTTGTAACATTAGCAATTAATTGTTATTTAATAACATTTATAATATATAATAATATAGTTTCAGTTTATCAGTTTTTATTAGCTGATTTTTTATTATGTGATTTATATTAAAAGAATTGACCATTTAAATATCAAAATATATTCGGGAAAAAAAAAACAATATTGAGTTTAAGCAATTGCCAGTAACTTTGTAATAATATTAGACATTTATTTTTAAATAATTGTTGTTTCTATATTTTTGATTAATTTATTAGGTCATTTATTAAAAATCAACAATTTGATTATCAATATATATTTAGCAAATAAAATAAAAACTGAAAAAGCAATCACTTTTTAATAACATTAGAAATAACCCGTTATTTTATAACATTTATAATATTTAATACTATTGTTTCAATTTATCAGATTTTTGTATTATTATTCTTTTGATTTATTTATCCAGATGTTTATAATTTTTTAAAGAAACATACAATTTTCTCCACACTTAAAGGGATAGTTCACCCAAAAATGAAAATTATGTCATTAATGACTCACCCTCATGTCGTTCCAAACCCGTGAGATCTTCGGAACACAGTATAAGATATTTTAGATTTAGTCCGAGAGCTTTCTGTCCCTCCATTGAAAATGTATGTACGGTATACTGTCCACGTCCAGAAAGGTAATAAAAACATCTTCAAAGTAGTCCATGTGACATCAGAGGGTCCGTTAGAATTTTTTGAAGCATCGAAAATACATTTTGGTCCAAAAATATCAAAAACTAGGACTTTATTCAGCATTGTTTTCTCTCCCGGGTCTGTTATGAGCGCGTTCACAACACTGCAGTTTAGTGATATCCGGTTCGCGAACGAATCACTCGATGTAACCGAATCTTCTTGAACCAGTTCACCAAATCGAACTGAATCGTTTGAAACATGCCGGACACTCCCTCTGAGTTCAAATAAACCAATATCCCGGAGTAATTCATTTACTCAAACAGTACACTGACTGAACCGAGCCAGATAACGAACGAAACATTGACTCGTTCTCGAGTCAAGAACCGGTTTGCATCGGTTTTCGGATCACCGGTAGTGATGGGAAGTTCTGTTCTTCTCCGCGAACCGGTTCTTTCGGACAGTTTTGATTCAATAAAAACCGGTTGCCGAAAACGGGTTCACCAGTTCTTTTGCGCTCGACGTAATGACTTCATTGGCGATGATTGCCCTTGATTCAAGCCCTTGGTTTACCCGCGCTCATAACATTAGCACAGAATCAGTTCAGAATCAATCACCAAAAGAACCAGTTCGGTTCAGACGCGCTGTGTGTCAGTCTGAATCACGCATGCGCAGTATCATCAGCTCCTTGGTTCTCGAATCGGACCCGTCCGACAGAAACGGTTCTTGACTCGAGAACGAGTCAATGGACCAAAATGTATTTTCGATGCTTCAAAAAATTCTAACGGACCCTCTGATGTCACATGGACTACTTTGAAGATGTTTTTATTACCTTTCTGGACGTGGACAGTATACCGTACATACATTCTCAATGGAGGGACAGAAAACTCTCGCACTAAATCTAAAATATCTTATACTGTGTTCCGAAGATGAACGGAGGTCTTACGGGTTTGGAACGACATGAGGGTGAGTCATTAATGACATAATTTTCATTTTTGGGTGAACTATCCCTTTAAGCAATGGTCAAAAATTCTAGTTAAGGAAAAGTATTCATTTTAATGATCATAACTGTGATACCAGAATTAGCAGGTAAATGATTTAACTATGAACAGACCACACAATATCTGTGCTTGCAGAATTCCTCCAAATCAGCACACCTGTCACTCAAAAGTTAAAAAAAAATTTTCAGCAGAATTCACAAAGGGAGTCTACAGCTTGCATCTGAGCCTGATCGAGTCACGAATGGTCTCAGGAGAACCTGCTGATTTACTCACGGTGAGCGCAACAGATCCCAGCAGCAGCACCACAGAGTAAACCAGTCCCCGACTGCTTATCATCACCTGTACGGAGGGAGGAAACAGCATCATCAGCTCCCACAATGCCACTGTGCCATTAAACCATTATGCTAAAAACAGATCTTGTGTTTCAGACTCATGTTCAATAGAAGCTGCTGGTTTCAGAGGGGCACAGATTTATCTCTGTTCAAACAGAACAAGCTGCTGGATGTGCTTACAACTGATCCATAACTGACTGCCATGGTCTGCAGCGCCCAGGGAAGGCCAAGCCCCACCAGAATGTCAAAGACGTTACTGCCGATGGTGTTGGACACGGCCATGTCTCCCAGACCTGCAGAAACGAGATACACTTTCAGACTGAACAAGCAATGCAGGCTCATCTTGCAGATTCAGAGGTCATTTCTCCTAAAGCCACACAAAATAAAGTCTCTGAAGTGTGATGTAGCTTGTCATGATATAATGCAAACCGGTTGCATCTTAATTTGCATAGGAGCAGCATTGTAAAAAGGAAATAAACTGAAAAAGTTACTTATTAAATATAATAATAAGTAATAAGCAACTTAATAAGCAATGCAAAATTGAAAAAAAGTGCTGACAAAAAAAAAAAAAATCCAATAGAGATGCAAAACTATAAATGAAACAGCAGAAAAAGTAGCCACAAGAAGTACATTTTACCAAAATAAAATAAAAAATAATAGTATTTATATTAAAATAAATCAATAAGATTATTATTAACAATAACAACAACCATTGTTGTTTTAATTTATAAAATAACTAAATATTTAGTAAAATAAAAATATAACAATAACAACAACAACAAAACATTATTTTATATTTTTAGTTCATATTAAGTATTGTTAACAAACTGAGCCTCACTTTAATTTGTTTATGTTTTTTTAGATTAAATTAAATTAAATTAAATTAAAATTTAAATTTAAAATTTTATTTCTGAGTGCCCATGCACAAAAACACTTGCTCAAAAATATTTAACTATAAAAATTACATTGGGTGCCAGAAATGATCAAATAAGTATTTTTCAATTGAAATGCAAAACTATAAAGTAAACAGCAGAAAAGCAGCCACAAGTGTTTTATTTAAATGTTAAATATTTATTTAAACATTTAAATGTTAAATATAAAAGTGTTAAATGTTAAAGTGTTTCTATATAGGATTATTTTATAAAACAAAATAAAAGATTTTGGTCAAATAAAAAACAACAATTTTTATTATTATTATTATTATTATTATTATTATTATTATTATTAATTAAACAAATAAAAAAATATTTAGTCAAATGCAGCTGTTAATCATAGTGTCATCACTATCAAAATATTGCGCTCAGAAAAAAAAAAAAAAAAAAAAATCAATCATTGGCTCAAAAACATGGACTATAAAAATACCACTGGGTGTCAGAAATTACACACTTATTCTTTTAGATCACTTCAATGTAATATGAGCCTCGGTATTTTTCTATGGATGGAAGAGTCAAAAGAGAAGCAGTACAAACTCATCGTAAGAACTATATTCTGTACGCTAATCTTGGATTCTACATAGAGCAGATGGCATTGAGATGCAGTCCATGTCTGAAGTAAAGTGATTGATAGTGACACAGGAACAGGAAATCACATTATCTGTTCTGTTCTGCTTTGATCAGATACGTGAAAGTAAAACAGTCTGTGTTTCATGTTAAATTCATCCTGCCGCAGTTTTATTGATCAGAAGGGCGCGATCGATCTACCTTGACGAGCCACGATCAGACTGGCGATGCAGTCCGGGACGCTCGTGCCCGCCGCCAGAAACGTGATGCCCATGATGACATCGGGAATGCCGAGCGTGTATCCGACGATCGTCACCTAGAGGACAGAGTAAAGCTTTGATAAAAACAAGACAGACAATCCGAGGAGAGAGAGAGATTGACAGCCGTGTCGCACGTACCATCCACACCATGAAGTAGGAAAAGACGGCGATCCAGACGGTGGAGAGGATGAAGGAGAGCATGAAGCATCTCTCCCAGCGAGACTTGGCACAGTTTGGGATGGTGAAGTACAGGATCAACAACAACGGCCAAGAGATCAGCCATTTAATTCTGTTCATACAGCCGGCTGAAACACACAACGTACAGATTTACAAAATCACTCATTTTCTGTTCCTTTAACCCTCATGTTGTTTTCCAGTCATTTTGACTGGGACAGGATTTTCTTTTTCCTGAAAATGCTAGTGAATGTTATCGTATTAGACCAGTGGTCACCAAGCTTTTTAAGCCCAAAATCCCTGACCTCAGCCTTTCTACCTAAGATCTAACTAATTTAAAGAATTGATAGAAAAAAGGCAATCCAGATTGTCCTTCCAATTTGAGGCCTTTTATTTAGTATTTTAATTAGTGATGCACTGATCATGATTTCTCATGGGCCATTTAGATTCTAGTTGTTTTTATTTTAACAAGCAAATTGCATGCAAATTGGGCATAAAGCAAATGGTTGTAAATCTCTCATTATGCCAAATATCAAATGCATTCTTTAAATCTAAGGCCTCACTCATCTCAGTTTTTGAGTAAAAATTACCAAAATTATCCACAAATGTGACACTGGAGCACAAAAGCAGTTTTAAGTCGCTGGGGTATATTTGCAGAAATATCCAAAAATTAGGGCTGTCAAATGATTAATCACGATTAATCACATACAAAATAAAAGTTTTGTTTACATAATATATGTATGTGTACAGGGTATATTTATTATGTATATATAAATACACACACATAAATTATATATTTAGAAAATATTTACATGTATATACATTTATATATTTATATTCTTATATTTTATATTATATATATAAATATATTAAATATATAAACATAACATATTCTTCTTAAATATATACATGCATGTGTGTGTATTATATATACATAATAAATATACACAGTATACACACATATATTATGTAAACAAAACTTTTATTTTGGATGTGATTAATCGTGATTAATCATTTGACAGCCCTACCAAAAATACATGGGTCAAAATTATTGTTTTTTCTTTTATGCCAAAAATCATTGGGATATTAAGTAAAGATCATGTTCCATGAAGATATTTTGTAAATTTCCTAATGTAAATATATAAATTTTTTTAATTAGTAATATGCTTTGCTAAGAACTTCATTTATGACAACTTTAAAGGTGATTTTCTCAATATTTAGATTTTTTTGCACCCTCAGATTCCAGATTTTCAAATAGTTGTATCTCGGCCAAATATTGTCCTATATCATACATCAATGGAAAGCTTTTTTATTCAGCTTTCATGTGGTGTATTAATCTCAATTCCGAAAAATTGACCCTTATGACTGGTTTTGTGGTCCAGGGTCACAAATTATGTTTATTTCAATCAAAAACTCAGCAGCATGAGCTCATAGCAATCACTTCCAAAAAGAAGTACAAAACCTGTGCTAACTGAAAGAAAACAAGTCGACAAAAAAAAAATTAATCCAAGATATGGTGAAAATATAGCATACAATTTTTGTACTTGTTTAGGTTTTGTTTCGAGTCAAAAATGACCCGCCTACAAAAATTGCTTGAAAATCTCTCATTATGCAATATTATTACCAAATATTGAATTCAGTCTTTTGATCAATATGTTTTCTCTCAGTTAGCACAGGTTTTGCATCTCTTTTTGGAAGTGACTAATAATAGGACTAAGTGATCTCAGTTTTTGAGTGAAAATTGCCAAATAAATTATCCACAAATAATCCAAAAAGAGACATAAAACCTGTGCTAATTGTAAGAACACAAGTTGGCAAAAAAAATACTGAATCCAAGATTTGATTCAAATATAGCATAATGAGATTTACAAGCAGTTTTTAAAAGACCTATCATTTTTGATCGGGAACACTTTGTAAGGTAAAGGATTAGGTTAACTCTGGGTTCCTCACCTGGTAATCTGAACGGTGAGGTGAGCTCACTCTCTTTCTCTTCAGTGGTTTTGTCTTCTGGCACGTTTCCATTCTCAATGTCTGGCTTACCGTCCACCACAGCTGTCTCCACACCGTTAGCCGACTGGACCAACCTCTGACGCTACACACAACCAAACACTGTTCTAGAAATGCATCAACATTAAAAGTCTGGCTGATACTGATGAGCTGATGATAAATGGCTGATATTACAATTTTTGCACTATTTTTTAAAAAAAAATAAAATAAAAAAAATAATAACAACAATAATAAAAAAAATCATTTAGACATCACTACAATATGAAAAATACATTTTCATTTAGATTTTTGATGAAAATTACATGTAACAGTCTTATTAAATTATTCATTAATTTAAAGCATCATTCAAAATTTTGGGCTCAGTAAGATTTAAAAAAGAAATAATAATATTTTTACTCAGTAAGGACACATTAAGTTGATCAAAAGTGACAGTAAAAACATTTATAAGGTTCTTTTCAAATAAATAGAATAAATAAATGCTATTAATCAAAGAATCCTTAAAAAAAAAAAATGTCACCATTTCCAGGAAAGTATTACGGAGTATTCAAGATTGATAATAATGATCAGAAATGTTTCTTGATCAGCAAATCAGCATATTAGAATGATTTCTGAAGGATCATGTGACACTGAAGACTGGAGTAATGATGCTGAAAATTCAGCTTTGATCACAGAAATAAAATACACTTTTAAATATATTCATACAGAAAACTGTTATTTGAAATTTGAATAATATTTCACAATATTTTACTGTACTTTTTATCAAATAAAAAGTCTTGGAGAGCACAAAAAGAGACTTTTTTATATTCAAAAATATATAAAAAAAAATACCGAACCCAAATTTTACTTAATTTATATTATTTTAAATATTTGTTTTAATTGTCATGAAAATAATGACAAATTAATAAAAAAATAATAATAATACAAAACAATATTTTAATAATGTGAGATTTACCCTTTCATGTCTTTATATATGCTGCAAATACACTGCAAATATATATGCATATTTTTTAATAAACATGAATACTCCATAAAACATTTTCATATTTATTTTCATTTTTTAATTGTATTTATTATTATCATTTTGCTGTATCAGAGTGTGCATTCAGGTGCCATACCTCTGTTATAATGAGACGACTGGCCATGCGCAGACGAGTCTTGGGTCCGAAGTGGTTTGTGACCATCACATGCACACGGAGGCTTGATTGAGGGGGTAGTTTGTTTGGAGGGCGTTGGTTGTTTATTTAATCATCAATACCGAACCTCGACTGTAAAGCTTACTGGACTTGACTTGAGAAAGACAAAATAAATATCCATAAAATAACACACAAAACACTGAGTATATCAGGACTGATTTCTTTCTTACTATTCAAAAACAACATGTTTTTAAGCACTTACATGAGACATTTACTCCATCTCAAATTATTAGCTATATTTTCAGAAAAGCATCAGAAAAACAGTGTGCAGTAAACACAGAAAGGTTTAGTAAGACTAAACAGGCAGGCAGAGTTAAACGTGAAGATACCGAGGCCAAAAAACAAGCAGATGAGGAATGAAGAAAGAGACAAACTCTGGTGGAAAGAGTAAAGAGACAGAAGTGATGGATGAGGCAGTGACTGTACCTCTCAATCACAGCGAGAAGCAAAAGAGCTGAGATCTCAAGAGCTGGAAAACATACTGCATCTGCTTTGACACTGAATCAGGAGAACATTTGTCTCACAAAGATAAAACATAGTTGGACAAAAGACCAGTCATGCTGTTCAGAACATGTGCAATAAATAAGACCAAGACGTCCAAGAAATATATCTGTAAAAATCTAGTTTAAAACAAACACACCAAACTCTTAGAAATGCCTTCTTTGTTTTCATGTTGCTTTTATCCATTGACATTTTCTTGAGGTCTTAATATTTAATAACCTGAACTAACTTTGAGAATAAAGATCAAATGAAAAATTATCTGATATTTTTAAGAATAAGAATCTTACTGGTAAAAATGCCTTTGAAAAGAACTTACAGTACAAGATTATGCCAAATTGTAAAAAAATAATGTCTTCGTGGTAATAAGGATTTTATTTGTTTATTATGAGCTTCTTCATTATACTGTATGTTATAATTTAATATATATTTTTTCTATAATATATCATTTCATGTTTGTGTGTTTATATATATATATATATACACACACACACACACACACACACACACACACACATTCAGTAATTGAATACATTATTCAAGTAACTATGTTTTTTTTATATATATAAATTGAAAAAAAAAATAATTCTGCTTTTTAATAAGACATTTATTGGTAACTCTTATCAATATGGTCCCATTAGTTAACATTAGTTAACTACATTAGTTAACATGAACTAAAAGTGAAATATACTTGTAAACCATTTATTAATCTCAGTTTGTATTAATTTCAACATTTACTAATTCATCATTAAAATTAATGGACCTGAAGTAACATGGACTAACAATGAAGAGTTGTACTTTTATTAATTAACAAAAAATTTATAAATACTGTAACAAATGAATTGTTAGTTAATATTAGTTAATGCATTAATTAACGTTAACTAATAAACCTTATTGTAAAGTGTTCCCCATTTATTTCTTCACAAGCTTATTCATTTTATAATAATAATAGTTTTGTGTAATATATTTTAAAAATAATGTCATTTAGTAACTGAAAACATCATTCAAGTCACAGTATGTATGAATTACAATTCTCACATTATAGACATATACATAAAGACACCCTAGAAAGATTATAATTTTTTATTTTCAGATGTTTGGAGCATAACTGACTGTATTTAAAACTTGCAGAACTCTTGAACGTACAGTATTTTACATTTTAAACACGTTACATTTCATGTATCTCATTTTTTGTACTGTATGGAACATAGGTATGGAATTATGGAGTATAACTTGTTTTAAAGCCTGTCTGTTTAGTCTTACCTGGACCCAGCAGCGGTATGGACGGATCGTCCCAGATACAGTCTAAACTGTCTTTACCGTCCTCCAGTTCACTGCCGGCCGCTGCGTTTCCATTGGCAACATTCTTGTCGCTCCGTCTTGTGAAAAACTTCTGCAGGCTTGCATTAAACCTAATACAGACAAAAACAAAATGAGAATTTTCTTTCACACAATTTCAGTCTGCTTTGCTCATCAAAGCTGCATGGATTTGATCTTGGGGTGAGTTAGAATTTTTAATGTTTTGGAATATTATTACAATTTAAAATAACACTTTTCTATTTGAATATATTGTAAAATGTAATTTATTCTTGTGATCAAAGCTGATTTTTACTGTCACACAATCCTTCAGAAATCATTCTAATATGCTGATTTGCTTCTCCAGAAATTTCTGATTATTATCAATGTTGAAAACAGCTTCATATTTTTGTGAAAATTGTGATCCATTGTATTTTTCAGGATTCACAGATGAACAGAAACTTCAAAAGAACAGCATGCATTTGAAATAAGAATTTAATCATAAATGTATTTCCTGTCACTTTTGATCAATTTAATGTGTACTTCTGAACATAAATCACAATATTTTGAACTTGATTCTATTTGGCAAGCGTGTGTATATATACACTCACTTCATGATGAGGATATATACAGCATACATGACCACCAGCACCAGACTCTCCCACCTGAAACACACCATCAAAACCAGACATCAGACGGAGGATTACAAAAATCAGACAAGAGTGCAAAACAAAAACAGACTCACCACACAATCTTTTCATCATAGATGAACTGATGTCAGGTTACAAGAAGACAAACAAAAAGATAACCAGTGCAGTTACAGTCTAGTTCCAGTAGAATTTTAATTGAGAAGAAAAGTTAAGCTAAATAAATGTTAATATTCAGCATCATTTTTTTTTTTAAATCAATATATGTATCCCATATTATTCCCAATTTGTTTTTGATGTTTGCACAACATATTTGCATGTCCACGTCCTCAGTTAATGGTCACATGACAGACAGGTAAACAAATGTGTTTTAAGTGTTTTTATCTTTATTGTTACTTCATTATTATTATTTCACATTTGTATGATTTTATTAATTATTAGTTTTTCATCAACTCTGCATTACAGGATGCTGTTGCAATGATTATACGGTTTATTTGAGACTCACCACAATTAGAGCAATTATAGACAATATGTAGAAGAAAGAATCACGGAAAACTGCCCACCGGGTCAGTAACACCACCTACAGACATCAACACAGACTACTGTTAAATACATAGGCATAATGCACACTGTACACTGAATACCACTTATGATTTACAAACAAAGAAAACATGAAATGAAATGTTATTAATATTGCAAAAAAAAAAAAAATCACTTTGAAATGGAAGTTGAGTGCGATACATTTTTCCATGTTGCACATTTTGGCAAATGCATTGACCGCATATTTTCTTAAATATTTACTTTGAAAAAATCTAGATTCCTCAATAGCTGTGAAGCACGTTCAGAAAAGTGCCACATCTTATCAAAAAGCACTTACACTCATAAAAATAAAGTAAAAGAAGCGTAGAAGAACCATTTTGGTTCAACAAAGAACCTTTCAGTAAACATTTCTTAAAAGAACCATTTTTTTTCTTAGTATGAAGAACATTTTAGTCATCTGTAGAACCTTATTCCACTATAAAGAACATTTTGTGGATAGGAAAGTTTCCACGGATGTTAAATGCTCTTCATGGAACCATCAATGCCAGTAAAGAACATTTCTTTTTAAAGGTTTTTGAGGTTCTTTGGAATTTAAGTTCTTGATGTCTCATTCCAGATTCTTCATATCAGTGTTTTGGCGCTGGATTCTTAAATGCACCATTATCTCTAGATGGTTTTCTATAGATGCATCAATACAATACTGCTAAGTCAGATTATTTTCCACAAACTGGTTCTTTTGGACAGTTTGTTTAAATGAACATGTTCAAATGACTGATTCACCAGTTAATTTATGTAATTATGCAATGTATGTGGAATAGTTTTTGCTCCTTTTGAGTTGGAGCGACTGTCAGGAATGTCCAAAAGTGAGTTTTGATTGAGTAACTTGAGTAACCACAAACTGTTTCAGATGGTTCAGTCCAGTTTGGTGAACCGGTTCAACTAGTTCATGATTCGATCATGAACCGGGCATCACTCCGGACCATTTGCCTGAGGCTCTGAATTACAGGTAATAATGTTGGAAATAATGTTCGGTGTCTTGCACAGATTGATAATTTCTCTTCATAAGACCTCTATATATCGTCAGGAGCCATGGGTATTCATTTTGTGCTATCTGATATATAAAGAAAAACCTTCTTTACTGTTCTACACAAGGAAAAAGTCACCTACATCTTTGATAGCCTGAGGATGAGTAAATTAACAGCAAATTTTCATTTTTAGGTGAACTGTCCCTTTAAGGCTGCTTTTGGAGAAGATGCACAAACACACCTGCCCGGCAAAGATCCCACAAAGTCCAATGATGCAGAGAATATTGAAGACGGCAGAACCGACGATCGTTCCAACTCCAACATCACCGTGAGTGATGAAGACACCTGAAAACAGACACAGTAAGCAAGAGCGCTGCACGAAAAGAGCAGGAACAACGATTATGTGACTTTACCTATAACAGAAGCGAAGAGTTCAGGCGCTGAGCTCCCCGCCGCCATGAACGTGGCGCCAGCCACATCCTCGCTCAGATTCAGCTTCTGCACAACACAATAAAAGCAGATGATTCATATCCAACAAAGCCTTTGGCACAAACACTGCCCAAATCTGGAGCAGTATGTTTTATGAGCTTCTGAAAGCCTCAAAGTGGGTCAGAGGAAGAACAGCGCAGATTCTGCTGCTGCTCTCATTGTACCGCGGTATTACTCAGATCAACTGGGAATTCACTTCTAAACAATCCTACCTCACAGATTTTTTCAAGAGACATCACGAAGTAGTCATCACACACGATTGCCAAAGCAAGGAACATGTAGAGAGCCTAGAAGAAGACGAGAGAACACTGTCAACTCCAACTCTTTAATGGTACTTACTCTTTAAATACCATTGAGGTGCACGTGGAGACTTTTAATTTAGTCTCCTGCTGCTTAGATGTTAATTGAGGTCAGAGTTGCCAATATACAGTACCATAGTCTGCGATCAAAAGTCAGAGATTTCAATATGAACTCAAACATTTCTCATCAAATATTTCTGGACCAAATGATTAAAGTTATACAATCCACATTCATTTTTAGCTCTGCAATTCTAGGCCCAAAACAGACTCTACTCTAGTTTGTGAATGCTAATGTTATTAGCTACAAACACTGGATTTTGCGTCAGATTTTAATACATTTAATTTTAATCATTCAGCCAGCACTTTATCCACAGGGACTTAAAATGAGGAAAATCACAGTCATTTTATAAAGTCGAAACCACAAGCCACGTTTAAGCTATGGGAGAGCAGATGTATAAATGTTTTTATTTTTTATTATAATTTACTGACAGGAAGTCCCATTGGTTTAAGTGCATTGTGTTATGGCAGAGTTAAACTGGTTAAACTAACAATGTTTATCAGTGTTGTTACTGATACCAGTACTGATACTGAAAAGCCAACTACTAAAAATTGTTTTCATCTACTGAATTTAAGCCGAAATAACATTAAAATTACATGGAAAACTCAAAATAATCTGAAATACTGAATGTTAAAACATTAAACGTTGAAACATTTTAGCGTAATAATCAAAAATTCGAAGTTTTGCCTTGGTAACTAACTGAAATAAGTTCAAGAACTAAAGGACTAGAACTAAAACTGAGATAATAAATTTATATAAAGAAAATAAATTTAAGATAAATAGAAACAAGAATTTAAATTAAAAACATAAAAAATGCTAAAACTTAAATTCAAATCAAAATTAAGATATAAAAATAAAAGCTAATTCAAAATATTATTAAATACTATAAAAGTATACAAATTACAAATGTTATTAAAGTATTTATTATTTAGTATATAAATACTAAAATTACACCAATGTGTGGAGCAGTGTTATTTTAGTATCACTGATATATACTATTATAGTTTTCTTTTTTAAATTATATTTTATTTTTATATTTTGTTTTGTTTTTTATTTTAGTTAAAGTTTTAGTAATGTTGTGTTTTTGTCATTTTCATTAGTTTTTGTTTTTCAGTTTAGTTTTTTAATGCACACATTTGTGTTGTGGCACTCTTGTAAACAAAAGCCACAAAAATACAAAACAAAAGAAAACAAAAATAACAACTTCATTCAGGGTGAGTAATTAATGACAGTAAATAACTTACCCTATTAGTAATTAATCCCTTTAAAAATAACAAATAACACATTTGAAGAAACTCTTCGCCCCCTACAGTACTGAGGTTTGTTTCCACCAGAGAAATGTAATGATGTGCAACAGGATTGCAAGCCTAGAACAACACATTCACAGTATGTTTCTGACCTTACTGTATATCAACTACTGACCCAGTGTGTCTCTATTCACGTCTCCTAAAATAAATACTTTCAGGAGAAGCACATGTGAAAAACCTCTAAAACCCCTGAGAACTGAAAGCTTCCAGAAACTCGCTGCTCGCGTTCACCTGTCGTTTATCATGGCTGTCAGCTCCAGGATGCTGTCTCTCCTCCACTGAACCCGTTTCCTCCTCTGCATGCACAATGTGCCCTTGCTCTCCAGGCCTGACTGGATTCCATCTCTCCAAACAATTCACATCTGCGTTCACAGCAAATCCTTTCCTTATCTAGCTTAATGAGCTGCCAACCCAATACAAGCTCCTGTTTATTCACAATTTGAAACCAAAGCAAATGCAAGCAAACATTATGATGACCTTCAGCGATGAGGATGATGGCAGCATCATAACATAGCTCACGTTTGTTTACTTAGAAAGTCGATTTACACCTAAAACAGCTATAGTTTCGTTCTTCCACCCTTATAATTAAGTAGGCTGTTTTTACTGTATAATTGACCTTTAAGATGTCTATACTATATGTGATGGCCTTTAATAACTGACAAATGGGAAATAAGTAATAGACTGAAATCTACATAACTGTCAAAATTAAATGTATATAATATATTTTATATATTATATATATATATATATATATATATATATATATATATATATTATTACTTAATTGTCACCCTTTTAGTTGTTATAGACACCTTGTTTCTTGTCTCCTGTTTCGTTTTAGTTCCTGTGTGCCCTTATTTGGTTATGTTCCTGATCTCGTTTAGCCTCATTAGTTTACCTCGAATCACCTGTGTTTAGTTAATTATCCTGATCTGTCTTTGTATTTAAGTTGCTCCCTCTCTGTCACTCCTTGTTTGGTGACTGCTATACTAAGTTGTGTTTTCCCCTGCTTATTGGCCTGACTTTGGAGTTCATTATTAAACTGAGAGTTTTGGACTTTACCTTCTGTCTCCTTTGCCTTGCTACTCAACACAACCCGTGAATATAATATAAATTTAATATGATTATTATTATTTTTCAAAGTCAGGAATAAAATTTGACAATAGATCATTTTTGAAAAAGCCTAAGCAAGAAAAATCTTGTTAAAGACACTAAAGGTGCAAAGTATGGAAGCCCGTTTCTGCCAATGTATGCAAAAAAAAAAAAATGTAATTTCAACTTTTTCGACTAATTTCGATCTCACAATTCAGACTTTTTTTCTCATAATTGCGTAATACAAACTCGCAATTTGTACTTCATTTCTCAGAATTGCATGATATAAACTCTGTGAGTTAAAAAGTAATAATTGTGACATAAAGTTGCAATTCTGAGAAATAAAGTCAGGACTGTGAGATATAAACTCACACAATTCAGAAAAAGTCAGAATTGCGAGATATAAACACAATTGTGAGAAAAAAGTCAGAATTGCGAGTTTATATCACAAGTCTGTGAAAAAATTCAGAATTGTGAGATAAAAAGTCACAAACTTTTTATTATTTTTTTACAGTGGCGGAAATGGGCTTCCACAGAAAAGGGGTTCAAACAGATATCACAAAAATTCTTGTTTCATTTTGTTGACTTACTATAGATAAAAGTGTTTACAGAGAGGATTTTGTATCTCTCTTTTTATGACTTAAGTTTAATGACTTTCTAGTGGTTAGAGAGTTTGACTCCTAACCCTAAGTTTAGCAGATATTTTTTTCTTGTTTTAAGCAAAAACAAACAAAATTTTAATAAATTTTTCAGAAAACAAGACTTAATATCTTAAGTCATTTTGCTTCTCAAGTAAATGTATCTCGAGTCAAGAATGTTTTGATATTTGAACTGTAAAACGAAACAAAAGCACTAAGAAAGAAATTATTTTTTAGCAGTGCAAATAATGCATTAACAAAACTTCAGAGTACAGACGGGAATAAAACCAAATGTTTAGTGTACGTAAGTGCTGCTGAAGTGGAAATTTATGACTCATTGTAGAGAAAACAGACTTGAAAAATATGTATAATAAACTGGAATACAGATGCAAATTGATAATGTGATGTGTATTTTGGATATTTTCTTTCTAATGATCTAAAGAAATACAAGTGATAGAAGCAAAATAACTCAAAATGATTTGTAGGTTTTGCACAAGCATTTTACAGACCGTTTAATCATAAAAAGCATCAATTCCCCTCATGAGCAATAACTTTACAGTAACAGCTTAAATGATAGTTCATCATTCCATTTCTAGCCAAAGGGGGCACCAAAGGACAGAAATCCCACACACGGGACACATCGTGATTGTTTGTGTGAATGCATAATTCAGACCTGAGCTGTGTGATGCAAACATTAGAGCATTAGAGCGGCTGAGTTACATAACCACGAGCAGATTCTAATTGTGCTGCTCATGGCTGATGGAGTTAAATCTTGTCATATTAGCAGTGGATTAACCCACACTGAAAACAGCAGAGACGCACGCTATTAAATCATCACAGGCAGCAGGAGTGAATCCACATCATTGTGGTGACCAAATTCACTCTTTTATACTTTTACAAAACTTCTGTGCAAAAATAACCCAGATAAAATTTCCAACTAACTTGCAGTGATGCAATTTTCTAAATGTTCTTTGCTAATCTAAGGAAAGAGAGAGAGAGATAAATGGACTTTCTTACCGCTATAATATGCAGCAGTACAGCACCGCTCTTCCGCTCAGCATTGGTGAAAATATCATCTGGAAATTCACGAATGGCTGTAAAAAACACAAACACACATTTACAGTCATGCATTTTATCCAAAGCAACTTACAGTGGATTCTGCAAAAATGTCCTTTAGAAATATATGAACTCTTAAATCAAGATACATTTACTTGAGAAGCAAAGTGACTTGAGATATTATGTTTTGTTTTCTAAAAAACAAAAAAAACATCAAAATTAAGTGAGTTTTTGCTTTAAACAAAACACAGTCTCAGTCATTGGGGTCAGATAATAATCTTGTTTTCTCTCTCAATTAAAGGGATAGTTCACTAAATGAATATCCTGTCATCATTTTTCTCACCCTCAAGTTTTTTTTTCAAACCTTCTAAAACTTCTTTCACAAAAAAATAAATATTGAAGAATGTCGGTAACCAAACAGTTGCTGGGAGCCATTGACTTCCATAGTAGGGGGAAAATGCTATGCAAGTCAATGGCTACCAGCAACTGATTCATACAGCTGAAACTCATACAGGTTTAGAACAACCTGAGGGTGAATACAGGACAGAATTTTCATTAAGTTTATTTTTCTGACCCCACAACATATCTTTTTTTTTCTTGTTTTAAGCATAAACTCACTTATTCAGATACATTTTTCAGAAAACAAGACTTAATGACTTGTCATTTTGCTTCTCAGGTAACTGTATCTTGGTTTAAGAGTGTTTAGACATGTGCAATGGAAAACAAGACAAAAATACAGAGGAATTAATTAATTTTTTTGAGGTGAAACAACATTCTGAATTTCCCTGAGAAACAAACCCATGGGTTTGCAGGAAAGATATCACCATGTGGTTGTTAAAATGTTCTGAATTGTTTTTAGAATGTTGCTTTGCGGTTGCTAGGGCATTGCTATGCAGTTGTTAAATGTTTCTGAGTGTTGCTATGCATTTGCTGGGGTGTTCTGGAATGTTGCAAGAGTGTTGCTGTGTGGTTGCTAAGATGTTTTGAGTTGTTTTTTAAATTTTGCTTTGCCGTTGCTCCAATTCTATGCAGTTTATTGTTCAGTGTTGGCTAAACAAATTCTTAGACCTTTATCTTGGAGAGAAGAGGTGACATGTTTTCTGACTGATTACAGCCTGTTTCTAAGACCACCACAGTATCCTAAGAAGCATAAAATACTCCTTGGTGATCATAAACACACAGACACACACCATCCGCAAACAGAACCGTTTAACATAAAGCCAGGAATTAATCACTTTTTCATGAATAAGTTGCTGATGCATAAACAGAAGAGAGATTTCTTGCTCACAGCTAGTTGAACTGGAGAAGGATAAACACCACTGAATATGACTAAACTCAGAGTCAAGACAGAAAAATGAGCTGAGCTGGAAAGTTTAGCATTCAGGATGTTTAGAGCATGTGGAAATGCCACTTTTGATGACATGTTTGCACAGCTATCCATCTGCTGCGTGTTCACGTGACATCCTTTGTCCTCCCAGATCACTGATATCTGAAAAACATCTGAACTCACAGAAACGAGTCGTTCGGTCTGAGCTGTCAGTGCAAAAGTGGGAGACAAAAAATCTGAGTGAATGTTTGTGTAAATTTGTGCAAAGCATATACTGTACACTGCATTATTTAAATAGCATGTGAAACAATGTAACAACTTCCCTATGTTGCATGTGTAATTCAGCAGACACATTCCAGTTATCATTTTGATTATTTTTCAATCAGATTTAATGCAAGATGTCTTAACACAAATGGTGTGCACTGACCATTTTCAGTGACAAATGAACAAACACAGTTTCCCGACATCTTCTGACTCAGATTGCGGCTTATATTTATAAATTGTACAGTTGTTATTGCATTGCTATTGCACTGCATTTATATAAATAAATACAGTATACTGTAAATACATTATATACCGCACAGTATGCAGTATGCTTATTCAATGCTAAACATTTACTTGCATTGCATTCAAAGTTTTTTTTTTTTTTTTTATCAGTTAATGCATTTCTTGGAAAATAAACACATGATCTTGTTGTTTGTGTCATTACTTTTATGAGCTACAGGAATAACAACAGTTTAATAATAAATAAAGTAAAATGATATGCAATTAAATGAAAGAATGAATGAATAAATAAAATAAAAACAAACTGATCTGCTTCTATGTCAATATCTTGTAAAATAATATATTTTGTATTTTCAATATGTATTTCATTTATTGTATTTTATACAAAAGATAGCATAAAAACTTGATTAAATGAGCCACTTGTTTGTTTGAAGCTAGTGTAATATATATATATATATATATATATATATTTGATATTAAACTAAAGTTACAAGATGTGTAATGCATTAGAACAATAAATAATGAAATGTATTAATAATTAATTTCTTAAAATTAAATAAAAATAAAATACAATATGAATAACTAAACAAATAAATACAAATGAATAAATAAATGTATAATTTAAAATAAAAAAATTTAATGTAAATTTTTTTTAAATTAAATATAAAATGTAAAAATATATATATATAAATATAATAAAATAAATAAATATATAATAAAATATAATCAAAAAATAGTTTAGACTTCAAGGTCAAGCTGGGTCCATTCCATTGTGGGATACAGTATTTTTCACAGTCACATTTTTCACACTCTGATGGTGTTCAGCACATTCTAGCAAATATTGTATGTCATTCAGGTATTCCATGTATACAGAACATTCACATACTGTGCACATCATACATACTGCAAAAAGTACTATGACAGCATGCTATTCCAACCACAGCTGACTTCCACAAGGCCTCAGATAACCCCTGTGCAGCGGGACGTCATTATAAATGCCAGAACATGCAAAAGCATCCCGTCCTTCACCATGAGTCAACACTGTCTCTCCTCAGCCACCTCTAAGAATAGCAGCATATAGATTAAACTCCTGGACAGGTGAAGGTGACTTTTATGCTCCATTTCAGGCAACGGATTCATTAAGCGGCCACTCATCATGTGTGCTCTTAGTTTTGCAGGGAGCACATCAATATTCCTCGTCTGAAAACGTGAGCAAGGACGGCGAAGGGATGCAATGATTAGAGCTTCATCTGAAACGATCAATAAATCACCTGTCTGTCTGCTTTCACACTGACGATTTACAAGCACTTTTATAATGTGATTAAAGCAGTGCTGTTAAACCAGAGCTCATGTTAACTGAATACTCTGATTATGTTAATGTGATTAAACTCGTAATTAGAGTAACAATAATCACAGTGAAATCCAGACATGACAGAAGAGAAACAGTACAGCTTTACATAACGAGGCATTGTGTAATAAAACAAAAGACACCAAGTGCACTAGAACCAGTTAACATTAACCATTTAAAACAAGCAAATAAAAGCAGCAGTTTAGCTGTGTTTGGTTGAGGTACAAAAGAAAAATGATTGTTTACTGCCACACTTCTTAATCAAAAATACAGTAAAAACAGTAATATTGTGAAATATTCTTAAAATTAAAAATAGCCATATTCTACTTTTATATATTTTGAAATGTAATTTATTCCTGTGATGCGCAGCTGAATTTTAAGCATCATTACTCCAGTCTTCAGTGTCACATGATCTTCAGAAATAATTCTGATATGATGATTTGCTGCTCAAGAAACATTTCTAATTATTATCAATGTTGAAAACAGTTGTGCTGACGAATATATTTTTGTGGAAACTGTGATACTTTTTATTTTTCAGGATTCTTTGATGAACAGAAAGTTCACAAGAAAAGCATTTATTTGAAATATAAATCTTTTTGTAACATTATAAATGTCTTTACTGTAACTTTTAAACAACTTAACGAGCACTTTCTGAATAAAAATAAAACATATTAATTTATTTATATATTTACTGTATGTTTTGTATATATCTACTTTGTTCTTCACCATTTATGGGACATAACATTTACATAAAACATATTGATTTATTTATTTATTTACTTTTTTTTTTGTATATTTTTTATTTTTTGTAAACACTGCATAATATACACGATTTCTTAAAAATAGTAAGTGCATGAGTAGAAATTATACTTAATTGAATTCAGAAAGTCCAGTTACCTGTGAAATAAACGGTGTTATCTAATTTAATGTAAAAACAATTTTTAGTATATGATCAAAAAGTTCTGACAGAATTAAAAAATATATGATTATGAGAATAAAGTCATAATATTTTGAGAATAAAAGTAAAAATTACAAGAATAAAGTCGTAATTTTGTAAGATTAAATTACTAATATTTTGAGAATAAAGTCAAAATGACCAGAACATAGCAATTTGAGAATAAAGTCGTAGAAATGCAATAAAAACAAAAATCACTGTAAAAATCATTGTTTTATGCAAGAAATTAATGTTTATGATTTAGTTAAATCTACTTTAGGATTTAATCTTTAATCTTACAATGCTACAACATTTTTCATAATTTTGACTTTATTCCTAATAAACTTTGACTTTGTTCTTAAAATATTATGACTGTATTCTCATCATTTTATTTAATTTTATTGTTTTACACACACTGTAAAAAAAAAAAGTTTTTTCACAGAAATATAATTTTTTTTTTTTATTTTATTGATATTTTGTGTTTAACATTACGTGTAAATGTCATTAAAATACAGAAAAAAACTTTTATTAAAAACATTAACCATAAAATAAAAGTAATAATCTGTAAATTCATATAATGAGAAATTATAGGCTTTTTTACAGAATTATTCTTTTGTTTAATTGGCTTGAATGTTAAATTACATTAAATTCTATGTAAAAAGACAAGAAAATTCACATATTTAAAATTAAGACAACTATGTGTTTTTTTACTGTGAAACCTTAAATTTAAGGTAAATGCATGTAAAAAAACAATCGTAAAAAAACGGTAAAAAGTCTGGCAGCAAAGTTGCCAAACACTTACCGTCAAATTACAGTAAAAAACCTTAAGTTATTCTACGGAATAATTCTGTTTTTTAAATACAGATATTTACTGTAAACATTTTCTGTTTTTTTACCGTTCCACTGCTGAAGAATGAAAAGAAAATCTCATTAAAAAATGTCTGTAGAATGTTAAACAAATGAATAAATCTGCATATAAACTGGAGATTATTGTAGAAATGCCTTAAAATTATACAATTAATTAAAGTCTTCTGTTTTTACACAGTATTCTTTGGTAAATTCGTAACATTATCAATTAAATCCACAAGAATTCCCCGTCAAAGTACAGATTTATTAGATGTAAAACACACAAAAATTAAATAACATTACTTAAAATACCGTATTTTAAAAGCTTTAGGTTTTTATTTTATGGGATTATCAAATATATTAATATTAAATTCCTGTTACATTTAGTTTTTGAACTGTAGAAAAATAAGATCACATTATAATAGCTTGTAAAGCCATATTTTTTTATAGTCATTACTTTATATAAACAATATTTGACAGTAATTAATTACAAGCATTTATCCAATATATCTACATACTTTCCCCATTAATGTATGGGGTTTACTTTGAATAAACATACTTTTATAGTAATTAAAAGCAACTATCCAATATATTTACAAACTTTCTTTATTAATGTATGGGGTTTATTTTGAATAAACTCACTTTTATAGTAATTAAACGCAACTATCCAATTTATATACATTCTTCTCCCATTAATGTATAGGGTTACTTTATATAAACATTGTTTTATAATAATACTTAAAAGCAACTATCCAATATATCTACATACTTTTCCCAATAATTCATAGTTCACTTTATATAAACTTTGTTTTAATTTAAAGCAGCTATCCAATATATCTACATACTTTTCCTATGACTGTATGGAGTTTACAGTTTCTTTTATTTACTATAAAACAATGTATCCAATATATCTATAGACTTCTGCCATTAATGTATGAGGTATATTTTCCAAAAGCATTTTTGATAGTAATTGAAATTAACGATCCAAGACACCCAAGAAGATCCAAGAATATTTGTTCTGCAGTGTATACATAGGTTCATTTCAGCTTTTTCAATTTGGTCTCATATGTGCTGTGTTGGAATTGCTGTCAAACTATCTCTGAATGCAAATTCTAGAACTAAGTTTTGTATTTAGCTTGTAATTTGCAGTTATTTCTAAAGGTGTATATGTATGTATGTATGTATGTATGTATGTATGTATGTATGTATGTATATATATATATATATATATATATATATATATATATATATATATATATATATATATATATATATATATATAATATATAATATAACACACACACACTGAATTAAAATCAGAATTTAATTAAATCCTTTTCATTTTCACATTTTACATTTCATTTTAAACAATGTCTAGAAAAATTACACTCCAAGTGTAAAGTGTTACACATGCTATTGTTGTTCAAATTTTACACTATGGGGTATTTAAACACCTCTGCTGTTGTTTTAAGCGTAATTAATAATGTCCTCTTTTCAGTGCAAACAAAAAAAATAATGTTAATTATTATAAAAATAAAGTTAATGTAAAAGGATAGACAAAATCAGGAAAGTCTTCAGACAGATGTATACATTTCAACATTTATTGAACAAATGGGCAAAGTGGCAACTTTAAAGCATATACCAGATGTGTAGAGGTTAATTAGTCAGTCACATTCATTAAGTGTTGCACAGAAACAAAGTAGTTAATAAAACACAAAATCATCAAATTTACCTAGACATGAACAAATATGACGTGTAGATTTGAGTTGTGTAGCATCCATGAATGATGTTCCTCATCGTCCCATCAGTGAGCGTGTATGGCTGTGTGGACTCTTCTCTACAATCAAGCTGTTCTTGTTAGTGCCTGCAGATAAAAGACAAAAGTAACACTCAAGGTCAGCTCTCCAACTGTTTTTTTTTTTTTAATATTAAATGTGTTTTTCATATACAACCCATTTGGCAATATTTTTAGGCAGACAATAGGTATTGACAGAAATGTCCAAATGTACCTTTTTGAAGATGGTTTTTCAGCTTGACAGTATGACTTTTTTCCAGATCCCTTGCAGCCTTGTAATGATGGTGGAATCAAATGAAGTAGGAGACCAATTGAAGCAATATAACTGTCCCATTCTAAATAACAGATATGACAAATTCAGCAAAAAATGCATGAACACAGAATATAGATACAACATGAATATAGATATTCTTATTCTGAAATATAGCCTAAACTTAGACAATCTGTTTCATACTTCTTAACAGCTGATTCAGAGGTCAACTGGATCCTTGAAGGTCTTCTGAGGCTTCTTGAAAAAAAAAGAAAAGAAAAACAATTAATGACAACATCTCTCTCAGGAACCATTCTGCTAAGTTGATTGTGTAGTCACACAGTGGCTCTTTTCACAACCTGACATTAGCAAGCATCTCGGGTGACACATATGGCCATATACTTTTATTACAGGATTCGTTAAAAAATGAAAAGTTCATCAGTTTTACTCAGCCAAGACTTTTGTTATCTTTGAAACACAACTGAAGATTTACAGTTTCACCTACCTTTAACTCACATTCATACGCAGCCCTGCACGTCACTTGTAGGAGAAAAACATACAATCCGTCCCGTCAGTTTATAAACCGACACTTTTTGTTAAACCGAGGGAACGGTTTAAGAATTCGTGAGTACGGTTTACAAACTGACGGGACGGATTGTATGTTTTTCTCCTACAGGTGACGTGCGGGGCTGCGTACTTTCACGATACTTGCATAAACGAAACGTTACTTGTCATAAGAAACACTTCACGGAAGCGCGTTTGTGTCTTGACGCAGATATGACGACACGATAGACATGATATTCAGCTCTGAGAACAAGCAACGCAAGACAGTAGCGAATAGAAGTTTTTAAACGTGCTCTAATTTCAGACTTTTGCATTAGATAACGTCAATCAAATTTTTGGTAAATGTTCCTCGTTATAGCAGCTCTGTCTGCAGAAAGACTGCACATCTGCAGCGGCGATACGGACACTTCTACACGGTGTTGTGCGTCACAAAAAAGAGCGCGTAATGTTTAACACTCACACTATTACCGTTTCAAAGCATGGAAACAGCGAAATGCCGCACTCAATGCTTTCAAAAACAAATGCATTTACCATTTAATGAATTCTCTCATTTTAGTAGAAAACCTACCGAATATAACGTTAGCAGCTTCAGTCTTCAGCGCCAGATTCGCAGTAACCCCAGGCCGAGGAGGGAACAGAGGCGAGAGGACGTGTCGACCAACTAAAAATAAAAGAAGCGTAAAGCATATAACGTTATAACATAAATTAACGAACGACCTTAACACTGAACCTGAAAAAACACTTGCGATTAGTAATTTCTAAATGTGTTCACCACCAAATCATATTTCGAGTTAAATTATCAACAAAAATGTTTTTCCAGTGTACTTTTATCAAGAGAAAAGCAGTCCAGCTTACCGTCTCGGTCGTTCGAAGAAAGGATGGCGTTGTCGCTTCGCGAGGCAGCAGTCACTGAAGGGCGGAGTCCAGCACAATTCGGCGGGTCTTTTATTTCGCACTTTTAGTGTAAAAGTGAAATTACACCATATAACAACACTGAACACGAGTACTGTTTAACACTGTGGATTGTTAATTCAAATCTTTGGGAATTAATAACTTTTTACACTGCTAATATTACACTGCTGATTTTTACTGCCCTGTTACGTGCTATGACTTCGTCTCCGCCGAAAGAAAGACCGCCAACTGGACGTTCTTTTAATTTGAAAATCAAGCAGCCAATCAGGGCTGGCTCTTGATATTGTACCTTAACCTTTAAAGGAAAAGGTACATATATGTACCTTTTAATGCTTGGGAACATATAAGCGAACCGAATGTATGCAATTATTAACATTTTACATATTAACAAATTAACATATTAACAAATTATTTACATTGGTAATCGTGAAACTGACATATTGACCACAGTTTCTTCCTGTTTTCACAAATCATCCTGTCCTGCTGTATCTGGATTCTCTATAATATACAAAAACAGAAAGATAAGGGACATAGTAACTTAGCAAAAAATATAAATAAAAGACAAATTGAGCAATGGCTTGTTACCTTAGACTTAGACTTAGAAAACTTTAATGTCCTCAGAGAGGCAATTTGTGCCTTGACAACTAAAGTCATCATTATAAACAGAGCTACTGTTAAGAGTAAGTGCGATTAGGTGCGTAAAACGTAAAACTTAGCTAGTGTTATGAAAAAATAGCATAACAGCATTTGCTAACCTAACGAAGTTTTTTTTTTTTTTTTTGCCCAAAGATTATTATTATTTTTTTTATAAATGAAAATCCTTTCACCTTTTCACCTAAAAATTGGTGCAGAGAAAACATTGATTTGATGTATCTGTTTTAGTCCAATAGTGCATGGTGCACATGCCCAAGTCTGTGATAAACTCATCAGTGAATGTTTATGATTGTACAACATCCCACTATATGATCATCATGTTTTGGTCAGAGGAATGATTTGGCAAAAGTACAATGCAGCCAGTTCACATCATGCATAGGCCCACTCCCCTAACATAGCCTACATACAGAATGACAATACCAGTACACAGAGGGCATTTAGAACAGAGACAGCCAGAGTGCCAGACAGCCTGAATGGAGTAAAACAAGCTTGCACTACCCTGACATGTTAGAAGTCTTTGACTTCAGTCATTAATGGCCATCTTGCGATCTTCATCCCACTTTCACGGAGTCCATGGGCCCATGAGCCCCAAAGTCTATTAAAGATGCTGGCCTGGGGCTCTTTTTCCAGTACCTATTTGCTGATGTCTGTAGTGTCTTATCAACTCTGGCTTCTGATGTCAGTTACATGGCATGCAGACAGGAATGAAATTAGCACCTCACACCTATCAAATACAGGGTAAATTTAAAACTTCCAAGTCCCCTGCCACCAATGCAGAAATATACAATTAAGAAATATTATTTTTCAGAAGCAAAGATAAACTTTGCTGGCCACTTCAGCTTAAGATTCAACAAGTGCAGATACAAGAGTGATAGATAAAAAATATATACATAAAATAAAAATAAAAAAACAGCTATGTAGGCTACCTTTCATGCAGATATGCTGTAAATAAAAATTGAACAATAATTACTGTGTGTTATACTACAGACACAAATCTAAAATATTGCCTTGAAAGATGGATGACTACAGCAGGAGGTATTGTTGCAGTGTAACTAAATATACAATTATTGTACAGGAAATAATTGCACAGCTTAAGTTTAATATAAAATTCTTAAATCAAGAATAGTCATTGATTGTTTATGCATCATATATCCAGTGTTTCTACTGTCAGGCGCTTACTCAGTCTTTACAATTATGAAGTGTTCTGTAAAAATTTCATAAGTGGCAGAGGAAAAAATTGAGTGGCAACATTTTCAGCCCCCACCTGTGGACTGTTTCAGCTGCTGCTGTCTGGCAAGTGGTGCTGCAGCCTCAAATCTCTGATCATTATGCTTTGGGACAGTTTTTCCGCAATACAACCAGGCTCAAGAATGCTGGACACTAACCTCCTAATGCCTGTCTGCCTGTTGGTGTGAAAGGACTCTTGAATCTTGTGTGCTGATATGTCCTCTTTTGGCTTGGCTTTTAAGGACATTGTCCTTTTTGTCTGTTTGAAATGCTGCCCTGACAGTGTTTTTCTGTTATCGTATTGACCATAGACTATATTGACACATGTCCACTTTAAAAACGTTGAAGCATTAAGACACAAAGTCAATCTATATTCAACAAAATTCAAGCCCCTTACTGCAGTGAAATCATTAGTCCTCGGTTGATGGGAACAAACAGCCACACTATGAATAAAGCTTTACAATGGGGTGCTATATATTTTTAATTTACAATAGGTGAGCAATGTGTGAAAGACTAGGAATTTATTCTGGGGCTCAACAGTTCAACTAAGGCTCTTGTAGCATAAACTTGAGCTTTAGTAAACTGGGGGTGAAGGAATTGTAGACATTAAAATGGTTGAAACATTTACACAACCGTGTAAACAAACATCGTAATTGTTTTTCTAGTCCTCTGTGCTTTAGATATCACTAAAGGTAATTTAATATATTTACCCAACCGGCACATGACCTACCTTCAACGTTGAAATATGATTGAAATAATGTCAGTTGTTGTTTCAACGTTGAAACAATGTTGAAATAACATTTAATGCTACATCATGGTTGAAAAAGGTTAACAAAAACACTTCTAAATCAACGTTGAATTTTTTACAAGATCTGTACGTTGAAATAACATAATGTTTTCAACAACATAAAACATAAATATAGATTTATGTTGTATGTTGTTGAAAACATTATGTTGACGTACAGATCTTGTAAAAAATTCAACGTTGATTTAGAAGTGTTTCTGCCTTTTAACGTATTATTATGATAATTAATTAGCATTTAATGATTTTTTGATCATAACAGCTCTTCAATGTATATGTTAAAATATAATTATTATGATTATTAACAATAATAGTTTCACCCTCAAGAGAGCAGTGCAGCAGAAACCTTTTGCCTTATGTGATTTTGTGTGAATTTACAATTTTGTCCGCTTGCCTAACATTGCATTATTACATTTGTATTCATACACTGTCATGTCATTTGAGCAATTAATTAAATAATAATACAGACTGCTAATTAAACTTAATACACAGTTATGTTAACTCGCGCAAACTATTGCTATTGTTATTGGTTGTTTCGCCGTTTTACCTAGAGCATGATTGGTTAATCTGTCTGTTTTAAAGGAAACTGTCCAATGAGAATGTGCGCGGCTCTGCGCGCCTATTTTAAATTTGAAAATATGTCCGTTAATCTCGGTCGGAGCAGCTGCTTTGCGTTGATTACTCGGTCAGACCTGGATTATTTTATATCTGCCTGTTGAATTCTTACATTTTGAGCGAATATTAGTTGATATGACAATGAAGATCAAAAGCTGGAATGTGAACAGAGGAGGGGGTCGTACGTGGTCTGTAAATACTGGCGATATCAGGTAAGAGAAACATTTTTCAGTCCTTAACAGTCTAACATTAACGTTTAGGGACACGGGTAACTTAACTGTCATCTTAACGTTACTGCAACCTCGTAAGATAAATAAGTTATCTCTGTGTGTGTTTTTGTACTGCTTCACTATTAGCGTAGCGATATTAGCATGTATTTCATGTGTTAGTACCATCTGACATTGCTGTGTTTTGTTGTTGGTAAGTTAACGTTATGTGTTTATGTTGTCAGCTAACGTTAGTTTAAAACTCAAACGCATGAGAGGTAAAAAAAGCGTGGGAATGTGTAAAGTGATAAAACCGTCATTTATTCTTTAGAAGTATGTTTACATAACCTCTTCAAACACTGATAACGATATTGAAAAGATATTTGTTTATTCTTTTTTTTTTAGATCAAGCTTTGTAATACGATTTTTATCGGGGGAGAACACCCAACAGAAAGACCCATGATTCACCAGCGTAAGTCAATTTTACCCACGTACTGTTCGAAAACCTACACTAGGATAGTATTAAGTATGATTTTCATAATGTTACTGATAGAAAGTCTGAGTAACTTTCTGTCCTTTTGTCTTTCTTCTGCTGAAGTGGCGCACTGAAAGGGGAGATTCATGTCACCTTCATCAGTCCTTTCTTTAATCACTGGACACCATTAAGGGAAAGACCCTCAGACGTGTTCATAATAGGATAAATGCTGCTGCAGGTAAAATTATTTGATGGGGTTAGGGTTATTTGATTTTGGTGTACCAATTGGCTTTTTTTTTTGTGTGCTTCCCTTGCTATGATACACATTTCTGATGGGATTGCCATGCTTTAAGTGTATGTTTACATTTTTAATCATGTAATAACTAATAATAACTAATAACTAGTAATAGAGCCAAAGTTTGTTCATGCTCAATTTTCATTCAAGTTCCAAACTGCAATTATTGTTAAGCGGCAACCTAATGGCTCTGCTCTGCCGATGCTGTGAGGGTAGGAGGCAAAGTTGCCATTGTGTGTAAATTGAAAACAAAACAATGTGGCCACTGTTGATGTGTAGGAATTTTTACAAGCATGATACATCTTATCTATTTTTCAGGACAAGGCCTGGTGAGAGCCACTACAGAGGATCATAGCCATTGTTGGAATTCTGAAAGGACGTGGGTGAATATCAATCTGCCAAATGAACATTCACATCTGTATATTAATACTGATTATATATGAACTTGTTTGTTTGTAACTGGAAAGAACTTAGCTTCTATTTTTTTTGACTGAAGGACTTGACCGTGTTTTTTAAGCCTATGTGCATTTTCTATTACCAGTACCTGCTCTGGCCGTGCTCCATTTTCCATTGCAGATCATACCCAGAGATAGTACCCCTCAATGCTGCTGGTCAGCATAGCAAGGCCACACACAACTGCCGCGACGTACTGTTCAATGCGACACACACACACCTGCGACCCACATACAGCTGTCTCTTGATTTAAGTTAAAACGTTTCAGAATTACTCGGAATGTAAAGACAGATACTTAAAGGTGCTCTAAGCGATGCCGGGAGTCATAACTTCTTGTTGACATTCGAATTGTTGTCAAACAAAACGGAGGCTAGCTAGACCCTCCTTCCTCCTCATCCATGCACTAAGCCCCCCAAACCCCACCCCCAAATCTTTCTTGTCGGTTATTGGCTGTAACAGTTTGTTATGTTTCGTGGTGCAGGTGTGCCCAGTTTGTTTTTCTTGTTGTTTGTGGAGCCTGTGGTGTCTAGAGAGACCGTGTTTTTTTACAGTGTGTTCAGGGGACAGGCAGCTAGCGGATAGTGAGGAGATGTTTGCAGGATGTGACAAAAGATGTTTTGGCCTAAAAAACGTGTGACATCACTTAGAGCACCTTTAATTAATATAACATTTAAATTTAACTAAAACAAATATCAAATACATGTCTAATACTTCATCAACGCGTCATACTCCTGGAAAAGACCCACATAAAGCGCACATTTTAAAATGATTAATATCCACATCACTGCTGTATTTTTCAGATGTCAGATCAAATTGAGGGGGAACAAGCCTGCATCCCAATGTGCACACTATCCATCCTAAATAGTATATAAGAAAATACAGTATATATTTTTTTTGTACGATAGTTGTTTTTATAGAACATCTCTGCAGTGAATGTTTTTGTTTAAATAATTACAAGGATATGAAGTAGATTATTATTTTAACGTTATTACATTGCATTTCTTTGTAGGCCTATATTTGATGGGTTTTTTTTATTCTGATGCGAGTGATGTACCGTTTTTACACACTTATCTCATTAAAAGGGGGAAAAGTCTGTCCATCTTCATTTCTGAAAATGTGTAACATTTGAGACTCCAGCTCGGTCACATTCATATTTCATTAATGTTAATTAAATAACTTGAAGTTCAGAAAGGAGTTAGAACTAACACTTGAGGTGTAGGAAACACTGGGACATGCCATTATGTACAGTAATAGTACGATTTGATTTGACATTTGAACTTAAATTGAAGTGTTCAAGCCATTAAAGGGTTAGTTCACCCAAAAATGAAAATTCTGTCAGTAATTACTCACCCTCATGTTGTTCCAACCCCGTAAGACCTTCGTTCATCTTCGGAACACAAATTAAGATATTTTTGATCAAATCTGAGAGCTGGATCACTCCACCATAGACTTCTATAGACGTTATAACTTGCTGGCCCAGAAAATGTATTAAATACATCATTAATATAGTCCAAGTGACTACATCTTAAGTTTATAAAGCGACAAGAATATTTGTTCAAAAAAAAAAAAAAAAAAAAGAACTTTATTCCACTATTCATTTCCTTCTCTCTGGGCCTCGAGTGTTTTCACGTAGTATCTTTCCTTGTGAAAACATTCGAGGCCCAGAGAGAAGGAAATGAATAGTGGAATAAAGTCGTTATTTTTTATTTTTTTACTTTTTGTGCACAAAAAGTATTCTCGTCACTTTATAAACTTAAGATTGAGCCACTGTAGTCACTTGGACTATATTAAAGATGGCTTTAATACATTTTCTGGGTCCAGCAAGTTATAACGTCTATAGAATTCTATGGTGGAGTGATCCAGCTCTCAGATTTGATCAAAAATATCTTAATTTGTGTTCCGAAGATGAACGAAGGTCTTACGGGGTTGGAACAACATGAGGGTGAGTAATTACTGACAGAATTTTCATTTTTGGGTTAACTAACCATTTAAACAAATTAAACAAAACATCTTCCCACCATGTATTTTTCCTCTTCCACGGTCGGTGATGCAGGGAGTCTTGTGATCGATTGTCAAGCCAGCCAATCACAATTTAGCAGCCTCATCTCTGATTGGCTGGAATTATGGCATATTTTAACGCTGGGTTGTGTCGCAGCAAGCGAGCCGTCTGCGCTTAGAGAGCACTCAGGGCTGGTATGAGAGGAGCAAGAAAGTGAAACTTTGCACATGCGAAAGAGAACATCTGCGCACATCCAAATATTTATTTTAAAAGCAAAATTGATTTTTGTACGCTCAAAATATTTTATTATCTGAGAGACAGATATTTCTCCGCAAAACTCGGTTCACAAACGTGCGAAATGCCCATTCGCATGCTCAAAATGTGATCTTGCGCACGCAGAATTGTGACCGAAATCTAACCCCATAAACTTTTTGGGCATTTATAGTTTTTCTGTTGTGAACATGAGCTACTCTCTCCCAAAGCCACAAACTAGAGAAGACTCAAACTGTGATGTTATCACGTGTAAAATCTGGAGCCGCTTGTTAAAGGAGAACTCCGGTCAATTTTAACATTGAGCTAATTTTTTTTGTAAATTTGGAGTGCTGTCAGTACAGAGAACAACGACAAAAATTGGTGTTGCCTACACTGTGTTATCCTCTTTTTAAAATTTGCACCCTGTTGACTTAAATGGGGCAAGTTTTAAACCTGCTTTTAGCCTCTTAACATCCTTGATGTGTCATTACAAGTGCCCAGCCATGTGAGTGATTCCTTTCAGAGTAAACACGGTGAATCTGAGTGCAGTAGATGTGAAAGATATGAATAAAAGTGATGTTAATTCAGCCAGCGCACATATTAGGGCTGGGCGATATATCTAACGATATGATCATGCGCATCTAGTCAGTAAATCCGGTTCCGTGATTATCGCTAAATCGCCATCACCTGCTTTCAAATGGAGCGGCATTTAATAGACAGAGCCGTAGTTCACTGACAAGCTACGCAATATCGCGTTGATTATCGAAGGCGATACATCTGGGATAATGAACGCGATATTGCTTGGCTTGTCAGTGATCTACGGCTCTGTCTATTAAATGCCGCTCCATTTGAAAGCAGGTGATGGCGATTTAGCGGTAATCAAGGAACCAGATTTACTGACTAGATGCGCATGATCATATCGTTAGATATATCGCCCAGCCCTAGCTCATACCTGTATTTACTTCCTGTCGAAGTACACAGAAGTCGATTGTCGAGTTCACGCGCGTGATCATAAGTAACTAAGCAACAGTGGAGAACTTGACAATTGACTACTGTGGACTTCGACCGAAAATAGGAAGTAAATACAGGTATGTGCTATGGCTGAATTAACATCACACTTTTATTCAAACTTTCACATCTACTGCAGTCAGATTCACTGTGTTCACTCTGAAAGGAATCACTCACATGACTTAACATTTTTCTTTCGAGGGGAAAATATACATCTCAAATGGGGATCTGCAATGAAAGGATGGGACATTGCTGTAAAATGTCAGAAAAATTTATGTATTTAGTGAAAAAGTTGTTGATGCAAATGCTCTTAACATAGACCTTCCGGTTTTTGTACATTCAAAACACCATATAACTAATACGGAATGTGTGGACATAAACTGGAATGTTGCTTGTAATTGCTGTCAAATAATGTTTATATTAAGTAAATCCCATGCACTAATAAGAAAAGTCTGTAGATATATTGGAGTTGCTTGTTATTACTGTCAAATTATGTTCATATAAAGTTGTTAGTCCCATGCACTTACAAGGAAGGTCTGTATATATATCGGAGTTGCTTATTATTACTGTGAAACAGTGGTTATATAAAGTAAACCCCATGCCGTAATGGAAAAAGTATGTTGTATATATTGGACAGTTGCTTGTAATTGCTATCAAATATTGTTTACATAAAATAAACATGTGTATTTTTACATATATTGGAGAATTGCTTGTAATTACTGTCCATTAATGTTTATATAAAGTGAACCCATACATTGAGTAAATGTCATGTTGATATATTGGAAAGTTGATTTTAATTAGTATAAAGCAATGTTTATATAAAGTATACCTCATACATTGATGGTAAAAGTATATAGATTTATTGGATAGTTGCCTTTAATCACTATAATATGTTGTTTAAAGTAAACCCTTGTACATTAATGGTACATTAATGTGTTTGTAATTACTGTCAAGTATTGGTTATATAAGGTAAACCCCCATATATTAATGGTAAACGTATGTAGATATATAGATATTTTGGGAAGTTGCTTATAATTACCATAATAAAAATGTTTTTATAAGGTAAAGCCCCATACATTAAAGGTACAAATATGTAGAAATATTGGAGGGTTGCTTGTAATTACTACAAATAATGTTTATATAAGGTAATCCCCTGTACGTAAATGGTTAAAGTGTGTAGAAATATTGGAGAGTTGCTTGTTATCACTGTCAAATAATATTTATATAAAGTAAACCCCCGTATTTAAATGGTACAAATATGCAGAAATATTGGAGAGTTACTTGTAATTACTGTCAAATAATATTTATATAAAGTAAACTACCGTATTTAAATGGCAATAGTATTTAGAAATATTGGAGAGTTACTTGTAATTACTGTCAAATAATGTTTTATATAAGTAAACTACCGTATTTAAATGGTAATAGTATTTAGAAATATTGGAGAGTTACTTGTAATTACTGTCAAATAATGTTTATATAAAGTAAACTACCGTATTTAAATGGTAATAGTATTTAGAAATATTGGAGAGTTACTTGTAATTACTGTCAAATAATGTTTATATAATTTAAACTACCATATTTAAATGGTAATAGTATTTAGAAATATTGGAGAGTTACTTGTAATTACTGTCAAATAATGTTTATATAAAGTAAACCCACGTATTTAAATGGTAAAAATATGTAGAAATATTGGAGAGTTGCTTGTTATTACCGTCAAATAATGTTTATATAAAGCAATAACAGTTAAAAATATGTTTTCCGAAACTTAATATCACAAGATCTTGTTTTTTTTTGTACAGGATAAAAAACCAATATTTAACAGGAATTTACTGTAAATATATTGAATAATGAAATAAAATAAAAGTTTAAATCGATCAATATACTGGTATTGGGCTTTAAATTAAGGTATCTGAAGGTATTTATACAACATTTTCTATGTGTTTTACATAGAAAAGTCTTTACTTTGACAAGGAGTTCTTGTAGAAGGATTGGATTATCTTAAAAATATATCAAATAATACTGTATTAATACAGAAGTCTTTGTTTTAATTATGTAATTTTAAGGTATTTCTGCAATATTTTTAAGTTTTTATACAGATTTATACATTCATTTAACATTCAACCGAGATTTTTTTTATGAGATTTTTTTTTCTTTCTACAGCAGTTTGACTGTAAAAATACAGAAAATGTTTACGGTAAATATCCGTTTTCAAAAAACAAAATTTTTCTGTAAAATAATTTAAGGTTGTTTACTGTAATTTGACGGTAAGTGGTTGGCAACTTTGCTGCCAGACTTTTTACCGTTATTTTACGATTTTTTTTTTACAGTGCAGCACTAAAATGCTGTCATACATAGTAATTCAAGAAAAAGATGTTAAAAATACTATTACTTCTGGTTCATTCTTTACAATGGACTTGGAAGATAAAGTAAACAAATTGCATTGTGGGATACTGTAGCATGCAATGCAGAAATTTGTACAATGTGCCCAGCATACAGTTCATATTTTATACAACAAGAATAGTTCAACATTGCAGATATGTACAATAATTGCACTATGTGAACTGGAACAGAACTGATTCAGTTTCCCTAAACGTGTTTGTGTTTCTGCACATTACTTCATGAGAATGTCAGTCATGTGTGAGCGTGAACACGTCATGTTCTCCTGAGACACACACTCATCTGTGCTCATCATGAATTCTATCACAATAGCTCAGTGTGGAGACTCACTGCTCCATTGTGTCGAGGTTAAACAGACGTTTGGCTGCAGTGTTTTGGCTCGTCGCATTTCTCCAGGTACCGATCATCGCAGGCCATTAGCTAAGCATGAATCTCCCGTCTGAGTATGCAGCTTCCAATAATGTGAAGATAAGTGTCCTACATTGTAATACACGAGAGCCAAAGATGTCAAGATTATCAGTAAAGAGGAACATGCGCTTCAGCAAATCATTAGATATGAACGGATGGATGATCAATAGCATGACCTTGGAGCTTTCCTCCAATAATTTGTGGTTTGGGACATTTCAGTGTTAAACCTTGCTGTGTAACTCATCAGCGGGTTTGTAAGTGAAAGTCATAAGTCTGATTTCTATGGAAGCCTGTTTCCCTCACAGAATCGGAAATAATGGTAACTGCAACTATTTATCTCACAATTCCAATCATACATTCTCGCAATTCAGTCTATATCTCAATTCTGAGTTTATATCCCGCAATTCTGCATTATTTCTTGCAGTTCTGAGTTAGTATCTGGCAATTCTGCATTTACTGTATATATCGCAATTCAAAGTTTTCATTTCGCAATGGAGAGTTTATATATATTCTGTTTATTTCTTGCCATTCTGCGTTTACATATCGCAATACTGAGTTTATATGTCAGAATTCTGTTTATTTCTCACAATTCTGTATTTATATCTCGCGATTCTGAGTTCATATCTCACAATTCTAGATTTATATGTCGCATTCTGCATTTATATAATCGCAATTCGAAGTTTTTATTTTGCAATTCTTATACTATAAATTCTGCGTTGATATCATCATTCTGAGTTTATACATTTTAATTAATACAATATCTATAATATCTATATCTATAATAGCTATATCTTGCAATTGTGTGTTTATATCTACATGGTGTCTCACAACTCTGACTTTTTTCTCTGAGTTTATAGCTAACATATTTTTGTGTTTCCATCACAGAACAAGAAATAAAAAAGGTAACTGCAACATTTTATCTCACAAATACAGACTTTTTTCTCATAATTGCAAGTTTACATGATAAGTGTCCTACACATTCACATTTTAATTCACGGAACGCTGAACGAGAGCAAATCAGACTTTTCTAAGAAATTATCTCTCTGTCTAAATTCTGTGTTTATCTCTCACAATTCTGAATTTATATAGGAAAAAGTCCGAATTGTGAGATGGAAAAAAGCTTCCATAGATCGCTTAGAAAATTGGAATCAAATGTCTTCTCAAAAGCTGGTTGATCTGAAGCATCATTCATGACAGACGAGTTACACATTAAAGTTCAACCAGTGAAGTTGAGTTGGATGAATATTGCTTGCCATCATGTTAGAATATAATGCAATTAACCTCTAATCCTGTAATCTTTCAAATGTATTTGCGTGTTGCGTAAGAGAGATCAGTAGATGGGACATCTGTTACAGACGCACGTGTGGACAGACACAAGCACTTTACAAAACCAAAAGGCTTACGGGGACAACAGAATTACATCTGGACAGATAATAGACTGATTTCACAGTGCTGGATGCTTAACAAATGTACTTACAAAACAACTGGAGCACAACAAGAACACACTTTTTGCCTATTTTTTTAATATGTTGGTCTACAAGTCTGCCTAGCCAAGGTTTCCATCATAAAAAAAAACTGAAATAATATACAAGTATCATACAATATACAAATTATAAAAATATAGATATGTTAAAGGAATATACAATATAAATATAGAAAAATGTATTTATTATTATTATTGCCATTTTTATTATTATTACTATTTTTATTTAATTTTGTACTATTTTATATTATATTTATATAATTATATATTATATAATAATAAGAATTCTAAATAAATGACTAAGAAGTGGCTCAGTGGTAGAGCATTGCATTAGCGGTGCAAAAGGGTCATGGGGTTCAGCCATTTTTATTCCCAGTTGGGGGGAACACACCTAGTCCATGGTATAGCGGTGCAAAAGGTCATGGGTTCAATTCCCAGGGAACACACAGCGTTGCTTTAGATATGCATCTGCTAAATGCATAAATGTGAATGTAATGAAGTACAAAGCTCAGGTTTAATGCAAAACGTGTGTGTGTCCAGTGAACTTTGAGTGTCATCAGCAGAAGAGGCCAGTGCAGAAAAATCAAATGGCTCAAGTGTGTAATGAACTGAATAATGAAGTAATGGAGCAGATGAAAGAGAGAAAGAGAAAAACTTGTCTTCATATGAGAATGACTCAGCTTAATTCACAAATAATCTAGAAATTATTCATATAATACAAGAATTACAGCCCAAAGTCAGAACGACACAAAGCTAAAAAATCCTTTTACCTTATGACTAATCACAGGTTTAGAGTGAATGTTTCACAATTTTGAAAGGTGCTTTGCACCACTTTTAACCAGTTATGAAGAGTTATAAAGCTCAGCTCCAGATCTGAAGCAATGCAGCGCTAGAATGTAACCAATCATAAATTAAACAACATTGCCTCATTAAATATTCATGAGCTGAGTACACGCACAAAAACTCACCTTAGTGACAAAGAAACAGTGAAACTTTTAACTCGAATCGATATGACATTATCATTAATAGATGATTTACGTAACAGCAAGTAACTTCTGGTATGAAACAAATGCTCAGCTTTCAAATTTTGTCATTTTTTAAAGGAATTTAAATAATAAATACAGTTGTGACAGATCACTGTAGTGCCTCAGTTCAAGCGGAACATGAACCAGTGTTAATTTCGTTAACGAAGACGACGACGAAAAATATTCGTTAACGAACATTTTTTCTGTGACGAAGACGAGACGTTGACGAGCAAAAAATAATATCTGATGACGAAATTATGACGAAATTTATGCCGCGTTTTCGTTAACTAGACGAGACTGGACTATAATGTTATTTGAGGACTACCAGACATTCAAAATGCATCCTATAGGCTTTTGTCTTTCAAAATGTGCGTCATTGGATTGCGATCAGATAAGGGGCGTTTGAATATCAGTATAGCAGCCGCAGTGGATGGATAGACTAAACGCGAACTAGCGATCTGAAACAATGGCCTCAGCACCCGAAGGGGTAGGGATGAGGTAACCAGACGGCCCGTTTTTCCCGGGAGTCACAATTCGTTGTCGATTAACTTAAAGTTAGTGAAGGCGGGATAGGCGAAATCATGCTGATAGAAGTGTTCTCTCTGTCGCGCGCGCGCACGCCCCACTTCCTCAGTTCTCATATACAGCGCACAATCAGTTCTCAGCGCTCAAATACACACACAGCAGTCCAAATGTTTATCGTGTAGAGTATCTCACGGAAATACAGTAGGTTATGGATTAGGTGAACGTGAACAGGTGGGTGAAAAGCTGAACGTGTGTCAGTATTTCATGCATGCCTTCCGTCTTAAAAGGACAGCATTCCAAATTAAATCTGTCATTAATGTTAACCAACAAAAGATGTTAATAAATGTATACATGTTAAGTAAAACCTACAGTATCTGAAAAATGAGTTTAATTTGTATCTCTATTGTATTTGTCTTATTGTGCTTCTTTAAACTATATATATATATATATATATATATATATATATTAAATTATAAATATATATATATACTATTTTGCTAAGTGGCTCCTTTTTCACTTAAAGAGAAAGTTCACCCAAAAATGAAAATTGTCATAATTTATTCAAGATTTTCCAAATTCAGTCCTTGATTCAAATTTCTCATAAGCTTTATTGATTTTGGTCTAAAGAGAGAAGAATTAATGATTATTTTAATTTGAAAACTACATATAAAATCGCTACCAAAATAAATTCTGGTAACTACAGTTTGGCTAAAACTATTGACTAAAAGTAGTGACTAAAAGTTGACTAAAATGCAATGACTTTTCGTCGACTAAAACTAGACTAAAACTATGAAAGACTCAAATGACTAAAATGTGACTAAGACTATTAAGCATTTTCGTCTCAAGACTAAGACTAAGACTAAATCAAAAACGCCTGCCAAAATTAACACTGACATGAACCGATCATCTTGTCTTCTTTACTACTAGCTACAGCACCAAATAAACATGACTAACATCAGAAGGTATGTTGTTTCAACCGCAGAAAGCTGTCATTTTTCAAGTGCAAATCCACCCATGTTAATCTACTCATTTCTAAATGTATTGACACTCATATTATGATCAGTTTTTTAGTTTTGAAGACGATTTTATAATGATTTAATTACAGTGCATTTTGTGCTTTTTTTTTTAACAGTATGTGTGTTCCCTGGGAATCAAACCCATGACCTTTTGTGCTGCTAACGCAATGCTCTACCACTGAGCCACAGGAATACTAAAAATAAACTATAATAAAATAATAATAATAAAATAAATCTTAGACTAAAATAAAAAAACATTGATACTAAGGTGTTTTTTATTTACAAGTTATTTTATTTAACAAAAAATATAATGCGTGCAATATGCATTGTATTGGACGAATAACCTGTGTTAGTGAGTAACTGTGTAGGATAGATCTATTTTCCTGCTCATCTGAACACATGCAAATGTTGCAAGACAGAACCAATCAATCACAGAGAGCGCTCACTCACTGCTGACTGTGCATTCAAACAGTGCTGCATTTCCCAAAATTATCATAAGAAAGCATTGATGCTTTTGGGAAACGCAGCCCAGAACAATGCTTATCGGAGGACAGAAAAAAACATATTATTTAGTTATTTCTCAATAAACAAATTGAAATTGTAGCCTATAGTTTGTGCAATTACATTTATTTAAATTAAATAAACGTTAAAAGTTCATATTGATCATGTTCTATTCTGTAATATTAATATAAATATTACACTGTCAGAAAAGGTTGCATTTTATGCATGCAACTGCCTGTCACTAGCAGTCCCTTATTAAAATGAACCATGGTTTTACTAAAGTGACCGTAGTTCAACTATAGTATTTGTAGATTTCCATGGTTACCACTACAGTAAACATATTTTAACCATGTGTAAATAAAAAATAACCTAATAAGTTGCAATTAAGGTGTACTGAATGTTAAAGTACGTATCATTACCCATTTTAAAAAAATTCATAAATTCAGTTTAGAAGTATTGTATCGGTATCGGTATCGGTATCGATATTGATATCGACAATACCGGCCTTTAAAAGTATCGGTATCATATCGAAAACAAAATAAGTAATATCGCTCATCCTTAATTTGCGGTTGAAAAACAATAGCTTTCTGCGACTCTGGTTTGGCGGACAAATTGGTGGATTCGGCATTGTGATTGGTCAGATTACCTGTCAATCAAACTCCCAGCGAATGGTGAATTGCATGAAAAGCAGGGTGCGTGCTGTAGTTGTCCAATCAAAATATTAACCTTTTAAACATGCAAATATAATGTTAATCCAGGGTTTACAAATGTACAAATATTCAAACACAGGATTATTAATTATCACCCTGGTAACATTTTACATAAATATATTAATTAAAAAATAAAAGTATTTAATGCATTAATTATGCTTTGTAATGCATCTTAAAATGTATCATTGTATGACCTTATTAATAACTGTAACCACAGTTATAATACATTACAAAACTAAATCTGTTAATTACTACACCTTTGAAAAGCATAAATTTAAAACACAACAAACAACCAATTTCAGATGTAACTGAATGTGAATCTGCAAATATTATAATTAATTTTAACTTTGGTTGCATTTAAAGTAATAAAAAATATAAAATATATAATAAAATAATGTAAAAGTTATATGTAAAAATATAACATAAAACATGTAATAAAATAAAATCAATATATGCAATATAATTTATATTTTTAACAAATAGTAATATATACAATATATAAATAATATAAATATACATCATAATATAATAATATACATAATAACAATAACATCATAATATACATAATAAAAATCATATATATAAAGTAAGTGATTATATACACTCAAACACTGCCTCTGCACACTTAAAAGTGAAAATTAATATAAGTATACATTAGTATAAAATATAAATAAGTATGATTAGAGTTATTTTCAACATATAACACTTTCAGCACACTAAAAGGCTCTTCCAAGAAGTTTTGTCGCTAAATTAATCCCCAAATTTATCAGCTAAACTCACTAATGGACTCTTCCAGACCCATCCCAAGTAGAAATAAGACATAAATGCACATAATCTGTGTGCAGACTGAAATGACTGTGGCAGGACGTCCGATCGGTGGGGGTTAAAGGACACACGGCTGGTGGACGCTGAGCTCAGAGTGATGATTGGAGATTTTGTGATGCTGACTCACGGTGTTTCACATGAAGACTCAAAACAGAAACACTGACTCGTCCCGCACTTCAGCACTGCCAAACGTCCTGGATCTGAACACAACTAACCTGCCCTAACAACCATCCTCAGTGTCACAACAAACACTCTGCTTTCCTCAGCCAAAAAAATGATAACAACTTTTTAAGCCAAAAAGCAGCTAGTTAAATGTGCCAAGTATCCTGAGCCCAGACTTACATAACCCAGAGTGAACATCCCCCACAGAGAAATTACATCATTTCAACACTGAATACTGTATACACAGACGTTTCTGCACACAGAACGAATAAAGACTTATTACACGGCTCATATGTATCACTTCTCACACACTTTCTTATTACACAAGAAACTTTCTTCAAATTTCATTTCCCCCTCTTTAAAATGTTGCATCAGTATCAATTTTACAACCAGTTAATGTGTATCATGGCAAACCTAATGCATATATGTAATGTAAAATGTATATTGTATAATAACAATATGATATATATGGAATATATTTTTTAATTATAAATTTATGAATATATTATTTTTATATATATTTTTTCTCTCTCTCTTTAAATATATATATATATACACACACACACACATTTAAAAATAATATAATATATAAATATTATTTAAAAATATACTGTGGCAAGCTTATTATATTATATTATATTATATTATATTATATTATATTATATTATATTATATTATATTATATTATAGTTGTGTTTATAATAATATAAGACACACACATTAGCCTATATACAACGTTAAGGGAACGTACAAACAAACATAACAGGTGTGTGTGTGTGTGTGTGTGTGTGTGTATTATATAATATATTCGACACAGCGTCAAAATGGCATAATAGGAACACTTTAATATGGATATATGGTTTTAACAAACTTTTCAAACGTTTTAGTAATAATAAATGCTTGATTGTTAGTTAGAGCAGGTATTTTCACCTGTTTTTGAAAAGGTGCTAACAAACAGAACTGTATTTTAGGAGGTAAATATAGCGAAAGTATGGAAGCCCATACTTTATTATTTTATTACATGCGATTGCGAGTTATAAAGTCAAAATTGAGAGTTATAAAGTCAGAATTGCGAGTTAAATAGTCTGTCTATAACTCGAATTCTGATTTTTTTCTTAGAATTGTGTGATATCAATTTGCAATTCTGACTTTATAACTCACAATTCTGACTCTTTTTTTTAATTGCAAGATATAACCTCGCCATTGGGAGTTTTTATCTAGCAATTGCGAATTTATATCTCGCAATTCTGACTTTATTTTTTTTTTCACAGTTGGGGTTTACATCATGCAATTCTTCTCAGAATTGCGAGTTATAAAGTAAGAATTGCGAGTTATAAAGTCAGAATTGTGAGAATAAAAAGACACAATTACCTTGTTTTATTTTTTATTTAGTGGCAGAAATGGGCTTCCATACAAAAGTCACAAAAAAAATTGTAGATAAACTGTCGTTTAACTAACCATGCTAGGTGCAATGAAATACAGTTTGCTCTGCAAGAGACAAACACTGACAGATTGCACAATGAAAATGACCATTATATTTACATTTGATCATTTGAGAGTAATAGTATAATTCATACGCTGCTCACAACACCCTAGAAACATGCTAGCAACCACATACACGACCACGACAACAATGCTAGCATTTTAACGTGGGCAAATACCACCCACAGGAATCCAATAGATAGTAAAGCTGTATTGTCATATAGCTTTCATAAAACAAGAAAATGAAGATGAAGAAGAGAAAGACAGGATGTCATCACTGTTTGCCCAACATGCTGAAGAAGAAGAGAAGGAAAGAGTCAAGCGTAATCTTCAGAGATTACAAGTTTCCCAGTGTGTAATCTTGTCGACTGGCATGAGGCAACTCAGATGGAAAAGTTAAAGGGGTCACGCTTCCTTTTTTATTACTTTGTACTGTTCTCTGAGGGCCACTTATAATGTTAGCAAGATTGTAAATAAAAAAAAAACATAATTGGGAAGTAACAGGCTATTTTCTGTCCTGTTTTGATCCCCTTGTCAGAACGCTCTGTTTGAACAGACTTGACGGATTGTAGACTCAGAAGTAAACACCCACTGTTATGATTCATGTTGGGATCAGAAGGAAGGCGATGCAAAGACTATGTTTTTCCACAGATTGTTGTCTTCAGAGCATCTTTATCGTTTCATTTCTCCATAGACCTGCGTTTGCCTCTCGTTATTTACACTACATGCGCAAATCGGTGGGCGAAGCTAAACAGACAGTGATGTAGAATTTGTGGGCGGAGCTAAACAGGCAGTGATGAAGAATCTATGAGCGGAGCTAAACAGACAGTGATGTAGAATCTGTGGGCGGAGCTAAACAGACAGTGATGTAGAATCTGTGAGCGGAGCTAAACAGGCAGTGATGTAGAATCTGTGGCGGTGCTATACAGGCAGTGATGTAGAATCTGTGGCGGTGCTATACAGGCAGTGATGTAGAATTGGTGGGCGTTGCTAAACAGGCAGTGATGTAGAATCTGTGGGCGGGGCTAAACAGGCAGAGATGTAGAATTAGTGGGCGGGGCTAAACAGGCAGTGATGTAGAATCTGTGAGCGGAGCTAAACAGGCAGAGATGTAGAATCTGTGGGCGGAGCTAAACAGGCAGTGATGTAGAATCTGTGGGCGGAGCTAAACAGGCAGTGATGTAGAATCTGTGAGCGGGGCTAAACAGGCAGAGATGTAGAATTAGTGGGCGGGGCTAAACAGGCAGAGATGTAGAATTAGTGGGCGGGGCTAAACAGGCAGTGATGTAGAAGCAGGCATTGATCTTCTTCTGCGGAGGCAGCGTTTAGCCACACTGTTACAATGACCTCTTGTATGTCAAAAGATCAATTTGGATTCTCAGTTCATGACCTCTTTAATGGTAAGAGACGAGGTGAGAAAGACAAACCGAGAGCTGCCAATGTGAAGGTGTACCATCGCTGGAGTTTCACAGATAAAACTTTTTACATCAACAGTCATGTTGACTGAAAGGAAAGTCCTGAGTGTACGGGATTTACTTGAAGCCAGCTTTTCCTGTTTCCCTTCGCTGGATGATCAAACACTCAGAAAAGTCTTAAAACAGCGAAAATTTAAATAATAAAAAGAGCTGACTTGGAGCTCACATACATGAACCGTAAGTCTTGAATAAAATATGGCTTTAGCTCTAATCCAAAACCTAGTGGGCTGCACTATTATGATTATTATTGCATTATGTTGTTATCTTAGAAACATCCTAAAGGCCAAAATATCGCTGTCTCACATGAATCATTCACTGTCTGATACGGTTACCCAGTTAAGGAACAGTTATCTGGTCTTTACTAATGTTCTCAAAACATATTTAATTATTGCTCATGGAGCCTTTTATTTCTGGATGTTTTCAAACATTAAACATTTATATTTTTTCATTCAGAAATAACATTACATTAATGTTTGCATGTTCCCTTAATTTTCTTACAAAAAAAAAAGTTTTAAAACATTTAAAAAACTGACATTTTGAACGTTCAGAAAACATTCAGAAATAACATTTTAAATGTTAGCGAAAGTTATCAGGTCTTTAATAATTTTCTTAAAACGTTAGCAAAAAGAAATTGTATTTATACATCATTAATGGAATATTTATTTCTGTAACATTTGAATTGTTTTTTAAAATTCTACTACTTGATTCAGAACATTCAAACATTCAAAAGTAATGTTCAGTAATGTTTAAAAAAAAAGGTTTTATAACTTAAAAAAAAAACTGGAATGTTTGGAATGTTCAGAGAACATTTAAAAGTAACAATACTTAATTGTTTGCAAAATTAAAAATGGAATGTTCCCTTAATGTTCACATAACACAAAAAAAGGAAAACATTTTCAAAACATTTAAAAAACTGAAAGTTTTTAATGTTCAGAGAACATTAAAATATATCTTTTTCATAAATTTATGGGAACATGAGCAAAACGCTCTTAGAAAATATTTTTGTCAGATGAGTATGTTTTAAATAAAAACCTTATTTTAAAGTGTTACCAATTAATTTAGCATAAAAACTTTTTTACAATAAGGTTCATTATTTAATTACTTTAGTTAACATAAACTAAGCATGAACAATACTTCTACAGTATTTATTAATCTTATTTAATGTTCATTTCAAAATTTACCAATGCATTATTAAAATCAAAAGTTGTGCTTGTTAACATTAGTTAATGCACTGTGAATTAACATGAATCAACAATGAACTAATACATTAACTAACATTAACTAATGGAACCTTATTGTAACGTGTTACCAATTAATTGTTTAAATCTGAAGGAATGTGTCACATTTAAACTACTAACACAGGTGAAATGACTTCAAATCTCCAAAAATCTGTTTATTCCACAGTCATAAGAAGGAGCAACATCAAACACCTCAGTTCAGAGTTTCTCTTTAAATTATGTCTGAGACTCGAAACTTATGAAGCCGAACAAACAGAACATCCATGGCTAAAAATAGATTTTCATTTGCGTTCGAGAGAATTTAATGAGAACAACCGCAGTCAGAATAACAGCCGTAAGTCCGGGACTGAGTGCACTAGGAAGAACACGAGTGTCAGGCCTTTCTCTCTGGACCAAAGCTGATTAAAACTTCCACAAGTGAACAGCCAAGTCACATTAAACCTTCGCTTAAATCTCACTGGAGTTACAAAAAACAGCCTGGCATGGAGTTCAAATCTCCTTAAAGCTCTTAGTGCACACTTTAATGCACTTCTGTGAGGTTTCCCATCTGCTGATTAACCAAAAACACATGATAATTCCTAGTGGGTCGTTAGTGGCGTCTCAATGAACCGAAATATAATTCTCAGCGCTCTACTGGCACATCAGACCATGAGCACATCACAAGCCTCCAATATCATATTCAGATACTGTGGTATTCACAAGGTACTTCAAAGAACATCATGGTATGATCATGGTAGTGTCATTGTGCTGAAGAGTTTGTCCGGACGGTTCATTTATCTGCCGCGGATGGCTTTGCAAGCGATGCACAGAACGCAAAGCATTTGTGGAGAGATGCTCATCTCACCTGGCTCTGTGCAGTTCTTCACCTCCGTCGCATTATCAGGCGTGGAGGACATCAGCCGTCGACCCCAGTGATCATGTGATTCCATGTGCCACTCCTCCACAATCATACCATGACCTGCAAAAACCAAACACTGGTCAAATCACTAGACAAAAAAATCATGGGTTTGGAACATAAATAATGACAGAATTATCGATGATCAAATGAGTGAAACATCACTTTAAAGAGCTAATTTTAGACTATCATTCTACAAAATGAGCTATTATAAAATTTTACTTTTTTTAAAAGCACAATGATTATTTTTATCTTATATTTTGGGGTTACACAGTCACAATAAGCAACAATGATATGTTTGATTATGATATTAAAAACTGCAATATTTTGGGAATTCTTTGAGGATATTTTAATGTGGTAATAAATAATGTAAATTAATATCTAAAAATGAATAGTTTTACATGCGCTAACATTAAATGTTATTTATATTATACATGGCCTTCAATTCACCTCACATTAAATATGAACCATATTGAATACAACTATTAAATATTGTTAAATATAATCATTGCAAATAATTTATTAAATAAATATCTTAAATGAATATTTGTACATGTATTAATGTTAAATATAATTCATATAATTTCAAATATTAACCATTAATAAAAATATTCAATTAAATTATTGCAACTACATTATTAAATGAAAAATTCATATTTGTACATATTAACATTAAATATAATTCATATTATTTTAAATATAACCCATAAATGAGTAATAAATGAGTCGTAAATTATCTAAAATTTTTAAAATGAACATAATATTAAATTGATCTCTTAAAATTAATACTTTTACATGTATTAACATTAACATTAGCCATATTTAAATATTAACCATAAATAAATATAAACATTAAATATTATTTCTGCTACCATCAGCATAGAATCAAACACTAATTAATTCAGCACTCAGACTACTTTATACAAGCCTAGAGCGCGGTTAAATCTCATTAGCTTCAAAAAATACAAAATTGGAGCAATAAAGCAGACGACTTTAGTCTTTAGTGTGCTCAGCTTTATCGTAAATGTATCATTTTTTTAGTGAATGCCTGAGCAGCGCCGGCGGCGTTTGCTCCACTGCAGGTGTTTGCTGCAATCACAGGGTGTCAATTAAAGTAAACCGGCCTAAATGTGGTCCAAACGACCTTCCTAAAATGCTGATGAGACTCTCATAGAGCACATGAGCAGCTCCAGGCCAGATTTCTCAAAGAGCTTCAGAACAAGCGTGTAAATAAAAGGAAGAGATTTTCATTTTCCCTGAGTTGTTTCCTGAGTGTTTGGGAAATTACACTGAGATCACACTTTAAAGACTTTTTAGTCTATAATTAAGAAAGACTGGGGAAAAAAATATAATTAACGTGGAAAACCAGGGAGAGAGGAGAGTGACAGTTTTGCATTTTTTTTTTCTCCTGAAGCTACAGATGAAGAGGAGGAAAACAGGATTTGGCTGATTAGAAAGGGAGGGCTGAGTATATTCCCTCCGTCTTTGATCTTTCTTTCCTAAACCATTATGAGAAAAGCAATGAGTCTGACATTCACAACCCCCCCAAACACATGCTTTCAAGTTACTGTCATGAGCAGACGGTAGAGAAATGAGCCGTTTCTGATAACAGATTTGCTATTGTCTGGACGCTATCAGTGCAGAATAATCTTTTAAGCTTCTTGTTTTTATTGTAATTAATGCCTTTGTATTCAGTTCAGAAGGCTTGAATTTAATTGGAGAATTACATTTGGGTTTGAGATATGACACCTCAAATCAAGCCGCTTGTTTTTTCTCGTCTAGAAGATCAAACTTTTCACTTGGTAGATGACAGACATGCAGAAAAATCCTACAGACTTGCTTTAGACTTGAGAGATTCGAAGAGTTTTGCATGCACATCTGGAAATTGTTTATGAATTTTTAAACAGATTCAAAAGGCTGCTATAAAAGAATAAATCTTGCATGAAATCTGAACAGTTGTGCATCTGTGAACAAATAACAGTACATGCTGTATGACACAGTGTTATTTTAGTGTATGGCTGTAAAAATATTAGTAGCAAGTCATTTCAACTTATGTTTTTACATTACTTCGACTCATCAAAATAACTTTGAGCAATTTAAACTTTTTTTTAAAAAAGTCATATGAAATTAAATTTTATATACATAGCAAGCAGTCAAATTATTTGGAATTTATAAACAGGAATTGATTGTTTTGTTGCTTTCATTGTTACTTTAATATCGTGATGTTAAAATCCAAATTAATGACAAAAAAAAAATGATGATACATTTCAATCTCTCTTTTCTGTCCTGACATACAAACACTGCGAAAAAAAAAAAAAAATCAAAGTAGTAAATATAACAATTATTGGGGGTACATTTAGCAAGAAAATACTATTTCTATAAAATACTATTTTTTTATGTCTTTCATCTTCAAAATTTAGATTCTGTGTGTTACTTGCTGTTTCATTGTAATTATTTGCAAAATTTACTAGTAATTTCTGTGTGAAAAGAGTTTGTTTTATTTCATTATCAGTGCTCATCTGTGACTTTGCATTTTAGTTTTTATTTTTATGTTTTTCTTTTTCATTTTTATTTGAATTAAAGTTTGTTTTTTGTCATTTTTAAAACTGTTTAAAATATCTCAATTTTAATTATTTTACTACATCAAGTTAAACTAATTTAAAATAAGAAATGTCTCAGCAGCTACAGTAGCTGAAATAAAAAAATTATATATTTTATTTGATTTCAGTTAACAAATTATTATATTGTGTGTGTGTGTGTGTGTGTGTGTGTGTGTGTGTGTGTGTGTGTGTGTGTGTGTGTGTGTGTGTGTGTGTGTGTTTTAGATTTAGTTAACAATAACAACCCTGTCATAAACAAATATAAACTGGCAAATTCTTGCTGTTTCCTCTTTGTTCTAAAAAAATATATAAATTGGACAAATTCCAATGAAAATGTAATAATAAGCTATTAAGCTAATAAAAATAAAGCTATTATGACCTCTAATCATTTAAACCTTTCTTTAAAATCATATGGGGGATATTCTACTCTATTCTATGTGTGCATGTAAGATGCATGACATGACAGTTAAACCCATAAAGCATCATGAGCTTTGATCAGTTCAGTGATATGTATGTTATGTTCAGTTCATAACATGATCTGAGCTCAATGGTTCATGATACCAGAGGAATATGACTTTCATTTGCCCCAGAGGAATGAGAGAGCACTTTTCACACATGTGTGTGAATATAAGAGAAATATCAAGAGAGTATTGTGTTTTAGTGTGTGAATGTGTGTGTATAAGAGACAAAATATAGTGTCCATCTCATACTGCGGCATATGAGATAGAGCACACACACACACACACACACACACACACACAAAACCTTGTGAGCTGACTACCTACACATATGATGTGCACACATGCAGTCTAGATGGGCAGCTCACTAGGTTTGAAAACACAGCCCTAGTGAAGCCACCTGTATCTAGATGTGTCTGCCTCTATTATAGCTCATAGCACACAAATGTTAATACATATACAAAAATGTGGAGGGCAAACATTTATGATTAAGATCCACATAAACAGGATAATGCTACTAATGAATTTTATAGAACTAATTGTATGTAGATCATTGACCCTGAAACATCCACAACTGTTCATATGTCTACACAAAGATGCACATTTCTATATTTCATTCTTGTATTTAAAGACAGCTGTCCATTTCATATTCTTCATAATTTGTGTATAATGTCATTCCAAGAATGTATTGAAGTATGTGTGCAAGACTGCAAATGAAATTTATAACATAATTTGGAAATAATGGTATCAAATCATTTTAGACATTTTCAGTATAAACTCAGATTCATTAACATTTCTAACTAAAATAAAATATATTAACAAATATAGTATATTTATAATTAATACATTAAAATATGTTTATATTTTAGATTAAGTAATAACTTGTTTTTTATAGTTAATTCTTGGAGGTTGCTGATCTAATTAATTATACTCATTTATAAATTCAATTAGTAATGCTGTAAGGAATGTATTTGAGAGGGACCAACAAAATAAAAAAAATAGGAATATGTTTATAGACAAACACTTTTAAGATAAATATAGAATCCCTTTAATAGTTTAATTTAAAATGAATATTAAATAAGGAATTTAAGTATCCCAGTGCTGGCTCTGTATGTAAGAGCGACAAACAAAAGGAACAAAACAGGAATATATTTATTGACTAACACTTTTAAGATAAATTATAACTGCAGTTCAGTTCAATTTCAAATAAATTTCAGTTCAATTTAGAATAAATATTAAAAAAGAGAATTCAAAAATTCCATTACTGGTTTTAATGATCATATAAATTCAGTTAGTAATGCTGTAAAAGATGTATGCATTGTAAACTGGACAAACAAAACGAAAAAAAAAAAAGAATATGTTTATTGTTAAGATAGCTATATAACTGCATTACAAGTTAAAGTTAATTTATAATGAATATTAAAAGGGGAATTTAAGAATCTAATTTCTGGCTCTAATGTACGACAGAAATTCCATTGTTTTTTTGGCTAAACTGTCAATCAAAAGCTATTTTTGACACTGAACACTTCTAATACTAATATTCCCATTTATGAATCTCACCGAACTCATTGTTTCTGTTTCTTTTATTTGCATGAACTGTCCATTTCTTGTAACGTCTGTGTCACCTGGAAAGTCAAATTCCCTCCTCTACCTGTCCACATCTGAGGGCTTTGACTGACACCCAGAAGCCGGTTCTGCTCGGACTCACCTGTCCTGGTCAGGATGGTCGACATGCCCCACGCCACGAGCAGAACACTGCAGACCAAACACACCTGCGCCAGCAGCATCTCCCTCCTCTTACGCACTTTGAACATTTTGGCGATGATGGATTTCTTGGAGACCGTCGTCATGGTGCGGTCCTGATGCTGCTCCTGATCCGCGCTGGTCATCGTCGCGGCTTCAATGAGCGCCGAAACGCGCGATGCGCAACCGGAGAGTGAGCACGATCAGAGGTCTGGATCCAGATACAGAAGCGCAGAATCCCAGCCTTCACCGTTCCAGATCCCTGCTCTCATCAGATTCCTCCCCGCCGCATTGCAACAACGCTGGAAACGTTAAATTCCCGCATGCACGCATCCTGCGGCGCCGCGTGCGTCTACCGTGAAGCGCGCGCGTGTGAATAACATCGGTCTCAGGTGATGTCCTTCGGTCCCTCTGCTTGCGAAAGCATTCCCGCTCTTCCCATCTGGATCGTCGGGAACTTTGCACTCCTCTGATGTCCACCGGAGACACGTGACGTTCTGCGATCCGGTGCTTTGACGGCGATCCAGCTGAAGCGACGCGTCACCGGCACCTACAGAGAGAGTGAAAGCATTTCACATGAGCACTGACATGTTATCATGTGCAGGCATACTTTCATTAATGGTGATATTCCTGAATTTTAACTCTGCATGAATATGCATATATAAATGTAAATTATTATTATAGAAATCTGATTAGAAAGTTCCAAAATATGTTTATAATACTAATTCAAAGTTGTTAGTTTTGTGTTTAATATTCCTGAATATATAGTTACAACAGTAAAGTATAATTTACAAAAGAGCAGTAAACCCAAACATATAATAGCTTTGAATATGAATACATTTATAAATAAATCCTAAAATATACAGTTGTACATTTCTGCATGAAAATTTACAAATAACACTGCCGTTCAAAAGTTTATTTTTTTTATTATTATTTTATTTCTTTTTTAAGAAATTGATACTTTTATTTAGCAAGAACACATTAAATTATTCAAAAGTGACATTAAAGACATTTATGCTCTAAAACATTTCCATGTCAAATAAATGCTTATTGTTCTAAATCGTTCTTGTCTTTTTTCTATTCAACAAAGAATCTTGAAAAAAAAATGTATCATGGTTTCCACAAAAATATGAAGCAGCACAACTGTTGTCAACATTGATAATAATAATAATAATAATAATTGTGTTTCTTGAGCAGCAAATCGGCAAACTGGAATGATTCCTTAAGGATCATGTGACACTGAAGACTGGAGTAATGATGCTGAAAATTCAGCTTTGATCACAGAAATAAATTACATTTTAAAACCTTTTAAAATAGAAAACAGTTATTTTAAATTGAAATAATATTTCACAATTTTACTGTATTTTACTGTATTTTTGATGCAATAAATGCAGCCTTGGTGAGCAGAAGAGACTTTTAAAAACATAGATGGAAGTGAAAAACTTCTAGATGGAAGAGAAGCTACCTAAAAGGAATATCATTGGCCAAATACACACAAACCATCACATTAACATTGTGAAAATGTCACGAGATGGTCGGATATGAAAGTGTGTGTGTGTAGCATGTGTGTGACATGCTGTGTTAACATCTACCTTTATTTCAGTTACATAATGACCTTGAAGGTCAAATGCTGGTTTCAGACAAGCATGGTGCTTCATCTAGACATATACAATCTGCACTGCTTCATTAAGCGTCACGCTTCATACTGTCACCTCATATCTCTTCTATATGCTATTTATGAGCCTACAAATAAAATAAAATAAAAAGCGCTATATGCCGAATTGCTAATGAATCTAAATCCTAATAGAAGAAAATATTTGTATTTTTAAAATATTAGAGAAAAATATAATAACCACACACACACACACACACACACACACATATATATATATATATATATATATACGGTATATCAGTGTCCTTGTCCCAGGTCTGCTGTCCTTTGCTGTCAGACCTGTTCAGCAGACAGGATCCACTATCAACCAGCTTTAATAATCCAAGCATTTGCCTAAATTAGCCCGATTCATTGTTGAATTATAATTGCTCACTGTGTTCAATTAAATGCTGGTCAATTGTGATAATGGAAACTTTTAATTCTCCCATGCAATACAATTATAAAGTATACAGACACAGAGGAACATGAGATGTGACCTCCAGAGAATGAGGATGTTCACAGCCTCACCGTCTCACTGTCATGATGATATACTAGAGTAAAAAAAAAACCCTGGACACACCAGCATCATTCTGCTCAAGATCACACAGGTGTCCTGTAGCAGAGAATCACATTAACATCAGCATCGTCCAAAACTCTATATGTTCAACATTACATCTGTAGTTTTGGTATATTATACCCAATACATTTAGTTTTTGTGAAATGATTTGCTTGAACAGTTTGCTTATGCTAGTTTTCTTCAGAATAAATTAATTTTCTATTAAAATATTTGAGGATCGGTAAGATTTTTAAAATATTTTTTAAAAGTCTCTTTTGCTCACCAAAGCTGCATTTATTTAATTAAAAATACAGTAATAAAAAGTAAAATTGTGAAATATTATTAAAAATTAAAAACTGTTTTCAATTTGAATATATTGTAAATTGTAATTTAGTCCTGCGATAAAAGCTGAATTTTCAGCATCATTACTCCAGTCTTCAGTGTCACATGATCTTCAGAAATCATTCTAATATACTGATTTGCTGTTCAAGAAACATTTATTAATATTATCAATGTTAAAAAAAACAGTTGTGCCGCTTCTAATGAATAGAAAGTTCAAAAGAACAGCATTTATTTGAAATAGAAATCTTTTGTAACATAAATGACTTTAATGTAACTTTTGATCAATTTAATGCATCCTTGCTCAAAATATCTTACTGACCTCAAACTTTTATATGGTAGTGAATTAAAATAGAAAAGTTGTTTTAAATTGTAACAATATTTCACTATATCACTGTTTTTGATCAAATAAATCTTTGGTTTTCTTTCAAAAACTTCTCTAAAAAATCATACCCTAACCCCAACTTTTGAACATATAGTGTGTTTGAACTTTTTGGGGCATCTAAATACATCTGCAAAGTAAAAACATTTTAAGATGTTAAAAACAGGTACAATGTGCTCTGGGTTCACAAGCTCATGTATTTCATGATTTTGTCTGCAGGCAACGAAATTTGTGTGTCCTCGCCAAATGGAAATATTTTGCAAATGATGAGGTGAAAAGTGAAGCCTTTTAAAGCAGAGTAAACCAGAGTAAAATAAGCTCTGAAATACAGAACAAAAAACAACAACAACAACAACAAAAAAAAAAAAACTATTGCTATTTGCTATTATTGCAGAAACATTGAAAACGTTAACATCAGAATTAGCGTGACTTTAGAAAGGCTGCACCACCTTCACTCTTAAAAATAAAGGCTCTTTATCTGGCATCGATGGTTCCATGAAGATCGTTTAACATCCACGGAAACTTTCCATTGATCAAAAGGTTCTTTATTGTGAAAATATGTTCTTTTAGGTTATTAAAATGTATTTCACATTAAGAAAACAATGGTTCTTTTAAAGGTGTATGTAATTTCTTGAATGTACTAAATCATAAAAATACCATAATATGTTTGCAGATGTTTAGGAAATGTGCTAAGTTTACAGCCAGTTCTTCTTATCAAATGTGCATTCCGTGTCATTTTGGTCTGTGTGACTCCGCCCACTGTCAATTTAACCAACAGTATTTCAACACTCCAGGTTGCCAGTTGGCGGAAAACACAGCGCACTGTAGTCATGGAAGCCAGCGAACAAACCAGGTCAGAGATCGCAGATCCTATCCAACAAAAAAAGCCTCAGCATACAACTAAACATCTCTATGACCAGAAAAATATTAAAACGCAGATAAAACAACTCAGCAACTTACAGTGTAAGGCCTTCCATTGCCAGTTGCACTCATTCCTGCTATGTGCCATCAATCTGGCAACCCCCGAGTCTGAGAAGGACAGGTGGGAGAAACAACACTCTCCAATATTTAGAATTTGGACTGCAGTACCCATTTCAACCATTAGCTGTCAATATTACATACTGCACCTTTAGGAAATGTTCACTGAAAGGATCTTTGAGGAACCGAAAATGGTTCTTATATGGCTTCACTGTGAAAACCCACCTTTAATAACCTTTATTGTTAAGAGTGTACAACATTAGTATAAAACAGTTACAATATACAGCAGATATTTTACTATGGCTTAATAAATAGCATCAATATTGAGATCATATTTGATTTGCTCTTCTGTGTCTTACTCTATGTCTTCGGGAGATCATGAGATGTCCACGGCTCTGGCACTGCAACTTTACACTTCTCTGATCTGGTGCCACGAGCGTCCAGCAGCAGATAAATCCGTTTGGTGGAGCGGCTGACACGGAGCAGTCGACCACTGTCGCTGGACAGTAACAGTGAGTTTCACACCAGAGTCAAGGGGCCATCTGGCATGAAAAAAAGTAAAAAATAATATTTTACATGCAAAAGCCTATTTTAGAAAAAAATATGATTATTATAAAAATTACATCACAATTATGATGCATCGTGATTGCACTGTGCCATTATTTTCATGACAATTAACCATGTAAAGCCTGACATATATGAAATATTAGTCAGATTTTTTTAATTTATTTTTTATTTAACAGTTTATTAAAACTTTAGACAAAAAAAGATAAGAATAAATAACATTAAACAAAAAATCTGAGAAGAAGATTGCATATGTTTTTTGGTGAGCATAATTTTTGATCCATCAGGATTTATGTTTCATAATAGTATGAAATAGTGAGAATATGGAGGAGGAAAAAACTGCTCAATTTAGTCAGAGGCCCAAAATGCAAAAATATGGACAAAACGTAAAAACAAAAATGTAAATCAATGGGATCTTTATAGGAGTATAAATAACATATTATTGGAGATATAGCGTGACACTGATATTTACATGCATTTGAATGTATGTAGTCTTAGTAAGATTTTATAGTAGATTTTATAGTCTTATAGTAAGATTAAATTTCTAGTTTCATGATCAAAGCTCTGTTGTTTCAAAAAATATAATGCAGTGCAATGCAATAAAATGATGAGAGATTAACAAATAAACGTTCCTCAAAAGCCTGATGATCATATTTGATACTCACTGATTTTCTAAAAAAAAAAAGAAAAAAAAAAGATGTCTGGACAGTCAAGTAAACCTATGTTGCTTCAGTCCAGTAAGTGTTCATCTAGAAATACTGGTAACAATATTGAAGTTATTCTTACGTTTCTTTCATAAAAATCAGAGAGAGAGAGAAAAAAAAAATCAGCAGAAAGACACGTGAACCACAATATGAAGGTGGATGTTTGTACAATTACACTAAAATACCTTTTACTTGCTAAAAAAAAGTCCAAAGTATCAATCAGAGGACAGAAGGCATGGAGTAGATTGTGTGCAACAGTTTCAGCAGCATTGAATATCTTCAGGTCTTAGAAATTTGTATATCAAATATGACACAGGCTTTACACACCTGTAATGCACCTGAATGTTTTACGTCTGTAATTATACTGTAAAACAATATATTTAAAAAAAAAAAAATTAGCTTGGAAAATAGGTCATATTTCTCAGTTGCAATGAGATGCAGGCATGCTTTTGATGTCACAGATGTGCAAGTGCAAACACACACAGGGCTTCCTTTCCCACTGGTACACTCCAAATTTAATCCATCCACAAGCTCTTGCATCACTGGCAGGAAGATAAAATATTCATCATTATCACGAGCCGCACAGCGTTGTTTGTTTGGATGGAACACAAGCACACGTTCACAAAATAAAGCATGTCAGAGAAAGACGGCGGCCTGTGCCAGATTCATTACACGTTAAACATCTCCCCTCCAACACTAATGATTACAAACCTGCGGCCGGTAAACACTGACCTTTAGCGCTGGCCTCTCAGTCGCATCTGCTCACCATCACATTCAGCTGAGGAAGAAGAGAACCGGGATGAAAATTAGACTGTTTATGTACTGCAGAAACTCTGAATATGTATTTCTAGACTCGGTTTACTGCAGCTGGCTATTCATTTGAATGAAAATCCTGTAATCATTGGTAACAAGTTGTACTGAGATTCTATTTGTTAACTATAGGGTTCACTTTAAGAATTAAACAAGAAAGATAACAGAAAAAAAACACTGGCAGCTCATTACCAGGACATTATCTATTCATTTTACAGACATTTCTGTTAACTCTAAAACACCACACAATGCAGTGTAATATTAATTTTTTTTATTTTTTTTTATTATTAATATAGTTAACTAAAACAGAAAGTAAAACACAAAAAACTTACTTGAATTAAAATAAACACTAGCCAATAAACAGAATACATACATATATACATACACACACGCACACACACACACACACACACACGCACATACACACACACACTCACACACACACACACACATATATAAACTTACAACAAAAGCTCTCCACAACAAAATTACTAAAACTTTAACTAAAATTAAAATGACACTAAATGACTAAACATACAATTACAAAACAGAACATACAAAAATAAAAACGAATTCAAAATCCTAAAAAACAAAACTATAATAGTTTCTCAATGATACTAAAATATCACCGTTGACCACATTAGTTAACATGAACTAACAATGAAAATATCTTCGAAAGCATTTATTTATCATGGTTCATTTCCTAATACACCATTAAAATAAAAAATTGTAGATGGTAATGTTATCTAATGGACCTGAGCTAACATGATTACTTGTATTTTTATTAACTAACATTGAAAAAAAAGACTAAGCTGCACATTTGATGGTGTTATGTATTTTATGCTATGTATTGCTTGCCCAAAGTAGAGCGTTTCAATTCAACTACTTGCCTTCTTTGATGTGTGTAGAGGAAATGCAGAGGTTTAAGAGGGTAACCTTTACTCAGACAAAGACAAACCACAAAGGTTATTACTCAGAGAAAGAGCCCATTTAATCTGCAGCGACGCCATCATCATGATAAAGATGTAACAAACGGCTTGTTTGTGTCTCTACTGCAGTTCAGAGCAGAAGACCTCTAAAGAAATTCACCTTGAGGACAATTGCAAAACCCACAGTATTCTTTAAAGTACCTTGGAATACAATGCAAATCTTATGTTATGGGAATGGCAATACATAGCCATTTCAAAACCAATTTAATACTCTCTAGCCAGTGGAATAATTTGTTGTACATCATCTTCAAGAAACTGAATGACCATTGTGACTTCAATTGTTTTATATGTATAATTATATATCACATTTTAAAATAATGTTGTAACTTCTAAAACTTGCCATTTCTTAGATTTCACAAACAATTACAGAGTGAAAATTGTTTCTACATAGTCTAGTGCATGCACAATTATTGATGGAAATACTATGGTTTTAACAAGAGTCAACATTCACAGGGAGCGGTTTTTATTCTTTTGCACTTTACATTATTGCTCCTCTTTTTAATAGAATATTATCTAATATCTGCACTGCCACATCTCTCTCTTGCAGAAAAATGACAGTGTCACCTTACCTACAATGCACTCTGTTCTCATATTGTATAATACTGATAGGAAAAGGCATAATTCGTTCTTCTTCCTGCAGAAAGTGACAGCTATTTCTGTACTTTCCTGCATATTGCAAACTCTATCACCTCTGAAACAAACGTTCAGTCGATCATCTGCAATTCAAGCACTTGGTGAAAATTATCACAATGCATATTTAACTAACTATGATTTTAACAGGTTAGTATCAGAACACTGAACTGGAAACAATAATGCACAAACGTTTATTTGTTAATACATGGTAATGTATTGCAAAAATACCCAGTTGTTTTTTTTTTTTTTTTTAAATGGGAACAATAATGCAAATTTGTCATAACATGGTAATTCTATGTTCCAAAATTTTGCTGCAAAAATTACCATTTCCCAAAAATAGGAACAATAATGCAATTTTATTATTAAATGTTAATGCTAAAAAAAATTAAAATAAAAATGTAATTAATTAATAAAAAAATTAGGAACAATCATGTAAATTCGTTTTTGCAGCGGTGCAAATTTTGTTGCCGATATTTGTAAGCCATGCACTTTGGATGATAAAAAAAAAAAAACACTCTAAATTATTAAATAGAAATGGTATTACCATGGTACCATGTCCCATATTCCCACTGATTAGCTGTAAAGAGGAGGAAAATGTAATCAAGCATGATTTGATTCTGCTGACTATGCTTGAAATCTTGACCGGAGGGTTTGATTAGCGTCTTTACTAGCAGCTAATGCTGCCCACTTTCACACATTAACATCAGCATAACCCACTTTTCATCATTAGTTATAATCTCACCAACCAACGCAAACCATCCAAATGTTACAACTGTTTGCAAAGGCAAGCATGCACTCAGAAGACCTTAGCAACTGCATAGCAACCATCCAGAAGACTGTGACTTTTGCAAACAGAAAGTGCAAGGCAAGTTTATTTATATAGCACAATTCATACACAATGGTAATTCAAAGTGCTTTAGAATAGAAAGAATAGAAAATTATTATACATAAAATATAGTGCAACCAGTTCGGACAAGAAACAAAAAAACACCCATTCCAACCACATTACCCCCCAACAAACAACTTAAAACAAAACCCCAAAAAGCGGAAAAATTTTTTTTTTAAATTTTTTTAAAATTAAAATAGAAAACAAAAACGAAATTAAAAAAAACAAAAAAAACGGAATTAAAATAAAAAAACCAAACAAATACTAATAATACTAAAAACCCCCAAACCCCAATTAACAAAAACCACTAAAAACCCAAACATTAAAAATTTAAAAAAGGCTTTCCAAAAAAAATTTAAAATAAAATTTAATTAAAAAATTTTAAAATGCCCACTAAAGATTTTTTAAACTACATTAAAAAAAGAAACCAAAAAATCGAAAAAAATTTAATTAAAAAAAAACTTAAAAAGTTTTCTAAAGTACAAAAAAACCTTTTCAATTATTCCATGTTTAAATTGAAAAATCAGAAGGATTTTTTTAAAGAGGGGTTAAAATTTTCCAATAACCCCAATTGACAAAACAAAAATTTGGGTTTATCTTAAATAGGGCCCGGAAATAAAAACCCCTTTTTTTTTAAAAATTGGGAAAAAAGAAAAAAAGGGGCCGCTTTTTGTGGTGGGGGTTCTATTTGTTTCCCCAAAGCGAGCGTTTAATTCAAAAAGGCCCTTTAGGCCAAGGAAAACACCAAAAAATTTCCTTTTTCCAAAAAAAAAAACCGGTTTTTACAAGCAAAACCCATTTTAATTTTGGCATAAAACCCCATTTAAAAACCCAAAATTTTTTTCTCCTCCCATTGGAAGAAGTTAAAAAAATTTCACCTTAAAAAAATGAAACCCAAATTACTTTCAATTGTTGGGAATAAATCCCAAAATTTTAGTTTGGGGAAATTTGGCAATAAAAGAACCCCCAAATTTAATCTTTCCCGTGGTTTGGGGGAAACCCAATTTTAAAAAAAGTATAAATTTTACTTAAAAACAGAAAATTAAAATTTTAAAAAAAGGAAAGGGAAAATCCCGGGTGAGGCGGAGCTTAGCTGGAAGCAAAAAGAGGGGCTACGCGGACGCAATGCTTGGGGCAATAAACTGGCACATTTTAGGGGGATTTATTAAAACATGGATGCAGAAAGAAGGTTGGAACTGCTGAGCTTCTCCTTTGATACACTGACTCTGCAGGACCGTGACAAAAGAAATAATAATAATAAGTAAAAGTGGGGTGGCATACTCTTTACATAAATTAATTTCAGTTTGATCACTCCAGTTCACTGACCCAAAATGGTTATCTGACAAAATATAATGACGAGTGGATAACTTGTTACAGTAGCCCTAATTTATTTATTTATTTATTTTAGAAGCTAAAGCCTGAGTGTAGTTCTTGTATCTTGTTCTCATTAGGAAACATTTTTAACCAGGTTATTGGAACTCTATCACCTCAGAAATATAACAATTCAGTCGAGATCATCTGGGGGAATTTTATTGTTAATACATGGTAATGTATTGCAAACATACCCAGTTGTTGTTTTTTTTTTTTTTAAATGGGAACAAAATAATGCCAATTTGTCATAACCATGGTAAGTCTATGTTCCAAAATTTTGCTGCAAAAATTACCATTTCCCAAAATAGGACCATAATGCATTTTATTATTAAATGTAATGCTAAAAAAAATAAAAATAAAATTTAATTAATTAATAAAAAAATTAGAACAATCATGTAAATTCGTTTTTTGCAGTCGGTGCAAATTTTGTTCCGATATTTGTAAGCCATGCACTTTGGATGATAAAAAAAAAAAAAACACTCTAAAATTATTAAATAGAAATAGTATTACCATGGTACCATGTCCCATATTCCACTGATTAGCTGTAAAGAGGAGGGAAAATGTAATCAAGCATGATTTGATTCTGCTGACTGTGGTTTGAAATCTTGACCGGAGGGTTTTTGATTAGCGTCTTTTACTAGCAGCTAATGCTGCCCACTTTCACACATTAACATCAGCATAACCCACTTTTTTCATCATTAGTTTATAATCGTCACAAACCAACGCAAACCATCCAAATGTTACAACTGTTTGCAAAGGCAAGCATGCACTCAGAAGACCTTAGCAACTGCATAGCAACCATCCAGAAGACTGTGACTTTTGCAAACAGAAAGTGCAAGGCAAGTTTATTTATATAGCACAATTCATACACAATGGTAATTCAAAGTGCTTTAGAATAGAAAGAATAGAAAATTATTATACATAAAATATAGTGCAACCAGTTCGGACATTGCACAGTGCTCATTCAATAAATGCACAGATAAACAGATGAGTTTTGAGTCTGCCTTTAAATGACTATTGTTTTAGCATATCTGATCTCTTCTGGAAGCTGATTCCAACTGCAGATGACATAACTAAAAGCAGACTCCTCTTGTTTTGTGTGAACCCTTGGTATTTCTGACTGACTAGATCCTAATGATCTGAGTGGTCTGTTAGGTTTATATTCAGTGAACATATCTGCTTTGTATTTAGGTCCTAGGCCATTGAGTGATTTATAAACGAGTAAAAGTACTTTAAAATCGATCCTAAATATAACTGTAAGCCAGTGTAAGGACCTGAGGACTGGTGTGACTCAGATTTTCTGGTTCTAGTTAGAATCCTGGCAGCAGTGTTCTGGATTAGCTGCTGCTGTCTAATGGACATCTTGGGAAGGCCGGTGAGGAGACCATTACAATAGTCCACCCCTGCTGTGATAAAGGCTGAACAAGTTTCTCCAAGTTTAGACTGGAAACAAAACATCTAATTATTGCAATGTTTTTTAGATGACAGTATGCTGATTTAGTTACTGCTTTGACATGACTACTGAAACTAGGGTCTGTCTCCAGAATCACACCAAGATTCTTGACTTGATTTTTAGTTGTTAGACCCCTAGAGTGAAAGTATGCATTCACCTTGAAAACTTCATCTTTGTTTCCAAATGCAATGACTTCAGTTTTCTCATTGTTTAACTGAAGAAAGTTTTGGCACATCCAACTATTAAAAAAAAAAAAAAGAAAAAAAAAAAAAAAAAAAGAAAAAAAAAAAAAAAAAGAAAAAAAAAAAAAAAAAAAAAAAAAAAAAAAAAAAAAAACACCAAAAAAAAAAAAAAAAAATTCATCCAACTATTAATCAATGCATTAGCAGAGGGAGTCAACTGGGCTGTAGTCATTTGGCGATAAGGCTAGGTAAATCTGGGTATCATCAGCATAGCTGTGACAGGCAATTTGGTTCTTCTCATTATTCTCATGACTCTCATGACTTAGTGGGAGCATATACAGGCTAAACAAGAGCGGTGCAAGAATTGAGCCTTGTGGGACTCAGCATTTCATGGACGTCCACTTAGACTTATGCTCTCCTATACTCACATAATAACCTCTCCCTTCTAAGTATGACCTGAACCATTTGAGTACCATCCCAGAAAGCCCGACCCAGTTTTCCAGTCTCTCTAGTAGTATGTTATGATCGGCAGTGTCAAACGCAGCACTGAGATCTAGCAATACCAGCACTGATATTTTGCCAGAGTCAGAATTTAAGCGAATATCATTTATTATCTTAATGAGCGCTGTCTCTGTGCTGTGATGTGGTCGGAAACCAGATTGTTCAGCTCATTAAAGACTACCTTTTCAGTAATCTTGCCTATAAAAGGAAGATTTGTTACTGGAATATAGTCACGCAATATGGTGTTATCAAGATTGCTCTTTTTCAGAAGGGGTTTAACAACTGCAGTTTTAGGTAGTTTGGAAAAGTCCCAGAAAGAAGTGAGGTATTCACCACTTCTAAGTGATCTGCTTCTAAACAGTTAAGCACCCTTTTTAAAAAAATATGTGGGAAGTTTGTCAAGATAGAAGGTTGATGATTTAAGGTGCTGTACTATCTCTTCCAAAATTTTGCTATCAATTTCTTCAAAAGCAGACATAGTATCTTCTTTTTGATATTGCGGTCAAATATGTCTTACCTCTGCATAACTTGGGGATGTGCTAATCGCCTTCCTGATATTATTGATCTTCTCAGAAAAGAAGGAAGCAAACTCATTGCATTTGCTGTCGGAGAGCATTTCAGTGGGAATCTGACTTGGGGGGGTTTGTCAGTCTCTCGACAGTAGCAAAAAGAGTGTGAGTGTTGTTTAAGTTACTGTTTATAAGGTTTGAGAAGAAAGTCTGTCTAGCTGTGGCTAGTTTCACATTAAAAGCATGAAGTCTTTATAGATGCTATAGTGAATTTCAAGTTTCATCTTCCGCCACATTCACTCAGCTTTTCTGCATTGTCTTTTCATACTCTGAACTGCTGTGGATTTTCCCCAAGCTGATTTCTGTCTGCCAGTCTTCTTTCTGACTTTCACAGGAGCCATGTCATCAATAGCATTTTTAACTTTTGAGTTAAAGGAATCAAGGAGAAGATCAACAGAGTCTGCAGAAATGCCTGGTGTTAAAGATAAAGCCTTCATAAATAGCGCACTAGTGTTCTCATTAATGCTTCGCTTTCTGACAGAGACAGATCTAGATTCAGTGCTAGCAGAGATCAATATATCAAAGAAAATACAGAAGTGATCAGATCCTTAATAACAATGGATAAAATGTTTAGAGCCCTTCTGATGATTAAATCTAGAGTATGTCCACGTTTGTGTGTGGGTCCATGCACATGCTGAATCAGGTCAAAAGTGTTTAAAACAGTTACAATTTCTTTTGTAGTTTTGTTTTCAGCATTATCTATGTAAATATTAAAATCCCCTGCAATAGCAAAACAGTCAAACTCTGAGGAAACCATTGATAGCATTTCTGTGACCTCTTCAACAAAGGCTGAAGAGTATTTTGGAGGCCTGTAAATAATGATAAACAGAATGCGTGGAGCACCTTTCAGCACAATCCCTAGATATTCAAAAGAGAAGTACTGACCAAATGACACTTGCTTGGATTGATAGACATCTTTAAATAGAGCAGCTACACCTCCACCTCTCCTAACAGTCCTGCATACACGCATGAAAGTAAAGTTAGGAGGGGTTATTTCATTGAGGACCGTTGCTCTGCAGCTGTCTTCTACCCATGTTTCATTTAGAAACATAAAATCCAGGTTGTTTGTGGTTAAGTCATTGATCAGAAATTATTTATATTTTAGTGAGCAAATGTTTAAAAATGCTAACTTGATGGCATGGCATATTTGTTTGATGCATAACAGGCCGCAGATTAGACGAGTCAGCCATACGGCTTGACTTTCTATCACGTGATAAAACAGAAATAGAGAAAGCTACAGGCACACTGGGTTCCCGCTTGTTCTGTAAACATTTAAAAGATCCCACACACAGTGATGCCATTCGTTGGCTCCAAACTACTGTTTCATTTACTGTTTCGTGGGTGATTAACAATCTCACCCACCTGCTGAGAGGAGCACCACGACTGAAGATGGAAAAGATAAGTTAATACGGAACCGTTTTCACAGTTTGTAAAAAATGAATAATGCTATGGATGATCTGTTTCTATAAACAAATCCACATTCTATAAAGTAAAAACAGTGGGTTTAAATGCTGTCAATCAAAGGTGCTGCTGTAGACCCCCTCAGATCATCAGCAAACAGAAGGCATTTGACCTGTGTCCACTAAAAAAATATTATTTTATGTAAAACAGATCTTAAGCTGTACTTGGAAACACTTTCGAATATGAGAACACAAAACAAGAAACTTCATGTAACTACCAAAAAAATTACATTTGTTATTTATTTTTTCTATGTTCACATTCTCTAAACTGTTAAATTTGAATAAAACTCAAAACAAACTTTTAATTGAATTCAGATTCAATTAGAAGTCAATCCCACTGTGGTGTGATTAGCATGTGGCTAAGCTAATAACACGATACTTACATTGATAAACATATACAATATAGCACACATAAATACTGGTAAAATTTTATAATCAAAATGCCATCTTGTATTTATTTTTTTAATACAGTGAAACCATCACAGAAATTCTAGTGGTTTCCACTACAAAAACCATTACAAACATTACAAGTATTAAACCCATTAAAAATGGTTTCCTGTAGTGTGTTTTGAGATATATTCCATTTGGTGGTTTTAACAAGCCACCAGTAGAAGGTGACCAATTACCATTAGAGACCATTACAGTTTCCATTAAAACCAATACAATTTCCATTATTCTGTGATGGTTTCTATTGTTATTTTCAGCAGGACAGTCTCAGATCTGGTGTAAAAGGAGGAATATACCTTCCTAAACAGCTGTCATACTGGGAGATGATGTCTTAAAATGCTGTCTAGGTAGGTTTTAGCTTTAGTACAGCGCTTATGTTGCCATCTCGCCTCCGCTGAGGATGAGCGGCTGAACCCTGTGCTTCAGGAACACAACGGTCCATTTCTGGCCAGTCTGGTCTACAGCTCAGCTGTCAGGTCCATTAAGGCAGAGTCAGCATTATGAACGCTAAGAGGATTAGCTGAGGGACATTTCTGCCGGTCCCCGTCACTTATCAAAATGAAAAGCAGAGTGGTGGAGCTGGAATCATGCTCCACTTTAGCAAGGAATCGCACAAGCCTTTTCTAAATCTCTTCAACTCTTTCACAGAGAGGATTACTGGAGTTGACTTACTCTGGGGGACATAAAACACGAGGACGGTGTTCACATGAACTCTTTACATTTAAACATGTCTAGAGTATATAACTATTATGCAACAGAGGAGAAGGTGCAGACGGTCACTCAGTCCGGCTCAACTGCGCTCCTGACCGTCTGTAAATCTCTTCCCAGCTAAACAAAGTTCCAACTGAGTTATTTGTGAATGTTCAAAAAGTCCAGTGTTTTAAATGTTTTGAAAACATTTTTTTTTCTCTGTTATGTTAATGTTAGAGAAAACATTAAGGGAACGTTCCATTTCATCATTTTGCAAACATTATGGGAGCGTTCTGAAAGTAGTAAGCAATAGAAAACATCTGTTTAGAAAACATCTGACTAATGTCCAACTAAAACGTTTCAGAAAAAAAGTGTTCCATAAAAAATGTATAAATAACATTTTTGCATAAATGCTTTGCAAACATTATGGGAATGTTACTTTTAACTGTCATATGAACGTTCTGAAACAAGTAGTAAGTAATAATGTTTAAAAAGCAGTTGACAAATGTCCAACTAAAACGTTTCAGAAAAAACTTTCCATGAATGATGCATTGATAACATTTTTGTTATAACATTTTGCAAACATTATGGGAACATGACTTTTAAATGTTTTCTGAATATTGTAAAACAAGTAGATAATAAAAAAAAAAAAAAAAAAAAAAAAAAAAGAAAAATGTTTGATGAATGCCCAACTAAATGGTTTCAGAAAAACGTTCCATGAACGATGTATAAATGTTGATTTTGTGCGAATGATTTTATGGGAAACATTATGGGGAGCAGCCTCCGATCCCGCACTACCCGACTGAGGGATAGCTTTTTCCCTCAAGCTTATGAACAGTCTGAACTAATACACCCTACAGCATACTCCACAATATGGTATGCCACACACTGCACTTTAACTTTAACAGTTCAACACCGAAATATTAATACAATAATCTACCTGCTACCACTGGATTTCCATCCATGCACATCCATAACATTTCTGTATCCAGCCCACGTACACTCTGTTGACCTTAGCATATTTTCATGCGTATATATGTCTACATAATGTAGAATGTGTACATTCTGTGTATAGTGTATAATGTGTAGTGCTAACTGTAAGTATGTCCAATAGTACACTGTGTGTACTGACTATATGTATGTGCATATTTTCACCTGTTGAAGTCTGTATGGTTATATGTTAACTGTTTCTGCAATTTCTGGTGCACGCTCCCAAGAATTTCACTCACCAAGGCACATGTGCTGTGGTGATGTGACAATAAAAGTGACTTGACTTGACTTGAATGTTTAATTAAAAAAAAAACTTTCCATGAATGATGTACAGATAATGTTTTTGTGCTAACATTTTGCAAACATTATGGGAACGTTACTTTAAATGTTCTCTGTACACTGTGAAAAACGTGATAACATTTAAAATTCAGTTTAAAAAGGTTTGACAAATGTCCCACTAAAACTTTTCAAAAAAAAAAAAAATGTTTCATGAACTGTATAAATAACGTTTTTGTGCTGTTTTGCAAACATTATGGCAAAGTTACTTATAAATGCCATCTGAACATTCTGAAACATGTTTTAATGTACTTAAGAAAATCTTAAGATAAAAGTCCAGTTATATTATTTCAAGTTCCAAGAAATGTATAGATAACATTTTATGCAAATGATTTTCAAACATTATTAAGACTTTGACAGAACGTTCTGAGAACATTCCGTTAGCTGGGTTATAATGTGAAAATTACACAGATTTTTGCAATTGTAACATTTTAAAGAGGCTGAAGTGCTGCTGCTGTCAATAAAAAGCGCAGAGCAGTAGGTTATACAAAAACTGAAGTGCATTGCACATAATCAACATTCTTATTTTCAACACACACATTTCCATATGACCTTTATGCTCAATTTGAGCACGAGAAGGGTCCTGTAAAGACTGAGATCACAGTGCCAAGTGTCAGTCAGGAAGGTGTACAGCTCGACCGGGAGGACCGTGGGTCAGTGGAAGCATCTTCTCTGGCCTGATGGGTCACACTCCATCATCTGGGAGCCTGACAGATGAATCTAGGTTCAACAGATGCCCGGTCAACTGTGACGAGCTGGAGCTTGGTGGAAGAGGAAATACAATCTAGGGCAGTTTTTTATGTTTCAGGAGACACAAAAATACAGATACCAATCAATTGTGAAGTAGCAAAGAAAGTGAAAACTGACAAAAGAAGCGACTAATCCCATATTATTGCTGAATGTTTTGTATAGAGATGAGAATAAACGTATCTGGGCCATAATGTTTGCTGTGCTGGCAGATCGTGCGTTCAGAGAGCTGACTCAGGATCAGCCGTGCTGGAAATATTTATGAATATCGCAGGAAGCTTTGACCCTGGATCAGTTATTCAGGTCGAGGAAAGAGGGCATGACGTGGATTTGTCACGAGCTCAAAGACGACACGCAGTACAACAGGGCAGTTAGAATACAAATAATTTATGGTGTCTTTTTTGTGTAGCGTGTTAGAAAGAACTATTATGATCCCAGCGTCCTCATAGGGTTGAGTGTTAAAGGTCACTAGTTAGATTTCTAGGGAACACACATGTATAAAATGCAGAGCTAGAAGAATATGTTTTGAATGAAATACTAACATGTTGCATAATGTGCAGTATTCATTCATATTTATAAAAAACAAAAAACATGTAAAATGGCATGCATCATGTAAAGATGAATGTTTTAAAATTGTTGTCACATGACCTCATGTGGCATCTAGTTAACTTAATAAATTGTTGTTTTGCCCTTTTGACTAAAGCAAACATTTCTTAACTTCGGCTGTCAGATTATGAATCAAAAAAGTTAAAAATATAATAGCTGTTATTAGTTCATTCACCAAATTCTAACGGTAAGGTCAACTCAAGAACATTGCATTGTGGGATATTGTACCCATTATGCAGGCTAGTTTCCGCCAAGAGATTAAAAAAAAAAAAAGACTTCAGAATCAATTCAGAACCTTTTTCATGCAATTTTGCGTTTATATCTCACAATTCTGACTTTCACGCAGTATTGAGAAAAAGTGTATGAGGAAATTTTTTTAACTCGATATAAATTCAGAACTGCATGAAATAAACTCCAAATTTCGGCAAATGTAGTACATATTTACATGCACAGCCATACAGAAAATAAGCATACTCCGCAGAAAATAACATACTAAACACTGCAGATGGTAGTATGCTACTCTGAACAAGCCCTAGATATTTTATATAAGAGCACTGAAATGAATAAATGTAAATGCACAAACCCACACAAACACAACGTTTCATTATGAAAATTTATCTGAGGGGTAAAAAAAAAAAGGCTCAAACATTTCTTTGCATCCAGAACAAAAACATTGAAGCATCAATTCTTCTTCAGTCCAGACAGACGCTCTCTGATTTTGGATCACTTTCAGAGAGAACGTCTGCCTTGTAAACGCGGGGGGAAACAATAATAAAATATACACAACTCAAAACCTAGAACAGGAAAGGAAATGAAAGGAGGGCCTGGAGCTGATTGAGATCCGTTAGACTACAGCGTACTGCTGATATAACAGCTCACGAATCCTGTAGTAGTCATCACAATGGCAGCCTTCCAGACAGATGCGGCCTGCTTCCGTCTGAGAGAGAGAGAGAGAGAGGGGTCAGTGAGGTCAGTGTTGTACAGCAGCGCAGTGAGGTGTTCAGAAGCACTGCATTGTGGGATACAGTAGGCAAGTGTAGTATTTTTCATAAATAAGAGACGATGCCAATGCTGCTTGCATTGACAGCTTAGTAAGAACTCACTGAACGGATTTACTTTGTGTGCATGTGTGCAGCATGACAAGCTGCAGGTTATATATACATAACTGTATTATTTACACTTGAATTTTCCATTTCCAATATGTACAGATCAATGCACTGCACGTCTTTAAAGGCGATGTCCCAGAGGTGCTGGATCCAGGTGTGTTTTTTGCAACACAAACTGAGAACATATCCTGATTGTACGGCTTATAATGTGCCGGCCACTGATCAAATATTCATGAGAGATGATTTCCATACTGTGGGGCGTAATCTGATTCCACTCACCCTCCTGACAGCCACTAGATTATTACACACCAGAACTCCGCCCACAAACTCCGCCTGGATCCCTTCACGCAGCAGAACCTGCTTAAAGTCCGACAGGCGAGGCTCGTTGATGAACACAGACTGATGACCCGGGACCTGGGGATGAGGAGAAGTTGTTTTTTATCGTGTGTTCTAAAAAAAACCATGTTTTTTGTTCTTCTTTTCTGTGTTTCTTAAGTCAGCAGATCTATCCGAATGTCTTTTCTCTGGTGATCAGCTGTATAATATAAAGCTTTGTTTCAACCTTCATCATGAGCTCATTTTATCTCAATTTTATCATTTTAGCATTGCAGCAGAATTGCATTCTCTAACCAACAAGCCATAAATCGAGTGTTACTTCAATATCATTGATATTTTTGTTCAATATTTAAAATTAGATTATTTTCGGTTTTCAATTTAATTGTAATTTTATTTAGTTGTTTTGCGATTTTTATTCGTTTATATATGTGTGTGTGTGTGTGTAATTAAGTATTATATAAATGTAAAATATGTGTCTATATAGTATAATCAATTTTTATTTACTAGTTTTAGTTATTTTCGTAATTCAACTTAAACTTAACAAAAATGAGATATGCTGCCTTGGCATCTAGCTGAAATAGAAAAAGTTTAAGTTTACAGTTTTTGCAGATATTCTGAATTACATTTTATTCACATATTTTCTGTTTTCATTTTAATTTTCGTTAATGTTTTATAAATGTTTTTTTTTTTTTTGTCATTACTACTAATGTTTTTTTTTTTATAAATATATAGTATATATCTATTTATACTAAATATATCTATATAGTAGTAATTAATTTTTATTAATTACTCTTACTTTATTTAGTTTTAATTATTTTAGTAATTATTTTATTATTTTTTTCAACTTAAACTACATGAAAATGAAAAATGTTGCCTTGGCAACTAGCTGAAAAACAATTAGTTTAAGTTCAGGACTTTTGTAAATATTTTGAATTAGATTTTATTTTAATATTTTCTGTTTTCAATTTTAAAGTTTTAGTAATTTTTACGGAAGAGGATTAGGGCCAAGCAATAATAAAAAAAAATAAAACCATCTCGAGATTAAAGTCATTATATTGCGACATTAAACTCATTAAATTTCGAGAAAAAAACTCAATCTTGAGAATAAACTCATGAAATATCGAGAATAAAGTCGTTGTGTTTCGAGATTAAACTCGTTAAATTTTGAGAAAAAAAGTCGAAATACAATCTTAAGAATAAACTCATTAAATATCGAGAATAAAGTCGTTGTGTTTCGAGAAAAAAACTCGTTAAATTTCGAGAAAAAAAGTCGAAATACAAACTTGAGAATAAAGTCATTACATTACACACCATTAATGGCAATGCCGTACGGTTTTTTAATTTATCATAGCTGTCCAAGTGCCAGAGTGCATTTTGGGTGAAGCCAGCGATAACCTTGCATTTGTCCTCTGGTTGTCCATTTCATGTTGGACAAAAGCGAGTAGCCTACATCGCGCAAATTGGGACGATTTTTTCTTCTAAAAAGACCTAACTGCTTGCCAAATTCTCTCTTTAAAAGTTCTCGGGTGCTAATTATTATTGTGTCATAATTAGCTAAAGTTGATAGTATTTCTTTGTAACTGAAAGAAAGTCTAAAATATAGCTTGACTAAGTGATCCAACCCTCTGCCATGTCCTCTATAGGCTATGCAATGAACACTGATCTAATGCGTTATTCTCTACATTTCATTTCGACTTTTTTTCTCGAAAAACACAACAACTTTATTCTCGAAATTTAATGAGTTTATTCTCAAGATTGTATTTCGACTTTTTTCTCGAAATTTAACGAGTTTTTTCTCGAAACACAACGACTTTATTCTCGAAATTTAATGAGTTTATTCTCAAGATTGTATTTCGACTTTTTTTTCCTCAATATTTAACGAGTTTAATCTCGCAATATAATGACTTTAATCTCGAGATGGTTTTATTTTTTTATTATTGCTTGGCCCTAATGCTCTTCCGTAAATTTTGTTGTGGTTTTGTCTGTTATTTTTTTTTTATATTTTATAGCAGTTATTAATTTTTATTTATTAATTTTAGTTTATTTATAGTTATTTTGTTACTTCAACTTAAATTAAGTTGAAAATGAGAAATTTTGCTTTGGGAAATATATTATATTATATTGTAATATATTATAATTATAATTACATTATGATTACGTTTATAGTTTTTGTAAATATTATGAATTTTATTTTTATGTTTTCACTTTAATTTTAGTTAGTATTTAGTTTAGTAATCTTGTTTTTTAATTTTTTTAATTTTTTACATTTTTTTTTTTAAGATTATTTTTTAGTTTCAGTAGTTTTAGTACATCAACTTAATGAAAATGAGAAATGTCATTTGGAAACTAGTTAAAATAAAGTTATTAAAAAAAAGTAGTATATATTTTTATATTTTATGTAAGTTAACTTTTAAAAAAAAATTCCAAGTAACAAAAATGGTTTAAGTTCTAGTTAAGGATAATATTCAGGTTAGACGTCTGGTCTCTCTCACCTCCTGAGCAGGCAGCGGCTCCAGTGTGGGAATGACGTCGCTCTCCTCTGAAATCTCCCGCTCGTCCTCTCCAAACAGAGTCTTCATGGCCTGCTGGTTAGCCGCGGCGCTGGGCTCAGTCGTCAGGTCCGGCGTCACGTCCACAGCTGGCTCTCCGTCCTCCGTCTCCTCTTTGGCGTCTCCCATCTCCGGGATGACACCTGTGTCCACCTTCTCCACCCGCATGTCCAGAACACCATCGATCCAGGCCAGCTCCATGTCTTTGGCTTTACAGAACTGCAGCGAACTGACCAAAGAGTCCTTCAGTCTGACCTACAGACACATTTACAGCTCCATTAGTCTGTGAACATTTCAGAAGACTGGACACTTTGTGGAACGTTAGAGATTATATCTAAAGAGAATCACATCATGATAAATGATGCTGTTTTGAAACATTCACAACTCAACGCTCCCAGAAACTTTAGTGAAATATTTGATATCTTAATATTTATATATTGACCAGTAAGATGGAGTTTAGCACGTCACACTTGTTTTCACTTTATTTTCAGTTAAAGTTTTAGTAATGTTTTTTTTTTTTTTTGTTTATTCTTTTTAATATGTCTATGTAGTATTTCTTATTTATTAGTTTTATCTTATTTCATTTTAGTCATACTTTAGCAAGCTTAAAAAAAGGAGAAATGTTGCCTTTGTGACTAGCTGAAATAAAATGAGTTTAAGTATAGTTTTTGTTGATATTTTGAATTAGATTTTATTGTTATATTTTATGTTTTCAACTTCAGTTAAAGTTTTAGGAATTTTGTTGTGCATTTTGGTCATTTTAATTATTTTTTTATTAAAAATGTGTATATTTTTAACAACATGATGATGATGATAGATACTTAATTCATCCCAAAGGGAAATTAATTTTGCGAATTTTTTAAATATATTTTTAGAATTATTTTATTTCTTTTTTTTTACCGAATATTAATTGAGACTGAATGCAATATATATATATATATATATATATATATATATATATATATATATATATATCTATATATATATATATATATAATATAAAAATTGTTACAACCAATAAAATAAAAAAAGTGGAAAATATAAAATTGCAAAGCAAAAAGGTGATATAATACAATAAAAAGTGATTTAAAATGATAAAATGTATGGTCCTAATTATATGTTTACTTTGCGAAATGCTAACTATACTGATATATATAAGTCCTCTATATATCATTTTAGTTGGAATTTATATAATTTTAATATATATATATATAAAGTGGTTGAAACACACATAATTGTTTAATTTGAGGTTGTGTGTGACAGACAGAATTATTACCTGGTAAATGTGGGTCTCGCTGGTGGCGTCCACCGTCTCCTGCAGTTTTGGCACGTAAACTTTGATGTCTTTGCCGCTGAAGGCCTTGCAGGACTCGGCCAGGTCCTGACTGGCCTCCGGCGGCCCGTGAACGATGATTAGCTGTCTGGGTTTCATCTGGTTTATGATCTTCTTAATGGAGTCGCCGTCAGAACGGCCTTCATAATCGATGTACGTGACTCGAGCTCTGAGGGACACAACAGATGAATCAATACGCCGTATCTGGGTCAGTCTGCCATAAAAGTATGACCAAACAATACAACAATATCATTCGGAAAAGAAAAAAGTATACATACATCACAACACTGACAGAGATGAATGACTTATCACAGTATGATTACTCTATAATAAAATAAAAGTATTTCACATTTTTAGATTCAAACCTAGAGTAGACAGACTTTAAATTTCATTTTTTTTTTGTTTTTTTTTTTTTTTACCAAAATATTAATAAGAGATTTTTTTCCACATTCATTTATTTAAAATTAGTTGTATATTATTATGATAATAAAAACATATACAATTTTATAATTACAATATTTACTTATATTACAATATAATATTTTAATTTTTACAATTAATTTAAAATGTCTTTATTATTCTTTTTCTGAAGATTCAGTACCAGTAGAATGACACAATATATCGTTTAACTTTACAAAATAAAAACATAAAAAGTTTTTCTACCTCTTATTTGATGAGGTTTTTAAAAATGGTAGGAACCTGAAAAACTCTGACACCTTATTTTAATTATTACATTTTATAATATAATAATTATGCATAATTTATATAATAATTTTACTAATTTCCATATACCTTCCATACATTTCATTTACACTATAAATCATGAAAAATAGTAAATGTTAGCAGATATTTTGCTCAAATGTCTATCTTTATTCTGAAATATTATAATTTTCATTCTGATGTTTGAGGTAATTTTATATATATAAAAAAGTATATATATAGAGTATATATATATATATATATATATATATATATATATATTTCTATGATTGTATTTCTATGATTGTATGTATATATATATATATATCTTTAAAATTGATAAAATGATAATTGTAAAATGCTGGCAAATGCATCAGCATTAAATTTAGCTCAAATCTCCAATGTTTTTAAACATTTTCTCACCACTGGAGACTAGAATCACTCGCGGAGTCTGAACTCACATTATCTCTCAGTTCAGCAAACAAACACAAACCACAGAAGAGCAATTCATCAGAGACGGATGGAGGGTTATTAGGCGTAAGTGCTGATTATTCTGTTAAAACTGACAGCAGCATATTGGCAAACAGTCATCCGAGTGTGTTTGGGAGAAGTATTTTTATTTTTATGTGGGTTTAGTATATGTTGTTTGTGTACATCTTAGTAAAGGCCTGACACATTTACCAAGTGCTGATTTGTGACAATCTCACAGACGACAGGGTGAGCGCCACCTGCAGGCCACATCCTAAACACTGCTTTCTACTACAGTTTATCCTCTTAAAAACATTTAAACAATAATTATTTTTTTTTACTTTAAAATACTTTTTTTTTGCAATGTAAAAAAAATCTTGAACACTGCTGTAGCACACAAATCTGCTAATATTTAGTCAAAAATATTAAAAGTTTTAATACATTGGACAAATTAAATGTAGGTTTGATGCCTGTTTTATATTGAAAATCTTTAATTTTAACTTTAGCATTTTGTGCAAAATAAAAAAAATATAAAAAAATACTAATCATATAATTTCTAAAAAAAATATTTTTTGATTTTTTTTTGAAGATTATTAGAGTATATTTTACAAGAAAATACTATTTCAGCCTTTCTACTTCAAAATGTGATGTTTAATTCAATGTGCTTCTTCCCATTTCTTGTGCTTCAAATTTTTTTGAATTTAGTAACCTTTGTATTTTAGCATATTTTACATAAAAAACCCATTAACAAATTTTTTTTTATTTTAAACTTTAATGCATATTTTACATAAAAAACCATTATTTTATAGATATATTATATATATATATATATATATATATATATATATATATATATATATATACACACACACACAATGTAGGTATTCTTTTCTATGACCTTTCATCCAGATTTTTTTAACTTATTTATCATTATCAGTAATAAGAGTCAGACTGCTGATGAAATGAATCCTCACCTGATCTCTAGAGTTTGTGTGATACTGGTGCACTTGGTGGGCACGTCGGACAGGTCCTGCTCCATCGGCTCCTCTCCGTTAGTCAGTCCAGACTCCAGCTTGCTCTTCTCTTCTTCTGTGGCCTGGAGCTCAGGCACCAGAAACTCCTCGGGCCTGAGGGTTAGAGGTCAGAGGTCATTCCAGAGTAAACACAGAACATGAATATTACACCAACATGAGATGAAACAGAAGGTAAACAACAATACATATTATAAAGGATTTATAAAACACTTCTTATTAGTTTATGGAGTAAATAGTAGCACAAACCCATAAATTGCATGATTTTTTTTAAAGGGGAATAACTCTAATTCTTCTCGTTCACCTGATGATTTCTCCATACTCGTCCCATTTGAGCCGCTCCTCGTGTGTAGGGAACATGGGGTAGGACTTTTTGGCCTGTTTGAAGAAGCTGCCCTTCCTCCCGCCCTCGCCCTTCATCATCAGGTCGTGATGTTTGGTCTTCACCACCGCCGGCTGCTCCAGATCATCCTCCATATCGCTCTCATCGCTCGAGTCCATGTCCACCCTGACCATCAACACAGAGTGCTCTTATTAAAACTCAGAGCTGAACTAATAATAGTAATGGGATTATTAAACCATAAACAGCTGAGACTTCCTTACAGTGCTGCATAAAAGTGAAAAAATGATAACAGAAGACGCTGGTTATTATATAACATGCTCATGAACTGTGCTGTTCTCAATATCTTTAGGTTAACATGAATATTACTGCATAAAGTTCATATTTTAGGTTTTTGACTTCAGTAGTTCCTTTCAAATTGTCTCATATATCCTCAATTAATGTGGTGTGCAAAAATGTTTAATTACTATATATATTCATATTGTAGTTACACATCACAGGACATTGTTAGGATATATCAATTATTCAAAAATATTATTAATAATAATGCGATAAAAACAACAACAATAACAGTTTTATGGTTTTAGATCTAAATTTAAATAAATTGTTTCAATAACAAAATATATTGTGCGCCATAATATATAATATCTTTATATTCACATAATATGTAACAATTAAGTAGTATAGTTTAAAATAGGTTGACTGGGTTCCAAGAATAATAACGTAAATAAAATAAAATAAACGTGGTCGGAAAGTTTAGTTGAGTTACCTTTATTCAGCAAGGATGCATTAAATCCATCAAAAGTGACAGTAAAGGTATTTATAATGTTACAACTGTTTTATATTTCAAATAAACGCTGTTCACTCACTCTTTTGCTTGCTCCTGTTTTTTGGCAGCCTCTTTCTTCATTTTCTCTTTCTCCACGTATTCCTCTAGTTCTCGTCCTTCCAGTCGACAACGTTTTCTTATCTGGATTAGTTAAAAAAAAAAAAAAAAAAATCTCTAAGAAAAACAAATCACACATATCAGGATGGTTTTCCTAGGTGAATGTGAAGTTAAGTGATTGTTCATTCATCTTCGGAACACAAATTAAGATATTTTTGATGAAATCCGAGAGCTTTCTGACCATGTGACATCAGTGGCTCAACTTCAATTTTGCCAAGCTAAGAGAATACTTTTTGTGCGCAAAGAAAACAAAAATAACGACTTTATTCAACAATTCTTCTCCCCAGAGTAACCATCTTCTGTCATTTTGGTGAGTACCACCACGCATGCGTGTGCTTTCCCTGAACGTAAACAACGCTGCTGATGGAGAACACGCATGTGCTGTGCCTTGTTTACGTTCAGGGAAAGCATGCACATGCGTCAAGGTACTCACCAAAATTTTCTAGGTCCGTGAACATTTCAGTTGCGTTGCTGTCTATGCAGGGTCAGAGAGCTCTCGGATTTCATCAAAAGTATCTTAATTTGTGTTCCGAAGATGAATAAAGGTCGTTTGAAACGACATGAGGTTGAGTAATTAATGACAGAAATGTAATTTTTGGGTGAACTATCCCTTTAATGTAATCAGTTAATGGTTTTTAATGCACTGACAGCACAGTGATACAGTTCATGGCCTCACCTCCAGCTCAATCCTCTTCTCCCCCGGGGTGTCTATGAGGTAGCGGGCCAGCGTTCCCGGTGTGGTCCTGTAGGTGAGGATGACTGAGTTCTTGGCGTCCTGACACCACTGTATGAAGAGCTCCCGTGAGAAGCCGGACTCCAGATCGGGCTGGCTGCACAGAACCACCTTCGGGCTGGGCACGCGGGACAGATCGGACAGGCTGTGACAGAGCGACAGGTGGCGGAACTGGAAAGGGTTGTTGCGCTTGTCCTCGAAGCATCGCATCAGTTTATCGCTCATCCACTCGACCTGTGAGAAAACACCAGAGCTTTCGAATTACTGACACGTCGCGCAACACGTGCAAAATTTCCACACACAAAAAAAATCTAGATATTTCATGGGATATTGTGCTGGTTTTTAATCTTTCAAATTCAATATAAGCAATATTTGCATTCTCAAACTGATTTCCAGAGGATTTTTACCTTTATAATAGGATTTTTAAAAATAATTTTATTAGATAGATTCATCACTTTTATGTCAAATTCTTAATTTTAATAAATAAATTCAATTAGAATAATAAGAAATGTTTAATTGAAACAACTGATTCAGTAGGTCACTGAATCATTAACTAAACTGATTCGTTCAAAACACAGATTCATTCAGTAACAAAGCACCGTTCTGTATTGTTTGGGGACACACAAAAAAAAACAAAAAAAAAAACAAGAAACTTTCTTGTTTACATTTTGTAATCAATAACACGTAAATTTGCAACTGTGAGAAATTCTGAGAAATGTCAGAATTTTTCACAATTATGAGAAAAAAAAAATCTAAATTCTGAGAAAAAAGATTAATTTGTTCATAACTGAGGAAAAGAGTCAGAATTCACAATTCAGAGAAAAAAAAAACTCAGAATTCTTAACAATTCTGAGAAAAAAAAACGGAATTCTCTACAATACAGAGAAAAGTCTGAATTTTTTACAATTCTGAGAAAATTCTTCACAATTCTGAGAAAAAAAAGTGAATTCTTTACAATTCTGAGAAAAAAAGTCTGGATTCTTTACAATTCAGAGAAAAAAAGTCTGGATTCTTTACAATTCAGAGAAAAAAAGTCTGGATTCTTTACAATTCAGAGAAAAAAAGTCTGGATTCTTTACAATTCAGAGAAAAAAAATCTGAATTCTTTACAATTCAGAGAAAAAAAAAAGTCAGAATTTTTTTTTACAATTCTGAGAAGAAAAGTCTGAATTCTTTAAATTCAGAGAAAAAAAAGTCTGAATTCTTTACAATTCAGAGAAAAAAAAGTCTGAATTCTTCTCAATTCAGAGAAAAAAAAGTCTGAATTCTTCTCAATTCTGAGAAAATTCTTCACAATTCAGAGAAAAAAAGTCTGAATTCTTTATAATTCAAAGAAAAAAGTCTGAATTCTTTACAATTCAAAGAAAAAAGTCTGAATTCTTTACAATTCAAAGAAAAAAGTCTGAATTCTTTACAATTCAAAGAAAAAAGTCTGAATTCTTTACAATTCTGAGAAAATTCTTCCCAATTCTGAGAAAAATGCAAATTCTCAACAATTCTGAGATTAAACGTCCATTTCAGAGAAAAAAAAAATCAGAACTGCAACTTTATAACTTTATAACATTTGTAAGAAAAAGGATGAAATGTAACAAAATATTAACTTTTTGTTAAATGAGCTGTTTCATAAGATCAATATAACATTTGCAATCATGCTGATATTCAGGAAAACAGCACTCGTTCATATGATATAAAAGTAAGACAAATTTCATGTGGGAAAAATGGCACTGTCTGTCTTGAATTTTGGGGGTATACCAACGTCATTAAATATGATGCAGTGAAAGCTGTTTGGTTTTTGCAAAGCGAGTGACATACTCTATAATGGCAGCTTGCACAGCATTAAACAATTACGATATTATTGTAGACCACACAGACAACATTTATGAAGGATTCGACTGTGACGGACAGACCTGGGACTTTGAGAACTCCACCACGTTGTAGCTGACGTTGTTGAGCAGGGCGAGCGAGTAAACACCCAGTCCTGCGTCTTTGGTCCTCCAGATCTGATCCAGGAGCTGAGCCAGTTCCAGCACTCGCCCCGCCGTATCCACGGCGATCAGCACGTTCCCGTCGCCGCGGAGGGTCTCCATGACATTGGCTGGAATAGAAGGTCAAATATCACATTCATCCAAAATAACAGCATTAGGAAGTCGGCTTCATTGCAGCAAATAAGTCTGATGACTAATCACCAAACTCATTTTACTGTTGGTTTAGTCTGAACTTACTGAGCAGTTGCTCGTCACGCTGTTTCCTGCGAGGCTGAACATACGAGGCGTTGAAGGAGTCCGTGATGAGGAGAGACGGTCTGCTGATGTTCTCCAGGGAGCAGCCGTTCAGATGACTGATCGGACACACCAAACATCATGTAAAAACTGCTTTACTCCACACCAGCATCAGAAATTAACCAGAATTTGGACAAAAACGGCAGAGAAAGTGGCAAAATGCCCCAGATATTTAAAATGTAGTTAATTTCATTTATTAAAGCTATATATCTATCTGATGTTGGTTTGATTTTGAATTAACAGTCATAATAGTTTTGACTTGAGCATTTATTAATTATTTTTATTATTTAAAGCTTTGTTAAAGATAACTTAATATTTCTAATAAATTTATCATTCAAATCATTTAAAATGTAATCACTCAAAATGTTTATTAAATATCTGAGGAAATAATATAAATGCATAATCAACACAAAAATAATATCATTAATTTTTTCATATTCAAATAATGTCAAATTGCTTACATTTTTTTATTTATTCATATTATTTATTAACATTATGACATACAATTTGAGATTGTCTGAATATGAAAATTTAAATAATTTTGTTTGTGTTGATTATTAATGTATAGGTGAATGTGTTTTTTTTTTCATATTTTCTCAAATAAATTGATATCTAATAAAAACATTTATAATTATATATTTGAGTTATTTGTTATTATATTTTGAGTTACATATTAATTAGTATTTGAATTTTATAATTGAGTGTTTATTTCACTTTATTAAAGCTACTTTTGTATCAAAAGTTTGGTTTGATTTTTAATTAACAGCCATAAGTGTTGTGAATTCAGCATTGATTAATTAGTTTATTAATTAGTAAATAATAAATATTATTTATTCGATCACAAATTATTATTTGAGAAAATAGCATTAAAAAATGTATTTGGCAAAACAGTGCATTGTGTGTTTTTATTGGGTTAGGAGAAAAAATACCTCTGAATATCGAATCCAGGGTGCAAATATTGGCTGTTAATACATGAAACTTTCTGATACATATTAATTTTATCTCCAGGTGATTTCTTTCACACTTACATCTCCCTCTTGTGGTTGAAATCCACACCATAGATGATCTCTTCCTCTCCGTCCTTCACTATTTTCCAGATAGTGCCACCGATCATGTGACCCGCAGGAAGTGGGGTGATGGACAGACCGTGACCTTTTCCTATTCGTTAATAAATTATGAGTAACTTTCAAGATGTCCAAAAGAACACATCATCATGCTTTTGGATTATTAAAGCTTCGTAATGTCTCTTTTTGCACATGTGAATGAGGACGTTTCTCACCTTTCAGGTTGACGATCTGAGAGTATTTCAGTTGCTGGATTTTGTCAAAAGCTGAATCGACGTCATCCAGTGTGAACAGACTGAAATCTTCTGTGTTGTGTCGAGACTATGAGATCAAATAAGATGGAACAATTAATATTTCATCAACGCTTCAAAGTGAGAAGTATCGAACACTACAAAATCTAACAACAAGTCTATGATGCATCATAAATCTCTGTCAAAGTAAAATCATTTTAATAAAGTGCAGTTACTTCATGTTATCACATTTCGTCTAATATGTCACATCTAAATCTATTAAATCTGACTTTATTTTCATGATAATCAAGTACATTTTAGCCCCTAAATTCCCATCCTGAAAAAATGCTTTATCATTACTGTAATGTGAAAATAATTTCAATAATAAATCATTTTAACTGTACTTCCTTTATGCTGATTAAAATTTTTACTATAGCAAATCACCACTGGGAATAATGGGAATTCAGCTCAAAAGGTAAACATCTGGATGCATTACAGTAATAGGTAGTTTTGGGGGAAATGTGCATTTTTTATTGGTCCTTTAATTGGATTTATTTTCCTTACGCAAAAAAATAAAAAAAATCAACAATAATAATAATAATAATAATAATAATAATTTATATATATATATATATATATATACACATTTTAGGGTAATGCGACCTGGACATGTTTTTTTTTGTATTATTATTATTATTTTTTTTTTTAGACAATCTCTCAGAAACAATCACTAAAAGTTTTTTTTTTTTTTTTTTTTTATTATCAACAATCTCAAATTTTATCTCATAACTTTTATATTGAAAAATAAAAAATAAATAAATTTAATTTAATTTATTTAAAAGAAACAGCTATTTTTTATTATTGTTAAATAATTAATTTTCTTAAAATTTTGACATGAAAAGGGTTTGAATATGAAAATTCTAATTATTGTATGTTTGTGTCGATTATTAAAGGGATACTCAATCCCAAAATGAAAATTTTGTCATTAATAACTTACCCCCACATCGTTCCAAACCCGTAAAAGCTTCGTTCATCTTCGGAACACAATTTAAGATATTTTGGATGAAAACCGGGAGGCTTGTGTCTGTCCCATAGACTGCCAAGTAAATAATAGTGTCAAGGTCCAGGAAAGTATGAAAATCATCATCAGAATAATCCATCTGCCATCAGTAATTCAACCGTAACATTATGAAGCGATGAGGATACTTTTTGTACATGAAGAAAACAAAAATAACAACTTTATTCAACAATTGAATTAAGTCGTCATTTTTGTTTTCTTCACATACAAAAAGTATCCTCATCGCTTCATAATGTTCCGGTTGAATCCCTGATGGCAGATGGATTATTCGTAGGGCTGTGCAAAAAATCGAATGCGATTTTCATGCGCATCTCCTCAGTAAAGATGCTCCTGTGATTAGTAGTATATCTCCAGCATGTGCGTTCAGATCAGGATTGCAAGGTTTTCAAAACAAAACCTGCCCAACTGCTTCTCAAAACTAGTCCAATCGCGTTTCGTACCGGGCGATAAAAATACACATTTTTGGCAGGGTTCCCTTGGTAATATTCACATTTTAGGGGCTAAATATCACGCTATTGGTATTGGGGTCGCTTTAACCCGCGAACATGAAAAACAACCGCAGACTTGGCAACACTGGTTCAGGTGGAGCGGCATTTACTACACAGAGCCGTAATTCACTGACAATCTACACAAAATCAATTTTAAAATCGCAGGCAATTCTTTGTTGATTTTGAAAGCGATTCTGTGTAGCTTGTCGGTAGACCACGGCTCTGTGTAGTAAATGCCGCTCCATCTGAACCAGTGTTGCCAAGTCTGCGGTTGTTTTTCATGTTCGAGGCAATTTTTTTTTGTGTATTGTTTTTCATGTTTGCGGGTTAAAGCGACCCCAATACCAATAACGTGATATTTAGCCCCTAAAATGTGAATTTTACCAAGGCAACCCCGAACCCCGGGATGCAATTTTTATCGGGGAACCTCCTGGAAACGCGATTGAGCTAGTTTTGGACTAGTTTTGAGAAGCAACTGGGCAGGATTTGTTGTGAAAACCTGGCAACCCTGATCTTAACGCACGTGCTGGAGATATACTACTAATAACAGGAGCGTCTCTACTGATGAGATGCGCATGAAAATTGCATTCGATTTTTTGCACAGCCCTAATTATTCGGACAGTCACAAGCCTCCCGGTTTTCATCCAAAATATCTTAAATTGTGTTCCGAAGATGAACAAAGCTTTTACAGCTTTGAAACAACATGGGGGTAAGTGATTAATGACAAAATTTTCATTTTGGGGTGGAGTAACCCTTTTAATGTATATGTGAATGTGTTCATTTTTGTTTGAGTTTTATGTGATTTTCATCATATAAATGCTGCCACGAACGGTCATGGCCTTTCCTTGTAAGTGACTAATTTGACACAGTTAAGAAGAACCGTATTTCAAAGTTATGAGCTAATGATAATCAGTGCTTCTTTTGAAACCGGTCCACCTCACCTGATAGAGATCGTACATGAACATCTGGCCCATCTTGTAGACGGGGATGGTGGCGTAGATGGTGCAGTTGAGCCCCAGCTTGCCCACAGCGTACGGTAAAGCGCCCAGATGCAGATGATCGGGGTGAGAGAGCAGCACTGCATCCACCTGATGCACATACCTGACAGACACAGCACAGGAAATACACATCACATACAGGAAGTGATCTCAATAACACCACCTCACTGTCCAAAGATCGTACCTCTTCAGGGAATCTATGATGTCCATGGAGAAACTTTCATCCCAGCCACAATCCAGCAGGAAGCGGAACTCGTCCACCTGTAACAGGTAACACAGAGCCGACTCCTCCTGGACTCCGGAGAGAGCCGTCAGCTTGATAATGGACGTCATTCTGCCGTCTGAAATATTTTAAATCAATCATTCAGTACTACCGTAGTTTTATAAATATTGGTAAAACCACGGTATTGTAATGGCACCACAATGGAAAACCATTTAAATGGCAAGAATACATTACCATAATCATGATATCTCATTATACTTATCCAAATACTATGGTAATATTATCTAAAACCAGCCAATTATGATACAATAGTAACGAATATGCAAAAAAAAAAAAAAAAAAAACTACAGAACTATAAGTTCAGGACACAGATTGAGGCAGAAGGGCAAAGAATGAATGAACTGAATATTCATAAACCTTCATCCATGATACAGTAACTCTACAGTAACTTTCAGAATAATCTGAACTCGATGAAAACACAAAGCAGCCAAACCATTGAAGAGATTTACTTTAAAAACTGACTTGCTTTATGTACATTAAAACGTGCATACCCGTGTCTCGTTATGTTACTTTTGATCTCAGCAGGTTTGGTCAATATTAAGTGGCGGAAATCGCTGAAAAATCATCTTAAATTCATGGTAACGTGATGTTTCAGATCGACGGCGTGAGAGAAGCAGCCATTACTGCCGCTGCAAACGTCACTGGACTCTACCACTGACGACAAAAAGGGGGCGCTTACAAACACTTAATAAAAGTCTCATAATGCGTATAGTGAAAGACACATGACTCACTTTTGATTATACCATAATAAAATCCAATCTATTAAATCTATCTCTAAACCGTAGGTTTTGATGAGAAAAGTACAGTTTAAAAGAAAAATGTCTGGATGTAATAGTAATAATTCTTCAGACTTTCTACTATCAAACTGAAACAAAACAAAACATATTAGAATTTTTTGAACATTTATTATTATTATTATTTTTTTTTTTTTTTTTTTTTTTTTATTTTTATTATATCTCACCTATATCAATGTAGCATATTTAAAAAAAATAAAAATAAAAATAGAAACGTTTTAATGTTGTGGAAGGGAAAATTAGCACCTCCCCTTGATAGTTGGTACAGTCCTGCTAATGCTGCTGTGCTAATAACACACAGAGGAAACTAACGGAAGGTAAATTACTTTAAATAAATATATATTCAATTAATAAACGTGTTTTATACTTAATTGTGAGTATTAAAGTTAAGTAAACGTTTATAAGAGTTTTCTGCAGACGTAATGGTATTAAAATCCCGTGTTTATGTGAGGACAGTAACAGATAGTGTGGACTCAGGCCCGGAGCAGTCACCTTTACATCAACACAAACATTTATATAAGTGACGATTGCTTTCATTATGACGTTTATATTTCGATGTTCCATTTAATCATTGAACTCAATGTATGTCTGTTTGCGGTAACACTTTACAGTAAGGTTTATTAGTTAACTAAGCATGAACTAAGCATGAATAATACTTCTACAGTATTTATTAATCTTAGTTAATTTCAACATTAACTAATGCATTATTAAAAACAAAAATTGTGCTTGTTAACATTCTCTAATGCACTGTGAATTAACATGAACGAACAGTGAACAAGTGATTTTTTTTGACTTAACATAAAAAAAAATACTGTAATAAATGCATTGTTTGTTAATACATTAACTGTTGGAAGCTTATTGTAAAGTGCTACCGTGTTTTCTTTAATCACAGGCATCATGGTGAACTTCGCAGCAGCAGTCCGTGAGCACTGGGTCAATATCCTGGTCCCCCTGGGTTTCGTGATCGGGGTTTATCTGGACCGATGGAATGACCAGAAACTCACGGCGTTCAGGAACAAGAGTGCTTTATACAGCAGGTCACACCACTTCTTATAAAGGCGTCTTAAAACCAGAGCGTGTCTTTATAAATAAAGTATTTCTGAATCTGTAACTTTCTGATTTCAGGGAACTGAAGCCCGGTGAGGAATACACCTGGAAGTGAGACTCCTGCATATTTATTGGACCCTCTGTCCACCGTGTTTCTGATTGCAAGCGTGTTGGCGCAATAAATTTTGCATTTAGTTCCATAAGTAGTTTTTTTTTTTATTGAATGCTTATTTAGTTTTTTAAAAGGTTTTTTTTTTTATAGATCTAGAAACCTTACTGACTGATGTTTTAGTGCACTTCCGGCAAATATGGAAAAAATAAAGGGTCTCAATTAAATATGTGCAGTTTCACATGATTAGTGCAAATTGTCACATGACCAGAGCAGTTTATTTCCTGTTTGCACCTTGAGAAGATGATGGCTGCATCAAAGTTCCAAAACTAAAGGCTAGTAAAGTATGTCATCATAAAGATATGACAAAGATTTTTGGTAAACATGTTCTTTAGGGTGTCTAGTATTAATATATGCATTCACATATATTTAGTTTGTTGAGTTTGATCATAGAAGGAGTAAAATGTTGATGGTCACAATAGTGACCGGTGGGATAACAGTGAACTTAGGTATACAATATAAATCCAGTTGCAGTTGCTGGTGAAAATGACAATAAAATGTTGCATTGACAAAATATTGCACTAAACTAAAAATTCAAATGTTACAAAAAATTACAATAATGTTGTTTTTATACTCAAAGCATTAATATAAAAATTTGATGTTATATTTCACAAAAAAGTAACTTTTTTTTTTTTTTTTTGTCTCAATGTTCCTATCAATGTTGCATAAGGTTTTTTGTATGCATAATAGTAACCCTAGAATGTGATCAAACTGTTTAAAATAGCTGGGCTAAGACATACAACCATTTTTATGACTGCAGAAATATGTTCATTTAGTACTCACCTTATCCCTGTGACCGAACATAAAACAATTTTTCACACACTTTTCCAAAAAATTTTTTAAAAAAAATTATTGATTATTTCAAAGGGTTACTAATGACACATCATTTGGATATTTTCATGTCTGGGAACAATTTGGGATTAAACGGATTAAGGACGAGTGATGGGAGATTTTATAAGTTGGCTGGTTTCTATTCAGTCCAAACTCCCGCTCCACATCAGAGTCATCAGGTTATTAAATGTCAAATATGTCCTGATTTGATGTGTTTTTGCTGAAACGTATGTTTTGATAATTTCACATAATTTTGATTTCCTATCTGGCTTTACTTGGCCTGTTAAGAAAATTTGGCCAAAATAATACCTGCTGTAATAACCTTTATATATATATATTGGAATGCAATAGCATATGTGACCCTGGAGCACAAAAGCAGTCTTAAGTCTCTGGGGGATATTTGTAGCAATAGCAAAAAAATACATTGTATGGGTTAAAATTATAGATTTTTCTTTTATGCCAAAAATCATTAGGATATTAAGTAAAGATCATGTTCCATGAAGATATTTAGTAAATTTCCTACCGTAAATATATCAAAACTTAATTATTGATTAGTAATATGCATGGCTAAGAACTTCATTTGGACAACTTTAAAGGAGATTTTCTCAGTATTTTGATTTTTGCATGTCCCATCATAAACCATACATCAATGGAAAGCTTATTTATTCAGCTTTCAGATGATGTATAAATTTCAATTTCAAAAAATTGACTCTTAGGACTGGTTTTGTGGTCCAGGGTCACACATGTAGTTAGAAGCCACCAATGCTAAACTGTTTTTGCACTGGTGTAACTATAACAGACGGAACGAATTTATAAGTGTTTGTTTTTCCCAAAATGTATGGATGGCCTTTTCAATGTATAGCAACATTTTAAGCTCAATTTGAGCAATTCTGTATACACACATACAAATTTGTTTCATTTATTTATTTTCAGACTTACCATAACTGGTCAACAGGATAAAGAAACTTCAAAAATACACTTGGTTTGCTTTCTAAAGATGTTTTATACATAGTGTAGTTACAACAGATGATAAGCATATGACACAAAACACTGGTTTTATTCAGCTGTCAAAGGTTCGGCTGTGTGGATCAGTCCCTTCTCAAAGAGCAGCTCAGCCAGAGACATCTGCAAAATGACATTAATTTCAAACTCACTATAATATACACGCATTAATATATAAAAACAGTTTGAACAGGTCATGAATGGCTAAAGTCCTTAAGTATAAAACAAATGCATGCAGTACCTTTGCCTCCATTGTCTCACAAGGCAAACTGGCCACAGAAACAAACTTGGGATATGAATGAATCAGAAACTCCATGGCATCTATGTGCTGTTAAAGAGAAACACGGTCAGTCAAATACTGAAAGACGGTCAAAGCTGCAGTCATTTCAGACAAGAGCACGTGTTTACCTCTGCTTTCATCTCAGTGCTCTTGGGTTCTTCTTTATGATAGACTCTAGAGTTCTCAGAAGTGTAAAAAAGAGACACAGTGTCTCCATCACTGCACAACCTATCAAAACATGTTATTTTAATACATTAAAATACTATTTATTACAACAAACTGAATGTATATCTTATGAATGTATATGTTCTCTCATCACATTCAGTTCAGGATACAAATTCACTTTATGCAACTTACAATACCAGACTGAGAAGACTGATCAGGTTTATATAAAATACTGTGTATTGGTACCTTGCAGCTCCGGCCCCTAAGAGTCTGATTTGGGTTTGGCCCTTCAGTTGAACAGTCACATCAAGGGCCTCACCGTCTCCCCATCGAGCAGGAGCCCCGTACACACTGCTGGCCTTCTCCTCTACAAAACACACACAAATGCATTTTACTGAATGAATATTTGAATTTTAATCCTATGGAATGTAATAGCGAGTTTTATTTCCCTCAAAATTCTTACTTTTTCCTTACAGTTCTTGAGTGTATATTTCACAAATTCATACTTTTCTTACAATTCTGATATGAATTATGAGATACAAACTCAGAATTGTGAGATTCTGAGGAAAAAAGTCACAATTGTGAGTTAGCAAAGAAGCGAGAAGAAAAGTCATTTACAAAAAAAAAAAAAAAAAAAAAAAAAACAATTATGAAATATAAAAGAATTGTGAGATGTAAATTTAAAATTCTGAGAAAAAAAAGCCAGAATTGGGGAACGCAAACTCAAAATTCTGAATAAAAATTTTGCATTGTAGGATTTTAAATTAAAATTTTTGGGAAAAGGAGTTATTATTTGTAAATGTAAAGTGAAAATTAAAAGAAAAAAGTCAGAATTGCAAGATATAAACTCAAAATTTAGACAACAAAAATTCATAATTGTGAGATTTAAATAGAAAATTATGAGAAAAAAGTCAACTGTGAGATGTAAACTGAAAATGTAAAGAAAAAAAGTCAGAATCGCAAGATATAAGCTCAAAATTCAGAGAAAAAAGTCAGAATTGGGGAATGTAAACTCAAAATTCTGAATAAAAATTTTGCATTGTAGGATTTAAACTCAAAATTCTGAGCAAAAGAAGTCATAATTGCTAAATGTAAAGTGAAAATTAAAAGAAAAAAGTCAGAATCGCAAGATATAAACTCAAAATTTAGAGAAAAATTGTGAGATGTAAAGTGAAAATTCTGATAAAAAAAGTCTTAATTGTGAATTGTAAACTCAAAATTCCAAGAAAAATTTCAGAACAGTGAGATGTAAACTCAAAATTTTAAACATGCAATTTGGAGATATAAACTCACAATTCTGAGATAAATACTGAGATGAGAGATTTACAGTAACATACAGTATAAAACAGATTGTATCACTGCAATATCTGACACAACACAAATACCTGATGAACTCTTATTTCTGTAAAACTGGTATATATTTAGACATTTATCAGACAAACCTTTACTGAAACTTACAGAACTGGTTTAAGTTTATATGTCTGACCTTTCAAAAGGGATATTTTAAAGAAAAGCACCGCAGCTGTCCTTGAGTAGAGGTGTTAGTGTGAGACTCACCAGCGCTCAGCACCGGCGGAAGGCAGTCGTGCAGGAAGTCTCTGGCTTTCTGATCCACAGCAGCATCGACTGGCGCATACTTGACCAGTTTCTTCAGCAGGCCCTCGATATGTGCAATGAATTTGTCTCTCCGTGGGTCTTCCTGCTCACACGCACAAGTGATCTGTGTGTCGCTACAGCTCAGGAACGAACTGCCTGTGTATTAATGAAGCAGAAACACGCGTACCTTCTCAGAGTTCTGCACTCCCATGAACTGAAGGTAATCGAGCGGCAGTCCCTTCCTGAACTCAACGTCTTCCTCCATCGCGATCTCCAGAGCCGCTGGCTTCAACTGCAAATCAAATACATCCACTGGAGTGATGATATCTAATCAGGCTGACTCTTACATAGAAATATCTAGTTCACATTTCACAGGAAAGGGGGATGTTAAGTGTGCTTGATTCATTTTGTGAGATTCGCTTATCACGCGACATCCATCACTGATTCTTTCGGATTCATTTACAGCACAGACTCAGAAGTGAAGGGTCGTACTTTGAGGAGCAGGTCTCCCCAGCTGTTCCTCTGGTAGGAGGAGACGGTGATGTGCATCGAGTGAGCGTCAGGCAGACAGTCACCCTGATGAATGAAGCCACGAGGAAAATACAGCAGATCGCCAGCTTCCAGAACCACGTCCATGATGGGCTGCCCGATCTCGTCCTGACTGAAATTAGCTTGAGGAGAAATGCATCAGAGAGAGAGTTTATCCCCTTTATAATTTATACAACACTTCTTGATATGACCAGCCATGTATATAAAGACTGTACTTACGACTGGACACCAGTGGCAACACTTCATCTTCAGATCTGAGGGACGACAGATGTACAAAAATATTTTTTTTTATGGACATGACAGCTGAAGTTTAGAGGACTACTTCACCCAAAAATTTAATTTTGCAATTTACTCACCATCATGCCATCCAAGATGTAGATGAGTTTGTTTCTTCATGGGAACAGATTTGGAGAAATGTAGTATTGCATCACTTGCTCACTGCAAGTGAATGGGTGCCGTCAGAATGAGAGTCCAAACATCTGATAAAAACATCACAATAATCCACACCACTCCACTTCACAAGACATTAACTGATGGACTGGAGTGGTGTGGATTATTGTGATGTTTTTATCAGATGTTTGGACTCTCATTCTGACGGCACCCATTCACTTGCAGTGAGCAAGTGATGCAATACTACATTTCTCCAAATCTGATGAAGAAACAAACTCATCTAAATCTTGAATAGCCTGAGGGTGAAAACATTTTCAGGAAATGTTCATTATTGGTTGAACTATTACTTTAAAGCATAACTGATCACTCACCGAGGGTTGTACACTCTCCAGTGCTTTTTGCCCTCCAACTGCAAAATGAATGCCTCTATATCGTCATAGTGAGGAGCAAAACCCTGCGTCCTCGCTGGTGTCAGATATCTGGAAATCATGTTACAGTTAAAAGCTAACCGCCAGAGATTTTAACAAGAATGTAATAAAATAGTGTTTCTGAATCGTCACATACACATTTGCGCCCGCCATACTGCCAAACTTCTCCTGAAGAATAGAGAGCACTTGCCACACAGTGGAGGAAAACGCTTGAGGATTGAGCATTCGGAGAGAACAGCCGCTCTGACAACAGAAGAAAAAACACATCTGTGAATACACTTCACACTTAAACATTGAGGCTTTACAGAAGTGTTATTTATACTGCAATGAAAGTTCTCCTCATTTTAATTTGAAATGTTTGCATGACAGCATATCTTGAGCTTTATGCTGCTGTATTGTGTAGTTTGATGTTGAAAGGATTTTCAAATGTTTTAGAATGACGTCTCTTCTGCTCAACAAGGCTGCGTTTGTTTGATCATAAATGCAGTAAAAACAGTAATATTGTGAAATATTATTAAAATTTAAAATAACTGTTTTCTATGTGAATATATTGTAAAATGTAATTTATTCCTGTGATGCGCAGCTGAATTTTCAGCATCATTACTCCAGTCTTCAGTGTCACATGATCTTCAGAAATCATTCTGTGTTAGGGAACTGTACCTCATAAAAATCCCACACCGTGTACGGCAGAGCTCTTCCTGGAGGATTGTGTGTCTCTCTTTTTCCGTTTGTGTAGCTCGTCACGTCCAGGTTCACTCCATACTGAACATCATTCTGAACAAACCGCTGATCATTACATCTGACAGTGACATTAGAGACACTGATTCTTTCTAAATCATAGAATAAAACTGCTTACATTTCTCAAGATGCGGTCAAACTCAGCCGTCGAAAAGAGTCCTTTGTAATAGTCTGGATTCTGTCGTTGGATAAGAATCGGTTTCTTTTCCCAATTCTCTCTGTAATGTGGAAAGAACAAGACCTGTGTATCACCTTTGATCCAAAGCGACAGTCACAGCAGTCGCGTTCACAAGACCCGGAAGAGAAGACAATGCTGAATAAAGTCTTAATTTTTGTTCTTTTTGGACCAAAATGTATTTTCAACACTTCAAAAAATTCTAACGGCCCCTCTGATGTCACATGGACTACTTTGAAGATGTTTTTATTACCTTTCTGGACGTGGACAGTATACCGTACATACATTCTCAATGGAGGGTCAGAAAACTCTCGCACTAAATCTAAAATATCTTAAACTGTGTTCCGAAGATGAACGGAGGTCTCACGGGTTTGGAACGACATGAGGGTGAGTCATTAATGACATCATTTTAATATTTGGGTGAACTAACCCTTTAATCAACTTTAATTCTGGCTGTAAAGCAGCTCTACAGAAGACCATATAACCAATACTCAGCTCAATGCTGACTCAGTTCTATGCAAGCTCTTTTTCCATCACAGAATGACAAAATTAAAAAAGTTTTTACTTTTTATCTCACAATTTAGACTTTTTGACTTTTTTTCCTCAGAACTGCAAGATATAAACACAGAAACTGCAAGATATTAACTTGAAATTCAGAGAAAAAGAGTCTGAATTGTGAGATATGAACTCAGAATTCTGACTTTTTTCTCAGAATTCTGATTTTAAAACTCGCCGTTCTGTTTTTGTGTTTCTACCACAGTAATTGCTACTTTTTACCTCACAGTTCTGACTTTTTTTCTCCCAATTGCAAGTTTATAACTCACAATTCAGACTTTCCAGTTTATATCTGAGAAGAAAAGTCAGAAGTCAGAATTAGGTCAGATATAAACAAGCGACTGTGAGTTAAAAAGTTACAATTATCTTTTTATTTTTATTTTATCCAGTGGTGAAAACAAGCTTCTATACAATTTAGTTCAATAACGGTGACAATGTTACAAAATGCATTCTCTCACACCTGAAGAAGCTCTTGTCTTGGACGGGGTGAATAATCCACTGGAACAGTCTGTTAGCTCTTTCTCTGCTGTTGTTGACCTTCGCCAGATCCGTCAGGAGCACATCAAGAGCTGGACTGTCAAATCCTTCACCGTTACGTGTCTCACAGTCATTCTGCTGGAAAAACACAAGATCATGAGCTTCAAAACTCAGATGCTCCTGTATCTGTCATCGTACGGTTAGACACTTACAGCTTTAGATTTCTCCTCATCACTGCTGCTGAGCTTCATACTGGACTTCAGAAGTCTCGTTCTTTTCTTTTTATTGGATTTCTTGTTTGGTTGGATGCCATTCTCCTTCTTTTTGATTTTCTTCGCTGGCGGAGCGTTTGCCTGAAAGGCAGAAGTCATGCAATTACATTTACAGCCCTCACAAAAAATGGTGGTAATACCATTGTACTCTTTTATTTAGACCCCCAAATGTCATCACCCTGGAAGCTAAAGGGCAGCTATATATTTTCATGAATAAAGACCACATTTATACAGTGGAAAACTAATATTACAAATACACATTATTTTCTATTATGTTAATTACTGTATTGTATTGTACTGTTAGATTTATTACAATCAATTTAATTTTCTATATTTTTACACTGTTTGTCTAACCTTTTTCACACACACCCAGTTTGAAAACCCTGATAATATCTGAGTAAGAATATTTGAATGAGTGTATACCAGTTTTTTTTTTTAATGATTATTATATTTTTTATATAGTTTCATTTAAATGGTAGCTAAAGACTGCTGTTTTGTTAGCGAGAGAACAGAGAAGTTTTTTTTTTGTTTTTTTTTTCAAAGTATGTACAGTATATTCTATAGTCAGCGTGTATTCATTATATTAGAATGCAGTACTGATTAGCTTAATGAACAACTTTGAAATGATGGTTATGTTCCCTCGTAAAAAAGTTTTTTTTTTTTTTTTTAAATGCAATTCCTCATAAGCATCCGTTTTACCCGCACCTGTGGTTTTGTTCCTCCTGATAATGACTGATAAATAGATAATGCAGACATGTGTTTTCTTTCCATGGCTCAGATGTGAGGAGCAGCAGACATCAGACACATGAGCGCATTTCTTCTGCTGGAGTCAATACTGACTACCAGCGCTCACATTGCCACCTACAGGTCTGGAGCTGCAAATACATGTTTCAAACAATCTCCTCTCACTAGATCCGCCCGTTTATAATACATCAAACACGCAAACACACGATTATCAGTAAGTTAATTATTATAAATTCATTTTATGCCGATATAATACCAAAAACATATTTGTGAACATACTCTCGCGCCCTCCGCTCTGAGCGCTAGATGGCAGCACGCGCACGCGCTCGCGCGCTCCTGGTTCGCCGTCGCGCACGCGCATAACGCCGCTCGCTGTCTGTCTGCTGTTGGAGCGCGTACGCGTTTTGCTGCACATCAGAGACGGAACGTCTTCGGCAGCCGTTTACCGGGCCGTTTCTGTCCGTTACCGACGCCATGGACACGCCGAGGAGCTGAAGTGCTTGAGGACCGACGTCATTTCTGATGGATTTATCCTGAGGTAACTTACTGTAAAATAACGGTTGTGTCGTTCGAAAGCGGGTCGGTTAGCAGCGGCTAACATCAAACATACAGCTGCAGAAAAACATTACTGATCTCAAATTGGTAGTATTATAGTTGTGATATTGCTCTAAGATGAATAACATCGGTGTTTAGCAGGGATGTGTTTGATTTTTAGATCTCTGTGTGTGTAAAGTACTGCAGGGAATCAGTGTAACGTTAAGTTGGTCATTTAAACGCCGCGTTGAACAAATCAGACTCCCCTAAACAACAAATATCACACACACTCATCTCATAAATATTAAGAACATTTAATCTGATCACCAATATCAGACACTTTCTGATCCTGACATTAATTCCTAACATCTTCCCTGATCAATAATATCAGAATCACACTGATCTGATTTATTAATATATAGCATGCTATCTAATATCTATCAATATCAGACACTGTTGTTATTTCTAACTTCTGCTCCGATTAATAATATTGTTCACACTCTTATCTGCTCATAACGTTTGATATGTTCAATAATATTAGACAGACACTGATATGAGCTATTATTCATATGTAACATTTCATCATCTGATTAGCAATAGCAGGCACTCTTTAATCTAGTAATTAATTTATAACACCTAATCGATCAGCAATATCAGATACAGTCTAATTTTGAAATAATGATGATCAATAATAACAGACAGTGAACAGATATATTGTAATACAGACACACTGAGGATGTAATGACTCTCTTAATAACCTGATTTGTTTTTTTTTTCATATTTAGAATTGATATTGATTTCATTGATATTGAATATTACATGCATGCATGCTGCTGCTATGATCTGATCTCACTTGACAGACTCCCAATATCAGATTTGTTCTTAATCAAAGTTTGACTCAGAGATCAAACCCTTACAATAAGCTCTGCACATTATGAAGATCAGATTCTGAATTTTAACATAAGATATCTTCAGATATTAAATCATACCTGATATTGTTGATTAGAACATATTGTATCTGGTAACGAGTGTCCGAGTGTTATATTCTTTTCACATATTCTGAATAGAAGACATTATAAATATCTGTGAATGATCGTTTTGTCAGATCACCATGGTGATATTGATTAGATCCAATCAGGAGATCTACATCTGGTATTCAGAGCCTGTCCAGCCGGTCATCTGTGTGACGAATTTGGAGGAACAGATGTGTTCGTCTCTGATGAGTTGTGTTGAGGTGGTCAGTGATTGTTTAGCGTGCTGACCAGTTCTGTGTTTGTGTAAATGAGCTGTTTTCCTCCTAACCCATCTGTGAAGGTTATAACCCATTGCATGTTTTATTTGTGAAGGAAAATAAAGATATTTTGTCTCTCTGCCCTGATAATGGGAGACCATCTGTGCGATGCACTGCCAGTTCAGGCGTGACTAAAACAAATACTAAATCACCAAACCGTTTTTAGTCTTACAGCTCTCATTATAGGCGTAATGTGCTTTAGATGTGTGGAGTCTTTAATTTTGCATTTATTTGTATACTAAAGAAGGGTTTCTGCCGATCTTAAAATCTTAATTTGCCCTTCCAGAAATTAAGGCCTTAAAAAGGTAAGAGTAGCACGTCATTGTGGAATATCTTTCTCAGTATTTATGTCTTGTTTTCCAATACAATTATCTAAATTTCCTTAAATCAAGATACATTTACTTGAGTTGCAAAATGAAGATATTACGTCACAAAATTAAATGAGTTTATGCTTAAAACAAGAGCAATAGCTGTCAGTGAGATATGAAAATATGTTTTCAATTTGAATTAAGTTGATTTTTCAGAGCCCATTCACAGAAAAAACAACAACTTAATTTGAATCATTTTCTCAGAAAGACATCTTATCTTAGGTAATTTTGCTTTTCATGTAAATGCATCTTGATTTAAGAATCTTTAGACATTTTCAGTTGAAAAAGTACTTTTTTTTGCAGTGCTATCAAAAGCTACAGTAAAAGTTATTTACATAATCTAGTGTTTGGGAGCATATTCTTTGGAAATGAATTAAAAAGTATGGAGATCTGTTGTTCTAATTCTGAAGTGTTGCTATTATAACTTGTGAGCTTCTAGACATTTACATTTAGAGAACTTATAGATGTATTGTTTCCCTTCAATTTATTCCCTATATCTTCTTTACTTGGTCTTAAAGGAATAGTTCACCCAAAAATGAAAATTTACTGAAAATTTCTTCACCCTCAGGCCATCCAAGATGTAGATGAGTTTGTTTCTTCATCTGAACAGATTTGGAGAAATGTAGCATCAGATCACTTGCTCAGCAATGGATGCTCTGCAGTGAATGGGTGCCGTCAGAATGAGAGTCCAAACAGCTGATAAAAACATCACAATAATCCACAAGTAATCCACATGAAATACAAGTCCTCTGTCCATAGCAGGGCTCGAAATTACGACCATTTTGATTGCATATGCTCCAAAAATGTAATCTGTGCGACCCCAAAATATGTTTGGGAGCATTTGGGCAAGTGCACATAATTGTTGTGGTGCGACCTGCTGTAAGACGATACAGTGACCGCTCCACCAGTTTATCCAATGTTACATAGGCTAATCAAATAAGCTTCATCATTACATTCTTAACTTTTAATGCGTATTTTAGATTTGTTATATTAGCCATCATTTACTCCCTTTCGCTGCACTCAGTTGTCACGTGACAGGGGGCTAACTCGGAAACCGACCGTTTTTTGTTTTATTTCAACCAATCTTTGTTCTGGACTTGGACAAACTGGATTTTTTTTTTTTTTGTCCCAACGAACTCTTTTCTGAAATTGCGAAGTCTGTAAACAGCCGTTAACAGAGGCCAGACACGCTGAAGACGGACGCAAAGAAAAGAAAATACTGATCACTATGTGCAAAATATAGAAAGAAAATCCTAAATACTGAATTGGTAGTGGGGGGTTAAATGAATGTATTTCTGAGGGTAACCGATTGTCTTGAGAAAAGTTTAAATGACATTTTCTTCTCATCTTGCCTCTGTATATTGCATATAAAGAACAAAGCTGTACCCAAGGAAACACTGTATCTGCTGTTCCATCAGCGCCACCTGCTGTTAGAGAGTGAATCTGCATCTCATTCAGATGGTCTGCTGTTTGTTTTGTGCAGATGTTTTATGTTGCATAATTTCACAAAATTAAAGTCAGGCCTGTTTTTGATTAAGATTTTCAAATAATACATTCTAATTTGCATCTGAAACTGCTCATGTGTGCAGAATCTTTGTTTGGATCATGATTAAAATGCTGTGGTTGTCTCTTATTATAAATGGATACAGATACAGACTGTAATAGACCAAATAAACGTCTTGTTCATTTTCATTTTTATTGTCTCTCTAAATTTTATTGGTGCTCCTAACTTCTTGAAGTTGGGATTACCAGTTCAACTACCAAGTAAAAAAGTTGAAAGTGGAAAAGTTGTCTTGTCTGAATCAGGAGCGAAATATGCACAAATCAAGCACTGTTTACAAGCTAAAACAGTTCTAAACAAAACTTTTGGTGGATTTTAATATGGATTGACTTTTTCCTGAAGGAAGTGTTATTATGCATTATTGACTCTTGTTTTGTTCAGAAGTATTGGCTTATAGTTAAACACCTTGAGGATGGATTTGTTTCTTTATAAAATCTTTTGGGATGAACTATTTCTTTAAAAATGTCTTAATTTTTCCTCCATAAAACTTGCAGAAACTCTTTTGCATGCCACAATGAAGCTCGGAGGGATTTTGGACGTGTGCCCCTTACGGTCTATGTAGGATTCTAGTCTAAACTTTATGGAAATAGACATTGCTTTTCTGTTGTCCTGGGTCATTGTTGTTACTGTAGTTTGAGCATAATGCAGTAACTCCCTGCAGGCAAAGGAACAATCACGCTGGCTCTTCTCTCGCTATCCGTCACTGTCCAGCGGTGTGGGTATGCAGAGGTCTGGCAGCTGTTACTAGGGTCTTAAGATTTTACCAGTGTTAAATCTGTGATCCGGCATAAGGCTGGGAAAGGGCCTGCTGCTCAGGATGGATAACGCTGCTGGGATTTGACTTATTTGGATCAGGTGCTGAATGTGGCAAATGCCATGTGGGAATTTGTTGGTTTGTTTTGCTGCAATGAAGTTGAATTGTTAACTTAATAGAGTCACGTTTCCCTCATAATAAACACCCTGATGTTGGCATATATCACTAATAAATGGGGGAATGAGTCTCATGACTAATTTCACAGATCTATTCTGAGTTCTGCTTGACAAAGCTGTTTCTGTGTTGAAAAACTGCATCTTAGAAAACTGCCCTAATTGTGAACAAAGCAGCCACTTCACTAATTCAGTCTGATCTGAATTCATTTATTCTAGTTTGATCTGTTCGGTATTTGCCTGAATCTGACGTTCTCTGTTTGAACCTGATGTGCTATACTTCTCTACTTTAGTGTGAGTCTTTTTTGCTCTGTTTTGGTGTTTGGCAGAAGCTAATGTATCACGCCATATTTCCTCAGCACAGACTTCTGGACGAGATGTTTTTTAGCCATATTCTTTCTGACATCCCAAAGTATGTCAGCTCCAGGGTGTTTGAAATGCTTTATTAACAGTTATTTTTGCCATATGCCAGGAAGGTAGAGCAGAATTTCCCATCTGTTTCTCCTGCTCTCTTATTTGGCCGTGTCATTGTTGTGAACTATCGATGGCAGGTTCTGTCCTAATTAATGGCGCTTTTCCACTGCATGGTACGACTCGGTTCGGCACGGCTCAGTACGGCACAACTCTGCTCGGTTTGCGTTTCCACAGCAGTTTAGTATTCAGCTTTTATCACATCAATACAGGAGCCTATATGTTAAAACATTCAAATAGATAATTTAAATTGACAATATTTTGCAATATCACAGTGATTACTGTATTTTTCATAAATAAATGTAGCCTTGGTGAGCATAAGAGACTCCAAAAAAAAAGAGGGGGTGGGGGGGTCTTGAAAATATTTTTCACTACAAAAGGGGGGCCCAGTAGAAAAAGTTTGGGAACCACTGGCCTACTCAAGCACACAGTATTTAATTTAATTCATACAAGCCTACCTCGTGTTGCACGTTTGCACTTTTTGAGAAAAACAATGGCACAATAAAAAAAAATACTTTTCTGGTCTATGTCCAATCCCTCATTTGGTCAATTTTTTTTCCTCATATTGCAATGTAATATCTATATCGCCTGGACAGTGTAAAATATCGTAATATGAATTTTAGCTCATATGGCCTACTCCTATTATTCCTATTATAGAAGAGTTTACACGTCACGTTTTGGTAATGGTACGGTTCACTTGGAACCTCAACCGAGGTGATACTAAAAAAAAAGTACCAGGTACTGTACCCAGTGGAAAATCACCCCAAAGTGAGCCGTACTGTACCATGCAGTGGTAAAGTGCCATAAGATGAGCGTACACCTTACACAGCTCCGAAAGTGGACCTGATGCATTATGCAGATGATTAAAGAACTTTTTAAGGTTTCAGAATGTTTTTGTCCTGGAGGCATGTCATGCCTGATTTGTATAATAGAAAGCACTTACTATACTTGTTGTGGGTTGGTTGCACTGGTGGTGTTCTGAGCTCTTTTTTTTTTTTGATTTATTTATTTATTTTTCAGCACTAGTTTCTTATTGGCCCAATAAGTCAAAAGAGCCAACGCAGTCTCTATGATATTCTTGCTTGAGTTCTTTGGTGTAAATCTCTAGGTTTTTTTTTTCACCCATTTTATTGTCAGCCAGGCAAACTGTCTGATGGACATTTTCACAGACTGTGATGACACATTATTAGTGTTGCAATACCAGCAGTGCTACTTACATTTCAATTTTAAAAAGACTTGACATTTTCCATTTTAAAAGAAAAGACATTTATAACACTATATTTTCTTATATTACCTTGGCATTCAATTACAGAAAACTGGTTAATGCTGCTTCATAAGTCTTTAAAACACAACAGCTCAGGTAGTGATCGCAAATTTTTTCTCTCTTCTGACCACCATAATCAATCTCTCAGTATTGGAATGGAAACGCTGTCATGGATTTATTTATTTTCCTATTGGAGCAAATATTAATGCAAAAATTATTTGTTGTAGTTCTGTTCACCACTATTGAAGTTTACCCAATTATGACAAATTCCACTTCTTCCCAAAAGATTAGGTTGTTCAAATCATTAATACAGTGTTCATGAGTATAATACTTAAGGAAGCTTGTTTTGGGCCACAGAATAAAAAAATAAAAGGGAAATTGCAATATTTTTTTCTCACAATTTGTTTTTCTCTTAATTCTGAGACTTAAAAGGATTGCTTTAAATTGGGTTTCACTGGCCTAAAAATTCAAATTTTCTCTGTATACTTGTATAGATTAATTTGTATTTCATTGTCTATGAGCTAAAGTTAGAAGCCTCCCAGGTTGCCCACACAGACAGCAATAAGCAGAAAAACGCTACAGTATGATCACCGCGGGTCTGATTCCAGTGGCAGGTCTTCATAAAGTTTGGCATTAAAGGTGTCAGATGGTGCTGAATCATGTAGCTTCTGGTTTTTTTTTTCACTTTTTCTTCCATACATCAACTCTCTTGGAAATGGAAAAGAGAAAAACCACAGAGTGTGCAGTCATGTTGAATTAAAGGGCTAATTATAGAACGCGCAGCTCTGTATCTGCGGCTGCAGTCTGGCTCAAAACTAATGGAAGTGTAAATGAAAAGCATAACATCTCACTAGCAGCTCAGCTCGGCCATAATGGAATCATTCAGGGTGGGTATCAGTACCACAACATCAGGTGATCACTGTTTTTCTACCCCATAAATGTCAGAGGGATACGGCCGGGAAAAGGTTGCGTTTTTCCTGTCCAGCCACACACACATTGTGCTTTCACCCCGTCCCTTCCTTTTTTCTAAAAGTGTGTCAGAAGAAATAAAGTACATTGAATTCTCACAGCTTGGAGAAGGCTTAAAGGGATACTCCAACCCAAAATAAAATTTTTGTCACTAATCACTTGGTGTAATTTACTTGGCAGTGTATGGGACAGTCTCAAGCCTCCCGGTTTTCATCCAAAATATCTTAAATTGTGTTCCGAAGATGAACAAAGCTTTTATGGGTTTGGAACGACATGGGGGTAAGTGATTGTTTTGGAAATAACGGGTTTGGAACGACATTATTGACAAAATTTTAATTTTGGGGTGGAGTATAAATTTTACTCTGTGATTTACTCACCCTTGAGTCATCCTAGGTGTATATGACTTTCTTCTTTCAGAAGAAAACAATCCGAGTTATATTAAAAAACTTTCTGGCTCTTCCAAGCTTTATAATGGCAGTGAATGGGTGTTATTTTTCAATAGTCCAAAAGAAGTCCAATAAAGTGCATCCGTCCATCATAAAAAGTGTCACACACGGCTCCAGTGGGTGAATAAAGACCTCCTGAAGTGAATCAGTGCATTTGTAAGAAAAATATCCATGTTTAAAGAGCAGGTCATATGGTATTTTAAAGTGTCCTAATATTGTGTTGGAGTGCCCTACAACAGGTTTAAATGCATCTAAGATCAGAAAACATTGTAATTTTCTCAGAATATACATTTAATATTAGAGTCATTTGCCAATGATTAGGAAATGATTCGTTTTCAAGCAAGTTCGGAGAAAGCCCCTCCCTTCCTCAAGCCTACTCTGCTCTGATTGGTCAGCTGGCCAAACCTGTTGTGATTGGCACAGAGATGAGTCCTTGAGCCAGTTAGCCAGCGCTACCATTGACAAAGCACCTTTACATAAAACAATAATATAATCAATCCGTTCTTATAATGACATAAAATACAAAAACACTTATGCAAGCGAATCGTGCCCACAGCTAAAGTTTAGCTGCTAAACTGTGAACACTAGGTGGTTACGTTAGCCGAGTGCTAACGTGACTAACTGATTAAACAATACAGTTTGTAAACCAAAATATGTCTACTGTAATGTTTGAAGAACGACAGACAAAAGACGCTCACAGGAGCACCAGCCGAAATCACTCATCTCTCCCGCATTAACCCTGTTACTGCCAGTGCAGCACAATAAACAGCAGTTTCACAATTATTATAAAGTCTGTGTGCTACACTACATTCTTTATTATTAAACAAAGTAATTAGTACGACGTCAGTCTACAATAATCGACATATTCTTAGGTTCACTGCGAATTTTTAGAACTACTTCAGTAAGACAGTAATATTGTGCTTTACCTGGAAACACATTATATGTACTTTGAAAAGATAGAAAGCATATATAAAAAAAAATTAACATAGTAATAGTTATTTAACTGGGGCTACAACTACACAGAAACAATTTGCAACTTTAAAATACTGATCAGACAACACAACGACAAACAATTCACATATCTCAATACAGTTGTCATTGAAGACCTAGAAGCTAAACGGTGCTTACACACCAAACCAAAAAATTATTAAGAATGCTACATAAAACGTAAAAGCAACAATTATTAATAACACTTACAGGTTGTGATACGGAGGAGGAAGCTGATGCAAATACACTTGGAACTGAACCTTCCTTCAATATCAGCCGGCTCGCGAATCCAAGTTTGATTGCATTTAAGTTGGTAAAGCAATCGTCTTCAAAATGGCGTGAACAAAGCACAAGGCTCGGACTATACTTCTGTGGTACAGTTGTATATATGAATTGTAGCCACTTAGTCTTCAAATGCTCATCCTTGTGCAGATGATAAAAAGTTTGCTTTTGAGTCGCACTTCAGAACACAGCGTCTCGTCGCCATGATGTTTTCTAGTTTTCACTGGCGTCTTGGAGCGCAATAAGTGGGCGTATCGTATTCAAATAACTTGACAAGTTGACGTCATCTAGTCAGAGAAAAAGCTTCGGTCTTCTAACGATTCATAAAAATGACTCAGAGTCGACTCTTACTTTTGAAAGACAATAACTTTATATACGGTGCACTGTCATATTTCAAACTTTGCAGGATGTTTTTGTTCACTTAGATCTATGTTACACACTACATGAAAGGTAAATTTCAAGATTCCATGATAGGTGCTCTTTAAATCTTTATAAACCGTAATCTCTAGCTTCTGCTACCTGTCATACCTGTCATACACATGTTCACAATAGATGACGTAGGACGTAAGCTCCGGTGAGAAGTAACGAATGCAAAAGTGCAGAGGAGAGAGCAAAACAAAACACTGGTCATGAATTAGAAGAACAAAATGAGCATCGATTCACTACAGGAGGACTTTATTCATCCCCTTAAACAGCCAGTAATAAATTTATATATTTCTGACACCCTTTCTTCAAGTTAAACAAAACTTTTTATTTTGACCATTTGTTGTGAAGACCTTTGAGATTCTTTATGTAATTAACATCATGATGGATGACATGATTGAACATGAACACGACTGTTACCTCAAATTGTGTGGTTTGTTGAGAAGAGTTGTGCTTTTACTTTTCTAATAGATCAAACTTATGATTTTGATCAGGTATTTACTGAAATAAGCACAATTCAATATCTGTCTAACAGAATATTGAAGAGACTCACATAGTATCTTGATAAAAACAAACACTTTAGCAATGCATTGGCCACTCACAGCTCACATTTATTCAGGAAATGTCTTCTTTTAATGAAGGTTTACATTTGCAATCTTGATGAATTTGCTATGAAGTAGTAGGCTAGTATCTTGAAAAACACATTTTGGCATGTGCATTGAAGTAGTTATCTATGCATTTTTCCCCAGATGTGGGTTGTTATGCAAGACTAGATAACAAATGACAAATTCCTATAAACAGCCTGAATATGATTGAGCAATCATCAGGCACAAGATGCTTCAGTACTTCTTGTTGGTGCACCTTACTGTGGATATATTTTCCCCACATACCTTTGCTCCATATCTATATCAGATTATTTATTTTAGGGATGCACTGAAAAACATTCTTGGCTGAAGGCAAACAAAATGATACACTGGGCCGAAGGCTGAATACTGAATACACTGAAAGTTTTTAACATTCTAGCAGATATTATACAAATAAAACACAATTTAACTTAGTTAGTAAAATAATATTTTTTTTGCCTTTTTGAGACCCCCTTCTTGAATCAGACATGCATTTTGTTACTGTACAAATAAATGCAGCCTTCCTGAGCAGAAGAGACTTCTTTTAAAACTTTAGAAAATATTACAGATCCAAGTTTGAACACTATGTGTGAATGCTATAATAAATGTATTAATATAGCTGTTGTAATTATTATTATCCTTATTGTTGTGTTTTTTATTTTATTTTACAGAACAACAGTAAAATTACAATAATATAATTTATTAATGTTGATGGAGTTCTTGCTTTTTCTCCGCTTTTATTTTGGCAGAAACCAGCATGAAGACCTCAGGCTCAGTGCTTCTTTTTGTTGACAACAGTAGATTTATAAATGATTCTCATTATGAATTTTGGGAAATGTTTGTTGCACGTATCGCATTGTCACATGCCTTGTATAAACGTTACTAAGCAACTGACGAATAACACTAATTCAGCGCAGATTTTCCTCGCGCTTTGGACATTGAACCCTGGCGCCGTCAGCTCATGCAGCACTGTTTGAATACATGCAATTCGTGCTTGTATTAGACAACTTAACATTCTGCAGTTTATATAATTGTTTAAGGGCATTTCACGATTTCAGTCATCATACAGTAACCAGCAACAAGCACCCCTTCCACTTCTCATCGAAGACATGCGATGCAGTACTAAAATCTGTCGCTGTTGGTGCTTGTAATGATTTTTGCGTCTTTCTCTGACACTTTTAAATGCTTCCACACTGCCGTCATGTTTGTTGCATTAGTGCGCGCCTCTATTTGATCACGTCACGTCATTGTTCGGTACAATTTATACAGTCTTTTTGCTTATTCGGCCGAACATCGAAATAACTTTTGTTGCTATTTTCGGCCGAATAATTTTGGTGGCCGAACATTCGGCGCATACTTAATTTTTTTGTTTTATATTATATTTATTTCTAATGTTTGTCTCCTAAGAAATGGATTGAGATGACTTCTCCTTGTGACTTCTCTTGAAGCTGCCTGTAGGCAATGAGAATTGGCTGTTAGCTTTCAGAGCCTCTCCGTCCTGAATAAAATTAGACTACAGCTCCGTTTTCCTCAGTGATTGAGTCTGAAATATGAGCTGGAATGGGCATAAACACCTGGTTCGTATCTCACTTCTTTCCAAGGTTACGTTAGGTAACTGGAATAGTTGCAAACCAGTTTGCATAATATCAAGACTGATTAAGAATTAAACTAGTGTATTTCAAATCAAAATATTTTGAAAATATAATGCCAAAGGTTGACTGGAAGATATACTATTTCTGGTAGATTTCTGAAGTGTGCTTGCCTTTTGGGCTAATATTACCCACAATCCCTTGAGCTACGGTAGAGAATGTGATTGTGATTTGGCTCTTTTTCCACCTTTCAGTTGATGACTGGCACATTTTAAATTTATGCACCTAAAATGTAGGCATCTTATCTAATTTCTCAATACATATTCCAGTCTTATTATGCATGAAATTCCAATTGGTATCAAGATTTTTATGATGTGGAAGTATGTCTTGGTACTGTCATGTTATGAACTCAAAAGTATGTACTTCACATTCCCAGCAAAGTACAGACCTTTAGTGCAGAGCAGAAGTATGCAAAGTATGCAGGCAGTCTTCATTGTAGAATATGCCTCACCTTGCTTCATTAAAACTGATAGAATGTCCACAAAGAAATACAGTCCTTGCATTTGTAGTGTCATTCAGAGGTAAATCTACTGCCCAGAGGATCTCATCTGAATAAAAACAAAAGTATATGTGTTGCTGTGCATAGATAATTGTGTATAGAAGCGTTATCATTTCAAGAGGCGTTTGCTGCTTTGATTTTGGTAAATAGCTTCAGAGCTGTGGCCTATTTTGATAATCAACCTATTTTTAGGGCCATTAAACCTTTTTACATTGTAACGTTATATTCATTAGAATATCAGTACGCTTTCCTCCAAATTCTCATTTGCAAAATTTGCCCAGATGATTAACTTTCAAAAGCGTTTTTGACTTTTAGGTAATCTAATATTGATATACATTGTAAAAAATGATTTTACCAAAAAAATACTATTTCAGTTTTACTACTTCACAATTTCACTTTTAATTAAATGTGTTACTTGCCATCTCTGTAATTGCTTGTGAAATTTACAATGAATTTCTATGTGAAATTGGTTCTACACCATTTTTTTTCAGTGTACTTACGAATAGATATTCTTACAGTTGTTTATAAAACAGATTTCTAAATGAATATTTTCTGTTCAGAGACTGCAAATGTGAACTGGGCTGTAACGTCATTCTTAGACTAAAAAAGCATCAGACTGGGTTTTATTTTCCATGAATCGCTCTGATGACTCAATTTCATTTCAGCAATGTTATTTTTTCAGGCTGAAATACAGGTCGGCCTTTTGGGACTGCGTGTTGCCCGGAGGAAGACCTTGGCCATGTGCACCAAATCAGGGTGAAATGGATAGAAATTAAGGTTGAAATTCTTGCTAACTCTTGACATGCCAAACAGGATGCAAATGCGCACCAAGGCCACTGTAGGAGGTCTCGCGGTGGGACCTGTTAGCTCTTGCTAGTCAAAATAAACTATGCATGCATGGTCATCTGGCGAAATGAATTTCCTGAGGCATCCAGCCTGAGCAAAACTAGATTTAAAGATGAGAGCGTATTCTTGTGGAACCAGTCGACACATAACATCTCAGAGGGAATGTGTGCACTATTTAAAGCCCAATATGTGGCCCTTGTTCCAAAACCTTTGTCTAGCATTTTTTAATGTTAAATTCAGTGCAGAACGTTCTGATAGATCATGCATAAGTTAATTAAACACAGCTGTCTCTGTTTTATTTCCACTGGAAAAGTTCTCCGTAGAAGAGCAGATAAAATGTGTGAACGAGGTCAATAGCATACAACTGGTTTATTTTTCCCTCCCTGCCAATACAGTATGTTAGTGCCACAGCTTTCCTTTTTATTGATGACTAGGAAAGCAGACCTATTGACTATAAGAGAAGTTTTTCACCAGTAATAAAACACTTAGAAGTTGTTAGCCTACTTTTTAACTTTTTAGATCAAAAAGGTAAGGGAATGCTTAAAAAACACTTTAAAGCTTCACTTTTACTTTTTTTTTTTTATGTTTTTCATTTGACACTATCATATTAACATCATGCGTCAAAATACATCTAAGATAATTCAATCAGGCTGTATTACCCCAGTGGTCTATATTGTTTCAGCAGTGCATTAGGAACAGAGTGACTCATTGATGGAGTTCTGGAGATCATCTGAGAGAAAGTACTGCCAAATCAGTCCTGCCCGGAGAAGATGTCCCAAAGTGCAGCTCGACATCTGTCTGATGTTTAAACTGCCTTATGTAGAACATCGATCCAGCTAAAAGCTTGTCCTAGTTAACTTGTGAGCGCCGAATGCGTCTGTGCTGAGCTGAGTTATTTTATATGGCCTGGAATTTCATTTGGCCTTTATTATGGTAAAAAATGAAGATGAATTGGAGTAATGGTGTTACTTAGAAGTCAAGGAGAGCAACAACTCTGACAGAAACATTCGATAAAGATTCATTGAGATGTAGGAAAACATTAACATTAGCTTTATTAGATTTTTTAAGAGCTGTTTCAAGTTCACGTAAAAGGAAAATACACATAGTACTACATTTGATCCAGATTGGTGCATTGAATGACCCCTCTCTCTTATGTATCTTAGTTAATGTATAGGAGACACTGATTTTATAATAGATATTATGTAAAATTACTGCTACTGTCTTGTTGCTAAGGTGTTTTTAGCATGCTGGTGTGTGGTTGATATGAGTATATTTTAAAATTTAATCATGTTGAGGTTTTGTTGAAATCTCTAACCCTTAACTTAGAAAAAATATTATTTATGCTTGACTTCTTTAACTTCACTTTTGATATCCATTTCTGCCAATGCAACTTTCAGTTCAGTTGAAAAGGAAGTGGGGAAAAAGTTTTCTCCAATGCAGAAACCATTGGGAACTATACTTGATAAAAATACAGAACATGTTTCTTTTTTTTCTATTTACACTGGTTCATTTTGGACTCTTGCCTTCAAAGCGAATTTCAGTAGGAGAAAATTGGTTACCCTGTCGTCGGGAAATGTCATTGCTGCATAAAATATGCTTGCACTGATAATAAGGGATCCATAATTTCCTGCTTTCATCCGTATTTGCTGCTACTCGGCCACGGCCAGACTGGGAAAAATCCTTCCATTTACAAAACTGGTTAAATATTGGCTTGTGGTAAATTTGCTTTGCCTTCACAACCCAGAGGCAGTGTGAGGATTAGACGGAGAGTTGTTATTCCAGGGAAACTTTCCGGACCAGTTCACAGGTCAGTGTGAATTTAGTCTTCAGAACACATTCAGTTTCTTATTAATGGCCAGATGGTTCACAGTGGAGACGGAGCTCAGACATGCTGAATCTTGCCTGTTCACATGAGAAGAACTATTCTGCTTTAAGGGACCATATTCATTTTGCCCTTTCAATTTTTTATTTTGTTAAAATGTTATTTTTATGTATCATTACTCCAGTTTTCAGTGTCACATGATCCTTCAGAAATCATTCTAATATGCTGATTTGCAGCTCAAGAAACATTTCTGATTATTATCAATGTTGAAAACAGTCTTGCTACTTAACATCTTTTGTGGAGACCATAATGCATTTTTTTGAGGATTCTTTGTTGAATGGAAAATGCAGCATTTATTTGAAATAGAAATCTTTTATAACATTATAAATGTCTTTTAATGTCACTTTTGATCAAAAAAAAAAAAAAAGACCCAAAACCCTTGAACAGTAATGTACATATTAAGGTCAGAAGTAGAGGTTGACTGATAGTGAATTTTACCAAAATCGACAGCTGGTTGTTAACAATTAATCATCCGATAGTTTTTAAAATGGGTACTCAACAAAAATTACAGTTATGCATTTATATTTAAAAAAGTGCTGAACCATACTTTGTAAGTGAATAAAAATATTAATATTATTCATTATGTATTGATCATTAAACTTCAAAATTTAAAAATGTATTCGTAGTAAGGATGAGCATTCCAAGCACAGATCTAATCCGTTGATTAGCATAAATCAACTGCTCATAAGGCTAAGATATTTCCATTTAAAAAAATGGAACCCCTGAAGGGAATAGATCTGTTACTTCAGTATCTTCTGTCGCAATTATATCGTTGGGCAATTCTACTGTATATAAACTGTGGGCATCAAGGAGCCGTTATTAATATGCAGGGCATTGAAATCGCTTTTGAACGTGTGCTTGTTTTTTACTTTCACTTTCGAGATTCGCGATTACAGTAGTTCCCACACATTTTACAAGATTAGATGTTTGTCAGTGCTGCTCAGGATCTGCAAATCTTTAGCCAACATCCCATCAGTCATCTCAACTTACTCTGTTTATGTGGTAAGTGAAATGTTATGTACTGTAATGCAACAGGCTACCACTCGCAAGCGGCTAACCGTGTCCGTTTAGTGGCTCCGTAGAACGCATTATGTGTTTTCCGCGCCTTTCTGAACACAGATTCAGCCACACCTCTAACCCAGTCGGGGCTGTTTGTTGTCCGCACAGAACTCTAATTTGACATCATCCATCATCCATTGTTTTTAGTTTTAGTCTAGTTTTAAATTTAGTCTGCTAAAATCTAATGGGTTTAGTTAGTGTAATGCATTTATTAAGCATTTCTCCAAGATTTCCAAACTCATTATATAGGTTTGATATTAAGGTTTTATCATGATTGACACCGATGTAATTGTGGTGACACAAAACATGCCTTTATGTTAAAATCAAATAAAACCACTTCTCATAAAGAACAAGAACATGGTCTTCTTTTTAATGAAATACCATTGGTTATATAGGCTAATTATGCATTCTTCATAGCAACTTGTTTACCATATTCTTCATTCTTTCAAGCAGACATATTTATTTCTATAAATAAATTTAGATTAAGCTTTAGAGCTTCTAAAGTTTTTTCAGTCAAGACTCTATTCGATATTCTGTAATTAAATCAACTAATAGAATATTCGAAAATCGTGACCCATCCCTTATTAGTAGATGTTGAAATTAACAAACACTAACTAACCATCTTTAAATATCTACACAAAGGCCATAGCATTGAAATTACAAACATATGGATATTTTAAGTATATCTGACACTTTAATTGCTTCTGTTCTAGAACACGTGATGATTATCTGATCAAAATAATAAAATATGGCAGTCACACACTGAGCACAGCGCCGCGTCTAGGAGAACTCACAGGTATCAGGAGTCACACACACATACAGGACACATCACGTTCAGTTCAACCAGCGGCCTAAAACAGTTAATTTAATCACCAGCCGGGCAAAATTTTACTTCAAGAATGATCAAAAAGCGGCATAGATGAGTAAAAAAAAAAAAAAAAGGCTGAGCAAAACAAAGAAAAAGCGTGATCTGTATTATAGCTCTCTATATGAAGCATACAGACTTTATTAGAGGCACAGAAAGACAAACGTTTCACTGAAAAAATGCACAATACACAGTTTTACAGCCTACATTGTAAAAAATTATTGTGATTTTAACAGTAATAGACTAAAAATGCTACATTAAAAACCTGTTAATTGGTTAACTCTGTTTCCATACTATATTCGGTGAATAAATACAATTACATTTAGTGTAATTTTACAGTAAAATACTGTTAAAAATACGGTTTTTGGAAGTGAAATAGAAAAAGTCATCGTTTAATTTACAGTGGAAAACCATAAATTGACACTCCAAGAATTCCCTGCATGACACTTCATATTTGATGTTTTTTTGTTGAAATAACTGTTTCTTCTTATTTTTTTTATTTATTTATTTTTTTATCAGTTGTGTACATTAGGGTTTTATCTTACATCTAACATTGTTAAATGAATGTTTAATGCATTATTTCAGTATCGTGTGTTACCATGATGGTGTTTAGTGTTTGTGTGAATGACACTGTGCACCTTCTATGTATAATTATTGCCCTCCTCAGCTTGTAGAAAAGCTGTTTGTGATGAGCTTTGGTTCATCATGTGACTTTCTCATTACCACCAGTTTTTAATGGTCATCAGTGCATTTTGGTCACATTGTTTTAACCGCTTGAGGTGCTGCTAATGCTCGCGTCCTCTCAGCCATGAGAGCAAACATACTGCTGTCCTTTCTCCACAAAAGCAGCATACAGTTAACAAATTAATTATTTAGTAACGATATGAAAACATGCACAATAGTGTACTGTGTACACACCGTTTAGTTGTCTGTTTTAAATCCGTGCATCTGGAGTGTCAAAACAAACAGCACGTGCTGTCAGTGATTTAGCCTCTAGAGGCTGCTCTCGCTCTCGTACTGTATAATGACACCGGTAAATACATTGTCTGCTGGTTTATTTAGCTACTTTTCAGTACACAGTACACACTGTAAGACTGAATGTTAAAGTGCAAATTAACACCTGACCACTCTTGTGGGTTTGCTACTGTTACAATTAAAAATAAATCATAGAAAGGTAAAAACATTGGTGTGATTTAAGCAACACAGCTACAATAAATAAAACTGATGATGGGTTAGTTAGATTTATAGCGTGCGAATAATCAACCAATGACAATAATCAGTCATATTGGCGACACAGAGGGGCCCCCAAATAAAATTCTGCTTAGGGCCCCATAAAGGCTTTGGCCAGCCCTGAGCAGAGCTTTCAGCCGCTCCAGCAACAGACGCAACCCGGAAAAACTATCGGCATGGATTTTTGCCAGTAGTTCCGGCAATCAACTATCGGCGCCGTTTAATCGGCAAACCGATACATTGGTCGACCTCTAGTCAGAAGTTACGTTTATATATTTACAAATATTGATTGCTATGAATTGCATTAATAAATTAGTGTTCCTGTGGCTCAGTGGTAGAGCATTGTGTTAGCAGCGCAAAAGGTTGTGGGTTCAATTCCCAGGGAACACACATACTGATAAAAAAAATGTATTACCTGAATGCACTGTAAGTCGCTTTGGATAAAAGCGTCTGCTAAATGTAAATGTAAAAGTGCAAAAAATGTAAATGAATCTATGTGATCAAGCAGACTCATTCTGAACTCTCAAAATAGGTAAAAAAGCAAAACATCAACTCTGTCCTGCCTATTGCATAACATAAACACAGAGTTTTTCATGCTGGTGCTCATTTTTTAGTAGATCAACATGATTTATTATTGAACCAGCCACAACACAACCCTTACAGCAGTGAAAGGAGGCTAAATAATGGACCTTAATCAGGGAAAGGTAAAAAAGAATTATTATCCACTTCAGGTGTTAAGAGGGGGAGTGTTTTATAAGCCCAAATTTGTCCCTTAGTATATGAGTCAGACAGTGGTCTGACAGAAGCGTGTGATAGTACATCTTCCCTGCTGCAGGATCATGGCCATGTCAAAATCCAAAATCCGAAGTTCCATTAAAAGGAAAATCATCCCTCATGTCCTCTCATCCAGAGATAATGAAGCTCTCTGAAATCTTGCATGGCTTTTACTGATGGCTGCACGGGCAATTCTAGCAGAGACAGTCACTTGAGGCGATTCACATGTTTTTTTCCTGTACGCATGCCTTATGGAGTGTTTGCTCTGTGGGTTTGTTTAAGAACAGCTGCTAATGCTTGGAGCTAGCTGCCAGCATACCAGATAATGTGTTCAGTGAATAGGACAAGTCTGTGAGGTCATTCTGAGCGCTGCCAGTTGGTTTCGAATCTAACAAATGGGTGTTAACTGTTTTTTGCCAATTGCATACTGTAATCATTAATAAGAACTGTGATTTGGCCAGAGAGTCTTTTAGGCCAGAAACAAATACAGGCATAAATGCTTGGCCAACCCATTACAATTGTACTGTCATAAAGGCCCTACTAGATATTTCACATGCATACTTGCTATATTGTGTCAATATCAGTATTCAAGGGGCGAAAAAAAAAGATCTCTGAGAGTTCATTTTGGAATGCGTAGTTAGAAGTGTCTGTGCTAATGTACTTGTGTACTGTTTCGGGCCTTAGACTTGATTAAGATTGATGTGTCCTTGCAATAATGATATATGGAGGCTGTCCTATGCATTTCAGATTAAAGCAAAGTGATTCATATTTCCTGTCTTTAGCATTGATCATATAAAATAACCCACAGGTGTATTTAAGACTTCTTGTTTTCCTGATCTGTTATGCAAATAACTGACACTTGCTGTCTGTTTTGCAGATTGAGTGCAGTTGGATGGCATGCAGTATCTCCAAGAGATCATGACAAACTGTGGCCAGTTCAGGAGTCTCAACAATGGAAGAGTGACCAGATGCCACAAATAAAAATGCAGTTTAGCCATGCCTCCATTGCTGATCCCCATCAAGGGCACTCAATTTTTACTGCTGTCTGGGACTCTCTCTCTTCTCTTGGATAGTTTAAATTTCAACATGCATCATACAGCACGCAAGACCATATTGTTTATGGATGATATCATTCTGTCACGAGAAAGATGAAATTTCCTTTTATCAGGAGTCCCAATTAAAACAAGGACACACAATTTACGAACTCCAGAAAAGGGGTAAAACTGAAAGTGTGTACAGTACAGATGAGGTTGCATTATGGCAGCTGAATCTCCTCAACGGCTGCATTCACGTATCTGGTTCGGAGGAGAGTGATAGTTGCACGATGCAGCGAAGTGGAGGCATCGTCGGGAACAGCAGCCAGCCATGGGTACTGCGGCGAGTACGGCTCACCTGGCTTAGTTTCATGCTCTTCTTCATCCTGGTCTTTTTCCCCCTCATTGCACATTACTACCTCACCACAATCGATGAAGCAGGGGGACCAGATAAACGCATTTTTGGGCCAAGACCTGGAGGGGAGCTGTGTGAAGCAAAGCATGTTCAAGACCTGTGTCGTATCCGGGAATCTGTCAGCGAGGAGCTACTTCAGCTTGAGGCAAAGCGACAAGAACTCAATGGCGAGATAGCTCGACTTAACCTACGCATCGAGGCCTGTAAACGTAGTATTGATAGTGCCAAACAGGACTTGTTACAACTCAAAAATGTCATCAGCCAGACAGAGCACTCTTACAAGGAACTTATGGCACAAAACCAGCCAAAATTGTCATTGCCAGTTAGACTTTTACCAGACAAGGATGATCCTGGATACCCTCCTCCGAAGTCGGTCCAGAACTGTCGTTTGCATACTTGTTTTGATTATGCTAGATGTCCGCTTACTTCTGGCTTCCCTGTCTATGTTTATGACACAGGGTCGTATCCTTGGGGTGAGAAGTTGGACCCTCTTGTCAAACAAGCCTTTGCCTCATCCATCAAAAGCAGCGTATATGTGACAGATAATCCAAACATTGCTTGTCTGTACATAGTGCTCGTTGGGGAAATACATGAATCACCCTCCTCTCCTCCTGCCTCGCCTTTAGACCTTGAAAAGCAGCTCAAGGCTTTGCCATATTGGAGATTAGACGGCCACAACCACCTACTTGTACACCTTTCAAGAAAGTCTCTGACACAGAACTTCCTGTACAATGTGAGCACAGGCCGAGCAGCAGTGGCACAGTCTACCTTTTTTGAACATCAATTTAGGGAAGGTTTCGACATGGTGGTGTCTCCGCTAGTCCATGCTCTGTCTGAGCCCAACTTCCTTGAGGTGCCTCCGCAAGTCCCGGTCAAGAGGAAGTACCTCTTCACCTTTCAGGGAGAAAAGGTGGAGTCTTTGAGGAGCAGCTTGCTTGAAGCCCCACCGCAGTCCTTCGAGGAGGAAATGGAGGGGGATCCACCAGCTGACTATGATGACCGCATTATTGGCACACTTAAGGCTGTACAGGACAGTCACCTAGACCAGGTTCTTGTGGAGTTCACTTGCAAGAATCAGCCCAAGCCGAGTTTACCAACAGAGTGGGCGTTGTGTGGCGAGCGTGAGGATCGATTAGAAGTACTGAAGGTCTCTACGTTTGCCTTGGTGATATCTCCAGGCGATGTGCAGTTGGTGGCATCTGCTGGCTGTAGCATGAGACTTTTTGAGGCTTTGGAAGTTGGGGCAATACCGGTGGTGCTAGGCGACCACTCAAAGTTGCCCTACCATCACCTTATACGCTGGAGTGAGGCAGTCATTATGGTACCCAAGCCTCGCATAACGGAGCTGCACTTTCTGTTGCGTAGCATCTCAGACAATGACCTTCTGGCAATGCGACGGCAGGGTCGGTTTCTTTGGGAGACATACTTCTCCACCTCAGAGAGCATCTTCAGCACCATCCTGGCTAGCGTACGAACCAGCATCCAGATACCAGCAGCACCTATACGTGAGGAGCCTGCCCAGGAGATTCCCCACAAAGCTGGAAAGTTGGCAGGAACTGATGCTAACATGGCTGACAATGGCGATCTAGATCTGGGGCCTGTTGAAGTAGAGCCCCCTTATGCTTCGCCCCGCTTCTTGCGTAACTTCACCTACACAGCTGCTGATGTCTACCGCACCTGGAATCGTGCACCTGGCCCTTTCCATTTATTTCCACATACTCCCCTGGACCCCGTACTTCCCTCAGAAGCCAAGTTTCTAGGGTCAGGGACTGGGTTCCGCCCCATCGGCGGAGGTTCTGGGGGATCTGGTAAAGAGTTTCAGGCCGCTCTAGGAGGTAACGTCCCACGGGAGCAGTTTACTGTGGTCATGCTTACTTATGAAAGGGAGGAGGTTCTTATGAACTCACTAGAGAGACTAAATGGCCTTCCTTATCTTAACAAAGTGGTGGTAGTGTGGAATTCCCCCAAACCACCTTCCGATGATCTCCTCTGGCCAGACATTGGTCTACCAATTGTGGTAAGAATACATTATTTCTTGATCATATTTGTTATAGTCATATCTTTTTACTGGCCAGTAAGCAACTTCCTAGTAACCTCCCGAAACACCCTAGTAAGATTCCTGAACACCCTACCAATGCATAACACCCTAACATCATGGTGGCAAGTTTAGCACAGGCAGGGACCACTAAAGGAAAAAAAATCTTGTTAAGCTTGTTATTAGTTGGAATCCTCCAAGGCTCAAATGTGATAGAACCTCACAAGCATTGCATTCTGCTGTAGATTTGGTCTGCTCTTTCTGCTGTCTTTAAAACATAGCTTTCATGTTTCTAGGGCATCGAGCCAAATTAGTTCTGGTGATATTAAAGGAAACAGTGCTGTATTAAGCCCACAGTAAGGTTATACTTTGAAATTAAAACCCAAACAGAATGCCGAAGTACCCCAAGTTTCTTACTATCTTCAAGTAGTTTGGAACTTTGAAATTGAGCATCTTTAATTATGGATGTAAGGTTGCAATTTTTTATTAGAACTAGCAAATATTTAAATTTTAAACCATGCCTGCACACAAAGCATTTGCTTTATTAATCAAAAATGGTTTAGAGAAGTATTAAGTTGTTTTGATTGGCATTTGATGTTTTCATAAGGTTGTGTGTCTGGCAGGCTCAGTAAAACCTCATAGTAATGCCATGTTCTACCTCAGCAGTCGTTCACAATGTGGCATGTTGACTCAACAGATGGGCTTTTTCTCTGCAGGTGGTACACACAGAAAAGAACAGCTTAAACAATCGCTTTCTTCCCTGGGATGCAGTTGAGACTGAAGCAATTTTGTCTATTGATGATGATGCCCATCTTCGACACGATGAAATTATGTTTGGGTTCAGGTAAGGTTTTTATGATGCCAGGTTCATACCATATTATGTTTAATAAGGCTGAGCAATTAAACAGAATGCATGAAAATGTAAACACTTAATTTAAACAAAATACTTAATTTAATTATCTACTTTGGCTGTTCACAAATTTATCCATCTTTTGACCATTTCAAAGCAAATACATCAGTATCGAGGTATATACTGAATATTGTCAAAAGGCTTTGAGATATATTGAGATAAACCTTTGTTTTTGTGTTGGTAAAACATAACATCCTAAAAATGAAGTTCCTAAAGTTTTGCAGATAATCTTGAAGAGATTTCCCCCTTTTTAAACATAAATTTAGGGGCATTTTGAGATTATTTGTATAGGACAGTGCCCTGTGGCTCCATTAATTTAGCACCTTTTAAAGTAATTTTATTTTGTGAAGTTCATTTTTATCATTTATAGTATTAGAAAAGAGTGTGAAAATCCTCATTGTCACTGCTTTGGGCTTAAGTTTGTTTAGGAAAAATAAATTCAGTTTTATGAAGCAAGGAACGCAATTACCATTTTAGATCAAATTACAGTGTGATGCAAAGATGTGAAAAGTGTTTTCAAATGCTCATGAACATCTGTATGCCCATTTAAATGTATTTGTGAAGAAAGAGAGAACTGTTGTGGTGTGTTCCTGCAGGGTTTTTGCATTCAGTCATGTGATGTTGAGAGTTTAAGCCAACAGCTGCAGATTCAGTTCTTGATTTGAGGAATTTAAAGCATCTGATCTGATAAAGTCCATGACAGTTGAAGAAAACTCTGTGCTTACCTCCTGTGTACTTCCATGTTTATTCACATGTTTAGTCATTGGGAAGATGAGCTGATAGCGGGAGCTTTGTATTTGATTTTGCTTGCACTGGTTTATTTTTCTTCTTCGTCTGTTTGTTTTGGGGTAAAAATGGTCACGTCAAGAATCTTTACACGCTGAACACTAATAATGTTCCTGATATATTTTGGTGTCTTAACATTAGGGAATTGGTCAGGATGGTCAACTAGATGTTCTTATTATTATTATTATTATTATTATTAGGTTGGCATTATAATCAAAGATGCTACCATTGCTAAACCGTTATTATGATTGATCTGTAGGTCTATTTTATGTGAGGTCTTTGAAAATATTTAGGCCTACATTTTATTTGGATTACATAATTTTAACAAACTTATAATCTTAATGTGATGCATATGTGTCAGTCATACTGTCAATGAAACAGGAAAGGTTTCTGCATGAATATGGCATAGTTTATTATTAACTATTTGAATCTATTAGATTTTATTCGATGTATTACATTCGATATTCGAAATGCATTTATTCAAATTTTTAAGAATCAGCATAAATGTTGTAAAAAAAAGAAACATTTAAATGTCCCGTTAAAAAGCATGAATTTTGTTAAAATATGGCTAGCTGAGAAATAAACAATATTCAATTAGCTAAAATAAATTGAAAAGTAATTAATGACAAGTATATAAACTTGTTTGTGTATTGTTTTTGTTAAAACTGTAATCCAAATGGATGAAAATTTTATGTATTTTAAATATATAAATATTAAATTACTTTATTATTATTATTATTATTATTAATTTTTTGAGAGCATATATTGCTAAGAAACTTACCAAGTGCTGTTCAGTGATTATTAAAATCACCATGCTTGGTCCGGTTTGGATCATTCCCATCTCTTTCTCTTCCTTCGCTCCCAGGGTGTGGCGGGAGGCCAGAGACCGGATTGTGGGATTCCCAGGAAGGTTCCATGCCTGGGATGTAAATCACCAATCCTGGCTCTACAATTCCAACTACTCCTGCGAGCTCTCCATGGTGCTGACGGGTGCAGCCTTCTTCCACAAGGTGAAGCTTTGACCGCTTTGACACTTCCAGAGCCGGATCATGCCACAAATAGACACCAGGCTTGTGTAGTTTTACCCAGAGAACACCAGGAAATGGGTTGGTTTGTTAAAAACAATGTTTCTACCAAGTACATTGTATTTCAAGACGCAGTGCTTCATTTTTCAGATGGATAAGCGAACAGCACAACATGTTTCATTTATGAGCATTGCTGTGCAACATCTTGGTACATTTGAAGTGCTTTTGCTCTCTTGCATTCATTTTTTATTAAAATCCGTAATTTCTTCCTCTCCTCAGTATTACGCGTACCTCTATTCGTACGTCATGCCTCAAGCCATACGTGACATGGTGGACGAGTACATCAACTGTGAGGATATCGCCATGAACTTCCTCGTGTCTCATATCACTCGCAAACCCCCCATCAAGGTCAGTGGGCTGTTACTTGAAACACGTTATTTCAAGCCTTTTGGGGATTTTGTCATTTGTGATTTCAGGTTCTTGCTCAGACATGCCATTTTTTGGATATGAATAATGTTAATCAGGCAATACATTCTGTTTCCATCACCCACAGAGAAATCTAATTGGTTCAAATATTTTCTCCACCTTACTGTGTTTTGAACTGAATATGGCCTCATTGGCTTTTATTTTGTCACCGTGCAGCACTTCCATTCAGGACAAAAAACTGTTTATTTTTAACTTGGTTACTACACAGTGTTACATTTGAATTATCTGGCTCAAATTTACATATGTTGCCATTGATAAATCATAATATACTCATGTCATATTTCACCCCCAAATCAAAAGGAAATATCAGTAAGATTGAATATAAAAAAAAAAAAAGAAATTTAAAGGAAATATATAATATAATGTAATATAAAGAATGTGACTGAAGACAATTAAGTTTATTTTCAGCAGTATTAGGCTTTTTTTTTTAATTCATTTAATTTCCCCTTTTATTTGTATTTAAATCTAAAATAATTATATTAAATTGTATTTATACATCACAATAATATTGTGTTTCCTAAATTGCTGTAATACAAGAATTGGAATCTAATAACAACCATCGAGAAAGGCATGGAATTAATAATGATTAAAATAAAAATTTAATTTCAACAAACAAAGAAATAATAAAAAAATAAGTATTTCAAAAATCTTTTTTTTCTTATGCCAAAATTTATTTCTTTGTTTTTTGTTTTATTTGGGGGTGAAATGTGACCTGGAAATGGTGAGATTCTCCTGTTATCATTTTGCAGCCACAATTTTGTGGCTATTGTGCACTATAAAAGAAATTAAATGCCTAGGAAGTGTCCAGACAGGGCACACTACTTCCAGTTTTACTCGTGTATCTAAGAATAAATTGATTATTCAGTAGGATTTCAGTTTTAGCTTTAAAAAGCCTTTGATGTTTTGAAGTCCATTGACTGAAGCTTCGGGACGGCCGTGAATCAATGGTGTAATGAAGTTTGATGTATTTTCTCTCTCCGTCTGATGCGGTCTCGGCAGATTAAACACGTCAATTACATTTGTTTTGTTGTCACGAAGAAGCCAACCAGATTGCATTGAGAAAACAGGCTACACAAATGAAAAAGGTGATATTGTGGTGTGAAGTTAAGAAGTCTGTCATCTTTATATTGAGGGACTGATTTAAAGGAATAATTCACTCAAAACTGAAAGTCAGTTATTTATTCTCAAACCTGTATTACAATCCGAAGGAAGCTTAAAAAAAGGACAAAAGCACCATTCATACAAACTTTTGCCCTACATTCTTTCAGGTTTTCTTAAGTTGAATGATAGATTGTGTGAGGAACTGACTGAAATTGAAGTCATAAATCTGTTTTTCATGGCGTTCCCCCTCTCAGGTGACATCACGTTGGACCTTCCGCTGTCCCGGCTGTCCACAGGCTCTTTCACACGACGATTCACACTTCCACGAGCGTCACAAGTGCATCAACTTCTTCGTAAAAGTCTACGGTTACATGCCGCTGTTATATACTCAGTTCAGAGTGGACTCGGTACTCTTCAAGACACGGTTGCCCCACGACAAGACGAAATGTTTTAAATTCATTTAGCGGAGCAGGGGACAGAAAAGCACAGACGGAGTATGGACGCGGGCCGGTCTCTCTCTGGGAACATGAAGGAAACTAAAGCTTTCTTGTAAATATCGGAGAATTTTACTTTGAACTAGTCTTTCTTGAAATCAAGGGAGAACAATTAGAGAGCGAGCGATTACCGTCAGTCGTTTTTAACATTGTGCGTGATTCATCATCAACCACTACAGGCTTTATTTGCACCACTTTTCATGGGACGCCTGGGACAGCGAAATCAAAACAATATACTGACTGGATATACAGAATTATGGACCGATGGAGGCGGTTTTGGATGACATATCTGAGAATTTTGGGAGAGTCGAAGTGTCTAAATGAAACGTGTTATTTTTACTTTGCATATACTCGTTTGAAACGCACTGATGGTCATGTTTTTGTTTTTTTACTTGTGTGTGTGCTTTTATGCACGTGTGAATGGCTGTGTGTTGTTCTGTAGGTTGATCATCAGTAAAAATAGCACAAGATATCAAACATAACTGCATAGGAATAGCACCAAATCAAGCTGTTACACGTTCTCATGTCCCTCACAATCAAACCAGAAAACAAAATGTGTGTATGTAACCTGTTCAGTACACTTGTGGAATACCAGATCCTTTTGCTGGATAATCATGTCTGTTTGTGGCAACTGGCTCATGTGTGTCGTGTGTCGTTTTAATAAGGTTGAATGATTTCATAGGTGAAAATTTAAAAAAGAAATATCCAGGTCATATTTAATCATATATATTTTATAGGAGGAAAAAGCCTGTGGTTTTTTTTTTCTTTTTCCAAATGTGACAAATATCATGAATTACAGCACCCAAATTCTCATTTCATAATGCAAAAATACATCGTTTCCTAATGCAAAATATAGTTTTTCAAAAAAAAATTGCATTACAATTAAGTACATTACTATCAGTTCTCATTCTTATAATCTAAAAAAAAAAAAAAAAAAAATCAGTCATTACTATAATGCACATCATTTTATATTATTTTTCTATTTACATAATATGCTAAATTCAATGCAACAAATATTACTTATGACATATAGAAATTCTAAACATTATTATTATTATTTATTTTTTTTTTTTTTCTGTGAGAGAGATTTTTATTGTTAAATGTGCTTTTTTTTTTTTTTTTGTCATGTCACAATGCAAAAAATCTGGTTCTGAAATAATTTGTCTTAATTTTCCTTCAAGCACAATCTTATTTCTTATTTCCTTTTGGTGGTGAAATGTGACCTGGAGATGTTCTTGACAGCTTCATGTGTGAATGTGTTTGTGTGTTGGCTGATTATCTGTGAAACACGTGTGACTGGATAGCAGTGACGGGACGTGCAGTAGTTGCTCTTTCCTCTGTAAACGGTACGTGTCTCTCTTCTGTGCCAGGATGTTACCTGGGGCTCCTTCTGCCGAGCTGATTTCACCCTTCAGTTGACAAATCTGAGATGCTTTTGAGAACGCTGAACTTGACTACTTCTGTCTGTTGGTTAATTCATGATGTCTGTCCTGACATGTTTGACAGGTACATTTAGGAAAATGGCTCTGCAATTGTAAATTTAATGAGTTTTATTTTTAAAAACAAAAACAAAAAAGTGGCTCTGTTCCCCTTAGAATAGGAATATGACTGATTAAAAATTTTTTTTTTTTTTTTTTTTGCCCTTGTTTTGTATTGTGTTTAAATCTATTGAACAGGCTTTAATGTTTTTTTTTTTATATTATTATTGTGAAGACCGTATGGCCTTTGGGATTGGACAGGAACTGACCGTATAAACTATTGGTAGTAAAGTGTTAAATGCCAGCAAACGTTATAACTGACAACTTCTTCAACCACACTAATAAACCAGCCAGTGTCATCATCTTTCATTATGGTCATTTTGAATGAAATGAATGATTTACAGAATGATTTGTCATTATACAGTTTATGGAATTTTGCAATTTGTTTTATTGTGTTTGTGTTCACTGAGGAACAGGATCAGGAAATTACAAACTGGATTCAATTTAACAACTCTGACAGTAAAATGGGACGGGATTGGGATCTCTGTAGTTTTTGTTTAGTGTTGTGGAAGGTCATGTGCACTGCAGGGTTATTACAGGTAACTAAAACTGGAACTACAATTCAAACCAATAAAAAACATTTTCATTATTTAAAACATGGCTCTTAAATTGTGGAATCTTCTGCGCTCTGAGATTAGGAATGCAGAATCTCTTAGTGTTTTAAATCGTTACTTTTTTTCGGGTAGCTTTTATGTGATTACTTTGTCTTTTATTATATTAGCTTTGTATTGTTTGGTTAGTTCTTTACTGCCTGTTACTGTTGTGTTTATCTTTTAACTTGCTTTTAAAAGTGCTTTGAGATGCTACTTTTAAAGGCGCTATATAAATAAAGTTTATTTTATTATTATTTTATTATTAAAATAAACATTTAACTGAAATAAAATAAACTTTATAAAAATGTTAAAAATAGAAAAAAAAAATGTATTTGTACAAATAGAAAAAAAAATAAAACATAAAAAACAGCAAAATTACTATAAATAAAATTGAAAACAAAATATTAAATTTGTAATAGTATCTCGATACTAAAATAGCAATGGTTCTCTAGATTTGTGCTTTTATTATATTTATCTTTTAAAATTATAAGTTATCTTTTCATTTATATTTAAATTTTTTTCTTTTTTTAATATTCTAAATATGAATTATTCTTCTTTATATTATTTGTTTGGTATTATTATTTTTATTTTTATTCATTTAAATTTGATATTTTAGATCAGATGTAATGTCCGACAGTACTTTTGTTTTATTTATTTTGCCCAGAAAGTTGGCAAGAGTGTCTAAATCCGTAAATAGAAATCTATCTGTAGTTATGGTATTCAACAGACAAAATAAATGAGAGGTGGTGTGAAAATATCTATCTATATAGAAATCTCTCTCTCTCTCTCTCTCTCTATCTCTATCTCTATCTCTATCTCTATCTCTATCTCTCTCTCTCTCTCTCTCTCTCTCTCTGTGTACCTATCTCTCTCTCTCTCTCTCTCTCTCTCTCTCTCTCTCTCTCTCTCTCTCTATATATATATATATATATATATATATATATATATATATATATATATATATATATATATATATATATAAACCCAGACTTGTGTGAGAAATATACTGTGTTCAAAAATGTGATATTACAAATTAAATCTGCACAACTCTAATTTACTTGACCTCACGAATAACAAATTCCAGCTGATTTCATCATTTGTTTGGAGTGGTAAAATGAATCATTTTCTCCATAATCACACATTACAGTGATTTAGTGAATTCATTTGTGCAAATAAATGGTTCAAAGTGATGTTTCATCATTCCTGATTCACACATCACTAGTGTGTGCTCGTCTTCATAACGTTCTCTGCTAGCACTGGTTGTGTTTTGACTGTCCATCACGTGCTCCGGTCTGTGGGCTTCGGGGCCGTGAGCGCAGCTGCTTCGACGGGCCTCGGGCTCTGGCGGGGTCTGCAGTTCAGGAAACACTGCAGTCTGTAATCAAACCCCAGACATGCATCTTTCTGTCTGACATCAGCTGAGCGGCTCTCAGACACATGATGAGAGGCTGAACGCGGCTGTAAACCAGCCCAACGTGAAATTAGACCCCTCCCTGTGAAGAAACATCTTGAGCTGCAACCTCACAAACCTTCACAGCAGCATGATTAAAGATGAATGCTGTAAGACGCGCTTCTGTTCGTCATATTTAACTCCATCTCTATCTAGTCTTCTTTGTATCATTCTGTAGTGTATATATTGCTCTATATATCGTCATCAATTCGATCATTCTTTCTATAACTCGTTCTATCTGTTCATTATATTTATCATTCTTTATAACGCTCCATCGTTTTTTATATCTTGTTCTATATAGCGTCTTTCATTCTGTCTGTCATTCTTTGTTCAAATTCATTCAAATTTATCATTTTCTATTGTTCATTCTATGTAGGGCTGGACAGGATACCACTATGTATGTTGATAACATGGTATAAAGTGCCTATATCATTAGATTTTGCCCTATTGTTTATTTTGTGGTATGCAAATATATCGCCATAGCACAGTACTACTTAAGTACACTTGACCTAAGAGTGATAAAGAAACATGCATGAATGAGAAAATAAAGAGTGGGACGTGCTAGATGCTAAATAGAGTTATTAAGCGCAATAAGCAGTGAAAAAAGCATGAGCGAATTCAAATCTCTTTCGCATCTTATTGCGCTTGAATGGTCAAATATGCACACAATTATATCAAGATGTCCGTTGAGTGGATTATTCACATTAACACAGTCGGTTATGTGTTAAATAAATGTAAACAGTTGTGTGAAAACCGGAGGCTTTTTAGTATATTAGTTCCGTGCAGTCAGTCTTAAAGGGACAGCAGTCTAATGTACCTGCTGCTGTCTGTGTCATTAATGTTAAACAAACAACCAAAGACAGAGAAAATCACTCACTGCTCTTGACTGAATCACTTTTGGATCTTTAATTAGGATCGGTTCATATCTGAGACAGTGAAGATGCTGCAGTGTTTTAGTTCTATATATTGATTATCTATCGTTCTAAAGGTTTACTATATTCGTGTGCAAAGGTATTTTTATAGCACTTCAAGATACTTTAAAGAATACAATGACATATAAGAATACAATAGCATGGTACATGTCCAAAAACACATGCCGTTGTTTCTGAATAACCATAATAGTGTCACGATGAGAGTGTTGTCTGCCAGACGAAATAATATTTAGGTTTGGGGTTTGTTAAAATCAATAACCCTAATAGAAGCACTAGTAATAATAATGACACTTGCCTTACCATAAAACCACTGATAATTCATCTCACACAAGCACTGACTGGGGAATACATGCACTAATGATTTAAACCGGAGTAATGACAGGATCTGTGTCCAGACGTTGGGCTTCCCAGCACTCGTAAAAGTAACACATGCAGCTGGATGATATGTTAGGTGTGTGTTTACAGCTCCCATGAGAGACACACATGATATCAGTGCACAGAGAGAGAGAGATTGTGTTACAGCTGCAGTGTGTTTCAGTCCAGACCACGAGTGCTGGATTACATTATGAATGTATAAAACTAGGTTGAGGTTCATTTTCATTGTCTTGAACTTTTGACTGTGGCCCCAAAATGTATTCAGACACTTATAAATGTCTGAATTTCTTTACATTAGATACTGAATGTCTGCTTACTTTTCTCTTCACTAAAGTAGCTTTCCTTCATCATGTTTGAAGTCTCGTCTGATGTTTTGTTGGTTTTGAAAGTGTGTGTAACGTGTATGGCGTCCCATACTTGGAATTTGTGCTCTGCATTTAACCCATCCAATTGCACACACACACACACACACACACACACACACACACACTGTGAACACTGTCTGACACTCTAACCATTGGCCCAAATTTTTTATGGATTTATGAAGTGAGTTCTCAAATTCACTCAGCAGTGATATTTTAAAAATATTTATATACTGTTATAGCAGTTTATAACATTATGGATTATCTTTTATTTTTATGTGCTTTTGTCATTTTGAATATTTTTTAAGAAATGTATTTCTATTTTGGTTTAATTTTTTTTCTTCAGTTTGATTAATTTTAGTGTTTCAACTTAAATTTGTTTTATTTCAGCTAGTTGCCGAGGCAACATTTCTCTTGTTCATTTAAGTGTTTCATCTAATAATTATATTTTGTTTTAGCTTAATTTCGATTAATGAAAATGATTTGTAGTAATTTTATTTTAGTTTATTTTTAGTATGTGTCTTACTACACCTTATTTCAGTTGCCATGGCAACCTTTCTGTTTTTTTTTTTTCATCTAATATTTCTATTTTATTTCTGAGATTTGAGATTTTCTCCTATCATCTTCAAGCTGTTGCATAAGAGATGATATGGAGTAAGTGTGGAGGTGGAGGCCGCTGACACAGAGAGGTAAGCAGCAGCTTGTACTCTTACTTTAGTGAATTAAAAGATTTGTTGGGCTCGCTCTTCATTATCTTACATGCAGGAGCTTCATGTTGTTGTTATCTAATGCAGTAAGTTCATCGCTAGAGTATAAGATCCTTATTTATCATTACATGATTTAAAACAGTAAGGGAGAAATCTCATTAATCAAAGCATGACTGAGAGTGGATAATCTAACTTATATCCAAGTATGTTTCGACTATGCAAAAGGTTCATGTGTGGCCTGTTTTAGTTTAAATGACATACAGTACTATTGTCATTTTTGCTCATATTTAAATATTTTTCGATTTCCTTTGAATTTTTACGTTTTTGTCATTTTTAATTGCATTTTCTTTTTCTTTCTTTTTTATTGTGTTTTTGGTCAGGTTAACTATAATAGTCCTGTGAATCTTTTATATGCTGTACTGTTGTATTTTTTGTTCATATTTATTTATTTTTAAAGATTACCTATTTCACTTTTTTTTTACTTTCAGTCATTTTAATTGCATGTCATTTAATATATAAATTTTTTATTCATTATTTTTGGTTATTTATTTATTTATTTATTTATTTGTGTTTTAGTAAACTATAATAACCCTGTGTGTGGCTATTATCTTTTATTCTGCGATTTGTTAAATATTACAGCATTGCAAAGGTATCTTTGTCATTGTAAAGGTGAAATAAAATATTATATAAATATTCAATGAACAACATAAACTTGAAAATTTTAAATGTTGCCTTGGCAACTAATAGAAAGAAATAAGTTGAAGTACTAAAATGACTAAAAACTAAAACTGAAAAAAAAAAAAAAAGCTATCTCTCTCCATATAGCTATATATATATACATACAATAATACAATACAATATTATTGGGATACTATTATAGTTTTATTAATATTTTGAATTAGTTTTTATTTTTATGTGTTCTGTTTTCATGTTAATTTTAGTTATAGTCATTTTTGTCATTTTTATTTGCTTTTTTTAAATAATATAAGTATAAATAAAACAATAATAATAAAATAATAATAGTAATGATACAACCTAATTGAGATACTATTATAGTTTCATTCATATCCTGAATTAGTTTTATTTTAATATTTTCTGTTTTCATTTTAGTTGTAGTTAAAGTTTTAGTAATTTTGTTTTTGTTATTTTTATTAGATTTTTATTTTATGTCTATATAGTTTTCATAAATTATTTCAGTTTTAGTTTTTGTTATTTTAGAACGTCAGAGTAAACTGAAAATGAATGAGTGAATTTTTTTCCCAAGTTAAAGTCTATTTCAAGTGACAACAACATGGTTTTGTTTTTTAGTTTGTCAACATACACACACACAAATAAAAATGACCATTAATATATATATATATATATATATATATATATATATATATATATATAATATATATATATATCTATATATATATATATATATATAAATTAAAGCTCATTCAAAATATTAACAAATACTATACTACTACATTAATATTACTAAAATATCACTGCTTTAAACTTGGCAACTCAATTATCTTTGACAATTCTCATTATTAAAATTTTCTCAGTATCAATAGTTTTTTGCAGTTTTTGACTCGGCTTTACTTGGTCTTGGCCGGTTGAATTACTACAGAGAGCTGTCAGTGATGCTATTACTCTAGCACAACGCTCAACGCTTGATTGGGTTTGATTGGCTCATTCCTGTTCATCCGAGCGGTTTATTTGTTGAAGAGCATCAGGCTGGCGTGTTAATGGTGGAGATCTTGGACGCTTTACGGCGGGATAACAGCTGCGGTCAAACCAACAGACTCTCGGCGGGACATTCAGCATCATCAGTCTGTGCTTCCTGAGAGCTTCAGAACGCTCAAATGTGTGTGAGAGGATGAGATCATAATCACACACGAGCTCTCCATTCCATCCCCAATCATTATTACTGTAAAATCAGAATTCCTTTTGTGTTTTGTTGTTATGGGGTTGCTAGGGTGTTGAGGATGGTTGCCAGGACATTGCTTAAGTGTTCTGAGTTTCTGTTACGTTGCTATGCATTGTTATGGCATTTCACCTGTTGCTAGGGTGTTTTGTTGTTTTGACAACTAGCTGAAATAAAATAAACTGAAGTACTAAAATTATTTAAACTGAACTATTAAAATTAAAACTGAAATAAAAAAGCAAAATATAGATATTTAATAAAGAAAAACAATTAAAAATGATAAAAGCAAATAACAAAATTAATAAAAACCAAACTAAATGTAATATGAAAACAGACAATAAAAGATAATTGTAAATATAAATAAATATTGCAATACTATGCAAGTAATACTGAAATAATAATTACAAGAAATACAAAATGATACACAATTAAAAAATATATATATATATATATATATATATATAATGTACCAATCTAGTATTTTACAAGCTGTCAAAATAACAAACTGCACAATAAATAAATAATTTAAAATATAGATCAGTTTTTTTATTAACTAAATCTATATTTACAGCTGAATTCAAATAAAATATTAGATAGAAAAATAATACACAGAAATATTAGATCTAAAACTGAGATAAAATCAAAGTGAAATAATAGCAAAAAAGCAAATCACAAAAAATAAATAACCTAAACTAAAATGAAAATGAAAACAAATATGCATAAATACTATAATTGTGTATAAGCAATACTAAAATAGTAATACTAAAATAAAAAAAAGTATATTATGCACTCATGTTTTTGCATTTTTTTTTATGTTTTACACTTACAATATAATGAGCTCAGTTAATTAAATTGGTATTTATTTTTATGTATTAGGCCGTGTGTCCAGCATAGCATTTTTAGCCAGCTGTGAGAATTTGAGAGACACTTTGGCTGCTATGATACTGAATAGAAGTAATGAGGCAGACACATCGTGAATTAAATGTTGCAAGCTTTATTTTTCATATCAATATTCGTAGTAGTCTGGGAATCCCATCGGTGCGGATAAGAACACTCAGAGACGAGCAGCATTAATGTGTCCTGCGCTGTTGTTTAGTCGTAGTACGAGCAGAACGTGTCACAGAATGTGTTGGTCGGAGTGGTTTTAGTCCCGCCCCTCCTTCACTGTGATTGGATGGCTGACTAAAAAAAAAAACTAACAGCTTTCTTTTCTAAGTATCTTCCACACACCTGCATCATCAGCACTTCTTCGAGAAGCTCACAAAGTCACCTTCCTGTACAATCAGTAGAGAAATTCATTCTGCTTCTAATCCATGTTCCGGACGCCTGCAGGAGTGCTGCCTGAATCTGCCGTTTCCCTGCATGTTAATGGCGCTCGTTCTCGCAGGAACGCTGGGTTTCTCTCGTTTAGTTCATGAACAATGTGTTCTAACCGTTGCTCTGCAGACGCAGATCTCTGTGTGAGTGGGTGGTTGGGGTTGCATTACCTCCGTCAGGTGTGCGGTTCTCTTTCTCAGACACTCTGAGAGTCATTCGTCAAACTCTTGTCCCGGCTTGACTCTAACCTCCAGCACTTTGAACTCTTCACACATGAGCTCAGAGAACGAGTTTGAGTGTGTGTCGTACCTTGTGAAGCACGGCAAGGAAAGGCTTCAGAGAAACCGCCCCGCTCAGCAGAGGATTGGGCTTCAGGACCTCCATCACCCTCTTCCTCTTCTTATCGGGTGGCACTGGAGCAATTTGGGCACCGGCTACAAAACACACGTAAATAAGAGCTTAATGGAATATTCTGAGGCCTGAGACACCACACAAGGATGTAAATGCAAATCTAGTTACACAGATGTCTGAAGACACTTGTGTGAAGTGTTTGTGTCCTTCAAGGGCTATATTCTGTACAACATTAAGCATTTTTATCTTATTGTGTTAGTGGTGAAGCTGCTGAATTGGCCTTGAGAGCAGTGAGCAGAAATCAAGCAAAAAAAACTTGCTTTTTGTTCGGATGTAATATATATATATATATATATATATATATATATATATATAATATATATATATATATATATATATTGATAAATTAGTATTTTTGTTAGTTGCTTTAAAAATTTTAAATAGTTATATAATTCTTTTTACATTAGTATTATCAATTATTATTTTATACAATGTTATTTGTTATTTACAATTCTTGCATGAACGTTTATTTTCTATTATGGTTGTGAAAAAAGCCTTTTTTTTAATAAAAAAAAAATCAATTATTTGGAATATAAAACTATTCTAATAAAATTGTATTTTAATTATTTTTGATAATTTTTTAAAATACATTATTATCATCATCATCAATTATTATCTTATAATTTTTGTTCTTTCTTTCATGGTTGGAAAAAAAAAGTCTTGTTTTTTGTTTGGATTATGTGCCATAAAATTGTATTTTATTTATTGTATCCTAATTGTTAATTATGTTAATGTAAATTATTCTAATATATATATATATATATAGCACCATAAATTATTTTTGAATATAATTAAACAAGTGATTAAAGTCAATTCAACTACTGACTTATAATTTTACAATAATTTTAATTTTTATAAGTAATTAGAAATAGACTCATATTTTTATTTTATTTTTATATTATATTAGTAGTTTATTCATTTATATTAGTAGTAGTAGTAGCAGCAGTATCTTTTGTGTGTGTGTGTTGTTTTTGAATCAATTTTCTAGAAATGTGCATATTGTAACATATTATCCTGAACCAATTGTGATTTCTTGATGAGCAAGATGTGTTTTAGTTTCCAAAACAAACAAAAAAAAAAATCTGGGTGTACTGGGAAAGGAGTTTTGCATATTTAATGTCAGAACGTCCAGTGTTCATGCTGGATGAATAAACTAGTTTACAAGCATGCTGTTGGTTATAATGTAGGCTTTAGACAATGTTCAGAAAGATAACTAATGTTTGTGTGTTTGGAGGCAGGCTCACGGTTTCTCAGGCTGTTGCTGTGTGTTCACACACTCACTGACCTGCAGACCGTGCTTGTTGTCCTTGGACTGCAGAAGCGCAGACACTGTAGAGACAGAGACACCCGCTTTATTCTCTGACAGCACCAGAGACCTGGCGAGCTGGAGGTGTAGCAGCAGAACAGACACTGAGACACTGAACAAACACAACACATGCCTGACCAACTAGCAGCAGCAGGGATACTGACTGATACAGTTTTTTAAATTTCTGATGTTATTGTTTTTAAGCGTACAAATAATCAATATACAGAACTGGTAAATAAATATTTTTTAAAGCTTTTTGAGCAGTGTTATAATTAACAAAAACTAAAACTATTTAAATATTTTTAAAACTGAAATAAAATAGAAATATTAGATGAAAACCTTCAACTAAACAAGAATCATAAAGGTTGCTTTGGCATCTAAATTAAATAAGTTTAAGTTAAAATACTAAAATAAAAATAAAATGGAAATAAAAATAAATTAATCTAGAAATATGTGTAAGAAAAACTACTAAAATGACAAAAGCACTACTAAAAATTGTATTAAAATCAACTGAAAATACAAAAATAAAAGCCAATTCAAAATGATGATAATAAACTTTATAGCTATATATAAATAATATGAAAACAGCACTGTTTTTTTAAAAAATGATGAATAAAAAAGATTGTTACATGAAAAATTTAAACTAAACAATAATTAGAAATGTTACATCAGTTAATATGCTAAAATTACTGACTAACTAAAACTAAAATTAAATGAAAGTATTTAATAATATTAAAACAAATCATAAAAATAAAGGAACATTACTAAAAACTAAATATTAGATGTTAAACTTTGAAATACCTTGGCATCAAAATGTAACAAGTTAAAATACTAACTGAAATAAAACTAAAACTGAAATGAATAAACTTTATAAATATAAAAAAATTGAACTGAATAAACTAAACTAAGAATCTGAAAATAAAAGCTAATTCAAAATTCATTTTTATTATATTTCACAGTGATATAAGAAAATATACAATCTATATGAATACTGGATATTAAAACATGGTTAAAAAAACAAAACAACAACAAAAATACAGTTAATCTGTCAGTCTCTTCGTGTGATTAAAATGAATCTTAGACAGATGTTCAGAGTTCTGTTCAGACGTCGTTATTGTTTCTTTGTGTTATTGTGATTAATTTTAGTCTTATGCTGCGTCTGAAGGGAAGCTCCAGGACGGAGCAGTGGCTGTAGGTCATGGGTGGAGGCTGCAGCTCCAGCATCAGGGACACACCACATGAAGAGGCTGATGAGACAACACGTAACGAGTCGATCGAGGCCGACTCAAGCATCATCTCATGTCTTAATGAACACACTGAGGACCTAGAGATACATTCTAGTGGATTTTGCATCGATGCAAAAAATCTTAATGATCCTAAAAATAAGTCATAAAATAGGTCAAAATAGATCATATAAAAATGTAGTGTTTATTTATTTATTTGACTTTGGGGTGAATGGTGTTCGTGAAGGGCTTTTGGGAGATTTAAAAACGTCTCTTCTGCTCACCAAAGCTGGATTTATTTGATTAAAAATACAGTAATATATATATATATATATATATATATATATATATATATATATATATACTATATATAAGTATATTATATATATATATATATTATTACTATTTAAAATAACTGTTTTCAGTTTGAACATATTTTAAAATGTAATTTATTCCTGTGATCAAAGCTGAATTTCCAGCATCATTACTCCAGTCTTCAGTGTCACATGATCCTTCAGAAATTATAATCAATTATTAATTATATTATAATATAACATTATATCATATTACAATATATATATTTTTTTTTTTTCAGAAAAAAACTCAACCGGTGTTGTTTATATTATGTATTATTTATATATTATTATGGTGCTTATTGATATTTTTAAAAATAGCATTTATTTATTTTTTCCAGTTTTCATTTAATTTTTTTTTTTGTTTAAGTTTTAGTAATGTTGTAATGTGCTTTTATCATTTTTATTAGTTTTAGCTTTTTTATATTTTATATTTCTATATAGCAATAATTTTATTGTTAACATTATTATATTACAGATGTCTTTAATACAAACCCAAAATATCTAGCCAATGAACTAGAAAAAAATAAATCAATTCAATAATTTTGAAAATTATAATTTTATATACAATTTTAATAGTATTTTATTATGTATTAAACATTCATATTTCATATGAAATTACATATAATTTTATATATTACTGTGTATTATATTACAGACGTCTTTAATAAGACAAAACCTACAATATCTAGCAAATGAACTAGAAAAAAAATCAATATTATTTTTAGTTCATTTAACATTGAATTAATATATTATTATATTAAAAATGTCTTTAATAAGACAAACCCCACAATATCGAGGTGATGAACTACAAAAAAAATTTAAATAATAATAATAATAATAATAAAATAGCAATCTAAAATACACAAACAACTTCATGAAATGTCTCATTCACATAAAAATAATATGTTGTCGTGTAAGTTGGAGGTTTTGGCACCGATGTATTTCTTTGTAGTTCCAGCAGGTGGCAGCACGAGCCTTTGCTACTCTCTCCATGACGCGCACACAAGACAGAAAGAGCAGGGAGAGTTTTATTTGTGTGTGAAGAGCACATATTTACTTCAGGGAGGCTAAACTCGTGCTGTGAGTCCACAAACACACGTCCTGAGCCTTCCTTCAACTCCCGTAACACATACACGGAACCTGTTTCAGTCATTATGGAAATACACTTTAATTCATTCATATTTGTAAATCGAGCACTGTGTTTATCCCGGTCTCAAACAAGCACTCGCTTTTTCAGGTTTACAGCTCCGTCTTTGGAATAATCTTGGACTGTAAATCAGCAGAACAAAGTTGTTTTGATCAGTATTTAACGGAAAACATGACTCGGCTAACATTCAGGACTGATGACTGTTCTTCTGCTGTGTGTCTGTGCGTGTCATTCTGCTCGTGACAGACGCGCGTTTGCCCCCAGCGGTCGGGCGTGGCACTGCACTACAACTGTGTGTGAAATAGTGGATACATTTGTTTCTAAAATCTAAAAAGAATGTTACAGCAATCGTACAGCAGGGATGTCGAAATAAATTCCTGGAGGACCGCAGCACTGCAGTTTTATTCCAACCCACACATACCATGTAGTTTTCAAATAAGCCTGAAGGACTTGATTAGTTGGAACAGGTGTGTTTAATTAGGGTTGAAGCTAAACTCTGCAGGGCCCCTGCTCGACATTTAAAAAAAAAAAAACATTTAAAAAACAAAAAATAAATAAAATAATAAAAAACAATGCTAGTACCATTGTTCCTGCCATATTTATTGTTTAGTTTGTTTATATTTATTATATTATATCATATACATTAAATTATTTTATTTTATATAATTATTATATATTTTTATTATATTTTTTAATTTAGTATTTTTTGTTTTATTAGTTTATTTTATTTTATTTTTATTTTGTGTATTTTTTTTTGTATTTTGTTGTCAATGTACAGTGCACTTCCAACAGAAAATCATCATATAGAGGGATAAAACTCCTAACAGTGTCAGCATGATGAAAATTAAACAAAAAAAAATAAATAAATCTGGGGGACAAAATCTAGTTTAAAATACATAAACTTTATCTTTATTTTTGATTTTTTTATTTTTTTTTTGAATGTTTTTTTTGTGTATAACACACACACATATATACACACAGTACATGTCAGTTATTTGTTCAGTTACATATATAATTTAATAAAAAAAAATGTCAGTAGTTTCAGAAATTTTGCACATAAAATGCTGTCTGTGAGCAATGATGCAAACAACATTTTGACCAATTGTTGATTGATTGCTTTTTAGGGATAAAACTCCTAACAGCACTAAGAAGATAAAATAAAATAATTAATTAATTAATTAATTAATTAATAAGGATAATAATAACAATATGTGTGTCTGTGTGTGTGTATCTATCTATCTATCTATCTATCTATCTATCTATCTATCTATCTATCTATATATATATATATATATATAAATATATATATATATATATATATAATATATATATAAAATTAAGTTGTTTTTTGTGTGTGTGTGTGTGTGTGTGTGTGTGTGTGTGTATATATATATATATATAATATATATATATATATATATAGGTATAAAGTTGTTTTTTTTAAATAAAGACAGAAAAATACAATATTTTACTTAATGATACTCAGAAATTTTAATAAACATTGAGCTAAAAATGTCACCTATTCCCACTTGTCCTCTAACAGTGAAAATATAATAAAACCGAGGATTATAATTTAGACCCACCGCACCTGACCAATCAGAATCAGCTCCGCGCCGACAGGCCCCGCCCACTCCAGCGCTCGTGCTGTTTACGCTCCGTCAGTCCCGTATGTGCGTGATTCACCTGCTCGAACGCTCCTGAAGATCCGCTGAAGTTTAACACGGTAAGATGGCGAGAGATCAGGAAATGAAATAGGTTGATTTATCGCTGTTTTCCCTTTAATGAACTCTTATTTCACGCTTGTTCGGTAGGGCCGGTCTGCAAGTGTTTTATTCCCGTCTGGATGAGTCAGTGTGTCTGTTCTGGACATTTAATCTGTAGCAATTGCACATGATCACTGCTGGAATGACACACACGAGCAGCCACACTCTTCATGAACAGGTATTGCATTATAACTTAAAAGTTCTCGAGTTGCATTCATAAATGTGTCTTTTGGAACTTTAAATTGAGAAACATTGTTACAGATCAAACAACTGAAAGAGTGATTCTAACAATATTCAGTTAGGTCTTTATTGTCATTCATTGCAAATGTTTATACAACGAAAGAGCAAATAGCATTAAAAGAGATGCAACAGTTTAACACTTTACATAAAAGAGCAATAAAAACATGGAATCTATTTAAAATTGTATATATTTAAAAGATTCATTTGAAATATTCGGAGCTGTTTAAAAAATGAAGGTTGTAATTTTTAGTAATAAATAAGCTGCATGTTTGTTTCATGGCGTTATTGCTCATACTGGGATGAAGTAGTAACACAGGAACTGGCGAGACAGGTGCAGAAGATCTTGATGATGGAGGAAAGTGCAGTGAATGAGTCTAATGTGAAAGTGGCGGTCCGGGTGCGACCCATGAACAGGAGAGGTGAGTGTGAACCGCAGCCACCGTCACATTACGTGTTTAATGTTTAGAAGCTGTGTGTTCGATTCTGGTCTTTATCTGCGGCACTTATTTCTTTTATGATCCTCATTTATGAAAGCAGACCTTCCCCTTCTGTGGGTCAGTGACTGCTGAGAGTGTCAGGATGATGAAAATAAAAATATCTGGGGGACAAAATCTAGTTTAAAATACATAAACTTTATCTTTATGCTGCATTTACATTATTTTTGAAAATGTTTATTCTGTATAACACACACACACACACACACATACAGTGTTTTTTTTTAAAAGTACACGACAAAAAGTTTGGAAACATTTACTATTTTTAATGTTTTTGAAAGAAGTGTCTTCTGCTGATCAAGCCTGCATTTATTTGATCAAAAAATACAGAAATAAATGTAATATTGTGGATATATTATTACAATTTAAAATAATTGTTTTAAATTTATTATACTTTAATTATCATTTATTTCTGTGATGCAAAGCTGAATTTTTAGGATCATTATCACATGATCCTTTAGAAATCATTCTAATATGATGATTCTTATCAAAGGTTGGAAACAGTTCTGCTGCTTAATATTTTTTCAGAACATGTGCTACTTTTTTAGGATACTTTGATGAATAAAAAGTAAAAAAAAAAAAAAAAAGCTATGTTTTTTTATTTAAAATATAAATATTTTGTAATAACAATATACACTACTGGTCAGTAATTTGGGGTCGGTATTTTTTTTTCTTTCTTTCTTTTTAAATAAAAACAATACTTTTATTCAGCAAGGATGTGTTAAATTGATAAAAAGTGATAGTAAAGAGAATATATAATTATTATAATATATATTATTAGATTTTTATTTTTTTTATTTTGAATAAATGCAGTTCTTTTTAACCTTTTATTCATCAAATATATTAGACAGGCAGAACTGTTTCCCAACACTCATAATAAATCAGAATATTAGAATGATTTCTAAATGATCATGTGATAGACTGGATGTTACTGTTACATGTGACACTGAAGGCTGGAGTAATGATGCTGAAAATTCAGCTTTTGCATCACAGGAATAAATTATTTTTTAAAAGTATATTCAAATAGAAAACTATTATTTTAAGTTGTAATAATATTTCACAATATTACTGTTTTGTTCTTTTTTTTCTGTATTTTTGATCAAATAAATGCAGGCTTGATGAGCAGAAGAGACTTCTTTCAAAAACATTAAAAATAGTAATGTTTCCAAACTTTTGGTCTGTACTAATATATATATATATATTTACACAGTACATGTAAGTTTAATTACATATATAATCTAATAATAAAAAAAGATGTCAGTAGTTTCAGAAATATTGCATGTAAAATGCTGTCTGTGAGCAATGATGCCAACAACATTTTGACCAATTTTTGATTGATTGCTTTTTATAGAACGAGACTTAAAGACAAAATGTGTTGTGGACATGGAAGGAAATCAGACCATCCTGTACCCGGCCAATGGAAACCTGGGAAAGGGCGACAGCAGGTAAACTGGGGGGTTATGTGGGTGTGTTATTGTATTTGACTAACACTCAGTACAGAGATATTTGAATATGTAGAGTCATCGAATAAAATGCAAAAAATACATCTGTATAGCTGTCTTGACAAGCCTCAAACTGCTGGAGTAATAATCTGAAGAATGTTAGTGCTGTTTGTCTTTGCAGCACAGTGCTGGGGTGTTCTGAGCAGTTTCTAGTTGATATTTATCGCTCACTAGGTGAAATCATAATGAGTCTGATCACTTAATAAAGTAGGAAAGAAACAGAATCTGCATCTGACTGCCTGTTTTAGTTTGACTCTCTCTCGAGTTGACATTTTCTTTCTTTCTCTACATTCCTCTTCTCATTTGACCTTCAGTGTCCATAGAAACGAGTGAAGGTTCATTGGTGGGTCAAAGGTAACCCTGGATACTCGTGCTAAAAACCCAAAAAACTAAATTACTCGTGTCTCATTGGGTCTTTTCAGGCAACTTAAAATACAAAGCTGCACAAATGGGTGCTGTCCTCTTGCCAAGCACCGCATAGCTTTACAAAAGATATCTGATTAACTTCCTGTGAATACAACTACTGTAGGATTTTAAAAAAGAGAGATACACTCACAGTTTACAATAAAGACATCTTGGAGTTTGAAAGTTAAATGTGCCTTGCATATTCCATAGGAGCTGCTAAAACTTTATGAGTGGTTTCTGATATGTTTTTTTTTTATGTGGTTGTAAAAGTGTTGTGGTTGGTTGCTAGGGTGTTGCCAGGCAAATGTTAAGGTGTTCTGAGTGGATTCTAGGGCATTATGTGGTTGTAAAAGTGTTGTGGTTGGTTGCTAGAGTGTTGCTAGGCGGTTGCTGAGATTTTCAGAATGTTTTCTAGGACATTATGTGATTGTTAAGATGTTCCAGGCAGTTGCTAGGATGTGGCTATGCAGTTGAGTGGTTTTTAGGGCATTGTTTGATTGTTAAGGTGTTCTAGGTGGTTGCTAGGGTGTTGCTAAGCAACTGCTAATGATCTGGGTGGCCTGCAGGGCATTGTGTGGTTGTTAAAGCATTTTTTATATTTTTTTTAGATAGTTGATAAGGTGTTCTGCGTGGTTAATGTGACATTATATGGTTGTCAGAGCGTTCTGGGTGGTTGCTGTGGTGTTCCTAAGCAGTTGCTAACATATTCTGGGTTATTTCTAGGGCATTTTGTGGTTGTCACTGTATTCTGTTAGGCAGTTGCTAATGTCCTGGGTGGTTTCTAAGGCATTATGTGGTTGTCAAGTGTTCTGGTGGTTGTTATTGTGTTGCTAAGCAGTTGCTAATATTTAATATTTTCTGAGTGGTTTCTGTGGCATCATGTGGTTGTCGAGGTGGTCTGGGTGGTTCCTAAGGTGTTGCTAAGCAATTGCCAATGTTCTGTTGGTTTCTAAGGTATTATGCGGTTGTCTGGGTGGTTGCTAAGGTGTTGCTAAGCAATTGTTAATGTTCTGTTGGTTTCTGGGTGGTTGCTAAGGTGTTGCTAAGTAATTGCCAATGTTCTGTTGTTTTCTGGGTGGTTGCTAAGGTGTTGCTAAGCAATTGTTAATGTTCTGTTGGTTTCTAAGGCATTATGCGGTTGTCTGGGGGGTTGCTAAGGTGTTGCTAAGCAATTGTTAATGTTCTGTTGGTTTCTAAGGAATTATGCGGTTGTCTGGGTGGTTTAAGGTGTTGCTAAGCAATTGCCAATGTTCTGTTGGTTTCTAAGGAATTATGCGGTTGTCCGGGTGGTTGCTAAGGAGTTGCTAAGCAATTGCCAATGTTCTGTTGGTTTCTAAGGCATTATGCGGTTGTCTGGGTGGTTGCTAAGGGTGTTGCTAAGCAATTGCCAATGTTCTGTTGGTTTTTTCTAAGGCATTATGCGGTTGTCTGGGTGGTTGCTAAGGTGTTGCTAAGCAATTGCCAATGTTCTGTTGGTTTCTAAGGCATTATGCGGTTGTCTGGGTGGTTGCTAAGGTGTTGCTAAGCAATTGCCAATGTTCTGTTGGTTTCTAAGGCATTATGCGGTTGTCTGGGTGGTTGCTAAGGTGTTGCTAAGCAATTGCTAATGTTCTGGGTGGTTTAAGAAATGTGGTTGTCATGGGTGTAATGGGTTGTTATGGGCAGTTTCTAAGGTGTTGTGTTGTGGTTTCTTGGAGCTTGATAAGCAGTATTCCAGCCAATATAATAAATGTAAGGTGCCATGTGACATCTTTCATATACTTCAGACTGGTCACACATTAAAAACTGTGTTATTTTTGATAATGGTGCTGCTTTTTCATTGGGTGTAATAAAGCTTTTCCCAGTGTTTGTTTGTTTATAGCATTATAGCAAAGTCAATTTGAGACATTGATTTACTGTACAATGGGCTGGTGTTTTGATCCATGCATATGTTGCGTGCTGTAGTTCTTTACTCTTTTAACACAAAGAGGGTTTGTTGGTTTTGCAGCAGAGCGTTCATCAGTCAGCAGTGTTTCATATCACAGATGTCTGAAATCAGCTCTCGGTTTTGCGTTGGTGGTCTGTCAGCATGCACTAAACTGCACATGCATGTTCCATATATTAAAGACCAGCCGCTTGTCAGCCTGTGCTGGAGCATTTTTATCTCTCTTTCCTTCATTCCTTCTCTTTGTCTCCTCTTCCGTTCCTTCTTCTGGTCTCTGTACAAAGGGTGTGCCTGTTTTCCCCACAAGCCTTTCCCGGATATCTGGCCGTTTTCCAGGTGACCTTATGCAGGAATCTGCTCAGTCGTATCCAGCTTTTCTCAGTTTCAGACCGCTGAGCCGTCTCTGCTGTAACTTGCAGTGGTTTGCGGTGTTGGCGTGCAAACAGGTTTTACAGGCTTATGCAAGAAAGTTTACTCAAATTCCATAATAATCCCTCACAGCAAGTTTGTGTTTTCATTATGAAGTGCAAGTAGAGACCGCACACTCATGCAGATTCTGTTTGTCATCTAAATGATATCGGGATGGGTTTTAATTAAAGTAAAACATGAGATGAAGAGGTTCAAAGCAGATGGTTACATTGTGTAATTCTCGCTCAGGGTTATTGACTGAAATAAGGCAAACATTTCTGGAATGTTCCTGAAATGCTTCAGGACCGCGTGTCGTCCTCCCGTCATGCTCAGCGTGTGCTTAGGAAAATCAAGTTTGTCCTGATAATTGTTTTTAGAAAAAAACAACACAACTGTAGCTCACCTAGATTTCAGTTCCACAGCCGTAATACACACTGATGACATTAGTAGTGATTGCTGAAGGAAATATCATTGTGTGATTTGAACAAGCCTCTAATTATTAAATGCTGGTGCTTAAATCACTTGTTGTTGAGGAAAGGTCATCAGATGCACGATGTTCAGATTTTCAAGTAGATGATAAAATGGGTGAAAATATATACAATAAATGTATAAATACAAAAATTAAAGGGGCATAACCATTCAAAAGTTTGGGGTCTGTAAGATTTGTTGATGTTTTTGAAATAAGTCTCTTACAATCACCAAAGCTGCTTTTATTTGATCAAAAATACAGTAAAATCAGTAATACTGTGAAATATTATTAGAATTTAAAATAACTGTTTTTAAAATGTCATTTATTTCTGTGATACACAGCTGTATTTTCAGCATCATTACTCCAGTCTTCAGTGTCACATGATCTTCAGAAATCATTCTAATATTATGATTTGCTGCTCAAGAAACATTTGTTGAATTTTTGTGGAAACCATGATGCATAAATGCATGAAAGTTCAAAAGAACAGCATTTATTTGTGAGATTATAAATGATTTTACTGTCACTTTGGATCAATTTAATGTAATTGTTGAATAAAAGCATTCATTTCATATATATGATGTAATATTAATGTGTGTTTTTTTGCTTTTTGTTTTTTTCTTCTTGTGGTTTTTTGTGTGTGGGGGAAAAAAGAGGGTGTGTTTTTTTGTGTGTTTTTTGTGTTTTATTTTTGTGTGAAAATGTGTTTCAATCACTTTATCATGAATAATGATGCTTGACAGAAAAGTGTTTAACGTAACTGGATTTGTATGAAGTTATTAGTCATGTTGAACATGTAGACAGCTCATTTCAAGCTTATGACATGCATCTGTTACACAGTCTTTAGACATTTGCGATGTCTCGTTTCAGGTTTTCGCATATGATTATTGCTTCTGGTCTATGGATGAGGCAGAGGCGGACAAATTTGCAGGTCTGTTGATATTCAAAATCATTCATTTTGCTATAATGACTAACCCATTTGTTGAAACCATCACTAAGCCTCTGTAATGTGTTTATACTGCAGTGATCTGAATCATCAGGGAACATTTATGATGGCAATTGAAACTCTTTATCCTCTGCTTATGTTTCCTTGTAAACTCTTCTGAAGAAAAGACAAACCTGTAAAACTGCTTTACCAAATCTACTGTTCATCTGCGGTTTATCAGCACTGAAGATTTGTAAAGCTTCAAGACAAGCTGAGCTCTATTAGCAGTTGCTGTGTTTATGTTAATTACCTTAGTATTTACTTGTCTTTTAGTTAAAAAATTAAAATAAAATAAAAATTCACAATTACAATAACATACACACAATGAACTTCAAGGAATTTGATAAACTTGAATTGAACCCTTTAAAGGAATACTTCACCCAGAAATAAAAATGTATTCACATTCAGGCCATCAAAGATGTAGATGAGGTTGTTTCTTCATCAGATTTAGAGAAATGTAGCATCACATCACTTGCTCAGCAGTGGATGCTCTGCAGTGAATGGGTGCCGTCAGAATGAGAGTCCAAAAAAAATTAAAGTTATCCACAGCACTCCAGTCCATCAGTTAATGTCTTGTAAAGTGACAAGCTGTGTGTTTGTAAGAAACAAATACATCATTAAGATGTTTTTAATTTAAAACCATTCCTTTTGGCCAAAATATAAGTCCATAATCCATAATAACGCTTCTTCCAGTTAAAAGTCCATCTCCTGTTGTCTCTAACATCAAAATCCACCCTCATAGAGTTGTTTTGGCTTGTAAACGGTGCTTGATCTGTGCAGATTTCTCTCCTGATTCTGATGAGATGACTGTTGCACAGGAGGAAGTGTTATAATGGATTATGATTACCATATTTTAGCCAGAAGCAACGGTTTGAAGTTAAAAACATCTTGAAGATGGATTTGTCTCTTACAAACACACAGCTTTTCTCTTCACAAGACATTAACTGATGGACTGGAGTGATGTGGATTACTTGTCTCATTCTGACGGCACCCATTCACTGCAGAGCATCCATTGGTGAACAAGTGATGTAATGCTACATTTCTCCAAATCTGATGAAAAAAACAAACTCATCTACATCTTGGATGGCCTGAATGTGAGTTCACTTTCATTTTTGAGTGAACTATTTGTGTTATTCTCAGTTGATTTAGTAATGCTTGCCAGTTATTCTCATTTGCAGCATAAATGCTTATATTGTGTAATGTCTGACTCATAGGTCAGGATGTGGTGTTTCAGTGTCTTGGAGAGAGTCTTTTGGACAGCGCTTTCCAAGGATACAATGCCTGTATATTTGCATACGGGCAAACAGGTGGAGTTAAATTTGCTGGAAAGCTATCTATGCAAAAAAAAATATTTTAATCTCTATAAAAGGTTTAAGCAGAACTACTTACTGTTTCATAGTACTTAACTCACTTCTGCTCTTGGATATCTGCTTTACTTGTTGTAATGTAAATCACTGAAGGTTTCATCAGAGTATATCAGACTACTTGCGTATACATAAAATGTCAGTTGTCACTCTCTATCTCCCAATAATATGTCTTGGTTAGATTTTGAATGCTTAGTTTTATGATCAAAGCTCTGTATTTTCCAAACATGTAATGCAATGCAATACAGTGATGATGTATTTACGTTTCTTAAAAGTCTGATCATATTTGATACATACATTTGAACGTGATTCACTTGTGTACTAAATTCTACACCCTTGGGCTGCAGGCTCAGGAAAGTCGTACACGATGATGGGAACGGCGGAGCAGCCGGGTCTGATCCCACGCCTGTGCAGTTCTCTGTTCCAGCGCACCGTACAGGAGCAGAGGGAGGGCGAGAGCTTCACCGTGGAGGTGTCCTACATGGAGATCTACAACGAGAAGGTGCGAGACCTTCTAGATCCCAAAGGGTGAGTCTGTAGAGAGACTAATACCTGTTGTCCAATGAAAGCCCATATTCTGGTTCTTTTTCTGCTGTCAGTGTTCTATCAATCCTGAAAACCCTACTTGGATTTAACTTTGTGCACTGCAAATATGGTTGATGTCTCCTCTCAGGAGCCGGCAGGCGTTGAGGGTCCGGGAGCATAAGGTGTTGGGGCCGTATGTAGACGGTCTGTCCCGCCTCGCTGTGACCAGCTACAAGGTTCTTCCAGCACCTTCATGAAGCTCTTCATGTCAGATGCTCTCAGTGCTGAAGCAGGATGATCGGGAATATCTTTGGTTTGGTTTTTCAGGACATCGAGTCTCTGATGTCGGAGGGGAATAAATCCCGCACTGTGGCGGCCACGAACATGAACGAGGAGAGCAGCCGCTCGCACGCCGTCTTCAACATCATTCTGACGCACACGCTCCGAGACCTGAAGACTGGGGTGAGATGCAGATCGACCTCTTATCCTCTGAATAATCATTTTTAATCAAAGGTGAAGTGTGTCATTTTTTAACTAAATGAAATCGAACATATAACTAGATATTTATATTTTCTGAAGATGATGTAAATGTTTGCACCACTTACACTTCATTCAGAAAATGGAAAAATATATTTAAAAAAATTAAATGTAAAAAAATATATATTTATTATTTATTTTTGCAATTCATTTTGGTTTAACTAGTAATGTAGAAATTACACACTTCAGCGTTATTACTTTACACACACACACACACACACACACACACACACACACACACACATATATATATATATAATATTTTTATTTTTTTGAACTGAGACTATAAATAAAAAGTACTAAAATAAAACTAGAAGAAATTACTAAAACCTTAACTAAATTTAAAATAAACAGAAAATATACAAATAAAAACCTAATTCAAAATAACTATACTGTAATAGTATCTCAGTGAACAAAATTACACTGTTTTAAAGTTGGCATGAAATCAAAATCTACTGTTTATTGCATGTTACTGGTCTTATTGTAAACAATTCTTCCTTGCATTTTTTTTTTTAAGAAAAAAAAATAAAAAAATGCCTTAAGTAATCTTGAATCAAAATCTGATTACTTGCTCTTCCTGTGATTGTTCACATGATGTCTATGACGGATGTAAGTCTGTTACATTCAGATCTGCCTCCATTCCAGTATGCAGTGCTCGTTTGCACAATCCAATTAACAAATGATGATTAAAAAGTCCTGTCTTACCTTTGTTTTTCTTGTCATTTGGAAATGCATCACACTACAGAAGTAAATTCCGTTTCATGCTGAGTTGATAGAAAAGGCAGGTCTGTCGCCTGTATAGCTGTCATGGACTGAAATGTATTGTTTGTGTGGACGGGGCTGATTTCAGACGAGTGGAGAGAAGGTGAGTAAACTCAGTCTGGTGGATCTGGCCGGCAGCGAAAGAGCAGATAAAACTGGAGCTGGAGGAGAAAGACTCAAAGAAGGCAGCAATATTAACAGGTCAAATCACACACACACATGCACACGTTTGTTAGGGATTTTTGACTATGCTGTTCCTAAATTACTTAATTTGATTAATCGGCTGATATTTGGTCATTTTGACACTCACTGGCTGTTTTTTTTTTTTTTTTTTTTTTTTTTTTTTGTCAATTGTAAAGTAAGCATTTATTTAAATTATTTTTTATTTATTTTAACTATTTAATTACATGACTTGCTCTTATTTATTTATAATTTTTAATATTTGTTTTAATAATGCTTATTTGTGAATAAACTATTTTTTTTATTATTTTTTATTTTAATTATTGGGATAATTAATTGCTTTCTCAATATTTTTTTTTTCCTTATTCGTTTGTCTATAATTGTTTTTCTAATAAATGTATTTTATCAGTCATTTAATCATTTAATTTAATCAATGTATTTATTATTTTATTCAATGATTTATTTGGTTTCACACAAACACAGCATCATTTGCACACATTCAGGTGTAGTTTTTGTGTTCAGGTCCCTCACGACTCTTGGACTGGTGATCTCGGCCTTGGCGGAGCAGGGTGCAGGAAAAAACAAGAGTAAATTTGTTCCTTACAGAGACTCAGTGCTCACATGGTTACTGAAGGTGACCATAAACTTTATTTTACTACTACAAACCTTTAAGAATTTAATCATTTGTTTTCAAGAAAAAAAAATTCAGCCCAAAATGAACATTTTGTTATTAATTTCTCACTCTAACGTTATCCAGTGGCTGAATGCTGTTACTTTATCTGCATAAAGAACTTTTTTTAAATGCATAAAAACCTTCCATATTGTCCATGTTGCTGTCAAGATTCCAAAAACACCATAAAAGACTTCTAAAACATTTTCATATGAAATTCCAAAAATCTGTGAAAAGGATGCCACAGATTTGGCTGTGTTTCCTCAAAACTCTCTGATGTGATTTCCTCTGTTTTTTTGCACATCAGGACAGTTTAGGAGGAAACAGCCGCACCGCTATGGTTGCAGCGGTGAGTCCAGCGGCCGACAACTACGACGAGACTCTGTCCACACTCAGGTACGCCGACCGGGCCAAAAGCATCGTTAATCACGCCGTGGTTAACGAAGATCCAAACGCCAGAATCATCAGAGAGCTGAGAGAAGAGGTGGAGAAACTCCGCAGCCAGCTGACCGAGGCTGAGGTACTGCACAAGAACACCTGACTGCTGTGTGTGAGCTCAACTTTCACCTCTAGCACCTTCATCAGTGTGCTTTCTGTGTGTGTGTGATCAATGAAAGCTCCTGAGCTCAAAGATAGACTGGAGGAGTCAGAGAAGCTGATCCAGGAGATGACCGTGAGCTGGGAGGAGAAACTCAGGAAGACTGAGGAGATCGCACAGGTATTAAACACACACACTCATATGTATGTGCCAGAATTTTTACTTTTTATTTTTTTTAGTTGCTTTTTTTTTTGTGAATTGAGTAAATATGTAAGGATTTAAATCATTTTAATTAATTTTAATTAAAAATCATTAAAAATTTAACTATTTAATGACATGATTATTCTCATTTATTTTTTAATTTTTTTTATTTAATACTTTTTATAATTATTTTTAACCCCTTCAAATTTACATATATTTACATATTTTCATATAAGGTTATTTAGTTTGATTAATTGTCTGATATTTGGCCATTTTTACATTGATTGTGTTTTAGGTAGATTAAAAAAAATTAATTGAAATTATTTTAAATTAAGTATATATATATATATATCTATATATATATATATATCATATATATATATATATATATATATATATATATATAATATATATATATATATAGCAATAGTAGCATAATAACTACTTGTCTCACATTTTTTACCCTAAAAATACATGATGCTTTCCATCAAAAGATATTTTGACATTTTCAGGCCCATTTTTTCACCTTTTTACTTAATTGTTATTTTTTGTATAGTTGTTTAATTGTACAATAAAAAATGTTGCAGGATTTACTTTTTGCTCAGAAATTGCTAGTAAATTTCACAAATAATTACAAAGTAACATATTGAAATAAATCTGAAATTTTTAAGAAGAAAGACTGTCAATTATTATTTGAAACTATAAGTAAAAAAAAAATAAAAAAATAGTGGAGAGCGTTTTACAAGAAAATACCATTTCAGTGTGTAATTGTTGATCTGTTTTTTTTTTGTAATTGTCAGCATATCACCACACACAGGTTTTTGTCAGGATCTTCTTTATTTAAAGACATTTTAAAAGCCCTCAGGACAGTCAGCAAAACACACAGAAGTGTGGTTGGCATTGCTCTGAAGTGAAGTGTGTTTGGCTCTTCAGGAGCGACAGAAGCAGCTGGAGAGTTTGGGGATTTCTCTGCAGTCGTCTGGGATCAGAGTCATTGATGATAAATGCTTCCTGGTCAACCTGAACGCAGACCCCGCCCTCAACGAGCTGCTCGTCTATTACTTAAAGGTACAGACACAGATTAATAAAGATCAGTGTTACGGTCTCCGCTTGAATATGTTATAAATCTATTCATATGTGTGCATGTATAAATGGTTGATGGACTGTCAGCTGTAATATTGTTCATTTGAAAGTGCCATGTTTTGGTGAAGTTTGGTGTGGATGAGGTGTTGTATTTTGATTGACGTGTGTGTTTATGTGCAGGAACACACTCGTGTGGGTTCTGCAGACTCTCAGGACATTCAGTTGTGTGGTTTGGCAATTCAACCGGAGCATTGTGTTATAGACATCAAACTAGAGACGGGAGTCACGCTCACCCCGAAGAGAAACGCTCGGTAATCTCTCTCTCTCTCACACACACACACACACACACACACACACACACACACACACACACACACACACACACACACACACACACACACAGAGAGACTGAGGCAAGCGGAGGATTACATGCCAAACTGTGAAATTTACACAAAACAATCTAAAATTATAAATGATTTCTAAAAGTATCACTAAAAAATTATTTAATTAGTTTATTTCTGAAATTATTTCATTTAGTTTAACTTGAAATAACTATTCAAATATCTAAAACTAAAACTGAAATAAAAAATGCATAAAAACTGTAGATATTTTAAAATTATTTTTTTATTTTTTACCGTAAATTATTTTGGTAATTTATTTATAAACTAATGAAAATGACAAAAGCGCACAACAAAATTACACAAACTTTTACTAAATGAAATAATAATAATAAAAAATAAATGTTAAATTCAAAACAATTCTAAATGTTAATAAAAACTATAATAGTGTCTCAATTATACCAAAGTAACACTGCATGTAAATTATGCTGAAATTAAAAGATTTATTTATTTGCACTATTTACTCAGTATATTTGCACTAATAATGCACTATGTATGTGCTCTAGTAACAAATTTATTTGCACCGTGTTGCACTAATAGTGCCTCATTTGCATTATCTACTCAGTTTATATGCACTATTTGCTCTAATAATGTACTATTTATTCAATTTGTTTGCACTTGTTGCACTTTTAGCCCAGTTTATATTCACTATTTGCACTAACAGTGCACCATTTATGTGCAAAACCATTAGTGCACATAAATATTCAGTACATTAACAATTGAAAGAAAATTCGATTTTAATGGTATTCATTTATTCATTCATATTTGTTTATATATTAATAAATCAAACTTAATATTATATTTTATATATGTATATAAATATATTTATATTAAACACATTTTATAATTATTTTAGAGTAATTGTATTGTAAATAAATTGTAAATTGCTAATCTAATAATTAAATACAACAATTAAAGTATATAATATTTAGAATAAACTATATATTGCATATACAGTAGACCGTTATATTAACTGCACAAATCCTGTTATATAAAGCTTAAACCCAAAATGTTGATAACTCATAACTATGTTTTAGTCTGTCTCTACTCTAGCTAGTGATAGTATGTAAGAATCTGTGTGTATGTGTCTGTCTCTGTGTGCAGCACATTTGTGAATGGTGCTGTGGTCTCGTCTCCCGTCCAGCTGCATCATGGGGATCGAATCCTGTGGGGAAACAACCACTTCTTCAGGTCAGTGCTGGGTTTAATTGTGTTTCAGTGATTGGATGTCCATTAAAATGGTGCTTGATTAAAATCTTAAAGACACCATTTAGTATGTCCTCTTCTTAAACGACCCCTGAAGAAGTGTCAGAGTGACCCAAAGCCGTGTGTGTGTGTGTGTGTGTGTGTGTGTGTACTGACTGTGCTATTCTCTCTGTGTTTCTCAGGATCAGCGTGTCGAACGCGTATCGTGTTGAGGATGAGGAGGGGTGTACGACGAAGGCTCTGGATGTGGATGTAGACCGTCTCAGTCACGCCTCCAGTGACAACAGCTTCAGTTTTGAGTCTGCACAGACGGAAGTCATGATGAAAGCGCTGGGAAACAACGGTAAGAGGCACGGCACACAACTGACAACCTGTTACTGTCAATAGAACCCGTTTTAAAGGGTGATTCTGGACTGCTTTAAGTATTACAAACAAATAAAAAACCACTTTGAGATCCAAGTGAAATTGAATGGTGCTACATTTAAATTTAATGGCAGCTGTGCCAGTATTCTTCTGTAATCTTATGGTTGCATTACATTTTTAATCACCATGCCTTTTTTTGAGACCATGTGTAAACAAAAATAACTATTAATATTTGTCATATATAATGAAAAATGTATTCCTTTTTGTCTTGTTGTAAGAAATAACATTACATATAGGTTTTCTGGCTTCTAACTGGATATAACAAAAATTAGATTTTTTTTTTTTCTTTTATTTTAGATTTAAGTCTAGAAAGACTTTTTAGAGAGTAGGTGTAAACAAAAATATCCATTAATATATATTTTTTAACTAAATAACATCAAATGTACCTTAAAATGTGTATCAATGATTTTAAGCTTTTTTTTATTTTATTTACATTTTTTTGTAAACAAAAAAAATCTGCTAATATTTCTCAGATATCATGATTTTTTATTTATTTTTTCATTAAAATGAATAACATCACATAAAATTTGAATTCAGGCTTTTAAACAGATTTAACAAAAATGAGAAATTATTTATGGCATTGTTTTTCTTCTTTATCCTAGTATTTTTAACATTTATTTTAGAAAGACTTTTTGAGAGAGTCCATGTAAACAAAAATATTTACATGTGTAATTGAATTTTTTCCAGCATTTAAACATACACTTCTTTATAGATATATGTGTTTGTGTGTGTTATGTAATTTGTATTAATCTCTAAAATAAAAGTTATCAAATTATATTTAAAAAATAATATCTTCCATCTTTTTATATGGACAGTTTTTCCATGATACAGCATGTTGACACTAAAAGCTTTATTATTAAATAAATAAAACATATTTAAAGTATTTTAATTAAATGTGTCTTCATCTGCATTTTGACCAACTTATTTTTAAGTATCCAACTCTTTCATGTAAACCATCTACATGGTTCAGGAAATATTATTTTACTGCACAAGAAGAGGATTTTTTTTTTTTACCAATTCGTAAATATAAAAACCAAAACAACAAAAGCAATATATAAAGAATAACAGCACTGGATGGGATCTTAAAACACAAAGGAAGACAAAGTATTAAGCTAAGCATAAAGCACATGCTCATTCTGACCATTTAGCTCTGTATGAGTGAGATGTGTGTGTCTGTGTGTCTCAGAGCCGCTGCAGTCGGTGCTTCACTCTCTGGAGCGCAGGCATGAGGAGGAGAAGCGCTCGGCTCTGGAGCGGCAGCGGCTGATGTACGAGCAGGAGCTGCAGCAGCTGCGCAGACGTCTGTCCACAGAGCTGCAGACGCAGGGCTCTCTCCCGCAGCAGCAGCTCAGCGCCAGCCTGATCTCCTCTCAGAGCCCACTGCGCCTGTCCAGTGACGAGAGGTGAGAGCCGAGCGCACAAGCTTCCGCTTTTGTGTGTGTAATAAACATCATGTTTCTGTGGTTTCAGGGAAGTTCTGATGAATCGAAGTCTGCGTAAGCTGAAAGAGCAGATCGTGAAGGCCAATCTGCTGGTTCAGGAGGCTGGGTTCATCGCTGAAGAGCTCAACAAGAAAACAGAATATAAAGTCACACTGCAGATCCCGGCTGCCAACCTCAACGCCAACCGCAAGGTCAGGAGAGACACCCTCTGTGTGTGTGTGTGTGTGTGTGTGTGTGATTGATTGTTGACGTATTTGTCCAGTTATATTTTTAACATTAATGTTGTAGATGTATGGCGTCATATTAGTGAACTGTTCAAACCGAATGGTTCGTTTAAATGATTCAGTCAACAAGCAAGGCTTCGTAAATCGTTCTTAGGAAACTGAACTGGATGACATGTTTGTCACAATCTGTATAACTTACTCAAAAACAAAGCAATGTTTGATTAAATGTTTAAATATAATATTCATTTGATCTGCAAACTGTTCATCCGGGTTCACATTTTTTTTTTTTAAAGAAATGAATACTTTTATTCAGCAAGGATGCATTAAAGTGATCAAAAGCATCAGTGATGAATTTTATTGTTTTACAGTGATGAATGTGAAATAAATGCTGTTCTTCTGAATTTTAGATTCATCAGAGAATCCTGGAAAAATCTCAGTTTTCACAAAAATATGAAGCGGCACAACTGTTTTCAACATTGATAATAAGCAGAAATGTTTGTTGAGCAGCAAATCAGCATATTAGAATGATTTCTGAAGATCATGTGACACTGAAGACTGGAGTAATGATGCTGAAAATTCAGCTTTAAATCACAGGAATAAATTATATTTTAAAATATATTCACATAGAAAACAGCTATTTTAAATTGTAATAATATTTCACAATATTACAGCTTTTACTGTATTTTTATTAAATAAATGCAGCTTTGGTAAGCAGAAGAGACTTCAAAAATAAATAAATAAATAAAAAAAAATCGTACTTACCCCAAACATTAAACAATAGTCTATTTTTTATTATCATTAATTCTAAAATGTATTTCATCAGACAGAAATGGTTCTTTGTGAGTTTTGTCTGTAAACACGAGCAGTCAGAGAAATTCAGACATTGAAAGTAGCTTAGAGGAAGTGATTTTGAACATTAAGGTATATCCTAAAGGAGGAGCTTGTTGAAGTGTGGGTTTGACTGATGTTTCTGGAGCGCAGCGGGACACGGTTCTGAGCGAGCCGGCGGTGGAGGTGAGGAGGAAGGGCAAGGGGAAGCAGATCTGGTCCATGGAGAAGATGGAGAACCGGCTGGTGGACATGAGAGAGCTCTACCAGGAGTGGAAAGACTATGACGAGGACGATCCTGTACGTCAAATCACATTTATCACAATTACCATAACCAACAATAACTGCAGTGACAATGCTATTTTGGAGCTATTAATGTAGCATTTATTATTGTTGTTATTATGTCATTTTAATATTATTTGTTTTTATTATTTATTAATGACATTATTTTTAATATTAGATTATTTAATACATTTTTTACCTTCATTATTTTATTTCAAATGGTTTTCATTATTTTTAATTAGAAATGTATCTCTCAATTAACTTGAGGCTATAAAAACTGAAAGTATCAATTATATTATAAAATGATTTTATATTTAGGAAAAAATATAGAAGTCTCTTAATTAATATTAGGCTTTTAAGTATAAATGTTATTATAAAAAATATATATTTAAGTACAAATATATAAGTCTCTCAGTTTATATGTGGCTGTAAGTGTTCATTTTATTATATAGAAATTATATTTAAATACAAAGATTTAAGTCTCTCAATTAATATGAGGTTATACAAGCTGAAAGTATACTTTGTATTATAAAAGAATACGTAAAATCAACTATCCAGTGTAATTCATAACAGTGCTAAATTAACTTTATATATAAATTTCCATCCATTTTGGTTAATGTTATGTTGTGTTTTAATAGAGATAACAATCTAAACATAAAATATGTAAATAAAAGTAGTTTTAAAATGATTTTAATTTTAAAACAATCAAAATAAAACACTAAAATGGGTATGGTGGTGAAATATAGGTTCATGTTCATATGTTCTGGCTTGCGACTAGTGTTTTTTCTGAGAAACTGTAGATAAATAAATAAAAATAAAACACACTAAAATATTTTGTACGTTTAAATGTATAAATGTAAGTTTTTAAAGTAACTTTAATTTGAAAACAAATATTTTATTAATATTCAACTACATATATATATATATATATATATATATATATATATATATATATATATATATATATATATATATATATATATATATATATATGTATACAGTATACAGTGTGTGTGTGTGTGTATGCATGTATGTATTTATTTATTTATTTATTTATTTATTTTATTTATTTATATTTTACCTGCATGTCATGTGACATCAGAGAACTGTCAAAGTGTAAATGTGTAGTTAAATTATTTAAATATTAACTTGCATTCTCAGGGGGATTTACTCCAAGTAAATATTTTAGGCCAAAGATTTGGCTGACAAAAAAGTTTGGGAATCCCTTAAAGGGATAGATTCTGTCATCATGCTTTCTTATGTTGAACATAAAATAAGATATTTTGAAGATTGCTGGTAATCAAACAGTTGGTGCTTCCATAGTATATTTTTTCTCTACTATGGATGTCAATGGCATGAAGTGAAAACACCTTCCGACATGAGGGGGAATAAATGATGACAGAATTTTCATTTTTGGGTGAACTATCCCTTTAAAGGAACATAATGTACAACTAGTTTTTCTACGACCTTCATAAATGAAGTATGCGTAAAGGTGTTGATCTCATCCTGGCTGTCTGTGCTCAGGCCATGCGCTCCTACTTCAAGCGTGCCGATCCGTTCTTCGACGAGCAGGAGAATCACAGTCTGATCGGTGTGGCTAACGTCTTCCTGTCCTGTCTGCTGTATGACGTCAAGCTGCAGTACACCGTGCCCATCATCAGCCAGAAGGGGGAGGTGTGCGCACACAGATCGATTAGAATTAAATAGTTTATTAAAGAGTGCGAGGCACTGACTGATTGCCGTTGGTTCTGTGTGTCTTCAGGTGGCGGGTCGTCTTCACGTAGAAGTGGAGCGTGTGAGTGGAGAACTGGAAGAGCGTGAGACGGGGGGCTCTGAGAGCAGTCCAGACGGAGAGACGCAGGAACGCAAACTCACCTGCATGGTCAGATATAACAGGACGTCTCTGCACAAACATGCAATATTGATGAACTGTAGTTGAGTGTTTTTTATTTCCAGATCAAGGTGTTGAAGGCGACTGGATTGCCTCAGCACCTCTCAAACTTCGTTTTCTGTCAGTATCATTTCTGGGAGCAGCAGGAGCCCGTGTTTATCGCCCCGGAAGTGGGTCTGTCCGCCCCCAGCAGCAGAGAGCCGCAGAGTCTGGTGGTGTTTGACAAATGCAAGGTGAAAACAGCTTGTGCCCCGGCTGTTTCTCTCCTAGTTTTTACAGACCCTGTCGGTCATCACACGTCTCTTTCTACGTCTGCAGACTCTAGAAGTGGCCGTGACTGAAGACTTTCTGGAGTTCCTGATGGACGGCGCCGTGGCTGTTGAGGTTTATGGTCACAAACAGGCAAATCCGCGCAGGAATCTGGCTCTCTGGGACCTGGGGGTGATTCAGGCAAAGACTCGCTCGCTCAGAGAGAGGTACACCAGCATTTCTCAGACTGTCAGTGTTCAGATGATTGGATGCATAATTAATAGTTATACTTGTATATAATATGCTATACTTTTACTAATAAGTAATTGAGTTTAAAAAAAAATAATTCTGTGGAGGCCACACCTCCAGGAGATCAGTGAGCCAGTGGGAACTTAAATTATTGTCTTCGAACATGGTGTTTTGCGTATGTAACTGGATTGGGTGTTGATGCAAAACTATTAAAGATTCTTACAGCACTGATATGTTGCATAGGTATCAGCATATAATATTTAGATCATCAAAATATGAATTCATAGATACCAAACATGGTGAGGCTACATTAACTCGTGGTTTTCTAATGAAATACACAAGAATAGTAATAATACAGTGACCTGAGGATATGCATGGTCTTTTCATTTGGCTGTGAGTTAATGAGAGAAGTCCTGTTCTATGGTAGAAAGGAAAGCGTTTGGTTGACAAAAAAAAGTTTGGGTTTAGGACTGCTCAAACTAGGGTGCCAGGACTTATTGGTTGTTACCGGGGTTAACTCGAGCTTTTTTCTAATGGAGTGAAGTGACCCGCAGGCTGGAGCTCTGGGTTCAGATCCTGGAGCTGAATGATGCTGGAGAGTTTGTGCCGGTGGAGGTTCAGCCAGCTAAGGACGTCTGCACAGGAGGAATCTTTCAGCTTAAACAGGTCTGTGTGGGCATTAATGATAGTAACGAGGTGGAAAACACATTTTTTCCTGACTTGATTGTGTGTCTGTGTGACAGGGTCAGTCCAGGCGTGTTCAGGTGGAGGTGCGTTCGGTCCAGGACTCCGGCACCATGCCTCTGATCATTGAGTCTGCACTCAACGTCTCCATCGGCAATGTGGAGGTCCATCAGGCTCGATCTGGCAAAAGCACAGAGACCCAGAGGGTGAAAAACTCATCTTAAATTATTACCATTTTAAACGATTTCACGCAGAAATGTTGATTAAAATGTTTGCTAATTTTAAGAACATTTTGAACCAACTCTCAAACACTAAAATCACAGGTAACCCCCAAAAAACATTGAATGCATTAAACTAAAATAACTTTTATGCATTTTTTTTTTTTTTTTTAGAATTTAAAATGGAGTGACACTAAGTGACCCTACTATAAATCTGATTTTATGATTTAATATAATAATTTAATATTTAATATGGTGATGAAAATGATCTGTTCTGTACAACCAGATGTACACTGAAATCACGGGTAACCTCAAAAACATTGAATTCGTTAAGTATATACTCGTAGACATGATTAACCGGTAGAGATTATGGATAATCGTCACGGTTACAAGTGACTGAAATGCAATCAGCAGCGAAAGAGAATTTATTCACTATATGTGCGCTGTCAGAGGGATATTTTGCTGCTTTAGTAGCCTTGAACGGTTAAATACACACAGTTGTAAGTGTCAGAATGCCTTTGACACTGAGAATGTCTTTGCAAGTATCCTCATAAACACAGTAATTTTGGTCTTAAGTGAAAGCAAACAGCTGAGAAAGTATATTGGATCCGGGCAGCTCTTAAAGTGACAGCAGTGTTCATCAAACAACAAAAGAGAAAATCTCTCACTGCTCTTGATTAAATCACTTTTGTAACTTTAATAAAAATAAATCTATATTTCATTTACACTGAAGAATATGCAGTGTTTTTATACATTTGATTACTTTATACAATGTAGGTCGCATTTCTTATTTATTTGTTTTACTGTTATTTTTTTGTCCTGTTGCTTGTAATTAGTTTATTGTTATTTTTTTTTAATAGTTGAAAATGTATTTATTTTTTTAATTTAGGCTTGTATTAGTTTTCAGACGCACAGGTCTTAACTCAAAGTTTTCCTGTTATTTCTGAAGTGGGAGATAAAGATGTGGACAGTTATCAGGTAATGACTTTTCAGCCTTTTTAAATATGTAAATGTTTATGATACGTCTATAGTTGTCACTGTCGTTCATCAGGGCGGGACTAAGATGCTGAATATTGAATAGACACTGAGATATAAAAATGTAAATGTGGATGGTCATATGTTAATGAACCCATTTCAGAATGATTCTATTTATAGACACTGTTAAAATTGTTGTTGTTGTTGTTTAGCAAGAATGCATTAATTTCATCAAAAGTGACAGTTAAGACATTTATAATGTAATTAATAGAAAGAGTTCTATTTCAAATAAATGCTGTTCTTTTGATCTTCTGCATGTTTGTGCCTGTAGGAGGTTGATCTGGAGAGACTGAGGGCCCGGTGGCTCACGGCTCTAACTGAGCGACAGGAATATCTGGACCAGCGTCTCCAGAAACTTGTCGCCAAGCAAGGCAAGATGAGATTTAGATGAACTTCATTATGGGCTGATGAAAACATCAAATGTGTTTATAAGTGGAATAGATTGACATCTTTGGTGAAAGTGAGAAAAGTGTTTGACCTTCTGGCATTCACAGATAAGTCAGAAGAGGATGTGGAGAGCGAGTCGCAGCTGCTGGAGTGTCGTCTGACGCTGACAGAGGAGAGAAACGCTGTGCTGGTGCCCTCTGCTGGCAGTGGTATCCCAGGAGCCCCGGCGGAGTGGTGTGTGACCATATATGTCATTCCTATCAAACAGAACTAGCTTTATCTAACCATAACCAACTCCTGAAATCCCACAATCTGCTTGTTTTAGTCCTCTTTGGTTCATTCAGTTACACATGATCCTTACTTTCACTGTCTGACTCCTGTTTCTGCAGGGTCCCTGTGCCAGGAATGGAGACCCACATCCCAGTCATCTTCCTGGACCTCAACGGTAAATATTTACCATGTTCCAAATCCTGGTGCGCTGCCTGGACGTTTTCTTCCTACAAAGGCAGCTGCCTACTAAGGGAACATCAAAACTGAAATAGACCTCATGAGTGAATAATTTGGAACATGAACAGAAATATAATTTAAAATTGTCCATTTTAATTCAGTTTAACTGTCTTTATTGCCAATTGAAAAGCTAATAATAAATGTAAAGTTAAAATAAAAACAATGAAAATAAAACATAAATAAAATATTTAATTAGTTTAAATGCGTGATATGCAGTGTTATTTTAGTATTATATAATATTTTATTAATATTTTAAATTGACTTTTATTTTTGTATTTTTACTTATCTTTTTTTGTAATTTTATTATGTGCTTTTGGAATTTTTATTAGTTTTTGTTTTATTAATATAACTTTTTTTTTTTTTTTTTTTTTTTTTTTTAGTCCAATTTTAGTTTTTCAGTTATTTGCCAAGGAAACATTTCTCATTTTTGTTCAGTTTTTTTTTTTATGTATTATTTGTATTTTATTTTATTTCTGCTTTATGATAAAGCTGATTTATTGATAAAACAGTCTAATATACAGTATATAAAATACATACATAAAATAAAAACAATCCAAATAAAACAGCTTTTTTAAAATCTGAAATATTTGTGTTGCTAAATTATTGAAATATTAACTTAAAATCTTAGTGGGACTTTGAATAAATATCTTACATTGGGTTCAGCTGACAAAAAATCCAGCTGTTGTATGAATGATTTCTGATCAACATTTCTCCCTTCTGTCTGTCTACAGCTGATGATTTCCATGATCATCTGTCCGCTCCTCTAGCTGGAGGTCTGGATGCTGCGCTCGACAGAGAAGATAAAGATGATTTCATGGACTTACAGATAGTCAAACACTATGAGAATGAGGTGAGGAGACAGTATTTTGCTATCGGTAAAAAAATAAAAATAACCAGGATATTCCACATTACATGAAGTGGTCTCTCTTCCCACAGATGAAGACAGAGGCATCATGGGACTGCACCGTTCATGACAGTCCTGAGCTGAATCGAGCGACGGGGCCGGATCACAGGATTTACCTCACCGTCCGTGCCATCGTTCTGCTCAGTCATCCCGCACAAATGCAGCTGGTGCTACGCAAGCGCATCTGCGTGAACCTCACCGGACGACAGGTGTGACTGATGAAGATACTTCTGTGTGTTTTATTGACTGCTCTTTTATTGATCGGATCTCTTCCTGCAGGGTTTTGCTCAAAGTCTGCTGAGGAGAATGTCTCACCGCAGCTCAGTTCACAGCTGTGGAGTCACGTTTGAGATCGTCTCAAATATCCCAGGGGTACGTGAAGCGCAACATGATCTATTCTTGTTTAGGCATGCGGTTCTTGAGTTGCAAATGAGTTGGATACTATACACTAGTGTTCAGAAGTTTGGGGTTTGCAAGGTTTTTTTAATGTTTTTTGAAACAAGTCTCTAATGCACACCAGTACTGCATTTATTTGATCAAAAATGTGATTAAAAAAAATTGTGAAATATTATTACAATTTAAAATAATTGTTTTCTATTTGAATAGATCTTAAAATGTAATTTATTCCTGTGATGCAAAGCTGAATTTTCAGCATCATTACTCCAGTCTTCAGCATCACATGATCCTTCAGAAATCATTCTAATATGCTGATTTGCTGCGCAAGAAACATTTGTGATTATTATCAGTATTGGTTCTTTGATGAATAGAAAGTTCATAAGAACAGCATTTGTTTGAAATCGAAATCTTTTGTAACATTATAAATTTTTTTACTTTCACTTTTGATAAATTTAATGCATCCTTGCTGAATAAAAGTACTAATTTCTTCCAAAAAGACCCTACATTTTGAACAGCACTGTACATAAGTCTATGAGAAGCAGGTAACAGAAACAGGTGTGTGCATTTGTTGACAGGACATTCAGAGCTCTGAGGACAGAGAGATGCTCGCCCAACTGGCTGCCAGCACCGACAACCCAGGAGCCGACAGTGAAGCCGCCATCCAGAAATACCTGCGGAGTGTGTTAGCGGTGGACAACATCCTCACTCTAGACCGTCTCAGACAGGTCTGACACACTTCATGATCTCCTGTACATATGCAGTATTGTATCTACTTCATATGTGCCAAATAAGAATATAAATGCTTCGTTTTTTGATAATTTTTTCTTGTGAATTCAGGAGGTTTCGGTGAGGGAACATCTGACAGATAAAGGAAAGATTCCCAAACACTGCCTCAGTTCACCCAATGTACACCGGGTAAGACATGAACAACATCTCTGAGCAAAAAAGAATCTAAATCAGCCTAAACTTAAACCAGAAATGAAATATAAGCTGTTTATTTTTCAGCTCTCTGGCAGTAGGAAAGATCTGTCCAGCAGCCAAGACTCAGAAGACAGTAAAGTGAGAAAAAACATTAATTAGTGGCATAACAGCTCAGATTTCCAATAGTTTGGTTTGTGTCACAGTTCAGTACATACAGTACTTAGTATGTCACTGTTTTGGGAAACTACTAATGGCAAGCAGTGATTTATTGCTGTGATACAATCCTTGACTCAGTAACATCCAGGATACTCCGATTTGTACAGTATTTGCGTCTTTGTTTCATTTTCAGGTTCATTTTATTACTTATTTACTGTCCATCCATTTATTTACTGATGGTTTGTGTCCGTGCTTTGACATTCTGTAGAGTGGTTTGGACAGTCGGCAGGAGATTTCTACACTAACATCAGCCACAAAGAGTCCATCTCACTCAGCGTCAGTAGAAAATCAAAAATCAGAGCCAGGTAACTGTCCTCATCCTCTTCTGCTGTCCACGTTTCCCTTCACAGGTGAGACGGAGCTTGCATTACCTGTTTGACTTTACTCCAGAGTTTGGCTGTCTAACATGCCAACAGCAACAAACCAGCAAAAACAACAGAACACCTTTGCAACCATACAGAACACATGATCAAGCACTTAGAACAACTTCACAACACCTTAGCAACCATACAGAACACTCATTTTAACAACATGACAAAAATACTCAAAACACCTTAGCAACACCCTAGCAACCATACAGAATACTCATTATAGCAACATAATAAAGCACTCAGAACAACTTAGCAACACCTTAGCAACCATACAGAACACTCATTATAACAACATGACAAAAATACTCAAAACACCTTAGGAACACCCTAGCAACCATACAGAACACTCATTATAGCAAAATAATAAAGCACTCAGAACAACTTAGCAACACCTTAGCAACCATACAGAACACGCATTTTAACAACATGACAAAAATACTCAAAACACCTTAGCAACACCCTAGCAACCATACAGAACACTCATTATAGCAACATAATAAAGCACATAGAACAACTTAGCAACACCTTATCAACCATACAGAAAACTCATTATAAAATACTCAAAACACCTTAGCAACCATGCAGAATACCATTGCAACATAACAGCATTGAGAGCAATGCCCTAGAAACCACTCATCATGCCATAGCAACTGCATACAAATACGACAGTCTCTCAGAATACCTTTGCAACACCCTAGCAACTACTCATAATACCACTGAAATTGAAAAGTAACATAATTAAAATTCTCAGAACACCTTAGCAACACCCTAGCAACCAGCCTAAGCTCTCTAGCACCTTGTCAGCAAGCGGCACTTTACTTCAGATAACTTCAGATAAGTTGTTGAAAGTTTCTGTTACTGACACTAGTACATTTGACCTGCTGGCCTGTGCATTAACTAGCACTGCATGGCGCTTATTAAAGGTTTGTGTTTGCAACAGTTGTTTGGTGCATGTCATCAAAATGCTCTTAAGTAAAACGGGTCAGTAAAAAGTGTTTGTGCTTCATTTGGCCACTGTGCGGTGCTGATCTGCTTATGTAGTTATGTTTTTGCTTTATTCATGCTTTGCACACTTTTTTTTACTCACGTGGGTTCCCTGCTCATTTCTCCTTTGCTTTTTTTTCTGTCCTTCCATCTTTCTCTCTTCCGCTACTCCTCAAACCCGTGTTCCTGCAGGTCTCTCAGGATTTGCTGCATCTTATTTCTCCCCAGTGAAAGCTCTAGTGTCTCCAGTACCCAAGATGTTCAAGACTCTGTTATCCAAGAAAGAGGAGAAGAAAGAGACGCCTCCTCCTGCTGTTTTTAAGCAGGTAGCAACACCTGCTGTGGCTCGTACTTTATGAAAAATCTCTAGATTTAGAAGCTGTGATTACCATACAATGTCCTGAAAAGATTTTAATTTATAAATTTTGAGTTCAAGGTTATGTTTCATTTGTATTTAAATTATGTAGCTTTTTAATAATAATAATTAGAAAGAAAAAACATTCATCAAGTTGTATTGCAAAATTCCTGGTAGATATTCCTGGTAAAACACTTGATAATATTTTCCCCCTTTAATTTCACCTAGAATGTGCCACATATTATTGTGCAGTCTGCCAGTCTTGAAGACATCAACAGCTATGAACTAGTAAGTCTGTTCAGTAAGAACCTGAAAAATAATATTTGTTTGGTATGATATTTGTTTTTTTTTAAATAGTACTAATATTTTTTGTATTTTATATTTATTTAAAATAATTTGTGTCTGAACTTGTGTAGTTGAAAACATTTAGATGCATTTTATGGTAGCACTTTATTTTACAGTCTTGTTTCACGTGTACATACTATGTACTTACTATAGGAAGGTTTAACCCATGTGGTTATATTATACTACCCAGAACGGTACTGTAAAATACACGTACAGTAAAATAAAGTGAAACCCATTTCATTTTGAACTCCACAGGGTCCATCAAAAGAAACTGCTCAAGACAGCCAATCAGAATCTGCTTCCTTTGTGCCCATATTTCCGGTTATTCCTGATAAAGTAGACGCCACTAAAGCATCCACCATATCCTCAGAAACCACGTCTGACATCCAGATAGTAAGTCTACATGTATTCAAGGCAGCTCCTTATTAGTATGGTGAGCAGTATGTGGTGATGTGGTATAGTGGGAAGTTGCTTTTATTACTGCGTATACTGTTAATTAGCTTGATCTTATTGATCTCCTCAGAGCCATGCTATGGAAACTCCAATTTCAGAGAATGTTGAGGAGATTCTACTTCCTCAAGAAGTTGAAGTTCCACCTCTTTCTGTTCCTCCAGTGGTTGAGGAAGTTCTACCTTCTAATCTTTCTCCAGAGGTTGAGGTTCCACCTCCTAATTCTCCTTCAGAGGCCGAGGAGGTTCTACCTCTATCTGTTCCTCCAGTAGATGAGGAAGTTCCAGCTCCTAATCTTTCTCCAGAATTTAAGGTTTCACCTCCTAATTATTCTTCAGAGGCCGAGGAGGTTCTACCTCTATCTGTTCCTCCAGTAGATGAGGAAGTTCCAGCTCCAAATCTTTCTCCAGAGTTTGAGGTTTCACCTCCTAATTATTCTTCAGAGGCTGAGGAGGTTCTTCCTCCATCTGTTCCTCCAGTAGTTGAGGAAGTTCCAGCTCCTAAACTTTCTTCAGAGGTTAAGGAGGTTCTACCGTCATCTGTTTCTCCAGAGGCTGAGGAAGTTCTATCTCCATCTGTTTCTGCAGAGGTCAGAGAGGCTCCACCTCTTTCTGTTTCTCCAGAACTCAAAGAGTCTCTATCTCCTACTGTTCCATTGGAGATTAAGGAGGTTTTACCTCCTGCTCCTGTAGAGGTTCAGGACCCCAAGCAAAGTCCAGTTGGTGATTCAACAAACAGCTCCATCAGCGATGTCTCAAGTGGATACATCTCCACAAGTATCTCCATAGTGACTCTTTCAGAGTGTGTGGCCTTGAATGTTGATCCTCCTCTCTTCGACAGCACAGAGGCCAAAATAGACTCTACTTCCAAAAAGACTGAACCGAAAACAGAGTTTGTGCCAACAAGCAGCATATCCCCAGAGCATCAGTCAAAACTTGAACCAGCTGACCTAGAACTTGGAGAACAGACAGCTACAGAATCCCAGACATCAGAAGAACATGGTCAAGTGTCTCCTCTAGATGCATCTCCTGAAAAACTCCTCAGTGTTTCTGATTCCTTACCTCAAGAAGCCTCTGAAGTCAACGTCTCTTCGTCTGGCCAAACATCTTGTTCAGCCCCATCAGTACTATCTACGCCATTAGCACCATCAGTTGCCTCTAAAACATCTGATCCATCTGTACCAGTGAAGACAGCTAAGCCATTAGCGCCTACCCAGCAATCAAGACCTGAGCAAAACGTCAAACCCACTTCTGCTCCACCACCAACCCTTTCCAAATCCACAGAGTCAAGACCTCTGGCCTAAAGTCTTTCAAAGGGATCCTGAATGAAGAAGAAGAAGAAGAGGGTAAAACTAAACACATTAACTTTTCATCTGCACTGAGCGAGTCTCAAGAAAGACTGGAGATCATTTCTGATTCAGAGGAAAGCTTTGAGATTCCCGACTGGCTGAAGGAGGGGGAATACGTCACTGTGGGCACCAATAAAACTGGAACAGTCCGTTACGTAGGACCAACGGACTTTGAAAAGGGTGTTTGGGTTGGAGTGGAACTTGATGTTCCAGCAGGTTCGTAATGCTTTTTTACTTCAGTAGATCAATATACAGTATCAGTAGAGTCTGCAATACTACCGGCATGCATATCAGATTCCAGTCATTGGAAAGGACTTGCAACCCCCTCACCAGTGTTTCCTGGATAATGGATTTGCAAATATTGTTTGTAAGGAGCATTTGCATGCATAACTTGAGTAGATCTAGAGAATAGTGTGTGCAGTACCACCTCCTTGCAGTACTTGCCAGGGCTGCATTTCCCAAAAGCATCATTGGTGCCAATAGCTGCGTTTCCATTACAGATGTGCAATATTTTATAAATATTATCCAAGCATTAATGGCAAGGAAAGCCCCTTATATCTGGGAGTGGCCACATATGAAGTGTTTCTTGGAGGTTATAGTACATTAAAGAATGATTATGTGATTTTAACATACGCTGGGTGACCTGTAAATAAAAAAATAAACGGTTTCCATTGCAGTTTTTTGAAATATTACTTTTTCGAATTGCCTGAAAAATCATGTGAGCGTAAAAGGTTTTTTGCGATATATGCAAGTTTTTGCAAAATTGACATGTTTCCATTGCAGCTAATGGCATCTACGATCTGCTTAAGCTTATGATGGTTTTAGGAAATGCAGCTCTGGTCCCAGGTATTACATGTTGTGGACTTGGGGTTTTGTAGGATCCAAAATGGTGCTCACTAGTGCCTAGTTTACACTTGCATAAGGGCCTTTCGCACCGCAGGAACCTTTTCATAGTACCAGAACTAATTGTGGAACTACCCACTTTTTGGCGTTTTCGCACCGCTGGAACTGGGTGTGATTTTTGTACCAGACTGCCTTTTTCGAGAACCAAATTAGCTCCTACCTCCTGAGGAGGGGGGTCTAACCAGCACAACTGGTACTAGACGTGACTTTACTATGATTTGATTGGATGGGGACGAAAATGCCCTCACGTGCCATGATTTAAAACACTGTGTAAACATACTGTACTAACATTGGGTCAACTTATTTCGCAAGTATGATGAACAGCGATAGATGGACGGACGCTGAAGTGCAGGCACTTGTAGCAAATGTAGCACTGCCAGTTGTCGTTGGAGATTCTTAGCCCTCCTTTCTGTTCTTTCAATCGCTTTACGTATACATCGATATTCCACATCCATTATTGTGAAACCCGCGAGACACAACAAAAACACAGCTCCAGTCACAGCGTCCTCCATCCTGCTGTTGTTAAAGTTGTTCTTCTTTGTTTCCATTGTTGAACGCTGCACACAAATAGTGTCGCTGTCGACTGGCACTTCCTAGTACACACTTTCGGTGCGAATGGAACCATTTAAATGGTACTGGGAAATAGTTCGTGCAAAATCGTCCCAGTACTTTAGTACTATACATTTAGTTCTGGAACTAAAGCGGTGCGAAAGGCCCTATAGACAGCGGTCAACTAACCAACTATTCCAGTTATTAGAAATAACTTCTAATCGTATGATCAATGGACCAGTGATTTGCATGGTTCTCTTCTTGTATCCACCACCAAACATTTCTAAATGAAAATGATGGTTTGGACTCGTAATTGTGTATGATTCAAAATGGTGCTCACTAGTGCCTTTTTAAGAAATTTACACTTGCATAAACTACACAGTGGTCCACTAACCAACTGTTCCAATTGTTAGAAATGATTTCTAATCGCATGATCATTGGAGCGTTAACTTGCAAATGTTCTTCTCTTGTATGCACCAAATAATTATGCTTTTCTTCATGTCCAGGTAAAAACGATGGTTCGGTTGGTGGTCGCCATTACTTCCACTGCAACCCTGGTTACGGTGTTCTTGTGAGACCAAATCGGGTCATGAAAGCATCGGGTACCGCTAAACGGTCGAGGCAGAAACGCAAGCAGAACCTCTCGGGATCTAGCCCCAACCTGGCAGCCCTTACAGCGATGGCCAAAGGAGAAGCTGGAGCACGCAAGGGTGAAAACAGGAAGTCTTGGGTTAGCTGATGAAATTGCATCATTGTTGATGGACGTGCACGGAGGACAGTATTGGTATGGCACTGAAACATTACACTGATACTTGCAGGGATGTAACTGCCACCCGATTTACGCATATCTACAGTACACTACATAGTGCCTGCCTAGTGTTCGAAAAGCCCATGTTAGAGGTGTATTTTCAGCCTCGGTAAGCAGTATTTTTGGTATTATTCTTTTTCTTTTTATGTTTTTAATATCACAAAGTGCCCTGTTTATCTGAACCCAGTGTCAGGGAGTATGTGCATGTGGTTGTTACCTAGAAAAATCAGGACACTGATGGATTCATTTCATGATTTTATATACAGTAGGAAGGCAAGATGGGTTTTACTCGTGGAGATTAAAAGCTCCAGACTGTTTTATTCATAAATGATTGTTTTTGGTTTTATTATGGTGAGTTAATTCTGTATTTTCTCTTGGTTTGGTACCTTTGTATTGTTTTTTTTTTCTTCTTGAACAAGTAATTTATGATCAAATTGTTATTTTATTTATTTTGCAGATCAAAGTAATGACAAAAAATAATGCTGAAGATTTTATATTGCAATGGTGAGAGTAATAAACTTTATTTTATTATCTTGCCTTTAAATGTCTGCATGAAATTGTAGATCTTATATACAATCTTCAAACTCTTTGAAGAATAAAATCACAAGGCTGATCATCAATATACCTTTATTTTCCATAAGATAAAGTACTAAAATAAACACAAGTTTTAAAAAAATTCATTTTAAACAAAGAAACTGTACAAAAAGTTATATATACTATAGTATACTTACAGAACAGTCTACTGTCCAAAAAAGGCACTAAATTCTTAAATGGGAGATACAGATGATTCACAACAGAATGCTTTGAAATCATATAATTATTTGATTCAAACAATCTTTAAATTCATAGTTACTATCTTCTGTTTATTTATACAGTTGCTTTTATAGACCTATAGATTTTTTGTTTATAGACATATGAAAATGCACTCTGGGGAACTAAATGGAAAGCACCCATTTAAACCCGCAGGGTTACCGTTCGTTGCTCTGGAATAAAACACTTAAGGCAACAGAACGAGTCATTCGTAGTATCTGTCTGTCACTGTGAGATTATGTAAATGTCAATACTTGACGTCATACTGCAGTTTGGCACATTCTGTCATGTGTACAAAGAGGCTCTAATGACACACAGACGTGGACAAGTCGTTTCCTTAGTTTGGAACACGACTGTAAAAGCACATTTGAACATTACAGCATTAGAAAATGACCTGTAACAAACCTACAGTACAAAAAATGTGGCAAATAAAGTAGTGTTTCTTGGGGTGCTTGATCTGAATCAGACACGCTTCAGGAGACTGCTCTGAACATAAAACATTAAAAAAAATGTGTAAAACAATCAAATAAAAAAAGAACCTTGAATTATTATTAAAAAAAAATTGTCATTTTATAAATTTCAATTGTACACCGTTAGAATAGAGAAAGGATACATTAAAAATTGGGCTTCATTATTCATGACACAGACCTAAACCAATTTCTGTTAGCTGTTTGTAAAACCATTCTTATGTAATTTGTCGCTTTATGCAAGTGTTGCATTGAGTTTGTGATCATTTATGTAAGAACGGCTCTACGAATAAATCGTTCAGCTCGTTTCAATGAATGAAGCCCAGCGAGTGAATGGTTATTTTAGAACCTTTTTGAATAAAATAAGCTACATTTTGGAACCAAGCTTATGTTAGATGAGAGTTAGACTCTCAGAGCTGTGTGGCAGCAGAACAAACATTTGTCAGTCAGTCTCTTGTGAACGATTAACACAGTGAAATTCTGATGGCATTTCACAACAATAATAATAATAATAATATTAATAACGCTTCTTGGGAGTTCGCACATGTTATAATTCTGACTGCTGTCAACTTGAGCCAATATTTCACATTGACGTATTTAGTTCTAAACATCATAAGAGCAGATGCTTCGGCCTTGACTCTGTGTGAAATCTTTGGACGTGAATAAAAACGTAAAAGCTAAATAAATACAAACATAAAAATAGCGCTTTAATGCATATTCACTTTGGGTAATGCTGGACACTTAAAGGTGGGGTAAGCGATTTTTCAAAAATGCTTTAGAAAACTGATTCGGGCCGAGTAGCAAAACAAAGTTGTAGCCAATCAGCAGAAAGGGGCGTGTCTACTCATGATGTGGAGGAGAGAGCGCTCAGTGAACAGGACGGACATAGAGAGTTGGCCAACGAGTGACATGACTTGTCTTAAAAGGACTTTGACTGGACGCGACAAAGCGACCGTTGAAAATCATTTAATAATTTGTGTCAAAACGTCATAAATAAAACGCAGCAGCAGTTTTCTGTCGGGGATAGCACCGCGCCGCTCGCGTCTGGTGTAGACACAGTGTAACATTGGTTTTGCTTTGTTTCACAGAACTAATCGTTGTCTGGGTTGCGTACATATGTGGGGTGCGGAGCTATCAAAATAGGGGCAAGACTCTTTTGGGGTAGGGGTGTGTTTGTTTTGGTGATTTCAAATGTCAACATTGGCTACCAGAAATCACTTACTCCACCTTTAATGGTTTAAAATAAAGAAAGCTAGCTGTCTGCCCACTGAAGCCTCTCTTTGCAGGTTCATTTAGAGTCCAGGAGACTTGAGCTTTAACGCAGATTAACTTGCGCTTTGGCGGTTATGTAATCACATCTTTCAAGTTTCACTACAATTATATTTCACCCCCCCCCCCCCCCCCGCCCCATTTGAACGTAATTCAAATCAAAGTACAGTGTAATGCAATTGGATGAATCTCAAAAAAAAAACATTTATATTTATATATATATATATATATATATATATAAATATCCTGGTTTAATGTCTCCCGCAAACCAAAAGGAAAATAATAAGAAATTATAATTTGCATTTTGAAGATATTTTTAATGGCATTATGGCAATAATGCACATTTTTCCCTAAAAAAAAAAAAAAAAAAAATGTATTTTTTAATGATTATTTTTCAAGTCAGGCATACGGTATGTCAAATGCTTTACAATGTAAATGTTTTATTTTCAGCATTTTTTGAGGAAAATGTTTTATGCAAAAAAAAAAAAAAAAAAAAAATTATATATATATATATATATATATATATATATATATATATATATATTTATTTATTTCACTTTCATTTTGTGTTGAGACACATTTTTGACCATTTTCATGTGATTCACCCAACTGCTGTTTGATGAAATACCGTACAAAAGTAGAGACATTAAACCTGTTGACTGAGAGCATCTGTAGTGTTAATGGAGGAGACGATAGATTCAAAGCAGAAATTTGCTATCAGACTCACTTCAGTCTTCAACTATCTGCCTTTAGCTTATCTGTGAGAATGAGGGTCACTGGAGCACACAGACAGGAAGCACACCTTACATTATACAAGTTACTGGAACTGGAATGAGGTACGAGGTTTGGGCCAGCCAGGGTCCGGGAGGCTTAAATAAGAGCTGTAGGTGATGGCTGAACATCGTGGAACGAGCTCACACTTGTCAGTTCCTGTCGAGAGTGTGTCGTTGACTCTGGGATTGTTTAGTAGTGTCGGTAGCAGATGATATTAGATTCTAAAAGCTTGAGACAGAGCGTTGATTTGGTCATTGCTCCATGAACACGTCTGGAGACATCCACACACACACCCATTGATCATCTTCATCCCACGGTCTTCCTCAGTCGTCATCCAGTGACTCTGTCTTGATTTCACTGGCCACGCCTCCCGGGCAGGACAGGGCGAGGATGCTGTGATTGACAGCTGCCATCTCCACAGCGAGAGAGATGGGGTCTTGGTGGTCTGCGTGATTGCCGGCGTCATCCTTAAAGAGACGTGGACGTCAGTGAAACATCTGATATCAAGTCACAAAAAGGGGTCATGAACTGCCTTCTTTATTATTTTGTACTGTTCTCCGAGGGCCACTAATATTGTCAAGATTTTTACATTAAAAAAAACATAATAATTGAGAAGTTATAGGCTATTTTCTGTCCTGTTTTGACCCCCTCATCAGAACGCTCTGTTTGAATAGACGTGAAGGATTGAGACGCTGATGTGATTTAAGTTAAAAACACATAAATACTCATCAAACTCACACTTGTGTGGTGCGACATTACAGTCAGATCCAATATATTTAGCATACCATCATCTTTTAGTTTCAATCTTTCTGAAAATCCTGTGTTGAATTGTGTTTTGTTTGTAAACGAATCTACAGTCAAATGAAGTGAACAGAACCGAGTTCTAACTGACGCGATCTGGATCTTCATTAAAAATAAATTTCATCCATTCTTTCCTAATGTTAACACACAAAGTGTGTTGTAACATTTTTCCACAACTTGGCACTGAACAGCATCTTGTTAACTTCTGAGCATCTTTATTGTTTGATTTCTGCGTAGACCTGAGTTCGCTGCTCTCCTTATTTACGCTACATGCGTGAATCAGTGGGCGGAGCTAAACAGGCAGTGATGTAGAATCAGTGGGCGGAGCTAAACAGGCAGTGATGAAGAATCGGTGGGCGGAGCTAAACAGGCAGTGATGTAGAATCAGTGGGCGGAGCTAAACAGGCAGTGATGAAGAATCGGTGGGCGGAGCTAAGGAGGTGATGAAGAATCGGTGGGCGGAGCTTAACAGGCAGTGATGAAGAATCGGTGGGCGGAGCTAAACAGGCAGTGATGTAGAAGCAGGCATTGATCATCATCTGCGGAGGCGGGGTTTAGTCACACTATTACGTCATAAAGTGGCTCATTCCACAAGCTGTCGTTTTGGCAAATCGGCTTCAATATAATCTGTTTTTAGACTAACGAGAAAGTTTTGAGTTCTGAAACTTATGTTTTATTGTACAATGACCTCTTATATGTCTAAAGATCAAGAGGACTTTGATTTCTCAGTTCATGACCCCTTTCATGTAACTTCATCTTGATTTTTGATTATCTGCATGTATATAGTGTGCGTGCTATTTATTTATCTTTGTTTTCATGTGATACCTGTGTTGGTGGGAGGTGGGACTTCCTCCAAAAGACCCCTTTCGGTAGTAACCAAAAGGTCTGTAGGGTCATCCAAGCAAAGCTAATTCAAGATCTTGGACTAATATCTTCCCCAAAAACTTTGAATTCGAAAAATACTCAGAAAAAAGTGTTCACGCCTCTCTTTTCAAAATAGGAAACATCACAACCCTGTAAAGAAATCACTGAGATCAGCTCTAGCAATAGTGTTAAACAAACACTACTAACTAAACAAACATCCTTTAGTTTTCACGCCTCTCTCACCATAGGAGGTTGCTCGTTGTAGTCGTTAGCGTCAACGTCGTCACTGTTGGAGTGTCCTCCAGGACTCTGCACATCGATCCCGTGACTCTCCAAGATTGTGGCTCTGGAAAAAAGACCCTGTCATGAAACATCTGAAACTCTTTAAAAACCACTACCACAACAAACGAACAAAAGCAAACGATTTACTGCTAGAAACCGAACCAGTAAATCCTGACTGACTTTGAACATGCTTCTTCATCAAGACAAAGTCATTGCTATATTTAAATCAGGGGGATTAAAATTAACTTAAACTAAAACCATAACAATGAAACAAAATATATATTTAGTTAATATTTTTTATAATAAATTTTTTTTTCATGAAAAAAAATACTGAAATAAAAATTTATAAAAAAAACTATAAAAAAAAAAAAAAAACTATAAAATTAAAATGAAAAATAATTAACATATATATTTAAAAAAATATAAAAATGAAAACCGAAAATACAAAAATAAAAACAGCTTAAAAATTATCAAAAACTACAATAGTATCTCAATTATACTAAAATAACACTGGTATAAATCAACTAAAATACAGTACCAATATTGGCCCTCCTCTTGATCTCTTTGCGTCGGTTGGCAAACCAATTGTAGACTTTCAATGACGTGACTCTTTCCAAATCAGACAACTTCTTTCCTAGGCAGAAAAAACAGGATTAAAAGGTCAAAGACGATTGCAAAAATGCAAATGCAATATGTCAATTGTAGTGCAATAGATAAATCTCACTGTGCAGATTCAGACACACCAGCATTTCTACCTGGTTTCTGAATAACAGCGTTGCAGGCGTTTGCGATCTCCTCTCGTTTGGCTTCATCTGGATATTGATTATCACTGAAATAGCTGAGGAGAGAACAAAGCGTAAACACTGGCCAATTAGCAGGACTAGCGTGCTTCTGGCATGATTTGAGCTAAAGTGCATTTTATGAGAACGTTTTATTCCTGATTTGAAATATGTTATTGAGATGTAACACTGACAAAGAGTTTCAGACATTTCAGTTTTTTCAAAAGGGGTGTAATCTCTGTCTCACCTCTCCATCACAGCAAGACATTCCTTCCTCCAGGTGAATCGACTGCCTCTGCGCAAACGGAAGCTTCCAGGGGCGGAGCTTATGGGGGGCGGAGTCTGACGCCACTCCATCTCATCCAGAGATACAGGGGTGGGACGCATATTTAATGTGGCACCTGAAAATATATATAAAAAATATATATACTACCATTCAAAAGTTTGGGGTCGGTACATTTTTTTTTTTTCATGGTTTTAGTCTCTTATGCTCACTGAGGCTGCATTTATTTGATCAAAAATGCAGTAAAAACTGTAATATTGTGAAATATTATTACAATTTAAAATAGCTGTTTTTTATGGGATTGTATTGTAAACTGTAATTTATTTCTGTGATCAAAGCTGAATTTTCAGCATCATTACTCCGGTCTTCAGTGTCACATGATCCTTCAAAAATCATTCCAATATGCTGAGCTGCTCAAGAAATAGTTCTGATTTCTTATTACAGTTGTGCTGCATCATATTTTGTGTAGAAAAGTGATGCATTGTTTTTCAGGATGAATACAAAGTTGGAAAGAACTAGAAATGTGACATTATAAAACTTTTGATCGACAGTGTATTTAAACATCTTGATTGGTAATTGGGTTCAACTTTATCTTTGTACATTTATCAACCTACAGTAAAACAAGCAAAGTTCGTTAACCTGGCGTCGTCTTCTCCAGCTGGTACCAGCGATAGAAAGCTCGTTTCTTCTGTTCACTGAGATCTGAGCCCTGCTGGAGGAGCCAGTGAGAGATTCTGCTCTGACTGATGCCTGACACACAGAAAGAGAAAAATCAACAACAAACGAATGCACAAGTCCGAGTCAGATTGACAGACAGAACAATAACGGAATGAAAACCCATCTTACATTCAGAATTCTATTTTGGTTTAGTAATTACGGTTTAATCTATTGCACTTAGAGTGAAATACTGTAAGGTGATAAAATCTTAGTTAATAGGAACATATTGTTTAATAAAAATCTATGTGAATTGTGAATAATTAACTGTTTTTAGTGGCGAGTGGCAAAATTGGAAACCAAACAGCCAATAAAATAATCTATAAACTTGTTGCGGTTATGAACAACAATTCTGATGGAAATTGGAAGAGATTTATCACTTGTCTCATCGCACCTGGTTATGAATATTCCAGTTTCAAAGCATCTGTGACATGCTGTCGAGTCATTTTGACTCTTGTGTAAAAGCTTCAGTACAGGAGTGTTATTTAAGCTGTGAAGTCTAAACCCTACTATTCTTGACCGATGAACTACCTGTGGTTTGCAAAGACAAGTTCAGTAAATGATTCTATCACACTACAGGACATTATTAAAGACAGGACAAATAACACTGCAGTCTTCACTGTAGATTAATACTTACTGAAGCTATAAAAGATATTGAGTCGAGCAGTTTTCTCTGTCTTTTGTTGTTTGATTGACATTAACAACACCGATAGCAGCAGGTATATCAGGCTGCTGTCACTTTAAGACCTAACGCACAGATCCAACATATTTGACATGCATCCAATTTTCTGTTTACGTTCACTTAAGGCAAGAAACTATATGCAATATTTTATATTTTTTGAGACACTGGTAAATTTTTTAGATTTTGATTTATTTTGCTTACATAACATGTCGTCTTTCAGACTAGAGGAAAGAAAACATACAAAAACACACATGTATTTTATTACACATTACGTATTTGAGTCTGTAATTTTCAATTACAATACATTCTCAACAATACGTTTTCTCAAAATGATTTTTTCCCCCTGCACTGAGTCAGAAATCTTCACTTCAGTAGCACTTACACCAAATTTTACCATTTTATTCATAACTATATTCTGAAGGTTTTTTTTTTTTACAGAGGGTTTGTTAATATATCATTTGTTTTTTATTTGTATATATATATATATATATATATATATATATATATATATTTAATATATATATATATATATATATAAAAAATATTCTAGTCCAAAAACATCGTGAAATTATTATTATTATTTTTTTTTTTTTATGGCTGTTGTGTTATCTGATTTATGTACTGATAAAAACATCCCCTCTGTAAAAACCTTTTACTGTAATATATACAAAAAAGAAGAAGAAACTATTTTGAACCTGGCTTTATCTAATGTTTAGATTTCTGTTCTGGAAATGTATGCAAATTAATGGATACAGTACTGAGCCATGAAAATGTACCATACATTTTTAAATGAAATAAATATCTAAATATGATTACATTAATTACAACTTGATCATTCATGTTAGTTCATTAACTCATGTTAACAGATAAAACTTGTATTAGTACATGTTGAAAATAACCTTCTCTGCCGCACTACCAACAGACACAACCCTGAAAAGCTCTAAGTATGTATTTATGTTGATAACCGATTATTCCAGCAATCGGTTATCGGTCCCGATTAATCTGCATAACTGATCAGTCTGTCAACCACTAATTGGCAAGACTTAAAAACACGTGTAAATGTGAAACTTGATGATGCAGTAATGGTGTCACATCTGTACCAAGCATCTTTTACGCACTATGTGTACTTTATTACAGTACAACATCTTGCCCCATAGACTTGTATTGGAAGTACATTTCTGAAATGATTGCTGATGATTGATTGAACATGATAGATGTTTTACGAACTGGGGTAATGGGGTGATGAGGGACTGACCTGTGACCTGAGCCACCACGGCCTGTGAGATGCGTCTGTTGCCCAGAAAGGCTTTGATTTCCTCCTTCACCAGGGTGCTGTCTCGCCTGCACACATCACAGCACGCAAACATGACAGCTGCAATTCAACACCACAACATGACGTCTGTGAAGATTCAAACACATCGCAGAATGTCTCAGAGCAAAATGACCCTGCTTACTAAATTCAGGACAGGTTTAGAGTGAGTTTGAATCGGCTTTGTGTTTCTTTCTTTTTTTATGTCTGTATAGTTGTTTATTCCTTTTTATTTTCGGTTGTAGTTTTAGTTATTACATCAAGTTAAAATACAGAAAGATGAGAAGTGTTTTGACTTTTTTTTTTATTATTATTATTATTATTATTTTGTTTGTGGGTCTGTTAATTCATCTCAAGGCTCCAGACTGCTAAACTGAACAGATTGTAAATGTATTTTAACCAAAAAATACATACAAAAATATTATTCTAAAAGCTTTTTAAAAATAAAAAATACTAAAAATATGTAACATTATTTAAAATCTAACTGCTATTTAAAATGAATATTGGTCAACCACTAGTAAAACAAAACAAAAAAAAATCGTTATTAAAAAGGAAGTACAACAGTGTTCAACTTTTTTTTTTTTTAATGTTAGTAGTATACTACATTGACACAGTACATATTTTTGCAAGACTGAGTGGCATCCAATTATTATCTTAGTTATTGTTTTCTTTTAATATCTATACAGTTTTTAAATCATTTTTCATTTTTAGTTTTTTTTTTTGTAAATAAAGTGACAAGTTATACTAAAAGAAAAAGATAAATGCTGCTTTTACAACCAGCTGAAATTTTGTATATTTGTGTTTTGTATTTTTTTTTGTATATGTATAATATTTTTTTTTTTTTATATATTTTTGTAGATTTTAAATTTTATTAAACACTTATTTAATGTTGTATTTTATTTAATATTTTTTATTTCAGTATTTATATTTCAAGTAATGAACAGTTTCTTATGGTTTTAATTATTTTAGTTTTAGTTAACTATAACAACCCTGACTGACTGACCTCATGAGCTCCTCCACCTTGTCATCTATATCCAGGTCCTCCTCTGACCCCTCCAGCCCGTACGACCTCACTGCTGCCGCACTGTTCACCGGGTAATGGTTCGGCGACAGTTTCCCATTGGGTGTCGCCGCCAAAGCGTCCCGCCCGTTCTGCGCCATGGCGACCAGAGAGACCGGCGAGGGTAAGACCGCGGGTGGAGACGTGGCGTAACTGTTAGGCGACGGCGATAAATTACCGTGGAACTGCGTTTGCGTTGCTGTGGAGGTGGTGGAGGAGGTCGCCATGGTGGCGTTGCTAGTGCTATTTGAGGTGGGTGTAGTGCTTGAGGTGGTGCTGTTGGTGGCGTTGGAGTCTGACAGGCCGCGCCGGCCGTATTTGTCCCCGTGCTCGCGGTCGAGTCGCTCCAGGGTGTCCAGCGCGTGCACGATCTCAGGTTTGGTCATACCTGTACGCCGCAGTCTCTGGAGCAGGTCGATCTGTTCGATGGTGAAGCGTGGCTCATCTGTGTAGTGAGACATTCTGACGGGACACAAAAACACAATGTACATCAATCACATGTGCATCAATGGCTGTTATAGGAGAGCGTTCATGAATGCTGACAGAAGAAATAAACAGATGCTTCATTCAGAACTGAAAGGTTGCATACCGTGCCATAGGCCTACATATCCTGAATCCTGCCTATTAACAAAAAAATGATGCAACAAATATTTTGAACATTAACATGCAACATTTTTGACACGTTACCTCAAAACACTGAATGATTATCATCTCAGTTAGCTTCTTGATAAATTATTCAATTAAAAAATAAATACACAAAAATTGGTCATCCAGTAGTTAAATAAATCCTAAAAACTTAAAGCATTCTGAACAAATAGTTAGTCAAAAAGTTTAAAATAATGGCTGATATTAGGCTCCAGAATGTAACTAAAATGGTCACAAACTTATAAAAAAAAAAAAAATACATATAAAATAATAATTACTATTATACAATTTGAAACTTTATAATAAATAATAAATGTAAAAATGTGTGTCATATTTGTCAATCACTAGTAAAAGAAAGAAAGAAACAAAAAGATACTGTGCAGTACTGTGTTCTCTCTACTATTTAAAAAAGAAAGTACAACAACAATATGCACCAATAAATATTTCAAACATTATGCAACATTTTAACTCGGGTTTACACTTGATGTATTAAATTGCCATGAAATAACTCATGCCTCGTATTGTGCAATTTTTAAGCATAGTCAGGAAGGTATAAATAATGGAAGACGTTGCTTCTAGTTTGTTCATAAAATAAAATATAAAAAAGTAAAATACAACAAAATAAAATGTTGTTATAAGATTTTTAACTTTACAATAATATTATATGAATTAATATTCTAAAATATGTAATAAAGTTTGTTAGTGCCAAAAAAACACTAGTATAACAAAATCCTAAGAATTCCCAACAAACAGTAAATCAAGATGTTAATAATAATAATGGATGATGTTGCTTTTGATTTATTCATCTCAGGGTTTGTTGTTGTTGTATAAAATGTGCAACTTTATGGTAAATATAAGCATATTTTAGTATATTATTTAACATGTAATAGCCATGATTGAGTCATTCTTCAATTAAATCTTTAGAGTTTAAGTCAGTGCACTGCAATCAGCATCCTTGCACAATGCAACAACAAACACTTACATTACTTTTAAGACCTGTTCTCTTTCATAAAAACGGATTCAGAAATGACTCTCAAATGCATTAGTTAATGTTTCTATGGTTTGACTCAATCCAGTGACTTGCTCACTGAACTGTTCAGAGCTTATACTAAGTTAACAGCTCAGTTTAATAGTCATTTGTTTTTAGTCTGGAACTGTGTGTCACATTGTAAACCGAAGGTTGAGTGCATTGCATTGTGGGATACAGGTTTACATTTCCTTACTGTGCACAGCTTTCTAACACATAGAATAGAAGGAAAGAAATATCCCCAGAATTCACTCCAACATGTCAAGACTTTAAGAAAACGAATGAATTATCATAATTTCAAGTGCTCCTTTATCTCATGACAGTCGAGTTATGATGATAAAAGCAGGATTCATCTGACCTACTTAAAATTCTGTTTATCCAAGACGACTTTCATCAAAAATCATGAGCAATTACTGTCGCTGTTGTCAAGGAAACCATACCACCCAATGACGGATGGAGTTTATGTAACTCCAGATTAAAGCGCAGAATGCAAATACGGAGCATGCTTTGTTTAACCTTCTAATCTAGAGCACATGGTTTTATATTAAGCTAGTCATATTAATACCAGGCGGTAATAGATGACTAGCCTACCAGGTTACAGGTTACATTTTAACCATGTTCTTCTCACTTGAACTGCAGCTGGATAATATGAGCAATAATATCAGTGATGCTTGACAACTCAGAATCTTTATTTCATCTTTATGTCGCAGCAAAAATTAATGGGAAAGACTGGCAACCCAGCGACCTTGTGGCAACTAATCTTCTAACTTAACCATCCCAGTAACACAGCTGGTGAAATCCCTCACTGGTTTGGAGTTTTCTATTAAACCAGACCTACTATATTTACACAAGTTAACCATTAACCTTACACCGCTGGAGCCAAAGCACTCGCTGCTAGAAAAGGGCTCAGTGGGCTCTTGTACAGCATAATTGCTTCCACTTAGATCTCAGATGATCCTTATAAAAGTCTGTGATAGGAGAATAGCGGCCGCTGTGGGTCTAAAAATATATCACTGCGAGGCTTTGACTGAGGCAGATATTGTGTGTGCGAGGAAAGATATAAAACGCTGTCGTCGTCGTCATGAAGAAGCCCTTTTTTCATGCATGCGATCCTCCTCTGACATCTCTCCACATGCACAAAGGATATCACCCATAAGCCCTGCTGCATTAGTGATCATGTGGCATTAAATACTGCAGGCGTTCACTGCAGGGCTCTTTAAGAGGGCACAGCTGCAGAGACTGCAAGTCAAGGGTGCAGTCCTGCACCGCATGCACACGTGCATCAGCTCATCTGACTGCATCCAGACACATCTATTGAGTTCACTGCGAGCTTTAAATAATAATCCACATGAGAATCCCTGCGCCCTGCTTCTTTTCATTTAATAACCTGTTTATGCAGACGTGGTCATTGTGGAAAACAAAATTAGACTGAATTAAGCAGGATGGAAAATATGTCTGATGTTTCTTGCATTATTTCCAGTACTTGGCCATTTTTACAATGCTCTCCATGTTTCTAAGATTAACAACAAATAGTAGTACATGCTATAGCAAACTTTGTGTAAATAGTTATTAATTTCATTAACGGTTATAAAGTTATGGTCTGGCACGGGTTTTATGACATGAATGTGTACATTTAACCTTTAAACCCTGCAACATCTAAAACACCACACCAGTTGGGGGACAAGATGCATTTTAACATCTTACTTTCTTAGGTTTTGCAACAGACCTCACCAGGAGCTTTTATAAATAGAAGCGTGCATACAAAAAAGATGTATCCAGAGAGGAAAGAAATAATTTTTCAATGCATTTAAACGCTCCTCACATCCTCAGACAGACACTGGAAACTCAAGTTAGGAAAGCAGATCAGAACAAATCCATGCAGCAAACTCGTGCTCAATGAGGATTTTTTTAGCAAATCACTTTCATTTAACTTCATTTGCATTGCATGTGAAGGGGCTTCAGTCAAAACCCAGACTGTAATTAAAATATGGATATTTTCCCAATGCATGTCATATAATAGTGATAAAAACAGAAATACGGCCATCATCTTTGTGCATGAAAACTAACAGCATATCCAGCATTAGAAAAAGAAAGCCTGCGTGCACACGAAACATAAACATACATATATTAAATAAACACTTATTAAATAGCAATTCAAATGAGATACATTAGGTATTTTAACCTATATAAACAAAACTAAGTTTTGCATGACTTATCTGTGTCCTGACCTTTGCAAACAAACACCAAAAGGGCTTTAAATTAACAGCACGCATGCAAAAATAAATCTGAACGAGTTATTCACATGACTTTTTATTAGTAAATATGACGAATATGCGCAAATAAATACATGGGTTCAGCACTTTCACACTAGAAAAACTGGCTACATAACTCATTAACTGGCAATTGTATTACTGTATAAACTATCTAGACATGTATAGATTTAAACTAGGTGCATATGTCGATTAAAAATTAAATCACAAAGCGTGTTTTAACTAGATAAACAAAACGAACTGAATTATCCAAGCGGCTAGTTAGCTTAGCGCGAGCCAGCACAAAACTGACTCTTCTCAGGGACAAAATCACGTTTCTTACCTGGAATGAGGGAAATACACAAAATCTCAGCGCAGCAGATCATTTAATGTGCTCTGTCAGGCGATGAAGATGATATTTTATGTGATGTTGTGAGGAAGACTCGCCCTGACTGACTGGCTGTCTTTGTCTGAGTGACAGCAGCCGCGCTGACGTCATGACGCACGCCCGGGGTCGACTCGGGAAATGTAGTTCCAACGCGCCTCGACAGATGGACGTGTTCCTTCTTTTATTCCAATCAGACTACAGAAAAGAAGCGGAGGAGACGTGAGAGAGTGTGAAAGACTCAGGTTTCCTTAAATATACTTTATAATACGTAAAGGTGTCTTAAAAGTTCGTTTATTTATATAAACATATGGTGGTGATGACATCTCAGGAGGATAAACATAACATGGACATAATATCTTCGGGTACACTTCAGGTTCTTCTTCCATTACATGAAAAGAAACAAGAAAGAGTGTTATAAAAAGTTAAGGGCGTAGAATTTAGTAGGGACGCTAGGAATATGTCAATAAGTTATACTGCTATAAGTTATAGCAATAATTTTGATCAAACAATTAAATATATGCATATGTAACAACTGCCGTTGTAATTTCGGCCGACTCTAAAATAGGTCATACCATTGATATTAGCTGAGAATTTCAAGTAAATACGTTAGAACAGTAGCTCATTGAAACTGAGATTTTCCAAAACTCCGAATCAAATGATTCACTGTTTAGAAGCGCTCCAATCGGATCGCGTACCGCGAATCATTTGATTCAGATCTTTTTTTCTTATTCTTTCTTTCGTTTTTTTATTAAACAGTAAAAAACATCAAACCATTAAGGCAGTACAGTTATAAAAACAAAACAAAGACAAAAAGAAAGAAAGTATAGACGGATACAAATATGGTGGTTAAGAAAATTCACCATGGTTTTATTATAGTAACAGTGCAGTAACCATGGTTTCATTATAGTGACAGTGCAGTAACAGTGCAGTAACCATGGTTTCATTATAGTGTCCGTGCAGTAACCATGGTTTCATTATAGTGACAGTGCAGTAACCATGGTTTCATTATAGTGACCGTGCAGTAACCATGGTTTCATCATAGTGACCGTGCAGTAACCATGGTTTCATTATAGTGACAGCGCTGTAACCATGGTTTCATCATAGGGACAGCGCTGTAATCATGGTTTCATTATAGTGACAGCGCTGTAACCATGGTTTCATTATAGTGACAGCGCTGTAACCATGGTTTCATTATAGTAACCGTGCAGTAACAGTGCAGTAACCATGGTTTCATTATAGTGACAGTGCAGTAACCATGGTTTCATTATAGTAACCATGCAGTAACCATGGTTTCATTATAGTAACCGTGCAGTAACAGTGCAGTAACCATGGTTTCATTATAGTGACAGTGCAGTAACCATGGTTTCATTATAGTAACCGTGCAGTAACAATGGTTTCATCATAGTCATGGTTTCGTAACCATGGTTTCATCATAGTGACCGTGCAGTAACAATGGTTTCATCATAGTAACCGTGCAGTAACCATGGTTTCATCAAAGTAACAGTCCAGTAACCATGGTTTCATTATAGTAACAGTCCAGTAACCATGGTTTTATTATAGTAACAGTCCAGTAACCATGGTTTCATTATAGTAACAGTCCAGTAACCATGGTTTTATTATAGTAACAGTCCAGTAACAATGGTTTTATTATAGTAACAGTGCAGTAACCATGGTTTCATTATAGTAACAGTCCAGTAACCATGGTTTTATTATAGTAACAGTCCAGTAACCATGGTTTCATTATAGTAACAGTCCAGTAACCATGGTTTTATTATAGTAACAGTCCAGTAACCATGGTTTTATCATAGTAACAGTCCAGTAATAACCATTAGGCCACGACTCCAGTCCAGTAACCATGGTTTTATCATAGTAACAGTGCAGTAACAATGGTTTTATTATAGTAACAGTCCAGTAACCATGGTTTTATTATAATAACAGTGCAGTAACCATGGTTTCATCATAGTAACAGTCCAGTAACCATGGTTTTATTATAGTAACAGTCCAGTAACCATGGTTTTATTATAGTAACAGTCCAGCAACCATGGTTTCATCATAGTAACAGTCCAGTAACCATGGTTTTATTATAGTAACAGTGCAGTAACCATGGTTTTGGGGCGTATTTAGGATGAACAGAACTTTGGAGACCTGTTTGTATTTGATTTGTCAAAGCAGCCGGTAGAGTGCGCTGTTTTACACTGTAACCAAATGACAATGAAATCTCTGTCCAAACGAGCTCTGTATCTGATGAATGAGTCTTCTGTGTCATTGCCGCACATTTAATCTATATATCATATTTCTGTAAAATGAAATAATATGCAGGAATGCTTCAGTGCCGCCCACAGTACAGGCTGAAGATGATGTAAACTAGCATTGTTGTTGTTGTTGTTAATGATGTCTTGTTTTTTAGATTAACAAAAAACAGCATTATGTGACCAAGATTGAGAGATTTACATCTGTGGCTGATGCTGTGCATATTCTGAGGGTTTGTTGTAATATATTGTACTTTTTCTGGACATTTCTTGACCGTTAATTCAGGTAACACTCCTATGCATCACAGTTCACTCAGACATGGTTTCTGTGCCTTACCTTACAGAAAAGTATTGTGACGGTAATGATGATGGTTATACCAAGGGTTTTTAAATTACAAATGATTACTTTAGTTATGTACCACTGATTTGGTATTTACATTGCACTCAAATTTCCATTTGGTATTCACATGGTTCTTCGAAGAAAAGCATAGTATTACCATAAGCAAGACAACAAGTGTTATTGCAAACAGCTTTGTAGAAACAAGGCTGTAAACACAAGCCTGTTTAAATGACTCTGTGACATTTCAGACACTTCTGTGTCAGTGTTTGTCATGACATGCTGTCATGCTTGTGGCTAGACTTTGCCAAAAATAAGGCAATAACTGCCTTAGTTCTGCTGGCTTTATGTCATCAAAGATGTTTGATTATTTTTATTTTGTTCACATGATTCTGGTTAGGGAGTTTATCTCACAAAAACATGTATTGGTCACAGTTTACCCCAATTTTAAGACCAGGACCCCCCTAAATTGTCATGATCAGAAATCATAAAAATCTCATTCTGATTGCTTCAGAATATTTTATTGAGAATTTTGGAATTTCCAATGGTGATCCTAATACAAAAATACTAATAAAAATCAATATTTATATTCCTAAATTTTTATTTTCATTATAAAACTTTTAAAAGAATAAAAAAAATTATAATTGTTATAATTTTTTAAATATATTTTAAATATTATAAAATATTTAAATTGGCATGAATTAATTAAGAGCAGTGCTTAAATTAAGCTAAGCATGAGCAATTTACAAAAAGTATCATTTTGCATTGAGATAAAATAGCAAAAATAGACTTCATTATTTTATATTTATATATATATATATATATAATATTATTTTTTACAGAATAAGTTAAATGCAGTACAGTTAATTTATATATATATATATATATATATATATATATATATATATATATATATATATATATATATATATATATATATATAGATAGCTGTCATTGTGCATACATACATGCATGAATGGATATATAGTCATAAAACAAAATTTACCTTACTATACCTTACTATAATGCAAAAAATAAAATATTTGGAAAATATTAATACATCCTGGATATATATATATATAGTATTGTATAGTATAGAATAGTGTGTGTATATATATATATATATATATATATATATATATATATAGTTTCACACACACACACACACACACACACACACACACACACATATATATATATATACACAGTATAGTAAACAAAAATTATATATATATATTACTTTGTTTACTACCATGGTGTATATGCAAAGAAATGTGGTTATATACACACCAATATTCAAAAGTTTGGTGTCAATAAGATTTGTTTTTCTAACAAGTTAATATTTTTATTGAACACGGATACATTAAATTGAAAAGTGACACTAAAGACATTTATAATATTACAAAAGATGGGGTGAAATGTGACCTGGATTTGTTCTTGACAGATTAATTCTGATATGCTCTCAAATATTAGTTTTCTTCCCTACACTGTTTCCCCTTCAGCCGCCAATGTTTGATCTACCTGACACAGAAAGTTCATTTCTATCCCAGCAACTGCTCGGGAAGTTATGACAGTCTTTTCCTCATTTGGCAGAATACCGTGGTCCAGCTGTCAGCAGGGTTCACAGACGTCTGTTTCAACCCCCTCAGCTGCAAAACGCTATGAGAGACTGAGCGCATGAGTTAAAATTAGCTCTTAGTCGACACAGAGCTTCACGGGTCAGGACATAAAGGAGTGTGGGGTCTCTTCAGACGCACTAAACTGTCTCTTTCCCTCATCCAGGACGTTAAATAGGCAAAAGAAGTGATTCGGATTGATATCAACCAGATCTGGCCATCTCTACCTCCCTTCTTATTGGTCATTCTCTCTCTCTCTCTCTCTCTCTTTTCTCAGTCATTCTGCTCGCTCAGACTTGTGCTGAGGACAATCCAGTTCTCACAGACCGCTTCTGCTCAGACAGTCTCTGTAGAAACAGAAGACAACGTGAAGACCGGACCGCAGGAAGGAGTGCCTTTGTGATGCTTTATTCCAGGAACAGATGGACATTAAAGTGGACGTTTCTTTTGACACGTTTTTGAAGTTTTCGCTGACTTTGACACAAAGTCATCTGTGAACGAATACCTGTAACTTGGGACCATATCAAAAAGGTATGTTGTGCACTTCTAAAAAAAAAAAAAAAGTCATGTTATGTTTTTATTATCAATATAGGAATGGTTTTAAATGAGAAACTGAATGGTTTTTGTAAACCTGTTGCTATACTGTATATGTACATAGTTATTGATTTATGTGTGTGTGTGTGTATTCAAACACACAAACATGCATAAATTGTAATTTATAAATCGTATAAAATTAAAATATATATAAAATTGGATACATATGCATTAATATATATACACACACACACAGTAATAAGCAAAATTACATATACTGTATATGTTAATGTCATTATATATATATCTGTAATTTTATAATTTTTATGTATTTATTAATTACAATTACAATTAAGTGATACTTTATTTGTTTTATCATATGTTTCTTTTTACATATATATAAATTTGGATATATATATAAAAACATTTGGATTTACATTGCAAGAGGCACTTGAGCACATCTAGAGACTTGCGGGAGGGACTTGAGCCATATTTAACTTGGTCTAGTAAAAACCACCTGGCAAGTAGATAAATCAATTAAAACCATATAGCAACGCCCACCTGCAAGTTACTTTTGCAGGAAGTATCACAATCTAGTTTTATTTCTGTTTATGTGCGCGGTGACCATGTAACAGATATTTGCTCAGACTTCACTGTGAGTATGGGCAGCTTTCAGGAAGCGCTTCATCAGATTGCACTTAGTGATTCCATTTCCTACTAAAGGAGTTCCTCTGACAGGGCTCACGGGAGCCGGCTGGCAGCGCAACAGCACTTTGAAGTCGTCAGAGACAGAGATGATGTCTTAAATCAGCCTGTGTGACTCAGTATTCTCTCTGGACTTTAGGCTCTGTCTAAACATGTCGGTTAAATCCACATGTGGATGAGCAGAAAGAGAAAAGCTGCTTGTGTTTAGGCTCACATTGCATTTTGCTAATAATGTTGGAATCTGAGCATGTGCGTTGTCACAATGAGGAGGCACCACACAATAATGTGGTTCGTTATTATGGTCACTTGGAAACGGTATGGCAGCAGTTTGTGAAAGCAGGAATGAGATGCCCAGTATAGACTCATCGGCCACAGTTAGCGTCTGAACTGATGACCTGACGCGCTGCGATAAGACACGGTGCATGACATCAGCACTCTAATTCTGCACCGCCATCTGAGAAACAACAACATTCTCGCACTCATACCATCATCATACCATCATACCATCACACTCATACCATCAGTCCTCGCCGTCGTCATGACAACAAAACAGAGGCCGTTTGTTTAGATGGTTTGTTTAGTTAATTGAAATGTGTTTAGTTTATTTTGAACAAAAAGCACGTAGGTTCTAAATGTCAGCTAACATCACTGTTTATTGAGTTTACTAAAACATGCACTTACTAAAAAGTACATGCTAAGGTATTTGTTGAAGTACTTGGAGAACTATATAAATACATCAAATATGAATCATTCAGTACAATAGTATGTATCAAAGTCCAATAGTTTTAGAAAATGCAGCACGGTAGTACCATGGTATATGAATATGATTTCATTTTGTGCTGTGGCATATATTAACTGTGGTACTACCATAGTTTTGGACATGGAGGTACCATGGTATTATCTTTGAAGTATGATAAAAGTATGTGTATGGCACCATAGCATGACCAACACACATGGTAATACCATGCTATATGAAAATGGTATATACCAAAGTAAAATGGTATTTATGTGTTTGGGCTTGTACTGTACCATGGTATTCTTTGCAGTTCCTTTGAGTACAATTTACTGTAGTGTGATACACTACTGTTCAATTTTTTAAAAATTTTATTTTAAAGAAATTAATACTATTAATCAAGGATTCATTAAATTGATCAAAATTTGACAGAAAAGGCATTTATAATAATTATAATATTACAAAATATTTCTGTTTCAAATAAATGCTGTTCTTTTCAGCAAAAAAAAAAAAAAATTGTATTCATCAAAAAAATTAAATAAAATAAATAATAAAAAATGTATCATGGTTTCCACAAAAATATGCAGCAGCACAACTGTTTTCAACAAAAATAAGACATGTTTTTGAGCTGCAAATCAGCATATTAGAATGATTTCTGAAAAATCATGTGACACTGAAGACTGGAGTAATGATGCTGAAAATTCAGCTTTGATCACAGTAATAAATTACATTTTACAATAAATGCAAGTGTGTTTGTTTATAAAAGGAGTTGCTGCATCTGAGCTGTGACATCAGGTATGTGCAAAATGTTAAACTCTTCACCTGTTAGTACTCAAGGCTGTATAGCATCAGTCTTCACTCCTTCAGGAATGGTGTGTGTCTCTAAAAATGACACAGACGCAGAATTAACATTATATCGTTACAGCCAAAGCAGGCTCTGTGGTGAGGTCATCTCACTGCTGCAGTCCACACCTACTTTCAGAAAATAACATGGCGGTGAGCCAAAAGCATTACTGCAGACGCTGAGAGATCTGGGGTCACTCGTGGCTTTGTGCTTTTTCTGCAAAACTCTCCCAAAGCAGAAATCTTTTTTTCTGATGGATTCTGGTGGACATAGCACTAATTACTAATTTGATGTTTAGTTTATTCTTTAATCCAAAGTGATTTGAGTACACTTAAAGGAACAGTTCAACCAAAAATGGTCTTTGTGTGGACAATTGCATATTATTTTTCCAGCATAAAAAAACTATAGTATCATTATAAATTCTGTTAGTGTGATACGAGAGTTTAATCACTTTAACTGATTTCCTCCGTCCTCTGTTTTACTGTATGAGGGAAATTACATCATCTTCCTTCCATCAGAAAGGCATCTGTTCATCTGGTCATTCGTCCATTGTGACCGACTATCGGACGAGATCCATACGGCCATATGAAAACATGCTTATCAGTAACTTTTGCTCATCAATCACAGCCGTGCCTGTGATATAAATGACTCCCAAAGCGTGTATGAAGCTCACACTGAAGTATTACACATTTCTCATTCTGGGTCAGCAGATGTCTTTCTGAAGGAGGTGATTTTAAAGGAGCCGTTTGTGCAGTGGAAAGATTGTTCCAGATAGCAGAGCTATTCCTGAGAAAAGGCACGTCATGTTGCATCACAGCAGTCTTTGCTGACCGCAGGTCATTCTTAGTGCCAATTGTTTCTGAAAATGTCAGGATTTTTTGCTTTTATTATTATGATGTTGATTTGACGTGTGCTTTTGCACAAATTTGGGTTAGTATTCATTTCCAAATCCCTATCCTGAGACCAACATTTCCAACTCTAAACCCATCATGGAGAGTTCAAGTTGATTTTTTATTTCTTTTTTCTGTTTTGCTGTCTGGACTGTGTTTTTTTTTTTTTTTTTTTTTTTTGTAGCAGACTGTAAAATATACAAATAAATCCATTGTTTCAAAAGTTCATGATTCTATCTATCTATCTATCTATCTATCTATCTATCTATCTATCTATCTATCTATCTATCTATCTATCTTCACAACATTAGTGCATTTTCAGAATGAATTAGTTTGTCTATCTATCTATATACTGTATACATTTATTTCTATACATCCATCCATCCATCCAGTATTCTTCTGCTTCATCCATCCATCAATTCATCCATCTGTTGTTCTACCATCCTGTCGTTCCATCCATCCATCAATTCATCCATTATTTTATCGTTCCATCCATTCATCTATCTATCGTTCCATCACCATCCATCCATTCTTTTGTGCAATCGTTCATCCTGTCATTCTATTTATGACTTTCTGCGTATTTCCCCCCATCTGTTTATTTTGCGATAATGACTGTCTGTATTTTACCTCTTAATTGGTATTTAGGACAGTGGGCTCTAAATGCAGATGAGAAAAGAGGTACATTTCAGTACAGTAGTATGACAATCATGAAGTCCTCTTGCATCATGTGCCATTTTAAACTAAGCTGTAGTTTATGATTCCTATTTTTATATGCTCTCTTCAACCTCTCTCTCTCTCGCTCTCTCTATCTCACTCTCTCCTTCCCATGTGTGACATCAGGTCACATTTATTAGATTAAGGCAGTGGTCCTCGTCATGCCAGCGCTGGACAGCTCATCACCCACATGCTTGGTGAATGACAGTTTGTGCTCTGCATTAGTTTGAGCACTTACTTACAATAGTCAAATGTGTTTTTTTTTCTCTCTCCATGTTTTCGTAGGACTACATAAACACCTTAAAATGCATTTATGCATTTGTCAGATGCTTTATCAGCAACTGCACTGCATTCAAGGTGCACATTTACTTTTTTTTTTTTTTTTATCAGATTCAATAGCCAATTGATTAAAGTGCACTCATGAATCATTCAGTCAAAACAGGAATGTGTGTTTAAATAGTGAATATAGTTAACTTGTTTTTGATGCTGACTTTGACTTAAAGTGCATTCAGGCACAAATAGCTGTGCACTTGTGATATGGGTATTTTTAGCGGCTCACACTACAGGAAGGTACAGGAGGAAATGGCAGATGGTCAGAGCTTGTGCCGGCACAGGAAGTGTTTCGTCTGATGCATGAATGTTGTAGGTAGTGTTGTATTTCTGACTGGCGCTGTATAGGGACGATTGCATGGTAAACATGTTACAGAGGAGAATGCTCTGGTGTTGGGGAAAGTGCATTCTGCTACACTCATTTCACTATCAACTTTGTCTCTCCTAAAATGCATTAAGAGCAATGAAAATGGACAGAATTTGACTGCAAGTAAAAATCCCACTCTTAACAAGAATTTTATTCTAATTTTCCAATTAGAACATCCAAAAATCCTTAACATAATTACTGTATATTGCATTCAGTATTAAGACTTGTTTTCAGTTATTTGTTAATGCACTTTTTGTTTTGATAGATTTTTTTGTTTTAAGCGTAAAAAAAAATCTGGCATATTTAAGATGCATTCCTTAAAATTACATCTTAATGTGCATGCTACTTGTTTTAATTATTTTTAGACATTTTAACTGGAAAACTAGTCAAGATGATTCATTAAAATTAAAGTAGCAGTGCAAAGCTTTAAAATTAATGCATTGGTTGGGAGCAATAAAAACACAGAAATTTGACAATTGATATAAAGCAAGTACAAATTCTATTTTAACAAGCATTTTAATCTAACTTGACAGTTAAAAAATCTAAAAATCCTCAAAATGTAAATACATTGTACAATATTAAGACTTCAGAGCCTGTATTTAGTCTTACTGCACTGCAGATTTTTTCCACTCATTTTAAGTATAAAATGCATTAGTCCTATTGTATCTTGTTTTAATGATTTGTGGACATTTCAACTGGAAAACAAGTCCAAACAACTCATTAAAATTTAATTGCATCATAAAATTAAATGCATTAATGTGGACAGCAATGTCTCAAAGTGATCCGAGCTGCTACTTTTTCTCTCCCTCAGAAGAAACATTTGAGAAGAAGGACACATGTTGTAGATGTCATTGACAAAAAAATTTGATATTTAAGACATTTGTTTCAATTGCATGTGGTTTGATTTTGACTTTCCGGGGATTATTTCAGACATTTTCTGAAAATAAAGCAAGGTAAATCCTTTATCATAAATATGAATACAAACATTTGCACCTAATTCTCTCTCTCAGAGAGGGCAGGTAAAAATAGTTCTGTGTCTGATGTGTTAAAATAATGACCATGACCTTAATTTTGGCAATCATATGATCAACACAAACGCAGTGCGTCAGATTGTGCCAGACAGATCGTCAGTGTGAGAGTTTCTCTGCCCTTATTTAGTCACAGTCCTCCAGCCTTCACACGGCTGAGACAAACTCTGATGTTTTCCTCAAGATCTGGAGATGTCTGAGTGGGTTCAGGACTGTCTCTCTGTTTGGTGGAGGATGGGGGAGGAAATATTTGAACAAATGTTACCACCTGCCATTATGCCGTTTAACTCTGGTTATCTAGTTGAGGTTGATGTAAGAAGTGGGTTGAAACCAAGGAGGTCTGTAATACCTTCATGCATCCATCCATCCATCCATGTTTGCATTTCTGTTTATTTCAGTGGTGGTTTTACTAGTGAAAGCCAGCGTTGTTATAGTTAAAACATAAATAAATAAATAAAAATAAATAGCTAAAAAAAATAAAATAAATAAAAATAAATACATTTTTAAATAAATAAATAAAAGTAAATATTTTTGTGATTTGAAATAAAACCAAAATAAAATAAAATATTAGATGAAAACCTAAATATTATAAAAAAAAAAACAAATAAATATTAGATGAAAACCTGAACCAAAATTCAAAATTATGCCTTGGCATCTAACTGAAATAAGTTTAAGTTAAAATATTAAAATGACTAACTGAAATGGAACTACAACTGAAATAAAAATAAATAAAAAATTAAAACTATTAAAATAAATCAATCAATAAATAAAAATGACAAAAGCATTCCTGTTATTTTAGTGGCAGTTCCACTAGTGCAGGTCAGCTTTGTTATAGTTAACTGAAACTATGAAAAATATTTCTATTTTAAATAAAGCATGAAAAATGAAATATAAATATTAGATGAAAAAATGAGAAGTGTTGCCTTGGCATGTAACTGAAATAAGTTTAACTTAAAATATTAAAATTACTAACTGAAATAAAAATAAATAAATACTCTATAAATATAAAAAAAATACAAATCATATAACCAAAATTTCAACCAAAAATAAAATGAAAAACAAAATATCAATACAAAAAAGTATATAAATAATACTTAAAAATCTTTCTTTTTTGTTTTTGTAATAGATGGTTTTTATAAATAAATAGTTAATTTTATTAATTTATTACATTTAATCTTGTGAAATATGCATGCACGCAGTAATATGCAAGAGCCGGTTTTCGTGCACCCAGATTAGCCGTACTGTTATGCCAACAAAGAATGTGCCGGTGTTTGAGTGTGTATCCGTGTGCATCGAGCTCCAGCAGTATCCATTACTAAATATAAACAAAGTGCCACAGATGCTTGCCCACCTCAGCAGAAAATACCCCAAGAATCTGAGGAATTAATAATCAGAGGAGCGGTGAGTAACCAGTGCCCATTCACGGCATTCTGCCATTTAAATTTCCCAGGAGGCATGCGTGTAACAAAACCAATAGCTGTAGTGTTAAACAGCCTCGATCAGATTGGTGTTTCTGGTGTCTCCTGAGCACAAGTGTGTCTCCTGCTATAAAAAACGCTCAGTTTCAGCAAGAAGCAGCTGCATAAAGCACCCGGGTAGCTCTTCAGGAGCGAGGTGCATATTCTCAGAGTAAATATAAGACAAACTCTCATTTATATCTCCCAGCTGCCTCCGTCTCCAATAATAACACAGCTAAGGTCACCCTGAATCTCTCAGGCATAATCAAAGTTAAAAATACACCCGTCTCGAGTTAGAGAATTGAGGTTTGTGGAAAAACTCCAATGGATTGAACTCTCATCTAAATTGCTGCTTGGGACGGCATCAGTCTGTCAACAGCTTCTGTACATTTTTTTGGATTTCATCATAGAGGGCATAATGAACGTTTGAGTGTATACAAGTGTTGTCATTGCTATTTTGGACACGGATTGAATGTCATAACAGAAGCACAACAAATCAAAGTCACCATCGAAATGAAAACACTCCCATGGCCGCAACTGCGCAACACGCTTCTATTAATAACACAAATACTTTCTGCAAAAATTCGTCTGCCAGGGTTTTCCCATCTTTGCTTACTTGCTGGTTTCATCAGATTCACTCCAGACTTTGTCCAAAAGCCTGAGATTAACATTGATTAGTAGTGTTTATATTATAATGTAATTTATTAGGAAATGTAAAAACATTTTTTTTTTAGATAATTAAACTCTGCATCCCCAGAGTTGATATTGTGGCTTTATATATGATCAGACACTTGCATGTGCCATTATAATATTAACATTTTATGAAAATCAAGCTCAAATGAAGTTAAAAGGTTTTTAACCAGCAAATGACAGCAGTATGTGTTTTGTCCATCATTAACGGCCGCATCTGAAGTGCATCGCATTATGTTTTCATGAACTTACAGGTTATAAAGTTTACTGTAGCTATATGGGTGCTCAGTTTTCTTTTTGTTGTTGAATGTATTTGGCCAAAATCTTGTGATTTAAAACATGAAGCGCAATGCATTTATTTATTTATAATACACTTTATATTTATAAATTATATAATAATAAAATACTAAAAATGTTATAGTATAGAATTATATTTTTCATTTAATACTGTTAAAAGCTGTACATATTAGATGTGACATAATTTTATATATTATAATTAATATATATAAAACAATAAAAAATTGTATACATGTTATAAATTATAAAACTACAAAATGTTTTATAATATATAATACTATTTAAAATTCAATATGTACAGCTGTTAACATTATTAAATGAGAAATATTATGTCTATTTGTAAAATAATAATATTTTACATTTAATATGTATATCTTTTGACAGTATCAGATATACAGAAAATATTAAATACAAAATATCTTTCAGTACATTAATTAAAATGTTATCATAAATATGTATATAAAATGTTTATATATATATATATATATATATATATATAATATTATATATATATATATATATATAATGTATGTGTGTGTGTATAAAAATATGTATATAAATACTATATACAGTATATCATATACACACACACACACACACAAAATATATTTACAAAATGTTTATTTATAATACATCATAATATTTCACATTTAATAGTGCTATTTAGCACCAGAATCATAAGCTCGAATAAGTATCTTTGAATAAAAAGAGCTACATGAATTAATGTAGTTTAAAAAACAGCTTGATTCCGATTAGACTAGTTCTCATACTGTTGCTCAGATGTTGGGCTTTTATGATCTAATTCAGCACAGTGAACAGAACATCTTGTTTTAAGTGCTCTGATCTTCTGCAGTTTCACAGCGTTTTCATGCAGACGTAGTTCTGATGGGAACGTGGATGGTGAGCGATGTGTGGGATTGGAGCAGAGCTCTCTGAGATACTCTGAGGGCAGTGCTGGATCAGGCCGGATAGGTTGGGTGTGAGATCATACGGGAGGCAGCGCGTACACAGTTTATCAAAAATCCTGATGTCATAGTTGAGCTCAGCGCTCATTACATCCCTCCCCCCTCTCTCTCTCTCTCTTTCTCAGGGAAATCCCCCTCTTATATCTGCACATGGGAACATGAGAAACAAGGCTGTTGCAGATTAGCTACAAGGGCAGACTACATATTAAAATATCAAGAGTTGGCTGAGCGCTTAAGACTGCAGACATTTGATAAGAGACTTGTAGAACAAGGTCGCTTTTTACTTCACTTGAAAAACTCAAGGTGTTAGCTATTCAGCATTTCATCACTTGCTCACCAGTGGATCCTCTGCAGTGAATGGGTGCCGTCAGAATGAGAGTCTGATAAAACATCACAATAATCCAGAAGTAATCCACACCACTCCAGTCCATCAGTTACTGTCTTGAGAAGTGAAAAGCTGTGTGCTTGTAAGAAACAAATCCATCATTGAGATGTTCTTAACTTCAAACTGTTGCTTCCAGCTAAAATATGAGTCCATAATCCATAACAACACTTCCTCCAGTGAAAAAGTCATCTGGTCTGAATCAGGAGAGAAATCTGCACAGATCAAGCACCATTTTCAAGCCAAAACAGTCCAGAACAGATTTAAATAAATATGTGGGTGCATTTTGATCAGGAGATGGACTTTTTCACTAGTGTAAGCATTATTATGGAATATAGACATATTTTGGCCAGAAGGAACGCTTTAAAGTTAAAAAACATCTTATTGATGGATTTTTTTTCTTACAAACAAGCAGTTTTTGTTTCATAAGATGCAGAGGATCCACTGGTGATCAAGTGATGCAGTGCTACATTTCTCGAAATCTGATGAAGAAACAAACTTATCTACATCTTGGATGTCCTGAGAGTTAGAAAATTTTCAGCAACTGAAACTACGAGTGAACTGTTCCTTTGAGATATTAATTCTTGTTTTCTGAGGGGAAAAAAAGGACCAAAATTAAGTCTGTTTAACCTTAAAACAAACAAACAAAAAATATCTGCCAATGGGGTCAGAAAAAAAAAAACTGTCCTATTGACAGATGTTTTCTTGTTTTAAGCAAAAACTCACTTCATTTTGATACATTTTTCAGAAAACTAGACTTCATAAATTAAATCATTTTGCTCCTTAAGTAAATGTATCTTGTTTTAGGAAAGTTTAGATATTTGTACTGGAAAACAAGATAAAAATAGAGAGGAAGAACATTATTTGCAGCATGCTGAAAGTTATTAGCTGTTTCATAGTTCTAACTGTGGGATGTTTTCAGGAGATGTCTCTGGTGTATCTGTGGATGATGTTCATCTTTGTTTGCACCTACAGGTGAAGATGAGGTCCAGGACCAGCGATATGGGTGTGCCAGAGAACAGACCACCGGAGCCGCTCGCTAAAATACTCAACACTGAGAAAGAGGGAAGCAAACAAGAGCTGATGAGGACGAAAACCAAAGCTCAGGAGGAAAAAGAGAGCAGTGAGGAGAAGGCTGTTTCTGGGACTTTAAAAAAGCCTCCGATGCCTCGTGAGATGCAGCAGAGGAGAGCCAGACTGATGGACCTCTCCAGAGAAGATCTCATCCATCTGCTGGGAGTCATGGAGGGAGAGGTTCAGGTGAGGTTTGACTGCACGATGCCAGTCGTTATGTAGGACTTCCTATGAAACAATTTTGGCTCAGAAATTGCTTGTAAATTTCACAAACAATTACAAAGAAATGGCAAGTAACACATTGAATTAAATGTAAAATTTTGAAGTAGAAAGACTAAAATAGTATTTTCTTGTAAAACATACTCTAATAATCTTCAAAAGCATCACTGTAATTCAAACAGGAATTAAATAAGATGACAGAAGAATTACGAAGCTTTACACATTTTATACAGTGATTCCATAATAATATATTATGATTTTACAACACAAACAGTGAGTAAACTGTAGTATTTTGGTGGAACCTATTGTATTGTACTGAGTGCCATGCTTGTATACTGCACATTTTGGAAACTGAAAAACACTACTGTCATAGGTTTGGGGGCATCAAGATTTTTTATATATATACTTCTATTCATCAGGAATGCATTAGACTGATCAAATGTGACATTCATGACATTTATTATGTTATAAATGATTTCTGTTTCACATAAATGTTGTTCTTGTGAACTTTAGATTTTAAAAAAAAAAAAACTGTTTGCACAAGAATATAAAGCAGCACAACTGTTTTCAACTGTTTTAATAATCAGAAATGTTCCTTGAGCAGCAAATCAGCATATTAGAATGATTTCTGAAGATCATGTGACACTGAAGACTGGCGTAATGATGCTGAAAATTCAGCTCTGATCACAGGAATAATTTACATTTTACAATATATTCAAATGGAAAACAATATTAAGGTTTTTACTGTTATTTTAATGGGAAAATTGCAGCCTTTGTGAGCAGAAGAGACTTATTTTAAAAACATTAAAACATTTTACCAACCCCTTAACTTTTGAACAGTACTGTAAGTAATTTGGATATTCTGTGCATACAGAAAATGTGCATACTACACGCAGTACACATAGGATATAGTGAAGACATTGTAAAAGAAGTATGATGCCGATGTCATATGGTTTTATGGAAGCAAACAGCGCTCCCTGCTGGTGTACAACGAGAATGGAACAGTTTGCACCATGAGACATCATACAAAACCTTGGAAAATTCCTTTAAAATATTTCATTTTCATTTGTAAAAAAAATTATTCAAACCAGTTATTTTTGTCATGTTTTTAAACAGATGGATTCAGCAAATGACAAATGCTTAGGGAAGTTTGTAAAAAAAAAAAAATTATACTGCAATGTAATTTGTTTTTTGTTTGTTCTTTTTTTTTTGTTTTTTTGTTTTTTTTTTCCGAAAGTTGTCAGTAACACATTATTACTGATTGACAATTATTGATTGACAAGATTATTGGAGTATGTTTTACTGGAAAATGTTAATCATTTAGGTTAATTCAGTGTGTTCCAATTTTCTTTCTAATTGTTTGTGAAATTTACTAATAATTTCTAAATGAAAACAGGTGTAGAAAATTGCGTCTACACCAAAAAATCTTCATTGTAGTATATATTCTTAAAACATAGGATACTGTGGCATGCCATGATTTCTTTTTCTAAACATGTGCTATGTAAGTACCAAAGTATTCTTTGTTTGGAGTATCATGGAAATACTGTGGTATCTGAATATGATAAACATTCAGTACTGTGGTATGCTGTATATCAAAGTACTAAGGTACCACAGTAAAGCAGTGATCGTATCCTTTAGGCCCGTGAAGACATTATCCACATGCTGCAGTCTGAGAGAACACGGCCCGAGGTTCTGGAAGCTCATTACGGATCTGCGGTTCCGGTCAAACCTCTTCAAGCTCTGCAGAGAGACAGTCTGATGACCAGCGGAGACTTGATTAGAGACGATGTCTATGAGATCCCTATGCTAGAGGTGCCATATTCATCTCTAAACCCCAATTTACAATGCAGATTTGAACATATTGTTGTGCCAGTGCAAGCAGTTTATGATGCCGATAATCATTCTGTCTCTAAAGCTGGACCGCTTGGAGGAGAAGCACCGGGAGACGTACAGACGTATGTTAGAGCAGCTGCTCTTAGCAGAGAAATGCCACAGACGCACCGTCACAGAACTGGACAATGAAAAGCGCAAACACGTCGACTTCATGAACAAAAGCGATGATTTCACCAACCTGCTGGAGCAGGAGAGAGAGAGGTGAGGAGACCAGCTTTACACAGCATCCCATAGGAATGAATCATGATTTTCAGTAAAATGTGATCATTAAGTGGAAAAAATGCTAGAATAATTGTCTTGCATTGGCTAGAATGAAACATGACATTATAACGTTTTTATATTTTATCTGAAACTGTTACTTTAGTATCATTGGGAGAGTATTGTATTTTTTATTAATATTTTGAGTTTTTTTTTCTTTTACTTTTATATTTTAATTTTCGTTGTAATTTTTTTTCTGTAATTTTATAGCATTTTTGTATTTTAAACGTATACATATACATATAATTTTTTTCATTTATTTTTTATTTCAAGTAATAACCACAAAAACATTTTTTTAATTGATTCAGTTTTAATTAAATATAATTACCCTACTCTGAAATTGTTAAATTAAACATTAATGAGATTAAATACTTCATGGTCTGTGGATCATGATAGAGATCATAATTAAAATTTTTATTTTAACTGTTTTTATCATGTTTTTAAACACTGACAACTGATTGAGCGAATGACAAATTAGTTTTTAAAAGGTAGTTTTCTACACCTTAAAAATGATTTTTCGAAAGTTGTAAATAAAAAACAAAGATTATTTAAGATTTTCTGCTTCAAAATTTCATGTTTAATCCAATGTGTTACTTGCTGTTTCTTTGTAATGGCAAAATTTACAAGCAATTTCTAAGCGAAAATTAGTGTAGAAACTTGCTTCTATGCCATTTTTTTATATGTAGTGTAATGTTCTTAAAGTGACTACAGCCACGTGGCATCAAAGCTATGAATTGCACATGATTGTATTGGTACCACAGGCTGTCTAAATCACACAAAGGACCTTATAGTGGCAGATGAAGGGGTGATGGTATCAGAGAGGTCTGTCGTTAGCGTGGGGTTCTTCTGAGAATGTGAAACAGGCAGACTGAGGCCCTGCAGAGCTCCAGTCATTACACCAGCATCATCTGAGCTATATATGGACATGAATAAACTCATATGAACATAAATGATAACATGGGGATCAGTAGCTTTTCTGGAAGCTCAGTGTGTCGTCTTAATGAAGGGATCAGAGCAGTCATATAAATAAATGTGCATGAAGAAATATTAATAATATTACATATTAAGTATATTTCCCCACAAAAATGTAATTACTTGTAAATACAGATAAAAAAATATATTTTTGAGGATACATCATGTTGATATTTGGGGTCTTTTTTCAGTTTTACTCTGAAATATGTTGCTTTTTAAACTCTCTCTCACACACAAAGGGTATTGATTAAGGATATCATTTTTGCAGTGTAGACTTTTATTATTGAAATCTGCCTATGCAATTGCATATACACTACTGTTCAAAAGTTTGGGGTGGGTAAGATTTTTTAATATATTAAAAAAACAGCAAAAACAGTAATATTATTGATTCAAAAGAACAGTTTTCTATTTGAATATATTTTCAAATGTATATTTTTTCTTCCTGTGAGTCAAAGCTGAATTTTTAGCATCATTACTCCATCAGTTGTGCTGCTTCATATATTTTAAAAATCTTAAAGGGATAGTTCACCCATAAATGAAAATTATTCCATGATTTACTCACCCTCAAGCCATCCTAGGTGTATGACTTTCTTCTTTCAGATGAATACAATTGGAGTTATATTAAAAGATCCTGGCTCTTCCCAGCTTTAAAATAGCAGTGAATGGTAGACGTGATTTTAAAGCAAAATAAAGTGCATCCATCCATCATAAAAAGTGTCCCATATGGCTGGGGGGTTAATAAAGGCCTCCTGAAGTGAACTGTTGCATTTGTGTGAGAAAATATCCATATTTTAAACTTTATAAAGCGTAATCTGTACAGTAGCTTCACAACAGCAGTTGACATAGCACTTTATTTTTCTAAATTTAATGCGTCCGTGCTGAATAAAAGTATTTATTTAAAAAAAATTTTAAATAAACTGGCCCCACGCTTTTGAATGGTAGTGTATTTTATTTCCCTTTTTAATATTATGAAAAGCTCTCGTATGCTAAATTTAAATTATTTATTAAACAATATATTTATCTTTGGAAAATCAGGTGACTCATAACTGCAAAACCCAAACAATTCCTGACAGAGACAATGAGTTCATTCATATTCTGATAAGACCCCTATAGTGTTCGACCACAGTCACGGTCCCCTGACTTCCTGTTTACCACCCTGAACTTGAGTAGCAAATGATATTTAGCTCAAAACTTGGAACCTGGAAGCTTAATAAAACCGAGAATATGCTCTGTTGTCTCCAAATTTGTTCTGGACTCTAAGGTTCTGTGGACATGAGTTATGAAAGACTGTAAATATAGCGCAAATATAGATTGAATCTTTTAATTGTACTGCATTTTTAAAAAGGAGCTCATTTGTGTGATGCTCCGTCAAAAAAGTCATGGCAAATCTATAAAAACGCAAATTCTAGTGTGTTGCAGTGGCACTGTTCAGTCACACTCCTTCCTTCCACATATCACGCTTATCTCCAACCCGTGTGTTTGGACATTCCTTCATAATTCTCTCATTTCAGAGATTCATAGCAGGTGAGGTGACGCCAGCGCCGTGGCACCTGGGACTGAACGCCGGGCGATGGCGGGGAATTCCACCAGGAATATAAAACTGCTGTGTGTTGAGCTTCTAGAGCCATCCGCAATGCCGTTCCTCCTCAAGTTACCCCTCTCTCTTTCACATGACATTTACACTTGCTGTGTTTTTCTCTTGAAGTCCCATATTTAAGAAAGACTGTAATCTGATGAGCACAGCTAGTATTGTTCTTTGATTGACGTATAGGTCAGTGAAAGACATACTGTTTACCATCAACAAGTGTGTTGTTTCATCATGTCAAGTCTATATATGTGTGTGTGTATTTAAAACAATGGGCCACTTTTAATGAGCCAGTCAATTCCTGGTGGATTTCCTTTGTTAATATTTAGCTTCACTTGCAAATGTCACATTTTAAAAGGGAAATGCGCTGTGAATGCCGTTTCATGTTTACTGCAAAATAAAATCCAGCATTTAAGTAAAACTTAAAATAAGGCAGATGAAAAGGTGTGTTTGGTGTTTGCTAGGGTTTTCTGGATGGTTGCAAGGTGGTTGCTAAGATAGTTGGGATCCAGTTAACACAGCAAGGGGATTTTCTTTCGCCCGTTTTATCGTCTGCCAGGAAAATATAATGTCTGATCGCTTTAAGCAATAGTTGCACATAAAAGTTTTGTTCTTACTGTAGGTGCGTCAGCAAACATCTCCAATTAAAACTACGTCTGGAAGTTTTGTGTGCTTCTGATATTCAGGCTGTAATTTAAATCGCAAGAACATTATTCTAGACACCAAAAAATGATGTCATTCTATCACCATTCACATGATTTATGATTTATATCAATAGTCTCTCGCTGCACATGTCACAGTGGATCTGATGATTTCAGTAGATTTTCCCAGCGGTCATCTTAAACCTTGCCAGAAAATCACCAACTATATCAGTAAACTTCCTGCAATACTTAAATGATTCAACCTTTTTCCAAATATTATTTGCTGAGTAATGACCTTTTTATTTATTTAGTGTGGCAAATTTGCATTTCTGAGTGACAGGGCTTCATCTGACCTGAGAGTGCAACATTGTTCTCTTACGTAACAAAACTTTTCCCTTGCATTGTTGTCTGTTCCCATAGGAAAACATGGTTGCATGTGAGAAAGGAAATAATTGGGTCATATTATTGTTTATATGAGATGCAAAGTGAACCCTTAAAATGATACAGAGGATTTAGTGCATTGACTACCGCTCTAATTGACTGTTTCCTAAAACAATATCCCGATTTCAATCTCAGGGAAGAGAATAAGAGAGAAAAGCTGAGAAAAGAGTGCATGAAAAGCTCTCTGATGGCTCCTCCTCCTTTGCCCAAATAAGGGCAGAACAGCTCTATGTTAGTGGGATGATATCACCAGCAAGTGGGGCAATGCCGTTTCACACAACATTCACCTTTCATTGCGCTCATGACATGGTTGGAATGTGATGGCTAATTCAAGGAACCATTCAGTGATGCTTTGAGCAGAGTAACTTCAAAAACATGTTAGGCATGGACCTACCTGGACTCCTTTCCAGCTAGATGGTGAGTTTGAAAACAATTGAAATGAATGCAAGTGGGCTGACAGTATTCATTCATGGGTCTGTTTGGATATGTTATAGTGTCTAACTGCTGTTAAATTCACAAAAGTGCATAGTGAGGAAATTAGATCATGGAGTAATGAAGGAAATATGCTGCAAACTCAATGTCTGGCACTTATTTCGCAAAGGACATGGTCCTCTCTACAGGGAGACTCCCGCAGAGCTAGATCAGTGTAAACATTCACCAGCATCATAGACTTTTCTTCAAGTGCCCTTGTTGCCACAAATTCCACTGTTTTGATGTGCTAGTACACTTTTTGTCAGGTGGGAATTTATTCCTGTTGACGTGTTAAGCTGCGCATGAACCGTTTCGATTCTGTGATCATGCAAGCATGAAATGTTCAGTAACTACTGTCAGAGAAAATCACTAAAGTATTCATACACTGTTCCTTTTCTCACAACGCTCGTACTTGTCTTCTACACACATAGTTTTTAATTCACTGCACACAATATTTTTTATTATGTATATTTATTATGATATTTCTCAATGTCTTAATTTACCTAATATATATATATATATATATGTATATATATGCGTGTGTGTGAAGAATATAAACAAATATATATTTTGTAAATAAAATATAGCCAATAGTTGACTCTCTCTTTGCTCTCTCTGTTGTTTCTGATTAACTTTAATAAAAAGGACTGTGCAGTTTGACCTTTATATGAATTAATCATTGAGAATCTGTTCCTCTTTGATTCCACCAGACTTAAGACACTGTTGGAGCAAGAGAAGGCAATCCAGGCTTGCAAGGACAAAGATCACAGCAAACGTCTTGAGAAAGTTCAGGAGGAGCTGGTTAAGTTGAAATCATTTGCCCTGATGCTGGTGGATAAAAGGCATCTTCACATTGAACAGATTGACCAGGAAAGACAGAAGGTCCAGGATCTCAGCAAGAAGCTACATGAAAGAGAGCAGCAGTTGGAGCTCATCAAAAGCAAAGCTAAAGAAGATAATCAGAGGATCCAAAGGCTGGAGCTCGACCTAGAACATAAGACCTCCAAATTTTCACAGGAACATGAGGAGATGACCGCCAAGCTGGCCAAGCAGGAGTCTGAAAGTCGACAGCTGCGTCTGAAGCTGGCCAGCCTGTCACACAGGACTGAGGAGTTGGAGGAGGCCAATCGTACGCTGCAGAAGTCCGAGGAGGACCTTCAGGACCTGCGGGACAAAATAAGCAGAGGGGAGTGTGGGAACTCAGCCCTCATGGCTGAGCTGGAGAACCTTCGGAAGAGAGTTGTGGATATGGAGGGCAAGGACGAGGAGATCACGAAAACAGAAGCACAGTGCAAGGAGCTAAAGAGGAGGCTTCGGGATGAGGAAAACCACAGCCATGAGCTGAAACTAGAGGTTGAAAAACTGCAAAAGAGGATGGTGGATCTGGAAAAACTGGAAGGAGCTTTCAATGTGAGCAAATCTGAATGTGCCCAGCTTCACAACAATCTGAAGAAAGAAAGAACCTTGACAAAGAGCTTGGCGTGTGAGCTGGAAACCGTTAAAAACCATATCAAAGAACTTGAGTGCTCAGAATCGAGGCTGGAAAAGGCTGAGATGGGTTTAAAGGATGACTTGACCAAACTAAAGTCATTCACAGTGATCCTAATGGATGAGAGGAAGAACATGGCAGAACGAATCAAACAGGAAGAGCAGAAAAGTGAAGAGACTAACAAACTGTTTAAAGCTGAGCAATGCAAAGTCATGGAGGTCACAGAAAAGCTAATTGAGGAAAGTAAGAAGCTTCTTAAACTGAAGTCCAAAATGGAGATGAAAGTGTCCGCTCTTACCAAGGAAAAAGATGACCTGAAATCTAAACTTGCAAGTGAAGAGGAGAAACGAAAGGATCTCAGTATAAAGTTATGTCAGATACAAAGAAAAATGGATGAGCAAGAGGAAGCTGGGCGGGAATCTTCAAGAAACAGAGCTAATGTAGACAAAGTTGGGTATCCTGATGAGGACAACAAGGTTAAGGAGCTCACAATGGAGATTGAGAGACTCAGGAACCGACTTAAACAGCTTGAGGTTGTGGAGGGCGATTTGTTGAAGACAGAGGACGAGTATGACATGCTTCAGAAGAAGTTCAGAACCGAGCAAGCCAAAGCCAACGCTCTTTCCCAGCTCCTGGAGGAAATGAAGACGCAGATCACCAAGAACAAGGCCATAGAAAAAGGAGAGTTGGTAAGCCAAGAAGCTGAGCTGAGACTACGCTGCAAAATGGAGGCGGCCAAAACGAGAGATCTTCAGGTCGATGTCCAAGCTCTAAAGGAGAAGATTCATGAGCTCATGAACAAGGAGGATCAACTATCTCAGCTTCAGGTGGACTACACGGTTCTTCAGCAGCGGTTCATTGAAGAGGAGGATAAAAAGAAAAACATGAGTCAAGAAGTTCTCAAGCTAACCAAAGAGTTGGAAGCTACAAAGCGTTACAGCCGTGCCCTTAGACCCAGCATGAATGGAAGGAGGATTGTGGACATTCCTCTTGCTTCCACTGCAGTACAGACCGATGCAGACATGAGCGAACACATCGAAGACGAGACTCCAGCTGTGTTCATCCAGAAGTCTGTTCTAGAGGAAAATAACATCATGAGTAGTCTGAGGCAGAAAGGTCTCAAGAAGCCAACTGTGTTGGACCGTTACCCGCCGGCAGCTGCAGAGTTGGGGACGAGGAGGTCTTGGAACCCTTGGATGAGGAAGAAAGAAGCTGTAACTATCACTCAGGGAGTTCCATCAACCCAGGAGGTCAATGGAATAACATCACGGTCATCACCAGAACTAACCATGTCTCAGAAACCCGGTCAGCCCCTTCATATTAAGGTGACTCCAGACCATCAGAGCAGCACTGCCACGTTGGAGATCACCAGTCCACGTGCTGAGGACTTCTTCTCCAGTACTACCATCATCCCAACTCTTGGGCTGCAGAAACCACGCATAACAATCGTTCCTACTTCTATGCTGCCGAAGTCCAAAACCAACGAAGGGCCAGCTGAACGGACACAGTCTCCAGTCACTATAACGGCCATCTCCAGAGCTAAATCTCCAGAGAAGGGTAAGGGCTCTTACTCGGAGCATCCTGCTTCTCCTCTGTCCATCATAACCGTTAGCGCAACTCCAGTCTCCCAGGCGTCCGTCTCCCCAGAACCCCATGAGATGGCCATTGGCAGGGCCGTGTTCAAGTTGACCCCTGAAAATCAGACGGTTCCAACGCCCATCCGGAAATACAACTCCAATATTATAACCACAGAGGACAACAAGATCCACATCCACCTGGGGTCACCAAGGTTCAAGAAACCTCAGGATGACAGAAGTGGCTCAGTTACGGTTTGGCCTGATGGTGTAAGTTCAGACAGCAAAGAGATGCAAACGGGAATGGTTCTGCGTGCTCCCAGACAGACGTCAGCTAATGTCTGGAACATGATCCAAGGAAAGATGACCAGCAGCCTCACAATAACCCCCATCACCTCGGCCCCATCCAGATCTACTCAATCTGTGGTGAGTACCAGATTCATTACGTTGTCCCTCTGTTTGGATTTTAGAAGATACAGAACATTGCGATAGAAAAGTGAATGTGCATTTATGCCATCAAATGACAAGAACAGTCATTTAACAATTAATACTTTGTGATTTTCTGTCCCTAAAAGCACAATGATCATATTCAATCTTTTATATTTCAGTTGCTTCTGAAATGTTTCAAAATGATATCAGGGGGTGTCTGCTCCCTAGATAGCTCTCTTTCAAGGTATAGATAAATCAAATTCAATCTCCCTATCCATTATCGTTAACTAACACTGGAATGTACTGATGTGCTTGTCACCCAAGAAAGCTTGTCAAGAAAATCCTTTAAATAGTGACACAAACTGACCTGTCCCCTCATGTTTAACCTGTTATAAAATTGAATAATGTGTGACTAGAACTCGGCTAACCTTCATATCCTTGCCTAGCAAAACCTACTTAATCAAGCACCAGTTGTAACAAATAAAATATAATTTACATTTGCAAATATTGAATAGTTTTTAATATCAGATAAAAATATATAATAAATAAATAAAAACAATAATAAAGACTTACTTTCATTTACTTGCAGGAAGTGAATGGCAACCCTAAGTCCCTAAATATTTTATTTTAAAATATATTTTAATTATATGTATGTGTGTGTATGTATGTATATATATTTTAGATACTTTATTTAATTTTGTTTTATTTATTAGTATAAAGATAAAAATGAATAATGAATAATTGAAAAAATGAATACTTTGTAAAGTCTTAGACTTAATAACATTCCAGGATAACATATTTTGTGAATGGCTACCCTATTTATTTATTTATTTATTTTTAAATTTATTATAATATATTCATTTAAACTATATATTTGTATGAATTTTATTATATTTATTTTTGCTTTTAGCTTTTCTTTTTTTTTGCATAAATAAATGACCATTAAAGACCCCTTTATAAACAGGTTAAAAACTTTCATTTTCAGAAACAGAAAGTTAGCCTGCATAAATACAAACACAAAATGCACTTGCTATGGCAAACACGTGGTTAGTGAAAATTTTAAAACTTTCCAAAATGTGATCTCATATTTCCCTTTTCCTTTTTTCTCAGCACGGAACGGATGTGCAGTCATCTCGCTCCACGGCAACACGAATCCCCATGTCAAAAGGTATGAAAACAGGGAAAGCGGTCTTGTCCACAACGTCACACTCTGAGAGCCAGTCTATGAAAATTGAACTGAGGAAATCTGCAGTTTGCAGCTCTGCAGCTGGAGCCGGAGGAAAGAGCTGAGATTGGCTCATGTTAATGTGGCACTGGAATTGAATCTAAGCACTACCGAATTGAATGAAATCTGAACAAAAGCATTGCAATGTAAAACAAAGCAATCATTGGCACTGGGGCCTCCATTTCTAGATTGAGATACATTATTGTAATATTGTAAATACTGTACTGTATGTCAAATCAGCCTTAATGTACAGACATTTATAGTTGGATCTCAGACAAATGGAATGTGTGCATGCGTGTTTTTGTGCTAAAACACTTTAACTAACCCCTCACTGTTTATTTTTTCCCCCTTTAGTATTTATTTTTCCATTTACCATTTCACTAAGGTTTTATGCTTGTGGAGGTTTCCAGAGGAATGGAAATGTATTGTATTAAATGTCACTGAATGAATTTTGTGATTCCACTAAATAAATATATTTTTTGTTGTTCAGAATACATAGAAACATTCTGTTTTATTTTATATTTTGGGTTTATTGATTATTTATATATTGAGATTGGATAGGAAATATTATTTCTGTCATAATGTATGTTCTGTGTATCTATGTACAGTATAAGAGCATTGAACTAAGGTCAGGAAACCTCCATGAATTATGAATAACATTCTAAACCATATTGATATTAGTTAAGCATGTTCAGTTTACAAACTGATTTTCATGATTTACCCATTTTGGAGATTAAATGTTCTGACATCGAAGGAATTTGATATTATTCCTAAAATTATACCAATGCCTTTTGTTTCCTTGCAATTCAGTAACACATTCTGAATCAACTTTGATCAATAACACAATTTTGTTTTATACGTAAAAGTTGATAAAAATATTTATAAACATAAGCATCACATTTCTGCTTCTTAACTTTCCCAAATATCTCACCCCATAGGTGTCCACTACTGTAAACATAAATGTTATTTATTTGTAATGAAGGTTTTGACACACATTTGCAAGTTTAGTAAGTTGGCACACTAAGCAAGTTTAGTGCCCTTCACTTTGAGAAAATGGTCAGTTATTTTTTTTAGCATTCTAAAAGAATAGTTCACTCAAAAAAAAACAAAAAAAAATTGATTTTGTTTTTTCTTCGGATTTGTAGAAATGCAGCATTGCATCACTTGCTTAGCAATGGATGCTCTGCAGTGAATGGGTGCCGTCAGAATGAGAGTCCAAACAGCTGATAAAAACATTACAATAATCCACAGCACTCCAGTCCATCAGTTAATGTCTTGTGAAGTGAAAAGCTGTATGCTTGTAGAAAATAAATCCATCATTTAGGCATTTTAACGTCAAACTGTCGGTTTATAATCCATAATAACGCTTCCTCCAGTGAAAAGTCCACCACCTGTCTGCTCACATCAAAATCAAAATGATGCTTGATCTGTGCAGATTTCTCTCCTGATTCAGACCAGACCACTTTGTGTTGATATGGATTATGGACTCGTATTTTAGATGAAAGTAACAGTTTGAAGTTAAATACTGTACGTCTTAATGATGGATTCGTTTCTTCAAAACACACAGCTTTTCACTTCACAAGATGTTAAGTGATGGACTGGAGTGGTGATTACTTGTGGATTATTGTGATGTTTTTATCAGCTGTTTGTACTCTCATTCTGACGGCACCCATTCACTGCAATGCTACAAAAAAATTAAATAAAATCTTTTCAGAGGAAGAAACAAATTCTTGGATCTTGGATGGCCTGAGGGTGATTACATTTTCACCAAATTTTCATTTTTGGGTTTGTTTTTTTTTGTAGTGTTCTCCTGCTGATGTTACTGTGTGATCAGAGTTTAGTGCTCTGTCCAGGCCATCTGGGAGACAGAGAATGCTCTTATGAGAAATAAGAAACAACAGCTGGAGATCTGGAGTCCTGTTTAAGATCCTGATTGTGTCCTTCTGCCTGATACAAACTCGCAATTACACAAATAAAGACAGGGCTTTTAAATTTATCTGTTTAGCATTAAAGGAACAGTTTGCCCAAAAACGAAAATTATGTCATCTTTCACTCACCCTCATGCCGTGTGACTTTCTTTTCTCCGTGATGTTTTGCAGAACGTCCAGAATGATCTTTTTCATATGAGGCCTGGTTCTGTCGAGTTCCAAAAAAGCTCTCAAATCTCAAATTCATTTAAACAACATTAGGAACAGAAGAATGAAAGTCAGATGGGTTTGGAATGACACGAGGGTGAGTGAACAATGACAACGTTTTTATTGTTAGGTGAACTTTAAAGCCTTTGTCTTTCTCATGAGAGAATAAGCTGCTGTTCTGTGTGTCACTATCAAAGGGTTTTTAAATCAATTATTTCCATTTTCACAGCAGCTGACAAACTGACAATGTTCATTTCTAATCCATCCATGCACAATAACAGGCTTTGGCAGCTCACTGGATTCAACGGCGCACTGCGATTCCCAGAAAACAATCGTAAAATTGCTCTGATATTTTCACCATCCATGAACTTGACCGCTCAAAGCCGCTTAACATGAATATGTGAAACGGATTCTTTCCCTGCAGTAGTTAAGCCGTGGGATGTAGTGTTTTCTGCTGGAGCGTAGGTTTGATCCTGACATTGGTGAGGATGTACAGTAACAGACAACACCCCCTCCCCATCCAACTACCCCAACATTTTAGCACTTACGATACATTTTTAAAGTCTCTATTAGCTATGGTAGCTAACATACTCATAATTCATAAAGAGAGCTTTTTTTATTTTAGCATATTCATCAGACAATAATTATACAGTTTTGATCATGTAAAACCAACATCATTACAGCAGTAGTTTTAAAGATGTTTTCTTTGGATTGTTTGACTACTCAAAAGAGAATAAAATATAACTTAATGTGTGTTTCCAAACAAAAATCTGCCTCTAAACCTGTTTTCTTTATTCAGTTCTGTTCATCCTAAAGCAGTCCAAACTGTATCTCAGTATTCATCCTGTGTGTCCACTTATTTATTTTCTATTTTTTTTTAACCTGGCAACACATCCCTTACAAAAATTAACCATGGTTTTACTAAAAAAAACAAAAACAAACAAACAACAGTGGTTACTATAGTTAAACCATGGTAGTCACAAATTAGCATGGTTTAGCTACACTAACCAGTTTAACCGTGGTATTTGTAGTAAAACTGTGGTTATACAAATGGTCCAGTACCACTCAGTATATATAGTAATAAATGTTTGAGAAATTATTTTTGTATCTGACTGTATTAGTCTACATAGAGTGATAGTCAATGTAAATCCAACTACCCCCAAATTTTCGCATTTATGACTTTTGACCACAGTTTCATGTCATCTAAAGTTTATTGCTATGCAACATACTCATAATTAATAAAGAGAGCTTTTTATTTTAGCATATTAATCAGATGATAATTACACAATTTTGATTATTTAAAACCAACAAAATCACAGCAGCATCAAAGCACTGGGTGTCTTAATTAGGCTGTTGCTATAGTAACGAACACAACCTTCGCAGCATCTGACTGACAAATAAACCACACACTCTTTTTTTCATTGGGTTTTTTTCCTTTGATATTTCAGCTCATAGTTTGCTTTATAAACTCAGTTTAACGACATAAATTTAAAGATAAAGTTGGTTACATATGCATATATTTAATTGTTTGATTAAAATTATTGCTAGGGACAATTTAGTAGTTGCTGGATATTGCTAGGAATCCAGCTAGGAACCCAGGCATCCCTACTAAATTCTGCACCCTTGGTTTTCACAGTAAGCTCACTTTCGCTGTTTTCATCCACAGAGAATGTTGTGTTCCATGTGTATCGAGAGCCACGCTGAGGCTGTTTCAGATCCATAATATGCCTGACAGAAAGGTCTCTACATTTGCTCTGCATCCAAACGCAACAATAGAACGAGGGTCGAATCTGTCAAAGCTGGTTCCAGCACAAGGATCTGTAGTGCTGCTCCATATCTACATGCATATCATCAATTCAAGACCACAAGACAGTCAGTCAGACGGCAGACGGCTGAACTCTGGATGCCAGACAGTAAAGAAATGATCAATGTTGTACAGAACATGGAAAGTTGCGGCATGTAAGAAGAAGAGAATCTGATATGTATTTTGTGAGTAAATGCTTCAGTAAAAGTCAACATGCAATCAAATCAATGGATTCAATCTTTTCATCAACATGTTTTCTTTCATTTAGCACAGGTTTTGCATTTCTTTTTGGAACGGATTGATCGTTAGCATTGATCTGAGCTCATGCACTTCCGTTTCTGAGTGAACTTTGCCAAAATTATCCACAAATGATGCTTTTTTCAATCAAAAACTGAGGTGCTTACGCTCAAATCAATGAGGCATGATCAATTCAGTTTCAAAGAGAAATACAAAACCTGTGCGCATTAAAATGAAAGCAAGTTGTCAAAAAGACTGAATCCGAGATCTGGTAAAAGTATATAGCATAATAAGAGATTTACAAGCATTTTTGACTGGGAACACCAAATCTCGTTAAATATGCATAATGTGTTGCATTATGCATAAATTGGACTATGCAAGCAAGTTCATGTTGACTTCAGACATGCACTGGTCTAACATTAAATCATATATTGTTTGCTGGGAGCAGTTTATTGATCATTTATCAATCTCTGCTAGTATTTAATGGTGGCGTTGATGTGTTAAAAGAATGAGAGAGGGTCAGTTGGGGAAAAGGTGCATGAACCTGTATGTTTAGTTAAGTCTGAGAAAGGTATTCACCGCACAGAACTGCGATCCACAAAGTCCTTATAATCAACAACTGTATTTAATTTCACTTACAGCATGACCTCTGTGAATGCAGTACGAGCTCACTGAACTGAAGTATGTGTCTGCCTGCATATCAGATGAGAAATTCACCCAGTAAACACATTTATGAAGCATGTGACTTTATATGGTCCACTGGATGTGTTATTATCTGCACCACAAACTTTAAGGTTTAGGGACAAGTTCAGCTTTGCATGGGTATGTAGGGCAATCATGTTAGTGCTATTTCAATTAGGGCTGTTAATCGATTAAAATGTTGAATCTAATGTAGGCTAATCAATCTAATCTAATCAACTGTATATTAATCACACATCAAATTTAGCTGAGAAGTTACCCACAAAAGCTATTTTAAAGTCATTACTGTGTAAAATGAGAAAAGCATGTAATAAATATTACAAAAAGAAGCTTTTTTTTATTTTTCATTTTTGCGTGAACTATCCCTTTAATTAGAATTTTTTTTTTATTAATATGGATTTTTTTCAATTTCAAATTTGTTATTAATAAGTAAATATGAAATTATTTTTTATAGTGCTGTCAAACGATTAATCGCATCCAAAAATAAAAGTTTTTGTTTAGATAATCTATGTATGTGTGCTGTGTATATTTATGTATATAAAAACACACACACATGCATGTATTTGTATATATTAAGAATATGTTATGTTTACATATTAAATATGTAAAAATATGAATTTAATATATAATATGAATATAAATATAGACATGTAAATAGATGTAAATATTTTCATAATACATACTGTATGTGTGTGTATTTATATAAACATAATAAATATATACAGAACACACATATTATGCACACAAAAACTTTTATTTTGGATGCGATTAATCGTTTGACAGCACTATTTTTAATTAAATGATACTCTAAATATGAGACTAAAACTGCCTGTAGGGGGCAGAAAATGTCTTGATGAACAAAGCATTAATTCATGCATTTATTTATTCATTCATTAGACAGTATGCAAAAATGGCATGCTGGTGTTGTGCACAGTGTGTCTCGATTTGCTAATTCCCCTCTAGCATTATGATTTAATATTTTGTGGTGTCAGTGAAGAAACATTTCTAGGAAAGTGTCATGTATTTTATCGGTGTCTCACGCGGATGGAACATCAGTGTAGTTGCTCTCTTCTGTATCTATCTGTATTTTTAGGCTCTAATGTCAGTGTTATCTGTATGCACCAAGGGTCTGAGAGTAACGCAATTTCAATTCTCTGTATGTATGTACTGTACATGTGGAAGAACTGACAATAAAGCAGACTTGACTTGACTCCTGAACAGCAGGCGGAGTCGTTTCCCTCGACGCTGCTTCGGGTTTCCTCTCTGTCTCGTGACTCCTTTTGTTTCTGTCTCGTGACTTCAGTCACTTATGCTGAAAATGTTTCGACACTTTCTGGTAATTATTAAAACTATTCTGTTTGAGTTTAAGTGCGATACTGCATGGTGCTTAATTAAAATAAAATAAATTAAAAGTGGTATTAAAAGAAGATAAAAGTCTCTGTTGAAGGGAAAAAAGTATGATTATGCTATTTGATCTGAGATTCACTTCTGTGTGATCACTGTAGTCTTCAGTGTTTGTTGTCATTGTGACATACACTAAAATAAATGAAAACAGGAAGGATTATTTTAAATTGTAATAATATTTCACAATATTACTGTTTTACTGTATTTTTTATAAAATAAATTCAGCCTTGGTGAGCAAAAGAGACTAATAAAATAAAATAATAAATAAATAAATAATACTGACCCCAATCTTTTGAATGGTATAATAATGTAATTAGACCAAATGATTCATGCATTAAACTACTGAAACACATATTTTCTAAATGATTTAATACAAATGCATGGTTTACGTCACTGCAAATCTGTATATTTTGAATATTTGTTTTTTTAATAAGGTTATTTAAATTTTATTTATTTATTTATTTATTTATTTATTAATTTTTTGGTTCTTTACAGTACTTTTCAATATTTTTGTCAAACTGTGTTCTCCATGAGGCTCTGCAGCAGGTTTCCAGACGGCAGATCTCCAGCACCGTCCGCAGACAGCTGGACAACAATGTGCCGGACAAACAGAAACTCTTTCAGGTACGGTTGTCACTTTTCTGTAATATATTGTCATCTCTCAAATGACAAACTAATGTTCTTGACCAGTAATATCTTTGCTAATCATTTGCGTTCTCCCTAAAGGCCAAACAGTGCAAATTGTGCTCAGATCTTATTGTTTTGTATAAAAGATTGTGTTTTATAGGTGCTTATCAAAATGTTGATTTATGTTTCATATTTAGGAGGCCAATGGGATTCCAGTTCATCTGAAGGGAGGAGTCGGTGACGCTGTTCTTTACCGTGCAACTATGGGTCTCACAGTACTAGGTATGCTACTGCAGGGTGTTATGGGTAATTGCTGCAGTACATGGTTGCTTAGGTCCTACCGTGTTATTGTGTGTTTGTAAGGGGGCTGTGCATGTTGGGTAGTTGCTTGCTATTAGTGCCCACACCCAATGTCTATATACGGTACATTCTTATTTGTACAAGCTGCATTATTTGATGTGATGTTCACGACGTGCCTGAGCAAGCACAGATATTTTGTTGAGTTAATAATCATGGTCAACTCTAATTGCTGATCATTTATGTGTCACTTTTCAGGAACTGCATATGTCATATATGAACTAGTAAAGGCAGCTCTCCCTCAGAAGAAGGACTGATGCCAGCTGCTGTCCTCATTTCTGTGGAAATGTGATGTTATGAGCGTTTCACACAATATATTTATTCCTTAATTTGGAAGGTAAAAGGGACCAAATTGATTTGAATAAAAAAAAAAATTGTGCCTGTCATTAACAGACAAATCCTGATTGTTGCACTTTATACAATAAAAATTAAAAGACACCCCACCAAATTAAAAGGAAATTAAAAATTGCATAAAGAAAATTATTTTAGGAGTGTTAGGATTTTTCCATTGCACATTTATTGTCTTTATGCAAATTGTATATTTTTTTTCCTTTAAAAGACCACAAAATCAAAAAAAAAAAATCTATATTTTGCATAAAGAAAATTAATGCACAGTGCATCCTAAAGTAATAATATTCTGTATGCAAAACTTTTTATTTTTTTTTATGAGATTTCTAAGATGATTTTTTCATAAGCTTCGTCTTTAATTCTGGTTATTGATGTGGTTTAGTTGTTTGTCTTTTGATTTTAAGCCTCTGCTGTGAATAATATTTTAATTATGTGATAATAGTCTTCCCATAAAGAACAACTTAACTGTGTTTTTCCTTCTAAAAGTGTACATAATGTTTGAAGTTAAGTGTTAATTGATGAGGGATGTTTGTGATGTTTTTGATGCTATCTGTTTCTGTGGTGTCTTTAACGGTTCCCAAGAAACAAACAGCAATGTGCACTTTCTTTTTGTACTTCAAAACAATGTGTTTTCAAGGCATATGAAATAGTTTCCAAATGCGTGCGTATACATCAGAGAAAGGTTTAGAGTCAAAGGAACGATTGATCATTTGAGCTCAGTGAAGCCTGTCTCAACATTGGTGGTCTATACTGTTGAGTTCATATGGAAATTTATCCCATGCATTATGAACAATATGCCCTTTATGCCCTGATAAATATGTCTCAGCTCATTGCAGAAGTTGGAAAAGGCATACAGATAATTGCATGCTAATATATAAAACTATAAAGCACAGGATCATTAATTTCGCAAGCAATCTATGAATACATTTGTTAGCTGTTCCTCTCTAACAATGAGAATTATGAGATGATCAAATTAAAAACAGTCCTGAACTCAGCTGAAAAAAATTAATAAACTTAATGATCAAAAATCAAACTCTACCCAGACTCCCAGTTGGCACCCATGTGTTTCTAAATGGCTAAATATTTATTCATCAGATGGGTAACAGATGGATAAACTCTTCTTTTATAACTTAATAATTAGATCAATTGTGTAGTTTTTGGGGGGAATGAGCGTTTTGATTCACAGGTTGTGTTGAACATCTCCATCTGCTTTGTGTGTTTCCCGATTCGACCACTAGAGGGCTACATATTCAAATAAATGGAAATGCATTGTTGAAAATCAGACCATTACAGGTTACAATTTGGACAAAAAAATAATAAAATAAATAAATAAATAAATAAAATCAGCAATATGCTTATAAGCTTGATTTTCCCACAGAGTTAGTTTTTTAGAGAGAGAGATTGGGGAGATATAATTATTTAGATATTATTTAAATTTTTTAACCAACCACAAAAGTTCGTTCGTCACAATTAGTGACGTTGATGTTGGGATGTTACCATAGTTACCGCTGGCGCGCTTTTCGTCAGGACCGTTGAGCGATACTTCATAAATATAAGTGTAATTATTTATTAAGACATTATGTATTTACATGTCGAATTGTATACACATTTTTATTTTATTTTGCTATAACGTTAGTTGTCATTTGGGCTAATAACTGCTAGGAACAACACAGTAAAATCATTTTTGTTTCCGCGCGAGACGAATCGCCTCAGTTTGCGCTCCGAAAACGACCGACAGACGTTCATCTGAAAAGGTTCGCCCACATGAAAAGCGTCGTTTAATTGCTTTGTGAGTTATTTGTAACACCCTAACACTGTAATTGAGTTGTTTCATCGTCTATGTGTCCGCTAAGGCTATATAAATAGTCCCGCATTAGCGGTTCTGTTGTCGTCAGGAGTACTTTATGTATTCCATAGGAATCCCTGCTGAAACCCGACACACTGTTGAGTGACACGCTGCAGGAATGCCGAAAATATGCGCGACTTTCCAAAAGCGCATCCCAACACATCCATCACACAGGCGCGTGACGTCAGAGCTCGGGGTGCGGGATCAGCCCTCTGTTAAGAAGCACGTTCTAGTCTGAGATCCCGTGCATTTGGGAACAGCCTTCGCGAGCTGTGGGGCGAGCAGACCCTCCTCTTCATTTCCATCTCAGTCTCCATCACTGCAGCATCACGGAGAACCTCTGCCTTTCTGAACAGAGCTTTGAGTTCCTTTTGCATCTGGGCGGTTTTCCCATCTTCAGTCACCAGTTTTGTGATGTATTGAAAGTTTTTGGAAACTTTTGGGGAGTTTGGTAAGTGCTCACGTGGAGTTTTTATTTTATTTTTATTTTTTTATTTTATTTTTAGTTTATTGATTAACCTATTGATACATATTTATGGAGGAAGGTGTTATTGCTCATAAATCTGAGACGTGATGTGAAATCATGAATGCGCACTGACCCATTTTCAGCAGCTCTGATCACTTTTTCCACAGACGCTGTGTGGTGATTTCATTTTTTCCATCACCCTGTCATTGTGGTCTTTTAAAGTAGATTGGGATGATACAGATTTATTTAGTTTTGTTGGGAAATCTAGACCACTTGTAAGAATCATGAAACCTCTAGGACTTGTTTTTTTTCACTTAAATAATGCAAGTAAAGTTGTCCTTTCTCTGTACAGTGTGGTGGAGATCTTATATAAAGATGATTAAGGGTTTCTGTGATGTGCTACAGTATGTCTATCTGGCATCATATTTTAAAATAAAGGCAATATAAAACGATCAAAAAGTATCCCACTTTCCTGTTTTCACTATAAGAAAAGCTTCTTAAGACTTATCTTTGATTATTCATTCAAATTTACTTGAATTCTTATGCTATTATAAAACCATACCCACGATGTACTATTATAGGCACAATGTATTGTTAAAGGTTTGGCTCACGCTTGTCCTTTCACCTTTTTTTATTTGTTTTATTTTTTAAGTTTAACATTTGCATAAGACCTATATCATAGTTCCTGTATGTCTTTTTTCTTCTTCTTCATTTCAATATCATTTTGCCCTAGAAATGGTCCAAAAATGGTCCTGCTGTGTGACAAATGCCTTTTTAAAGTGTAGATGTACTCTCAGTTAATATGGGGTCGTATAATGACTGGAAAAATGTTTAGTGAAGTAGCATCACATCACACTGCTTGAATTAGTTTTGAAGAGTGCAAACTAATTACTGAGTAATAACATGTACCTACTGTGCAATTATTTTGTGAGCTGCTTAACCTTACACTGGCAATTATTCAATGTAACATGCAATATACATAGAGACCAAGCACATTGCCAGAGTTTAGAGGCAGAGCGGTGAGTTGGTCTCAGCATGAATATCAGGATGTGAAGTCTGAATTTTTCCCGGCACAACAGGGGGCGCAGGAACCCTGCAGAAAAGTTTTTCCACTCCTGATGTGTAGGATCCTAAATCAGGCAAATTTCCAGACAGTTGCATACAGTCTATGAACTCACAGTTTCCAACATTAAACAGATGAATCAGCAGATTACATACAGCATATGCAGTTTATAATTGTTTTTCCATTAAAAAGCTGAAGGGGATGTTGTTCTAAGACCCACAGTGAGTTATTTTACTTAGTGTCCTTGTTTTATGAATATCTTTCAAAATATTTTGACTATTAACCATGGAAAACCAATTTTCCTCTCTTGTCCAGAGAAACAGCTGGAATTTTGAATAAAAAAATGATTAAAATCAGATTTGAATGAGATCTCTTGCAGTGAACTGTGCTGGAGTTGAGTGTATAGTCTTTTTTCGGATTGATTTATGAGCCAAGTGTGTGTGTAATTTGGTTGATTTTTCAGATCGATTGATGTTCTGCTGATACTGGAGTGAAGATGTCGGTCAGGCGTTTGGCAGCGGCCGCTCTCCTAACACTCACAGTACTGACGTCAGTGAGAGCTCAAGGTAAAAAAAAAAAAGCCAACAAATCTCCCTATTCACCCTGGTAAATTAAAAATACTACAGTTTACATCATAGTCTATTATATTTTAAAATATATGAATATAAATTGTACAAGGACAGTTGTCTATTTTGATGTGTTCATTGTTTTTTAAATTTTCTTTTTATTGTTTCATTTTCATTTCATTCATATGTCCATAAAAATGAACAAAGATGGAGGAGGAAAATTGTTTATTAATGATTAAATATTATTAATATTAAATACACATTAATGTGAATACATGTGCATTTCGATGTGTAATGTCCAGGGCGGACACGGATCAAGGACTTTTACTGGCCCAAAAGTCTTAGTTTTTAACATTTGGTTGGGTTTTATAGTAGTGGAAATGGAAATGCATGACAGCACAGGATATTTAATGACATCTAACTGTGTTTTTCAGCAACTAATTCTTCCGAAATGTCCACTGTAATGTTTTTCAATAATGGGGTAGAACACACTGTCTAAAGCCAAATCCAGCAAAGGTTTAGTATATGAATAGGACTTGGTTTTTAATATTTTCCGTAATCAACTTAACACCCATGATCAGCTGCAGGATACCAGACATCTCAGCCAGACAGATTCACATTCAACTTTTTCTTCTACTAAAACACTTTTTCATGTATTTTAGTATTCATGTGCTTCAGTAACTGAGCTCTTTGTAGGTTTGAACAGTTTTAAAGGAAAAAAAACTGCCATTTCCAATCATTGAATAAATGACGGGACGTTAAAGCACACATCGCCAGTGTTCAGTGGAAAATGTAGTGGAACATTTTACAGCTTTTTTTTTTAAAAAAAAAATCTTGATGTTGAGGCCAAGTTTCCCTTCTCCGCTTTCCGCACGCTTAGGGAACAAAAAGACTAAAAATGAGCCATTTTTTTTCTTAGGAAAGTGAGAGCACGAAATAATTGTGTTTCTTCTCAATGCTGCACTATGGAAAAATAAGAAAAGCATGTTAAACATGTTCCATTAAAATAAAATATGACAGCCAGACAAGTACCTTAACCAACACTATCACTTTAGTATCTGACATGGTTATTATTAAATGCTCAGCACAGCAAACTAAATGTTGTTAACTGATGCTCCAAAGAGCTTGAATTAATGAAAAGCAGAGGAATTTTGGTTGCACCAAATCTTGTTTCGGTCTAATGGACCCCCCCCCCCCATAAAAAAAAGAAGAAGAAGGAAAATCTAGAATGGGTGAATGAGTGGTGTGTATTTGACTGTGGATGTGTGCGATAGCGGTTGTGTTGGACCCATTTGGAGTCAGAAATGGAACCGATTGTGACATCTGGTCAGCCAGGTTGGTAAATCTTGATTTTGGTAGCCTGTTCCCGGTCAAGCTTAAGCCCTGGTCAAACTTTGACCAGAGCTGTGGCTTCACAAAATATTTTATTGTGATATTCCAACATGCGCATGACCCATATGTTCCACCTTCCAAACACAATGCAACACAAAATACCACAAGAATATCACTTTAAAATATTTCCATGTCCTCTACATGTGCGTCTTGTACATGAAGTCCTTTAAGTCCCACAAGTTGTTGCAGACAACTTTTCATGTACAAGTGCATGAGTCCTCTAGTTCATCTAGTCTGGTGCGTCTCTTGTTACATAACCTCTTGTAACTATTCTTTATCTTTATATTTCATTAAAGGTTGTCATTATGCAATGAAAAGTGACTACATTAATGCAACTGCACACAAAATGTCCATTCAAGTCCATTGTACAATCAACACTTCTTGTCTATCTCTGACAATATCTATTCAAACAGTTCAACACAGCGTGTCTGGCTGCGTTGGATTGACTGCAATGAATGCATGCAAGTCACAAGTTATGGCCCCATGTAATGTTTTGTCAAGGTCTCTGTGGAACGTGCTTTACGTGTCTGTGCTTGAGTAGTCAATGGCCCTAAGGTCAGACAGCTCAAACAGATGTCATTTTGACCCAAAATGGCCGTCGTCCACTTTGTTCAATGTTGCCTTGAGTCCTTCCCCAACAGTGAACTTCACTGTTGGGATTCTGTCCATAAACGTGTGCTCGTCTCATAAATACAGCTTTTGGAATGGTTTCATTTTTGGAAATAACTTGATTAACCTCCTATTTCCACAGTAACTCCTCCATCAGACTTGAGGTTTAAGATATTAAATGAAAACACAGTGCAAATGATATGGAAGCAACCGTTGTCAAGAATTGAGGGCTTGAAAGTAGTAGTGACATCGGATACAGGTAGGTGAAAATTTAAAAGCACTACACATGTTGAAATTATAGCGCCAGCATGAAACATTTGCGATCTTCTGTGATGTGTTTCAGAATGAAAATGTATATTCAACAAGAGAAAATAAATGACAGAACAATTTTTTCCCAATTGGCAATGGATTGGATTCTGAAAAAGTTGGCAGTCCATACCAAAAAAAGTGTAGTATGAAAGAAGCTTTTGACTTCATGTTGACTTTAAAGATCTGGGTAGTGCTAAGGTTTGTTCAGACCTGCAGTGGTCGTCTCATGATCTACTGCCACTGTGCCCTTGAGCAAAGCACTTAACCTCAGGTTGCTCCTCAGGGGAACTGTCCCTGTAGTAAGTGTACTGTATGTTGCTTGAGATAAGAAAGCATCTGGTAAACGACAAGTAACCTTTAAACTCACTGCCACAGGCAACCCTTGGGAAATGTGTTCTGGCATGCACTTCAGAAATGATTTAACATGGACTGTTACTCATCGCTTGTCTTGGGAAGTCATTAATGTTTATCTAATCCAGCTCTTGTGTGTCTAGACTAGATTTATCTGCTTATAAATTAAGGTTGGCTAGATGTTATCTTCATGTAGATTGTATATCATGATATGACACTTAAACATTCTAAATGCAAATGTTCCCTTCTCGTTATAGAAGAGCCTGTTAAGGAATTCACACTTCCTCCAACCGCAACCAAAACCTCCATCAGAGATTTGACCCCCGATGTGGATTATGTTGTTACGATAACTTCATATTCTGGATCGGAGGAGAGTATACCAATCTCTGGTCAAATTACAAGTAAGTGGCAAGTCATCTTATTTCTTGAGTTTTTCCTTTAGTATGTCATGATGATGGTTCACATTGTCATGGAGGGCCTGGAAGAGTCAGGAAGTTTTCAAATCGTGGTTTGGAAAAGAATTTGTTTATTTGGGGGAAAATCCTTCTTGTACACTTATATGTTAGATATGGTTTCTTGTGATTGCAATCCCTATTAAATAGTTAAAATATCTTTATGGGGTAATCAGAAATGACTGGAGAAGGCATGGGAATTCATTGGCCAAAAGGCCTTTTCATTTGCTTTAATATGTATTGATTATTTGTTTCTGTTTTAGTCCAATCAAGTGGTTTTGAAGGAGGTACCAGGAAACCTAAGGTCTCCGATGCAATCAGTAAGTACACACCTCCAGGCTCTTTCCATTGCTATGTGATCACTGCATTTTATCGGGAGTTTCCATATGACAGTATGCAAATGTGTATATGCCTTTGTTTCTTTCCAAATTTATGGCTCCTGTTAACGATTTAGCTTGTTAGTCAGCATGAACTTTTCCAGACATGATAAACTGAGCCAACGTTTCCAGCATGACTTTTGGGTGAGAGTTCGTAAATGGCCCCTTTGCTCCTGATTTGAAATAAAAAACCCAAACCTCTCGCAATGCAGAAAGTGGAAAGCATTACAGCTCCGCTCTTTACAAGAGTGCTGTGACCTCATCCTCCAGATGAAGGTGAACAGCTTTACTTTTCCTTTCCTACATTTAGCAGAAGTGGAAAATCCAACCACCCCTCACCCTCGCCCCGAATACCATAACGGTTAGTTAGCATGCCTTCTGCAGATGAAATACAGTCGTAACGCTCCAGTGCTTCCATTCTGCAGGCGCAAGTGGAAAATAAGTGAATGTAATTACTGTAATAAAGTAAGGCAAGCTATGCTATGTCAACAACTTCCTGTCCTGTCCCATCTGCTATAAATGTTTGGCAACATCTCACCAAAGATGTAGCCGACACAATCCGTTCAAGGGCATAAAATTCTACAAACTGTGGTTGAGGGCAAATATGATTAAAAGGAGAGGAATTTTTCCAACCGTGTGGAGGAATGGAGTTCATTTATAGAGATTAAAAGGGAGAGGGAAGGACAAGTAATGACTCGCCTAATAACATTATGAATAGAGACACACACTCAACCCATATGTCAATGAGGAATGAGTTGTAACCAGTGTATATTGCATAATAGACAAATGTCGTGCTGTTATGCAGGATGTTACCCTTCTTATTTGTACATGTCAATTTTTGTATGTTTTGACTGACACTCAAGCATACCGTATCAATTAACACATAAACCTTTTAAACATTTAATCCACTGAATCTGCATGGTGTTATAACAGTAAAATATTTGGTCTTTTTCTGAAATAGAAAAAGAGGTCAGAGTTTTGAGTTCTGTGCCAAATGTGTCTGGCGAAACTATTAAATAGTTTATATTTTAAAAGCTAAGCATCCTTTTCAAAAATTCATCCACTTTTCCAAAGTCAGATCTGTCTAGAGTTTCTTAGGTTCTGACTTCTAACTCTTTTTTTCCCCAGAATGCTCAGCAAGTGCCATTGCTGACCTTGTCTTCCTGGTGGATGGCTCTTGGAGTGTCGGGCGGGAAAATTTTAAATTCATCAGCAGCTTCATAGCAGCCATGGCAGACGCGTTTGACCTCGGAGAGGACAAGACTAGAGTGGGTGTGGTTCAGTACAGCACGGACACCAGAACTGAGTTTAACCTCAACCAGTATTTCAAACGGGCTGAGCTGCTCAGAGCCATTGACAGTCTGCCATACAAAGGTGGCAACACCATGACAGGTACCAAATTCACACTTATGTATCCATACTGAAACCTGCAAATAATATTACTGCTGAACAACAAAGTTATAATGTGAGTTTCAAGTCTAAGTGATTCTTTTGTGATTTTTGTGCAGGCGAAGCCCTTGACTACCTGCTAAAAAACATGTTCACGGAGACTGCTGGTGCTCGTAAGGGATTCCCCAGAGTCGTTGTAGTTATCACAGATGGGAAATCTCAGGACCCGGTGGAGGGTTACGCCAAGAGGTTGAAGAATGCTGGAGTTGAAATTTTCACTTTGGGTATGTGGTCATTCATCACTGCTGTTTTTCCTGGTCTGGATTTCTTCTGCATTCTCACAGGACTGGGTAGCTTTCAAGAAATCCATCCACATAGAAGAAATCCTTGAAATTCTGAGAAATAGTGGATTTTTGTATTCTTTTTATTCAGGGATCAAAGAAGCAGATGAGGAAGAGCTGAAAAAAATGTCTTCAACACCCTACAGAACGCACGTGTACACAGTGCCAAACTTCGATATGATCAAAGCTGTGGAGAAATCGCTCATCACGCAGGTGTGCACCAGTGTGGATGACCAGCTCAACTCGCTGGCTAGCGGCGAGGAAGGTAAACAAACAATAACAATTGTAAATCTGTTTCAGCAGGTTTATTAAACACAACCCGAGCATCAAACATAAACCCATTTTTCCTCTTTCTGTTTATTTGCAGTCGTTGAACCAGCATCAAACTTGCAAGTCACAGAGGTTGCGTCCAAGTCAATGCGGGTGACGTGGGATGCATCCTTAGGGGAGGTGACTGGATACAAGGTGCAGATGGTTCCCATGCTGGCTGGCAGCAAACGTCAGGAGCTGTACGTTGGGCCGACTCAGACCTCTGTGAATGTGAGAGATTTGTCCCCTGATACAGAATATGAGATCAGCCTGTTTGCACTCAAAGGTCTGTCACCCAGTGAGCCAGTTATGGCGATGGAGAAAACCCAGCCATTAAAATTAACGTTAGGTGAGGAAAAGCCAGCACTTTTTCACTATCCACTCTATTCCATCGATTTAATAGCTGTTTGACCCACAAACTTTTTTTATTTCTAGAATGCTCTCTCGGTGTGGATGTACAAGCTGACGTCGTTCTACTGGTTGACGGTTCCTATAGTATTGGACTGGCAAACTTTGCTAAAGTTCGAGCTTTCTTGGAAGTCCTGGTCAACACATTTGACATTGGGGCGAAGAAGGTTCAAATCAGCTTGGTGCAGTACAGCAGAGACCCACACACTGAGTTCTACCTGAACACCCATCATGATCTGAGCGCTGTGGTCAAAGCCGTGAGAACTTTCCCCTACCGCGGAGGCTCCACGAACACCGGCAAAGCTATGACATACGTGAGAGAGAGGATTTTTGTTCCAACCAGAGGCGCTCGTGCAAACGTTCCTCGTGTTACAATTCTGATCACTGATGGGAAGTCCTCGGATGCTTTCAAAGACCCGGCTAATAAGCTTAGGAACTCGGATGTAGAGATTTTCGCAGTGGGCGTCAAAGACGCTGTCCGCTCAGAGCTGGAGGCGATTGCTAATCCTCCAGTGGAGACCCATGTGTACACCGTAGAGGACTTCGATGCTTTCCAGAGGATTTCCAATGAGCTAACCCAGTCCATCTGTCTGAGAATTGAACAAGAGCTTCTGAACATCAAGAGGAGAAGTGAGTAGCCTCTGATTTTTCCACTAATTGCTGTTAAAGTTGTTAGACTCTGGGTCTGGATGTGCAGAACCATATGTTTCGAACTCTGGTTTTGCACAAATTTGTACTAAAGTTTAAAGTGTTGGTTGACCCAAAGATGAAAATTCTGTCATCATTTACTTACCCTCATGTTGTTCCAAAATCATATCTTATGATGTAGACTTTCTTTCTTTCGTGGATCACAAAAGAACTTATGTAACAGAATGTCCAAGCTACTCAATTCCAAACAAGCTCCAAAGCAAACAAACATTAAAAAGTTCTAGTTGTGTGATGTATTTTAAATTCTATAGAGTCATACCATAGCTTGGCGTTGGAAAAATCTATTAGGTAATACATATTGCCTAAACCTGTAACTTTGTTGTAACCTTTTTTTGGCAATAAACTGGGATGTGAACAAAGTTCTCTTAGTTAATCGAAGGGAGCAGTCTAATATATTTCGGTTCTGATCTCTCTTCTAGGTCTGATTGCACCCAGGTCTCTGACCTTTTCAGAGGTGACCTCCAGGAGTTTCCGAGCTTCTTGGGTAACAGATGCTGTGGATGTGCAGTCCTATCTGGTGCAATACAGGCCAGACGTCGATACAGAAGCAGGCTACATCTCTGTTTCTGTGCCAGGAGACACCCCTACGACTGTCTTACATCACCTTACTCCAGTCACAAAGTACGAGGTCAAAGTTTATGCCCAATATGAGAAAGGCGAAAGCTTTCCTCTATCGGACTTTGAGACCACACTAGAAGGTGAGTATCTGTTCCATATAAAAGTTAGCTAAGCTCATTAGTATCGATGTTCCTTTTGGGACTTTTAAAGGAATGGTTTACCCAGATGTTGTTCTTTATGATTTTTTTTTCTCTGTGCAACACAGTGTTGAGTTTTTTTTCTTTTAAGGAAAATACTGACCATTGTACCTGGTGACTTTTAGAGTAAACTGTTCCTTTAAAAGTTGCAACAGCAACCTTTTTGTGACTCTTATTTTCCAATTTGTGCAGAACAAGGATCCGTGAACAACCTGAGGGTGTCCGAGGAGACCACCAGCAGTTTCCGTGTCTCATGGGGGGCAGCTCCTGGTTCAGTGGTGCGGTACAGACTCACGTATGTCCCATATGCCTCGGTCCAAGGGGATATCGACTTGCTAGAAACTGCAACAGTTGGCCCTGAGACCACCATTGTTTTGCAACAACTTTACCCAGTTACTACCTACCGTGTCTCTGTGGCAGCCGAATACCCATCAGGCGTTGGGCCTCAGATGCAGATTGATGGAACGACCAAAGAAGGTGAATGGAATAATGTAGAGACTTCCTCTCCTAAATACTATGTCCAGCCAGGGTTATTGGTCATTTGAAGGCGTAATACCATAATATTATGAGTCTGAATTCCTTTTACTGGAATTTTAATTGAGAAAGTACCAGTTCAGATTTATTTATTTCTTTTTATTTATGCACATCATTGTAAAATGTTCTTGAATTGTTCGATTACTAGTCACAGTCAACTGGATTTACATTTGTTTAAGAGGGATGCCCACTCATTCTTGCATTTTCATTGATTATTTTCCAGGATTTTTAAAAAATATCAGAAACCTGGTGTAAAGGTTTGCGCAGCCAAACACCCTAAGTGAATGGAAAATCAAAGTTGATTTTGACAAAAACTCTATGAGACCTTTCCCAAAATTTTTTTCATTGAGTTGGCAAAAAAATATTTGTTTGGTTAGGCAGAACCTCTGGGTTCTTTATCAAGTCTGAGAGTAGTTAGTGTCCAAGCATGAGCCAGCTGCGTCTTAATAGCTGCCTACAGCGATGCAGCTGCAGTCTGTCCACAGTTGTAATCTGCAAAAGATAAATCCCAGGTCCATGACTTTTGACGCCTGTGTTAAACTGGAGTTTTATCTCTGCATTGTCTCTGTTCCAGTCAACAGATTAGTTTTCTAACTCCTATTTCATCAGTTTCTTAGTAAGGACATAATTCCTTAAAAAATTTTCGGAAGTGTTTAGTGATCAGACTTGTGACTTTTCACCTGGTGGATGATAAAACAACTGAAAAGCAACGTTAGAGTTACATTGAGGGAGGGACCATTGGGGTAACTTTGTTTCTAACTGCTTTCTCTTCTTTCATCTGATAGAACGTGGCTCACCAAGAGACTTGCGTGTTTCTGACGAGACAGTGTCGTCCATGCAGCTGTCCTGGGCTGCTGCGCCAGGAAGAGTCGCTCAGTATCGCGTGTTCTACCAGCCAACAGAAGGTGGTGAGATGAAGGAAGTGTCAGTTAAGGGGGACACCACAGCGACCTTGCTAAAGAATCTCCAGCCAGGCACAGAATACCAGCTGGCTGTGAGGGCACGCTACTCCTCTGGGTTAGGAGAGCCACTGCAGGGCACCGGAACCACACTAGAAGGTATGGGCATGCACTAAAATAACATTCCTCTAAGAAACACACAATATGTGCAATGTAATCTTGAGGACATAACCCATTTTAGGGGTAGTGTGGTGCAATGGTGAAAGCTCAGGTCTTGTAACAGGAAGGTTGCTGGTTCAATCCCAACAAAGGAGAGAGCCATAAGCCAGAACAAAAAGTCTTCTGAAACCATAGCTAATATACTGTAAGACAGCTAAGAATATAGCAAAGATCATGTGGACTACTTTTATTTTTGCCAGTCCCCATTTATTTTCATTGTTGATCATTAGTAAATGATAACATATGTTGGGATCTAACCAGCAAATTTCCAGTTACTATTTCTTTAACCCCATGCTTCTCTATGCTACTTTGGATAAATGCATGTGCAAAATGGCATTAGCACTAAGTCTTCGGAGTACCAGAGGATAAATCCCAGACATACCCATTGAACTGGTGAGTGCATTGCAGTGCAAGATTTGAGTACATTTTTTTGGATCAGTTTAGAAAGTGCAGCCTTGGAAAGACTAGGGGCATTCTTAACATCCTCAACTCCTGTCAGAAAGGATAAACAAATAGGTTAAACAGAGTCGACTGCGCTTTCTTTCATTCAGCCCAGATAAACAGCTCTAAGGTCTTCTGGGGATTCAGAGGTTAAAATCTTAAATTATAGCAACATGGCTACAGTATCTGAAAATTAAAAGAGTAAGACAAAAGCTTGCCCATGTTCTAAAATCACTGAATTCCAGTCATCTTATGTCACTCAACCTTCAGTGTCAGATATGAGGGCCAAAGATCAGAGCCCAGAAGGAGTTAAGTGATGGAAAACCTGTTAAGGAGATAGTTTACCCAAAAATCTAAATTCTGTCATCATTGAGCATAAAAGAAGTACTCTGGGATGTCAGGAGTACTTCTAAATGAAGACGTATAGTGACCAAAAATGTGTTCTGGAGCTATAACTCTTAATCTGTTTCAGTCATGTGGACCTGGTATGGCTCAAATTAAATGATTAACACTTTTTCTTGGTATCTTTGCCCATTTGTTTTTGCATTCACTGCCATTACCCAGCTGATGGTCATAAATATCTCAGATGAGCAGAAAGGCCATGTTACAGAAACAGATAAGCTTCCGAAGACTTGGGATATATTGCCTAAGTGGTGCTTTTTGTCTTTTGTGGTGAGATATACGAGTTTGGAAGAACATGAGGGTGAGTAATATTTGGACAAATGATTCCCTAAATGAGAATAGCTGTGTTTGTTTCTGGTAGGCTAGAGATTTGGGCCTGGGTTGTTCTCCTCTGTGGACCATGTAGTGGTTTGTGTAGCATTCAGAAGTCCTGTTCTGACTGACATTGAAGATTGTGAAATGGTAATTTCAGTTCCTCCATCCATCCATTGAGATTTGGTCAGCGGGAGATGGACTAAATGAAGCTCTTTAAAGCAGATAGTTATGTAATGCAGGAAATATGCAGCTCTAGAGCAAAGAGTAGAGCAGTCAGACATCTCTGTTCCTTCCTTTGCATCCTCAAGAGGATATGCATAAAGAGGAGCACGAAAGATTTCCGATCTGTCCCCAATCTGATGCAGGTGCATGTTGACCGGGCTCTGGTCCAGTTTATGACCTAGCGTGTCCATTTGTAGAGCAGAGAAAGTCTACAATCCCAGAATTTTGAGATAATTCACGCTGTCTTAGTTAATCATTGACCTGTCTGTGTGCAGAGAGTTTTCAACAGGTTCAATTACTTCAAAAAGTATGATTTCCGGCAAATCACAGAGAAGACCTTGATTCAGTGATTTAGTATAAAAAAGGGAAATTTTATGTGGCGCTATAATAGTTCCCATATTTCATACTTAAATGTTATTTTCGTTGTTTTTAAGCTGCACTGAACTAAAGAATTGTTATATTTTTGAAGTCAGAGGGTAAAGGGATTTGCAACCCATTGTAGACTTGTCTTTTATCTGCTGAATCCGTCGCTCTAAAAATGTGTGTCTGTGACATCACTGAGTGAAAACCGTGAAACTAAAATCAGCTGTTTTGTTTCACCATCTCACCGAAGACTGAAAAATGAATCAAAAGGGTTTCCATCTGCATATACACAAAGAAGAATCAAGAGACGTGAGGAGTTATCGTAATGTAAACTCGAAGGCGTGCACATGTGGAATGCGTTACCTGCCTTGTACTTTAGATTAGATTATTTCCAAAGGGATCTTATTTGTGTTATATTCTCATTAGAGTAGCACCTGGCCAATTGAAGGGGGACAGAATAAATAGCAGGAAACTATAGTGTTACATACAGATCATTTACATTTATTCATTTAGCAGACGCTTTTATCCACAGCGACTTACAGTTGAGCAATACAACAGATGTTAATTTAAAATAAAGACTCAATCAGCTAGAAACAAATGGGCCAAAAGGTGACTTTGTTCTCCAGCACCTGGGTATCCTCAGAGAAGGATTGTCCTTCCTGTCTGCCATCTGTCAAACTGACTAATGCGTATAAGCTGCCCTAGCTGTCTGACCCTTGACCCATTGATGAACGTAAAGCACAGATGAAGGGGACAACCGAAAGCTCTCTCAGCACCTGTGCTTTCCCAGTGATTGACACGAGGTTAAACTTCAAAAACACTGCAGAAAATTTAGTGCATGTGTATGGTCTGTCTCAGCTTTGGATTTCAGAGCAGCACGGGATGCTGGATTTTTGAATGGAATTGCATCTTTAAATGGATATAAAAGATCATTTGAATTTCAATGATCTTTTAAAGACAGAGTCAAATAAAATCCTGCTGTTGGGCTCCAGAGAAAGTCATATGAAAGTCGCATGTTGAACAAAGATGTTAGAAATCGCATGGTTCGACGAGATGCACTGTTACCAGTTTGTGAAAATTGTGAGGATTTGAGAAGGTATCAGACATCTGAGGGGGGTACTTAATGTTGGTTTTGGATTTGCCTTGTTTTGGAAAAAAGCAGGCTGGCAAGCATTCACTCCTCAGTCTCAGAATCCTGCTGTGATTGTATATTTCTCATGTGTACTGGCATTGTTATTTTTTAGTTTTCTCAATAATGAACATTGTATACAGACCCTCATGTCATTTCCAAACCTGTGTGACTTTCAAGGTGATCAAGGACTGTCAAGCTCCAAAACAAGGATATTATAGTTACCTAAAACTAAAACCATCAAAAAAAAAAAAAATTGTTACTTGAAATAAAATAAACATTTACTGAAATAAATTAAATAAATTAATAAAGAAATTAAATGAAAATTTAATTTCAAGTAATGCATTTTTTAATATAAATTTTATGGTTTTAATTTTAATTTTACTTTTAGATAGCTATAATAACCTTGTGTTATGCCAAAGCCTCATTTTTAATTTTCATTTACTTTAACATGATAAATAACTAAACTAAACAAATACTAAAACTTACATAAAAATGAATAAAAACTGTATAGACATAAAGAACTATATCTAATAAAAATGACAGAAACACAACAAAATTTAAATTAAAATGGAAAATATAAAAATAATAGCATCAAAATATATAAACAAAAACTATAATATAATATAGTTGTTATATTATTTATTATATAATATAAATAAATTTCACTATATTCCAAATTGATTTAAAGTATTTGAACAGACATTTATACAGAAACAACCTGAATCTTCAGTCTATCTTTACATCACTAGAAATGCCTGGAGATCATACTGTATATCTGATGGTACATCCATCTTCCTGAGACACTGTCACATCATTTAAGTAAAAGTATTTTATAATGTGATGTAAAAAATGTGAGTTTGTGAAGTTTATCTGCATGACAGAATGCTTTTGGGACTCTGTGGTGGGTTTTGGCTTTAGACTTTATGACCAGCTGTTAAGTTCAGTGTCACCTGAATGAATTAGTGCTCATTGCAGTCCTGACACACCTGCACCAATGGCACTAGAGACATCAAGAGAAATGGTGCATCTGCTTCTAGAAATATATCAGATTATGGCCCAGGGTGATTCTGCTAAAATACAGCATGGAGTGAAATATTTCTCTTGCTTTGTGTAGAGTGAGTAAATAGACATTTTATCCAATGCAACTTTCAACTTTGCTCCTGAGCTTTCACTTAACCACACCAGCCAGTTTATAACATTTCTCAATTTCTACCCATAATTTGTGTTTGTTAAGTCAGTTTTTGTGTGTTGCCTGCAGAAGTGGGTTCACCGAGAGACTTGATAACCAGTGATGTAACAGACACCAGCTTCATGGCATCCTGGACGGCCGCTCCAGGAAGGGTGAGGCAGTACCGTGTTCAATGGAGGTCTCTGTTCTCCGAGGAGTCTGGAGAGAAGATGCTGCCCGGGGATGTGACCAGCACGCTGTTGGAGAACCTCACCCCTGAAACACGCTACCAGGTGTCTGTGTTCGCATCGTATGACAGAGGCGACGGAGAACCACTTGTGGGAGAGGAGACCACTGATGGTACATAAACCTGTTGTAGTTGTTCTCTATAGTTGCAAAGTAATTGCTTGTAATGACTGTAAAAATCATGTTTGGAAGATTTAATAGTGTATAAAACTCATGAAATATGAAACAATTTGGGGCAACTGGCTTGTTAAAGGAAGCTGGAGGGTAGGTTGGGTTGGGTTAGATCAAGATTATGGTTATCTTTAAATCTAGCAAACATCTTCCAGGAAAGAAAAAGGTAATACAGAAGTGACAGGACATGCACGCCAGTACCTCAGGCATAGCCATTTAAAGTGCATCAATCTAAGGAAAATAATGGAAAAGGATGATAAACCTTTGAATCTTAGCTAGTCGAAAAATTATTTAATGTTAGCGTGACTATTTCAAGTTACGGTTTTGCACTTGGCACCGAATCTTGGCGAGCACAGTGAGTTTTAAGTTTCTGTGCAGTAGTTACTTGCCTCCGGGTGGAAAAAGTGAGCTGATCGCAGCACGGGTGCAGTGAACATCGCTGCTGCGGTAAAGAGCAGATTTAAAGGGTTACATGTGTGCAAAGCAGCCCATAATATGAGCCGTATGTCGACTGGGATGCTGTCTGAAGCGTGGATGTGTTTTCTCTACCCAACTTAAATCGTACAGACTCGTGGAAATATAACACCAGTGTAGGGATTGAGAGAGTTTTGGAAGAAGGAAAATGTTTGCTTCCCTTTGGCTTGCTTGTGGTTTCACGTTGACCTCTAACCATCCCAGCTTGTCTCTCTTCATTTCACTTGTCAGTTTTTGATTTATCCAGGCCGTTGAGGAAAGTCTAGTAAAAATTTAGTTAAACTTTCTTGTGTTTATCCATTTGTAGCATCTGCATCTGCCAAGGCTTTACTGGTGTCTGATGAAACCGAACGCACCATGCGCGTCACATGGAAAGCCGCTCCAGGCCCCGTGGTCAACTACAGGCTCACGTACGTCCCTGAAGTCGGCGGTAAAGAGATGACGATGAAGATCCCTGCTAATGTCATCACCACCGTGTTGAGGAAACTGCAGCCCCTGACCACCTACAACATTAAAGTGCATCCCATTTACAGACGAGGAGAAGGAAAAGCAAGGCAAGGAGTAGGAACCACACGTACGTTGGCCAATAATTCAAAGCCCATGACTCACAGATAAGTTCTTAAATCAAGATTAAATTATTTGAGAAGTGAAAAGACTTAAGATATCTAACAAAAATTATTAGTTAAGTGAGTTTATGCTTAAAAAAAAAAAATTATCTGCCAGTGTGGTCAGAAAAATAAACTTTATTTGAAGGGAAAACAAGATCGCTTTTCTGACCCTATTGGAAGATTTTTTTTCTTGTTTTAAGCAAAAACTTTTAAGCAAAAGCATTTCCTTTTGATACATTTTTTTCAGTAGAAAAAAATGATGTTCTTTGTCTTGTTTTTTTAGTACAATTATCTAAAAATTCCTCAATTAAGATACATTTACTTAAGAAGCAAAATTACTGAAGATATTAAGTTGTTCTGTTGTTTTCTAAAAAGAATGTATCAAAATTAAATGAGCTTAAAGCAAGAAAAATAAATATCTGCCAATAGTCTCAGAAAAATAAACTTAATTCAAAACAAAAACAAGATCATTTTTTTGCATCTTAAACACAGTTACAGTTGAATAGCAATGTCCTGAAAACCACCCAAAGCGCCTTAGCATCATGCAAGTCACATTATTTACTGTGATGAAAATGTCAAATCTAGTGATTAAATTAGCAAATGCTTAATCCTGCAGTGTCACGATTTAAAGCCCCAAGAAACCTAAAGACCTCTGAACCCACCAAAACCAGTTTCCGTGTATCCTGGGATCCCGCTCCCGGTGATGTACAAGGGTACAAAGTCACTTTCCATCCCAGCGGAAATGATGTTGATCTGGGAGAATATCTAGTTGGGCCATATGACAACACAGTTGTTCTAGAGGAACTCAGGTAATGTTTAGCATCAACTTTAGACGTTTCTCTTCACATAAAGATGCTAATCGTACTTCTTGTTTTCGGGTGACACATATGGTTTCAGTTTTGTCCTTCATTCACAGAGCTGGAACTAAATACTCCGTTGCTGTTTTTGGCGTGTTTGATGGAGGTCAAAGTATGCCGTTGGCAGGGGAGGAGAAGACCACCCTCTCTGATGCACCTGAATCTCATCCTGATGATTTCTCCGGTATAGTCTCAGCACATCATGCATGCTGTAACATCACATATGAATGTTCTCAGCACACACTTTCTGTTGAGAAATAAAAGAGTTTAAAAGTAAAAAAAAAAAACAATTCAAGCTTTACGGTTAGGACAAAATAAAAAACATTAAAGCAGAATTGAGTAAGGGAGTCTAGATAAATTTAATAGTGCAGTACAACTGTTAGAAATAATATAATGATATGTTTTAATAAATAAGTGCATGATAAATATAAAATACATAAATATTAAATATATAAAACAAATACATAACAATGAAAACTGTTAATGATGAAAATTATTAATCTCAAACTCAAAAAGCTAAAAAATATAATATATAACAAATTATGAAACAATTAATCAGATTTTGTAATTATATTATAGAATTATAATTTATATTTTTTATTGTTTCATATTTCATTGTTTCACTTATCCTCAATATTATTAATATGTGTGTATATATGTATATATATATATATATATATATATATATATATATATATATATATATATATATATATATATATATATGTGTGTGTGTGTGTGTGTGTGTGTGTATATATATATATATATTTTGTGTGTGTGTGTGTGTGTGTATATATATATTTTTTATTTTTTAATAGACTGCCAAACTTTTACACAAATTATAAACGAAACGTGAATTTTATAGGAGTTGAATCATTAAGAAGTATTTCTCAATGCTAGATGTAAAAAGAAAAAAAAAGAAAAAAAAGGCTCATTCTGAACAGAAGTAAACAAATGGACATTGTTTGTGTGGCGAGATCAAGCGAATGGTTTGAAGTTGCGGGCTCAGAATCTTTGGCAGAACAGTTCACCAGCACCAGTGTCTTGAGTTTGATTCTGGCAGCTATTGGCAGGCAGTTTCAAGACTTGAGTATAGTCGTAACGTCAAAGACTTTCCAGAGATTAGTCGTGCAGCAGTGAGGAGTTAAGCAGCAGATGCAGGGAGGATGATGGGAATGTGCTGCAGGAGTTTAGTTGCGAAATGACAAGAGCAAAGTTCACCTTAGGGCACTGTTTTCCACATGTATCAGCAGGACCTGACTACAAACTAGTCCAAACCAGTGATCTGGTCAAGCTGGATGACTCTAGGGTCCTTAAAGTCCAAATAGTTCCTAAATACTTGTTATATTATTATGTGATTTATCAAGAAATTAAACATTCGAGAGAGAAAAAAAATGTTTTTAGATATTTCATCAAAATAATGCAACTTTTTATTATATCTAATGGCTCACACAATAAATTCATTCACCATGTCATAATCAGTACTTTCATCTCATCTGGCAACTATCTTGTGTATGAGAGTTTGCTTGTTTTTTCCTCCCTCTTTTTTAGCACCATGACACGAGTTCATGGAAAAAAATGCTCTGTTTTCAGTTATGCACTATTTCATAGAAATGAGAGAGAAGGCCACTGAATAGCTCAAGATTAGGAAAGTGTTATGTTTTGACAAAACCCTGGCATGCAGCGATGGAGAGCAGATTAAACAGTGGTATAACAGATCATACCAGCTTATGGTGGCTTTTGAACATTTTAAAATATTTTTTCTATTTTTAAACCATTTTTTTAATTTAATTTACCTTACATTTCAATTTATTTTATTTTTTTGTAATGTCAATCAGTTAAGATTATTCTGCCATTATTATTGAATTTTTTTCTTATTTCTGTTTACCATTTTATTTATTTAATTATTTTATATATATATATATATATATATATATATATATATAGTTTTTGTATATATTTTTGTATATTTGTTTTTTTTTATGTTTTTGGGTGAAGTCTCTTCTGCTCATCAAGCCTGCATTTATTTGATCAAAAATACAGAAAAAAAACAGTAATATTGTGAAATATTATTACAACTTAAAATAATAGTTTTCTATTTGAATATACTTTAAAAAAATAATTTATTCCTGTGATGCAAAGCTGAATTTTCAGCATCATTACTCCAGCCTTATTGATTTTATTTAAAAAAAAGAAAGAAAAAAAAATTACTGACCCCAAATTACTGACCAGTAGTGTATATTGTTATTACAAAATATTTATATTTTAAAAACATAGCTTCTTTTTTTTTTTTTTTTTTTTTACTTTTTATTCATCAAAGTATCCTAATAAAGTATCACAGGTTCTGAAAAAATATTAAGCAGCAGAACTGTGTTTCCAACTTTGATAATGAATCATCATATTAGAATGATTTCTAAAGGATCATGTGATAATGATCCTAAAAATTCAGCTTTGCATCACAGAAATAAATGATAATTTAAAGTGTATTAAATTTAAAAACAATTATTTTAAATTGTAATAATATATCACAATATTACATTTTTTTTTTCTGTATTTTTGATCAAATAAATGCAGGCTTGATGAGCAGGAAAAAACTTCTTTCAAAAACATTAAAAATAGTAATGTTTCCAAACTTTTGACCTGTACTGTATATATATATAGTTATATTTTTATTTAGTTCTAGTATCTGGTCTACCAAATCTAATCAGTTTGACCAAGATTGTTTACAACTTGAAACTCTGCTGTATACAGCAAGCCATACAGACCGTCGACCGATTGATCAATGACCATCCCGGACCAGCTAAAACCAGCTACAGTCTGCTGGCACCTGATTTTAACTCGATTTTCCTGCAAGAAACCGGTTCCACCACACTCTTTATTATGTCTAGTTGTTTTATGAGCATGCTTGTAAACAAATCAATTTCACAAGCTATTTTTCACTTGCAGACCATGTGTGATGTGTCCAGAGAGATCACCAATGCTCAATCCTCAGTTTTGGGGCTCCTCTCACATTCAATAGGTATCTGAAGTGCTACGGAGGTGGAATTCGCAAAAGAGAAGAAGCTCGTATTTCATACATACAAGGGCTACTTCTTTTCTCTGTAGAACAGAAGCAGTGACAATTCCAGGAAAATGGCTTCCAGGGCCGGATGCCAAAAGGAATTTGGATGCAATGCAAGACTGAAGATTCAAAGAAGAAAACTAGAAATTGAATGGAAAGAGTCTGTAGCTTTAAGAAATGAACAAGAAATAAAAGTGTTCTCTAAATGTGTGATGCTTTTAAGTTATTGCAGTGTTAATGTGCTTTTTTTATTTGCTGTGAGCACGTGTACACGTCTCTTCCCTGTTTCTCATCGCTCTCCTGTTGAACTCTGCCTACCATCAACAATTATACAATCACAACTAAGCTCTTCTTGCTGTTTCTCGCTGGTGTTTTACTTGCAGAAAAACAGTGTGTAACCACAGCCAAGGCTGATATCGTACTGCTGGTTGATGGATCCTGGAGTATCGGCCGTTTGAACTTCAAAACCATCCGGTCTTTTATCGGTCGCATGGTGGGCGTCTTTGACATTGGCCCTGACAAGGTTCAAATCGGCAAGTCTCTTGTGCTTCTGTTTGCTTCATCTTTTCAGATATATTGCAGGTATATTCATGCATCTGGACTCCAGATGTGAGCTTTATGCTAGGGCGCCATATTGAGTTATTACCAGTCATTTTCTCACTTTCGTCGTAATGGTGTGTGCTTCTCTCACAGGTTTGGCTCAGTATAGCGGGGATCCCAAAACCGAGTGGCATTTGAATGCTCACGCCACCCGTGAATCCCTGCAGGAGGCTGTGGCCAACTTACCCTACAAAGGCGGAAACACAATGACGGGTACCGATCCATTAAATATATGCTTTATAGTTTACAATCTTGAAGATGCACTCGTATTTGTTCATCTGAATTCCTGAAAACAACATTTAATGGTGATTTGTGTCATTAATGTCACTAGTGGTACCAAATGGATTTTCAAAATTATAGAAAAAACTGAAAGTTCCTGCAACAGTTGGGTTACAGAAGTAAAAAGCCCCATAGGGCTTATAACCCTCTAAAGATAGACTTACTATGAGGTTGCAAAATGATGGTGTTGAAGCTTTAAGCCTGCATAATTTTAACTTATTTGTTAAATAATCATGTTTAACAGCGGAATTCCTGGTGAAAAACTACATTACCCATGATTCTGCAGAGAAATCTACACCAATCATAGAGTTTAAACAAGCAAATCATGCTTGATTCGATTCATGGATTATAGGAATCATATGAAGCTCAATCCACATTAAAACTATTGAAAAATTGTGACTGTAGATGCCGTCAGATGAAACCAACCTGCTTCTTGTGTTTCCAAAGGTATGGCCTTGAACTACATTCTCCAGAACAACTTCAAACCAAATGTGGGTATGAGACCCGATTCTCGTAAAATTGGTGTCCTTATCACCGACGGCAAATCTCAAGATGAGATTGTAGTGAATTCTCAGAGACTGCGTGACTCGGGCATTGAGCTCTATGCCATTGGTAAGTTAATTTCTTCTTGACATTGTTGGCATTCTGTCAGTTCAGTCTCAATGGAAAATGAAAGTCTGCATGCTAATAAGAGACACTCGACCCAGAGCTCTCCTGTATCCAAATATCTCACAACATTTCATTTGGCAAGTCTACAGCTTAATCTACGTCTTGTTGATCCAGCTGAACTAATTGAGATCTTTCAATAATGATCTCCTCTTGGCTCCTAGGCGTGAAAAATGCTGATGAAAATGAGTTACGATCCATTGCCTCCGACCCTGATGAAATCCACATGTACAATGTCAACGACTTCTCCTTCTTGTTGGACATCGTGGACGACCTCACTGTCAACCTCTGTAATAGTGTTAAAGGCCCAGGTACAGTCACGCACTTGACTAGTGTATGTTTTGAATGCAAAACGTTCTATGAATCTAAACAAATCTGTCCTGGATCTGTTCTACAGACTAGAGTAAAAAAAACAAGAACTCCCGGAGCTCCCAAAGTTTGGCTCAGCTGAACTGCTTGAACTCTTGCCATCCATTTTTGATTTGCACTCGTGTTTTCCCAGACGGTTCTTTGTTTTTTTACTAATAATCTTGCTGAAAAGACTGTGAGGAAAAACTGTAGGTTGCACTCCGATCCTCCTTGGGGGATAGCAGTGATTTACAGAACCATGAGACTTGTGATATATAACCCATTTAACCTTTTGCAAGAAGCTAATAGGCCTGAGGAAGATTTACAGTCTAACTGTAAACTGGTTTGAAAGCCATTTGACACCACTGCTCATATTTTCCCATTGCTTTCTATGAACCAGCCAGCGGCCCAGGGACACCCACTGACCTGGTGACTTCTGAGGTCACGCACTACTCCTTCCGTGCTACCTGGATGCCACCCGACGAGCCAGTGGAGAAGTTTCGTATTGAGTATGTCCCTGCTGCTGGAGGAAAGACTGAAGTGGTGAGCATTAAAAACGCATATATCCGGCTCGTGTTCGAATCGTAATGCATGCACACTTCACAGTCTTCACACAGTCTCATTTATTAACTTACAGACTAACTTACAAACTTTATACTTTAACTGCCTTCTGGTTCCTGCTGCCTGCATAAGGAGCTGCCTCATAAAGCAATCTCCGAACCATCAGAGAATGTCAAAAATCTCTTATTTGGATCACTCTAAATAGGCAGCAAATATTTGGCTGTGTCTTCAGCTGCTTCTTGAAAGTTTGGGCGGAGGTTGCAAGCTCATTCCAACAGAGAGGAGCAGAGAGGGTGAAGGTTTTGAAAAAAGCAACTTTGAGGCTTGTTATGAAGAAATAACAAGGCATTGATTGTTTAGTGACTGTAGCTGGCTCACATTGATTCTGGTAAAGTTTAACATTAGCATGTTGCTAAGTTAATGACACAATAATATTAAAAGCTATATATAGCAGTTTTATAAAATATTTAAAAAAAGTTGTATTTTTTTTTTATCAAGTTTTCAGTATTGAATTAAATATTTAAGTATAATCTGCATTTCACTTAATTTGTTTGGCATGTGTTTTTTTATGTTTGTTTTTTCTTGTTGCAACGCATTCTGGGATTTCTACTTTACAATGCTGCCTTCAAAATTGGCCAAAACAAGTTGCCTTAGAAATCTTCTATTTTAATTTTGCGCCGGGAGTACATCTATGATGTCTTAAAATGCTGTCTATGTAGACAGCTCACTAACGTTTGGAACAAAATTTATATGTGGATATCATTTATTTATTATTGTGCCCATTGCATGGTCGCCATAAAAGTCAAGTTTGATGAAGAGTAACATTTGACATTTAATTTCCACATCTCTACATACCTCTCGTGTAACCTTAATAACTTCTATAGGACAGGACAGCTTTCATATTACGTTCATTCAAAGCTATGCAGCTTGTCATATTTTATTTTAATGTATACGCTGTGTCTATAAGACCTAAAAGTATCATGTATCAGTATGGGCTGAACTAGATCCCATAAATCTCTCAACATGCCCTGCGTGTTCCCACGCTGAATTCCGACCTCTTAGAACCTGCAACTTCAGAGAGATGATTTCAGATGGCCACGTTTCACCCCTCTATCTTGTGTAATACCTCTCTCAGCAGACAATCACCTCTCCCTGATGATGTTTTACAGATGTTCGTTGATGGCGAAGAAAACACACTTGTCCTGGTCAACTTGAACCCCATGACCGAGTATATTGTCAGGGTCTATGGAGTGATCGGTGAGGAGAGCAGCGAGCCTTTGAAAGGAACCGAAACCACATGTAAGTTAATCTTTCCTGTTGTTTTTTCGCACTCATCCTCCTACTGTTCAGTCTCTGAACATATCTTTACCTCAACCACTGGAAACTGGAGCTGCTTCCTTGCCCACTTGGCTATATTTCAAAACCTTATTAGCTACATTCTAACCGAAAATGGAATTTTATACCATATAGTAACCATTCAGAACACCCTAGCAAACACCACTTTAATTTCCTCAAGTAAATATTGTTTTATTTATAATTGAAACTGCCTGCATTTTCCACCAACTTTTGAATGTCCAAGCTTGTCACAATGCCTTTTCCACAAAAGAAAAATGCAGCGAATTTGGCCTAAACAAGACATCCTGTAAGTCTGGAATAGCCTGTGTGTTGGGAGCTTGCTAATGATGTCAAAAAAAATGTGTCTAGGTAGGCAGCTATGTATTGTTTGGAGCAGAGCCAATATAAAACATCGAAGAAATATACTGCAGCTCCTATAACATACAGTTTTAATGCTGGTTTCCACATCGCAAATACGAAACAGCTGTAAAATCTGTGAAGTGGTCCCTCGTCAACTGCTTAGTTTTGGTCTTATAGACGGACAAAGTAAACTTGAATCATTTTTACAGATTTAAAGTAAACAGAACATCTTAATTGGCTATTTGGCTACTTCATAGTTTGCTTAAGTCTTTTTTATATTTCTCACTGTAATGTTTATGATCAACATTACAAGGCCTTATCCCATCGTAAAGAGAGCCTTATCGTTTTGTCATGAGCCACTTGGATGCAATAATCTGCCGTGGTTACTGTGGTTTTAGCTTTATGGTCATTTAATGCTCATGTTTGACCAAAGTGTGAATGCTGATGAGAAATCACAACGTTTAATTATTCTTTTTTGTTTTTATAAAGCTGTATTTTAGATCAAATCAATTTCCTTCTTTTGGATTTCCACAGTGCCCCTACCTGCTGTCACCTTCATGTCTGTGTACGACGAGGCCATGACGTCCATGCGGGTCAGATGGGAGTTAGTGAGTGGAGCCAGTGGGTACTTGCTGAACTACAACTCCATCAACGCCAGCGTGCCCTCTGGAAGGATGGAGGTGAGAGCCTGTCGCACTGACGCCTTCCAGAACACCCTCCAGACGATCTCTCAAAATTTCCACCTCTGCTTTTTTTAAACCTCAAGGCAAAGTAAACCCACTTCTGCCAGCAGCTTCCTTAGCATAGCCAAATGGTGTAGGTAAGGAGCAACTGTTTTACAATGCTGTACAGGCCTATAGGAAAGAAAATCACAAATGAGTTTAATGTGAAATATTCTTTTCCATTTTAATTCCACAATGTGACAAACAGCATTAATTTAGTATTATTTAGAAGTATTTAAATAGTGTTATTTATTTTATAGTACATTGTATATTACAGTACAGTATATATTATTATTTTGAATGATTAGCTTTTATTTAAATTTAAGTAAATTTATGTACTTTTTTATTAGTATTTTACAAAGAAACATTTCTAATTTTCATTTAAGTTTTTTTTATATTTTTTTAAACATCTTTATGTACATTTATATTTTTTGATTGTTCTAATTTGAATGTAATTTTTTTATTTAATTAAAGTGTAACTAACCTTCTCATTTTATTAAAATATAATTAAACTAAAGTAAAATTTAGTCAACTAACAGGATATTCACTGAGGATTTTTTTCCAATAGGTAATAAAGGAAACTCCTCTGGGGTTTCAGAAAAGATCTTAAACTTTGCTCAGAGCTGCAAAGATAAATGCTGAAGTCTGCAATCAGTATCAATCAATCATTCCTCACCGGATTCCTTTATAACCAAATGATCTGATCTGCTATTCACATCCATTGTAGATCTTTACTCTTCTTGTACTGTATGTCAACTATTTTTCATTTCACCTAAGTATTTTTGGAGATGTGAGACTAAGTTGATTATTAAATTAGCCTTAAAACTCCTTTTGGTCTACTGAGCAGTGAAAGAGTGACCTCTAAGCAATACAATCTTCCTTTAGGGGGTCTACAAAATGTAGACTCACCCAACACACAAGCTTTTGGCAAAAACAAGTTTTTTGGGGGGGGGGTTGGGAGTCACAACCATCATCCCAGGAGATCAGGCTGATCTGATATAGTCTGGAGGAGACATACCTTAACAACCGGGAGTGTGTTTTTATTGTGTTCCTCATAACAAGTCTTGTCTCGCTGGGCCATTGCTTCTCTAATGTCCATCCTTTTAACATCCCTCCCTTCCGCAGGTGCGAGTTGCTGCAGATGTGAATGATGTCCAGCTATTGCAGCTGCTTCCAAACACGGCGTATTCGATCTCCCTGTTCGCCCTACACGGGGAGGCGGCCAGCGAACCACTCATCGACAGAGGAGTCACTTGTACGCTAGTCTCCTCTTTATTTTCTGATGGTTTCATTCTGTTATTTTTAATACATAGTATATGTTTTTATAAATCAAATGCATCTATTTCTCTCCTAGTGCCTCTGCCTCCATCGGGTAAGCTGAAAATATCGGAAGTGACTCACAGCTCTATGCGTCTCATCTGGGATGCAGCTCCTGGGAATGTCAGGAAGTACATCATCACCTACAAGCCAGAGGGTGGAGAGCTGAAAGAGGTGATCAAAATGTGTTATTTACACAGCAGGGATCATCAAAATTAAGTAATCAAAACTCACCAAATTCCAAATCTCTAAAATGTCCCATAAATCATTTATAGATTTTTTAAAACCGATTCTAGTTAATAAAAAAATAAATAACAGATCTTGAACATACATTACTTGTCAAGTTTTTTGAAAGAAATCAATACTTTTTTTATTCACTAAGAATGCATTAAAGTGATCAAAAGTGAAAGCAAAGACATTTATGATGTTACAAAATCTATTTAAAATAAATCCTATTATTTTCAGTTCTGTTCTTCTCAATTTATCAAAGAATCCTGAAAAAATTATTATGGTTTTCACAAAAATATTAAGCAGCATAACTTTTTTCAGTATTGATATTAATAATTTTTTCTTGATCAGCAAAACAGCATATTAGAATGATTTCTGAAGGATCATGTGACACTGAAGACTGGAGTAATGATGCTGAAAATTCAGCTTTGATCACAGAAATAAATTAAATTTTACAATATATTCAATTAGAAAACAGTTATTTTAGTAAAAATATATTTCACAATGTGACTGTTTTTATTCTATTTTTGATCCAAGAAATACAACCTTGGTGAGCAGAAGAGATTTTTTTTTCAAAAGCATTTTCTTACCATCTAAATGTGTCAAAGAATTTTAATTGCAGTTTAATGGACTGTCAGTTTAAATATCTTTCTATGATGGATAGTTTAAAGTTGAGAAATAGCCTGAGCTATTTGTAAGGAATGTGAGATAAAAGAAGACTCGAGCAGAAGATTAGTATAGAGAAACTTTAGCTTTTGGTCAGAGGTTATTGTAAAGAAAGTTTTGCTCACAAAGAGTTCATTTGCTAGGACCAAGACCCCATATTTAGCTCACTGTGAGGTAATCATGAACCGACCCTGGTTAGATTGCAGGTACTTGGCTTTCCCCATGCCCCCCGTCTCTCTGCAGCGATGCTTTTATGGATATTTCCAAAGTACTGCCATTTTTTTTCCAAAAGGAGTCTTTTATCTTTGAAGATCTACTGAGATGAACCAGTGGAACTATTTGAGGAGTTCCGAAAGGTCACGTCCAAGCAAACTTGTTGATTGGATGCAGACTGTTGTTTATCTCTTCTTGGACATACTCTGGAATGAGGTTAAGATGACCTGATTCACTGAGCCGAACTCTGAATCCATCTTTGGATCCATACAAGGCAAAACATCGCTATTGCTGTTTATTATACTTGGGGTTTAAGTATGACGAGTATGATTCATCAAATTACGTGTCTTGTTTTGGAAAGATGTGTTGTTACTTTACCAAGTGGTCAGACTTTGATCATGATTTTTGCCTGGAGTGTAATAAAAAATAACAAGGGTAAAAAGGAGGGATATCTCGAGCCCTTAGGTTAAGAAAAGCCCTAAGTTAAAAGGTTAAGCAAACTCTTAGATCCTAAAGGGTCCACTAAAGGTTTCTTAAGTATATCCCTTTAACTGCTTAGGTGTTCCTTTAACTTCTGTTACTGTATGCATTGCAACAAAGTCCTTAGTAACAATTTCACCCTAAAAACAAATTAAATGACCAAAATAAGTCATTTGCTGAACTGTTAATTGAGGGTGAGGAAGAACCAAGGCACATTGTTAATCATCTAAATAAGGTATTACAAATATTAAAAGTACAGTATGATATATTTTGTTTCTTGTCAAGACAACTTTCAACAGACTAGGGTGAAGTCAATGAATATATTAACAAAGATTTGGGACAAATGTAATTTAAGGATTCAGGATACTAAGATCACTTAAGGGTTTTCATGTAATCAGGCACAGCATATCAGAGACGTGAGTCAATAAGTGACCACTAAGAACAAGACAGCTAAGAATCCACTAAGAAAACCTTAGAAACCACATAGCAACATCCAGAGCATTTTTGAGTAATGACACTGAGTTTTGCACAGGCAAGCATTGTCTTCAAAAAATCAAGTTTGGTAGTGCCTTTGTTTTAAAAGTTCTGTCAAAAAAAGAAAAGAAACACACAGTTTTCACTCTGTTGCAGCAACACAGATTTCTATCCTTGTGTAATGAATGGAGTCGAGGCAAGTCGGCCTGTCAGAAGCATCTGTTATTCCTTTTCCCTTGATATGTGTTAATGTTAATGTTGACATTGGTGTTTGACAGGTTGAGGTCAACGGTGACATCACCACTCTGGTTCTCACCAGCCTCCGCTCTCAGACGGAGTATGATGTTGCCGTCACTCCCGTCTTTGATGAGGGTCCAGGAAATCCCATGCTTGACAGCGAAATAACTGGTGAGCTTATAATCCTCACTGATTTTCAAGATGACACCAAATGACAGATGATGTTGGTTTGGCAGCAGCAATTACTTCACGGCTGCTGGGGTTTGTTTCCTATGTTGGTGTTGAACTATGCGACTTACTGGCTACAAGACCTGCAATTTCAGCAGGTCTTTCAAGCTGTCTGTCTGGATAATGAGTGCCATGTGTGACGCCACCCTTACCCAAGCCACGTGTATGTGTTCAAGGCTTTACTTTATCAGTCCCACGGGGTAAAATCCTTTATCAGTCCCAGCTGATCTGCAAGACTGCTGACAAACAAACCTTTTCCTTTAACACAGGAATACATTCGCTTGCTCCAATTTGTCAGTTCACATGGTCTACAGTCACCCTGTTCAGACCAGTTTCTGTATGCCACATTCTTTCTTTGTTGACATTCAGGTGTGGTTCCTGCACCCAAGAACTTGAGGTTTTCTGAGGTAGGCCAGACTACATTCAGGGCCACATGGGAGCATGGAGCACCAGACGTCGAACTGTACCGCATCGGTTGGACAAAGCAGGGCGAGAACAACTTCAAATACGTACGTTTATCAGTTAAATATTTGTACCAACATTTACATTTATTCATTTGAAAGATGCTTTAATTCAAAACAACCAAAGACTGCAAAGATTCAACCCCCATTCGCTCTCACTCTTAAAAATAAAGGTTCCGAAAGGGGGTTTTGCAGCAATTCCATAAAACCTTTTTGGGATTTTTGGAATTTTTTTTTTTTTGTTTAAGAATTTTTGGGATTCCCAAAGAACCTTTTTAGGGAACAGTTCTTAAAATATTATTTATTTCTCAAATAACTTAAAATAATGTTTTTTGCCCCCACTAAAAATAACAATGGAAACGTTTCATGGATGTTGAAGGTTCTTCATGACACTATTAATGGCAATACAGAACCTTTTTTTTAAAGAGTGTACCATTGATTTTAAAGCAACATCAAATTACATTTTCATTACAAATGTAATGAACTCTCAAATAACGTGTGAGGAATTGATCTTTGTAGGAAATCTTGAGTCGTGAAGAGACAAGCCACGTTTTGGCAAATTTAGACCCAGACACAATGTATGACGTCACTGTCACAGCCATCTACCCCGATGAGTCGGAGAGCGAGGATCTGATGGGGAGCCAACGCACATGTGAGACTAACACACAACCATACATGTAAAACACTGACTCTTGAATACTGGGACAGAATCATACTACAAATTGGTTGTTTATGTATAAAGAAACCTTTATCTCAACAAATCTATTTTTTTTCTTGCCAGTCACTGAATATGCCAACACTTTTATATGCAAAAATGTCAAATACACTACTGTTAAAAAATTTAGGGTCAGTAATGAAATTATATAAAATTATAGTTTTTTTGTTTGTTTTTTTTTTCTCGCAAGAATGCATTAAATTGAGATTTATAGATTACAAATGTCAAACAATTTCCTAATGATTAGTATGATGGAGACGTATCATGACACTGAAAATAATATTTCTTTAAAATATACATATATTTATACTTTTGTTCTTCTTTAATTAAAATATGTTATAGCTGTTGACAATAAAATGTGTTGTTTATCCTTTTCTAGTGTCAAAGGTCATTAAACCCGGTATGTTGATTCCAAAAAGATGAAATGTAATTGTTAATGTAAATGCTAATGAGGATGATGAAAACAGGAAGATGACGAATTGCATGTGCATTTTTTTGTTTCACCAGAAACTCATCCACCATCATTTATTCATTATCATTCATCATTGCCATTTCATCACAATCATTTTGTCATCATTGTCATCTGTTGTCAGTCATAAACGCACATGCATAACATGCCCGACTGCTTTTTTTTTGTTGCAAATGACCATTTCTCCATCCCAAAAACCCATGCGCCTCCATCCTCCCTTCAGGACTACCCATTATGCTCATGTAACCAGCCTAATGACTTGGGATGGGAATCAATAACCAATTAAAAAATATTAATAATAATAATCTAGAATTGAAGGATTTTCATGGTCTTTGGTTCGGTTCTTTTTAATGAATCAGTCAAAAAAAATCACAATCAACCTCAAACTTAAACCCAAGTTATTGGTTATTTGTCCAATTTGTTGTTGATTTAATAACTGAATGCATACGATATGTTTAGTTTACATTTGGACATATGGAGGAACATATGGAGTTTTGTTGTAATTAATAGTGCTTTAATAATAAAAGAAACATTAGAATTTCATGCCAAAATAGCAGTTTTTGTTCAGTCTACTATTCTGCATTTGGAATTTCCTCTAAAACCCTAAAAGAACTGTTAAGGAACTGGATTCATCAAGTGGAATCAGACCCAGAATTGTTAAATTCCTCATGATTCCCATCTCTAATAGTTTTAGCTACAGGTCCAAAGCCAGACTTTGCTGATTGACCTTTCTGTCTGCTCCCAGTGTCCTCTGGACCACCACAAAACCTCCAGGTTTTCAACGCCACCACTACAACTCTAACTGTGAAATGGGACCATGCGCCAGGCCCCGTCCAGAACTACAAAATCACCTACCAACCCCTTGCGGGTGGGAAACCGCTGTCTGTAAGTTCAGCAGTCCCCATTCCCCCTCCACTGAGATGTTTTCAAGCAAGACATGGGTAGTCTTTCAATTATAGTGACGAGTTTCAGAATCTGTTTTAAGGAAGTTCAAGGCCTGTGTGTTAATCATTACAGCACGTTGTGACAGGACGTCATTACTAACAGACTCATCTGATGTAAACCAACACAACATGTCTGTTATGTAGGCCTCAAGGATACTAAACCATTACTGTTATATATTTAATCTCAAGTCACTTGAGATGAAAAGCCCAGCAAACATTTGCTGTTTATTTGGGAATTGTTTAGCTATAACTATATCAGAACTGAACAATGCCACTTTTACCAGTTTGTTTTTAATGCAGGATGATGCTCACTGGTCACATAAAAACTGGGGCAAAAAAGTCGTTAAAGTCGCCTTATCAATGTGAAATATTGTTCAATGTTTATTGACATATTATATTATGTATTGTGCATTTAGTACACAGTTTTATCCAAAGAGTTCGTAAAAGAGTTTTTTTTCCCTTATAACTAATGAACACCAAAACATTTCTGACTATTGATGTCTTTCCCAATCAGGTTCAAGTTGGTGGAAAGAAGAACAGCATCATTCTTCAGAAGCTGACCCCTGACACCCCTTATTCCATAACCGTGGCTGCGGTCTATCGCACCGGAGAAAGTAAAGATATTTCCGGCCAAGGAAAAACAAGTAAGGGGCTCCAAGACAATCTTTTCAATGTCCTGAAATATTTTATGACTCAAATTGGGAAGCGAAAACAATGATAAACTCATTTAGGGCGGATGCATTCCATAAAACATCTTGGTTTTTCGCTCACATCTGGAGATTTGTCAGATCATTCGAGATGTTATGCAATGTAAATGAGACAACATTATGTAACACTGTGCATGGTGTTCCTGTAGAAGCCTTAGGAGGAGTGAGAAACCTGCAGGTTTTGAACCCCACCATGACAACACTGAATGTTCGTTGGGAGCCGGCAGAAGGAAAAGTGAAGGAGTATCAGGTCATCTACGTTCCTGCGGCAGGCGGTGCCGAAAGCATGGTAGGACTGGTAGGACGTCTAGAATCAACTAAAGCGGCAACTATAAGTTAATGTTTAGATCAGTCACAAATATTGATTTGCTGTGGAAGTGATTTGCAATGTTTCTTTGATTTAAACAGACCTTATACTGTATATTCTTTCATGGAAACAGGAGCAGGTATCAGGAACCACCACCAACACAGTTCTGAGAGGCCTTCAGTCTGACACGCTTTACACCGTGACCTTAATTCCTGTTTACGCAGAAGGTGATGGCCAGAGAATGTCTGAGAATGGAAAAACAAGTGAGTTTCTCTCAGAAAAGTCAGTGTCTTATTTTCAATATCTTGCTTTCACTGATTAAGAATGAAAAATAGGTGACTAAATGACTCCCTTTGACATTTCTGACTCTCTTGCCTATAGAGATTGTTATGAGCTTACGCCCAACTATATAAGCCAACAAAGGTTCTTCATAAGAAGAGGTTCTTTGTTAAGATCAATGTGCTGTAAAGAATCATTGAAGAATGTTTATTTTAGGAGTGAATATGCATATTGCACCACTCTTTCCAAACTCCAGTCTGGAAGTACGATCTGGACTTTGCTTTATTCACTTGATGCCAAAACAGCAAAATGGGAATCTTCTTTACAGGGGCTCTGGGTGGTGTGAAGAACCTGAGGGTCACCGACCCAACCATGACCTCTCTGAATGTCAAATGGGACCCTGCGGACGGGGCCGTGCGCCAGTACAAAGTCTTCTTCGTCCCTGCCGCTGGAGGAACTGAGGCGATGGTGGGGCTTTGTCTATTTTTAAATCAATATAAATTATTATTTTTTTTTACTACAAACACTACCATGATTTATACTTAAAACAGTATTAACTTAGAAGTAAACTTTTGTGCTTAATTGTCATAAAAAATAATGTCTAAATGCTAAAAAACTTAAACAGTATATATATATATATTCTTTTGATTTTAGAGCAAAATTTCATGAGATTCATAAAATATGGTGATTATAAAGGTGTACTCGAGGCATCACTCAAGTTATTTTTCCTATTGTTGTAAATAGGAACAACTACCTGGGGCCCAAACGTCTATAGTTTTACGAAACCTGCAGCCTGATACTCCATACACGGTATCCGTGGTTCCAGTGTATCCTGCCACAGAGGGCAGACGCCAGTCTGATAATGGAAGGACATGTGTGTATCAGCCTTGCCGCTTATTTATGTATCTGTGCACTGGCACACTACCTCTGTTACAAAACTATTGTCTTTCTCACTCTAGTGCCTCTTGGAGGTGTTCAAAACCTCCGTCTCATTGATCCCACCTTCACAACACTCACTGCCACATGGGATGCCGCCGATGGGAATGTACAGGGCTACAAAGTGTTATACATGCCCACCAACGGAGGACCTGAGCTCATGGTAGGAATATCTGAATATTTCGAAGCTTGTTTTTACAGCGATGATGTCAAAAGTGGAAATCTCTCTAAATGATAATGATATGGCTTGCAGACAGACGTATATAGACATAGTCTTCCTTCGAGGACCAGAGATGAGAGAGTTATGTAATGAAACTCTAACTGAATTCTCATTATACTCAAAAACCTGCTGGGAAAGTTTACAGCTGGGTGCTCCAATGTTTAGACGGAGTTGGAGTAAACTGTGAAAACGATTTGTTTGGCAAGCTACAAAGAGAGAGTTCAGTTTTCTTTTAGTTTGCAAGTTTAGTTTTCTTTATCTCTTTAGATGGGTAGACCTTGTGCAACCAGTCTTTGTTAAAACAAACTAAGGTTCCTTAGTTGGAATGGGTTTGAAGAAGACATAGTGTACTGAGCTCCAGTTTCTATGTTCTTTCAGGAACAAGTGTCTGAGAGCACCACAACATTAGTGCTGAGTAAACTCCTGCCAGACACCATGTACACAGTGACTGTTTTGCCAGTGTATGCTGAGGGAGATGGACCTCAACTCTCTGAGAAGGGGAAGACTAGTAAGTGACTCCAAAATTACATTGGTTACACTGAGGAGTATTTGAAGAGGGTTTGGTCACATTTCATCAATGCTGAGTCAACTTTGTTGTTGTGTCTTTAGAACCTTTGGGCAGCGTGAGGAACCTACAGGTAACAGATCCAACTATCAGCACCTTGAACGTACGCTGGGAGCCAGCGGAAGGCAATGTGCGGGAGTACATCGTCATTTACATTCCCGCCGGAAGCCAAGATCAAGAAGTGGTGAGAATGATTTCCATGTATGTTCCAGAAATAGCAAAGCAAACTGTAGTTTCAGTTGCAAATCTCACACTCATTTTGATTTGGTTTTCTAAATGGAGTTTTTTTTAGAGCTTATTATATAAATTATTTGTTCTTACATATGTAAATTTTACTAAATGTTTGCTTGCTTTAAAAATTACACCGGTAAAGCATTTCTAAGCTCTGCAATCAGTGCTGATGTTTGCATTCTAGAGTTGCAAACAGATTGTATATTTTTTATTGAAACGCTGCTGTCTTGGAAAGTATTTTAATTCTCAATACCTTTAATTTTGCCTGAGCAGGATCAAGTCTCTGGAACCACCACCTCAACTGTTCTGAAGAACTTGGAGCCCGACACAACCTACACTGTGACTGTAGTACCAGTATATCATGAGATGGAGGGCAAACCTCTTTCGGAGAATGGAAGAACAAGTGAGTTCATTTAGGAAATATACTATTATGCAATTTTTAATAACCACAAATTGAAATGTCTGGCTATTGTTTACTTAAGTTTATATATCCATGCTTTTTTTCAGGACCATTGGGTGGAGTTCGCAACCTTCAGGTTACCGATCCTACCAGCAGCACACTAAATGTGCGATGGGAGCATGCTGATGGAAACCCCCGCAACTACAAGGTTTTATATGTCCCACAGCCTGGAGACACTGAGAAGACGGTAAGATGTGATTAATTAACTTATAATGGTTTATATGAAGGACCCTTCACATTATGTGACCAAATCTCTTGTTTTTTGTGATCAGGAACTAGTTTCTGGTGGCACGACAAGCACCGTCCTACGTAATCTCGATGCTAACACAGTGTACAAGGTCACATTGTTGCCTATGTATGAAAATGATGTGGAGGGAAAACGTCAGTCAGAAAATGGAAAGACGAGTGAGTCTAGATGTTTGTAATTTACAAATCTGGAATGGAGAACTCATCTGCCTCTATGAGGAATCCCTGCTTATTGTCTGAAGAAGGTTCACCGTGTCTGTTTTATTAACGCAGAACCTTTGGGAAATGTAAAGAACCTCCAGGTGACAGACCCAACTGTGAACTCTTTGAGAGTGCGATGGGACCCTGCAGATGGAGATGTTCGTCAGTACAACATCATCTATGTGCCTGTTGCCGGTGGTGCTTCAAGCACGGTAATTACCTAAATCCCAATTTGTCTCAAGTTTGTCCGTTTGGTTTGCTTGTTAATAACTAGTTGTACTGATGTACTCCTCAGACCCAAGTGTCAGGAGTGTCTACCAATACTATTCTGAGAAACCTGCAACCAGACACAGAGTACAGGGTCACCGTAGTACCAGTATATGCCGATGCAGAAGGAAAGAAACAGTCCGAGAATGGAAAAACAAGTGCGTACCTGCAATGTCAAGTTTGGATGTTACTCCGTTAGCACACAGCGTGCTTAATTCCAATTCTCTAAATTCTCAGAGCCTCTGGGTGGAGTAAGGAACCTGCAGGTCACCGATCCCACAACCAGCTCGTTGAAGGTCCGCTGGGAGCCCGCCGAGGGTAACGTCCGGCAGTATCGAATCTTCTACGTCCCAGCAACTGGTGGTGCCGAGGACATGGTAAGAGCTGCTCTCCGAAAGAGGCCCTGCTGTCTTTCTGAACGTGCAACTGATCTTCAATAACTTTGTTTAAATTTCACGTGTGAACAGGAGCAAGTTTCTGGAGGCACCACCAACACGGTCCTGAGGAACCTTCTGTCAGACACGGTCTATACAGTGACTGTGGTTCCTGTTTATCCAGAGGGAGAGGGTCTCCGGCAGTCTGAGAAAGGAAAGACACGTAAGTTGTACTTGGGAGATATGCAACACTATTACTATCACACAAAAATGGTGAGATGACAAGTGATCAAATCGAGTGGCTTGTTGAGTAGAGCTCCACTTTGACTTTTCTGAGTTTTCAGACTTGTTTTTGGCGGGCAAACAATAAAAGGAAGGAACCCAAGTCTTATTTTTTTACTTACACCAAACCACCCTCCCGAACTCCCTAGCAACTACATAGCAACAATGGAAACTCTTTGAACAACCTAAGTAACCACTCAAAACAGTCTATCAACTGCGTTTTATATACTTTACCACTCATTGTGAAGAATCAACACAATTTATGCATATTTGTATAAATGCTAAGTATCTGTTTTACATTAACGCTACAAAACTGTATACTGTACGTAGAGCAACAACTACTAGGAATAGGACACTTGAGTTCTTTATTAATGTGAGTGAGTTGCACTAAAAGAAACTGGATCCTTTAAACTCATGTTGGAGAGTTTTTAATAATCACATCTGCTTTGGTTTAAAAATCATACTAAGCAGTTTTAGCATCAACCTTAAATGCCCCCCACCACCTGGCTTTCCTTTTTGGCACTTTCTCACCATAAAACCCGTCTGCGCTGCTGTCAAATGCTTTGCTCAGCATTCATTCCAGAACTTTACTGAGCTTCCTGCTGTTAAAACGGCCCTGTGAGCTGTTCGAATTCCTCTGCTGTTCTGTAAGTTCCTTGTTCTCACTCTGCTGTTTTGTGTCTTCTTATTCAACACATTCTTGCCCTCTTTCACAGTTCCAAGAGTCCCACCCCGGAATATCCAGGTCTACAACCCAAGTCCCAACAGTCTGAATGTGCGCTGGGAACCAGCCTCGGGCCAGGTGCAGCAGTACAGGGTCGCCTACGTCCCACTGAGTGGAATCCGACCTCTTGAGTCTGTGAGTGATGCACAATCCTGCATATTTACATTTATGCATTTTAGGGACACTTTGATGCAAAATGATCTAAGTAATACATTTAATGTACATTTTTTGGCACTTTACAACAGTTTTGGACACGGATTATCTATTCTGCAGTCAAGCATCTAATTTTAAAAAAATAGTTAGCACGTCACATCATTTCAGATAATTATTAGATTATATAATAAAAAAAAACAACAAGGACCTCAATTAACTCAAACACGTAAATTCACACAAAATGCAGCTAATAAACCCAAAACAAAGGCAATGAATTGAAAGCATAGTGATAAACAGCAGTATTTAACTAAATATTTATTAAACTACAGCAAGTAAAATGGCTTTTGTGAACCCTACTGGGGGATGACTCATATGAATCTGCGAATCTATTTATTTGAACAAGTTCATTGCTACAACAAACCATCTGAATCGATTCACTGAAATTAATTAGACTTTCCGATACTACTTCAGAGAAAGAGAGAGAGAGGAAAAGTTTAGGATAACATAGTTGTTGACTGCCTCGGCTTGCTTGGTAATGTAGCATTTTTCTTCAAGGTCCATCGCTACTTAACGGACATAGTAGTTCATTATTGAACAACTTGAAACGAGTTTTTGTTTTTGCTACTGTCAAGGAATTTTAAGTTAGTTGCATCGTACTCAGGATGTTTAGCACCTACTCTTTTGCTTTTAGGCATCATTTACGATATTTGCCATAGAGAGAAGCACATTAGGAGCTGTATAGAGTCTGTCAGGCTCACAAGTGTCCTGTCTGCATAGTTAAAAAAAACAAGTTGGGACACCATAGAGAAATTTTCATATCCTGCATGCTGACCCATATTTGTCAAACCTATCATTCTGAGCCAGAACTGATGCTGTCATAAGCGATGGTGTATGGAAAATATGCAGCTGCCATCAGTGATGTGAAGCCTTCAAATAAGAAACAAATGAGCAGATGGGGTGATAATCCTGCGGGGTGCTGACAGGTAATTGACGGGGTTTCCCCGTCACACCTGAAACCTCTCTTCAGGTCCTGCCGCTCCCCGGAGGGAATTACGCTGATCTGACAGTATTTATGTAGCATTTAACCCCATGAGCACATCTGTTTGCATTACATATCAATTTGGAAATGTTATCTAGCTCTGCTAATCTAAACAGGGGCTTAACGGTGACGTCATTATATATATTCGCTGTGCCAGATTTGTAACGTCTGCGCTGGGTTGCCATACAGTGGATGTTTGTGAATATACTTGTCTTTGTGTTATCTAAACATGGTCTTCTCCACAGGTTCTTGTTCCTGGCAACATCAACAGTGCTTTCCTGGATCAGCTCATCCCGGATACGCCATACTCTGTGAATGTCATGGCCGTATACGCTGATGGAGAAGGCCCAGGAATTGATGGAAAAGGAAAAACATGTGAGCTTGTGCTTTATGGCTTTATCTGTTTATTAAATGCATGTTATAGATCTTATTGTAAATTAATCCATGCATATATTTATTTATTTTTCAGTACCACGAGCTGGACCCAGGAACATGAGGGTCTTCGAAACCACCACAAGTACGATTAGCATTGGCTGGGATCATGCTGAGGGTCCCGTACAACAATATAAGATTGCGTATGCTCCATTGACAGGAGATCCCATCACAGAATTTGTGAGTAAAATTCCACTGATTATTGCTCTGTATTTTTTGTTATTCACTCCTTCATTATTTTTGATTGTAGGATTCTTTCTATCTGCACTACATTGAGGTCTACAACACAAAGTGAACATAAAATTGAAATTAACCTTATTTACTCTCTTGATGAATGCTTCTTATCATACTGTGCATGATTCATCAGTGCATGTCATTCTAACCAAACAAGTTTGATTTCTCATTTGATTATCGGTTGTGGTTATTAAACCAAGAATCATACATGTGATGGTCTTCTCTGCAGACTGTTGTTCCTGGTAACAGAAATAATGCTATCCTTCAAAATCTGCTTCCTGACACCCCGTACAACATCACAGTTACGGCAGTTTATCCTGAGGGACCTGGCGGATCCCTAAACGGAAATGGAAGAACACGTGAGTCACAAAAAAACGGCAAAACATGCCTTACTTTGATTCGTCAACTTTGGATGCATTTTCTGTGATTGCTATTCAAAGGAAGCTTATGTTTAGGAGCAACTAACTAAAAGTTGCAACATTACTTTTTTTAATTAATTTTTCAATAGCATAACATTATTTCAGTTTTAAAAAAAAAGTTGTACTACCTTAAATTATAAGTATTGTGTAGCTTGGCAAGCTACAGTTATTTTAGTATTATTTATATGCTATTGTAGTTTTTAACTGATGTTTTTAATTAGCTTTTATTTTATAAATTCAGTTTTCATTTTAATTTTAGTGTAATTTTTAGCAATTTTGATATGCATTTTTTTTTTTTCATTTTTATTACTTTTTCAAATATAAGTATTTAGATTTCTTTTATTTTTGTTCAGTTTTAATTTTTATTTATTTCCAGTTAATAATTTTAGTGCTTCAATTTTCAGATAGTTGCCAAAGCAACATTTCTAACTTTCATTTAGATTTAGATTTTATTTTAGTTTTATTTTAATTAATAAAAATATTTTGTTAGTTTTAGTTAACGATAATAAGTAGCAAGTACAAGTAGCTTCCCCAAAACTGCAACTAACCAAAGCAAGCAGACATATCTGAACCCCATAGATAGAGTATTCTCAAGGGTTAAAGGAGAATATGAGTAATTAATTGCTGGTAGGACATGGTGGAGAGTTTGGAAAACTGTTGTTTGTGTTGGCCATAAGCTAGTATTAAATTAAGCTAATTAAGTTAGCATGGGCTAGAATCCAGAACATCCTTCAGCTACCAGCAACTCAGCACATTATAATGTTATTGGATGATTTAAACACTATTGGTATGATATTTAGTGGTTTTTAACCACAAGTCTTACTTACTTTGGATCTTATGTTCAGTTGGCCTGTTGGCGCCTCAGAACCTGCGTGTCTCAGACGAGTGGTACACGCGCTTCCGTGTGTCCTGGGATCCGGCTCCAACTCCGGTCATGGGCTACAAACTAGTCTATCAACCAACAGGTACCAAATACTGAAAATGTGTGGGAGCTCTGCATGCTGATTCAAATTTAAATCATGAAATCGTGATCTGCCCCGTTTTTTTTTTTTTTTGTGTTGAGGATTCATCAATGCACTTCATCTGCTAAATGTTTTGTTGGCATTCCTCCTTTAGATAAAGATGAGTCTTTGGAGGTGTATGTTGGTGACGTCACCAGCTATACCCTACATAACCTGCTTCCCGGCACAACATATGATGTTCAGGTGTATGCCCAATACGATGGTGGTGTCAGCACACCTCTCACAGGACAAGGAACAACTTGTATGTTTTCAGATGTTTGGAATGATTTATAAAGTGTTGGTTTTATGCCACTGTTTTTTTTTGCATCAGCAAGATTTACAATTTGAGCGCAACATTTCTGTCTTGACCTTTCAGTGTACCTCAATGTGACCAACCTGGAGACGTACAACGTTGGCTATGACAAGTTCTGCATCAAATGGGCGCCTCACCGTGCCGCCACGTCTTACAGAATCAAGCTGAACCCCCTGGATCGTGAGTCACAATCAGGATGTTTTCATTCACTCCCTTCATTATGTATACACTACCATTCAGACAGTAAGATGCATGGTTTTGTTTTATTTATTTATATATTCAGAAAGAAATGAATGCATTAAATTGCTTAAAAGTGACTTTAAAGACATTATAATGCATCATGGTTTCCACAAAAATATTAAGCAGCACAAAATGTATAAAAAAGCCAGCTGGCAGCATAGAAATAAATTATAATTTAAAATAAATTCAAATAGAAAACCATTATTTTAAATTGTAATAATATTTCATAATATTACTGCTTTTATGGTATTTTTAATCAAATAAATGCAGCCTTGGTGAGCAGAAGAGACTTCTTTCAAAAACATAAAAAAATAGCACAGACCCTACATTTTTTAATGGCAGCATATAAATGTAGTTTTATTTTTCCTGTTATGGAAACTACAGCACAACACTCTGCTTTTAAATGTTGATTCATTTATCTAGATTAGTTACTTGGACAAAGCTTTATTGTTTTGTTTATCTGAAGGCCCCTTCTTTGTTCACTTCATAGTGAAGGATGGATAATGTTCAGTGTGCATCCTCACCATTGACTTTAATGGATTACAGCTCTAAAGGAGCTCATATAAGATATTTTCAGCAAATGATGCCTGTTTTATTTTGCAGCATGTACCCGAAGTACCACAGCATTATCAATAATACACGTTTGTTTCTACACTGCAATTTACTGGTTTTCTTTGAAACACTTTAGAATACTGTGTAAATATTGTAGTTATGTTTTTATATCGTGGTACTATTGTTTGATCTGTTTGCAGCGGCGGCTAAAGGTCAGCAGGAGATCACCATCACTGCGGGCCAGAGTCATTACTGTTTTGAAGGTTTGAGTCCAGACTCGCTCTACAGCGCCACCGTGTTTGTCCAGACGCCCAATCTAGAGGGGCCCGGAGTCAGTACCAAAGAACGCACCCGTAAGTTCAGCCTTTATCCAGAAATGAGCAGATATTCATTCATCCTACTGAATTTAAACATTAATGTCGTCTGACTTCTTTTGGTTTGTCTAGTTGTTAAACCCACACCTGTGCCAACAAAACCACCCACTCCCCCTCCACCACCCACTATTCCACCCGGCTGGGCAGGTAAGTGCCTTCAGCCACTGCTTAAGAAACGCATATTTCATTTATATATCTCAAATCATGTTGAATTTCACTGTTTTTGCTGCAGAAGGTTTCCAATGGTAAGCAGTACTCATGTTTTCTTCAGAAAGTGTAAAACTCATGTTAGTAATTAGATTGCGAAGAGCGGTTTGAAAACAGTGGAATAAAATGTCCAGAGCTTTTATGGATACATGCGTTGCAGATCTGCTTCTTTGGAATGAGTTTGGATCAAATTAATATCAGTTTTAAAGCCTTGGAGAAAATCCTTCTGCTAATAAAATACAGATTCTTTCTTTTTATCTTCAATTCATAAACAATATCCCTAAATTCACACTGGGCCACTCTCAAAACCTGTTTATTTATCACATGAGAGGCCTACAAGTGGCCAAATGCTTCAATTTGCAATGGTTTCCACTCCAGAGGAGTCAGCTGGATTTAAGTATGGAAAGATGTGGACTAATCCACCTAGGATTATAAACTTAGGAAAGACATTTTTTGAAAATCTGGGAATGATGCTTGATGACATGGAGAGGACAATGTAATTGCCAATTGTGTGATTGAAAATTATACCGTTAATTAGTTCCTTTTTAGAATTTCATATGTACTATTTTGCTTCGTTTCTCAAGAAAGTGTGACCAATTATGACAGTAATTACAGCATGGAGGTTCGTTAGATTGTTTTTTTCAGTGATTGTGTTTGTTAGTGAGATTTCATTACCCTTTTTCCAAGCTTGTGTAAAAGTTTAATTAGAAACGAGAGCTGTTCTTGCGTGCTGCAGTTCATGGAGTTGTTTTTGTGTTCTCAGTATGCAAAGGAGCAAAGGCAGATGTGGTTTTCCTCATCGATGGCTCCTGGAGTATCGGAGATGATAGTTTTAGCAAAGTGATCCAGTTTGTCTTCAGCGTCACTGGCGCCTTTGACGTCATCGGCCCATCGGGAATGCAGGTATCGCAGCTTGTTTGTGACTTTGAGAAATGCAAAATCTAGTTTGACAATCCAGTCATCTCTGGGTCAGATACATATGTTCCGTTGTTGAATCATTGTTACTGTTTCATTGTAACGCAATATGTTTGTTTCGAAAGGTTTCATTCGTGCAGTACAGTGATGATGCAAAGACAGAGTTCAAACTCAACGCATATAACGATAAAGGCACCACACTTTCCGCTCTGAATCTCATCCGCTACAGAGGAGGAAACACTAAGACAGGTATCACACAAACACACCTGAACATTCATACATTCGTTTTTCATCTAAATACACTTTCTTTAAAAGTTATTGGGTGAATCTCACAAAAAATGTGTTGCCCCAAAAAATAAAAAATAAAATAAAATAAATAAATAAATAATATTTTTTAATTACATTTTGATTTTTGTTCAAATTAATTTAAAATATTTGAATTATAATAAGCAACAGTTTAATTTGGTACAATAAACAACCAAGATGTATGCTTACAGATTTGTAATGCTTTTATCATTGTAAAAAAAAAAAAAAATATATATATCCTATAGTAAGCATACATATAATCGTTATATATAATATTTAAAGAAAACATTTTTATAATGTAATATTTTTTTATAATATATTTATTATAATTTCTGTATTAATTCATAATTTTTTTCTATTTATTATTTATTTTATATTATGTATTTATATTATTATTTTTATTATGATGTATACTTTTTATTCATTTATATATATATTTTTTTCTTTTACTTTTAGTTTGATTTCTTTTAACTTTGTTGTGAAATATGACTTGAACACTTCTCAACAGATGGATTTTAACATTTTTCTTGATGTTGAGTAGATTTTGGCCAAGCTTACTGTGAAGAATTAGCAGTGACTGGAATATAGAGGGAGTTTTGTTGATGTTGTTTGCTCTCCTTTAACATCACAGGCGTGGCTCTGAAGCATGTTAACGAGAAGGTCTTCACTCTAGACAGTGGAATGAGGAGAAATGTACCAAAGGTTGTGGTGGCTGTAACAGATGGACGTTCTCAAGATGAAGTGTTGAAGAATGCTGCCAAGCTACAGCACGCTGGTATGACTCACTGCTGAACTTATAGATTATGTCATAAACATGAGCTCATTACCCTATGACCACATCATCACCTATTCAGGATTCAAAAACTGATAAATGACAGTGTGAACTGCTCCAGTATGCAGAGCTTTGACAATCGTTGAAGGTGCAGTAGCAAAAAACAATCTAATAATGTCTATTTTGATGCAAGAAAAAAATCACTAACACTTTCCATATAGAATATGGTCACTTTAAGATAAATGTGCTGATGTGGGTTGTGCCGTTTCAGGTTACAGTGTGTTTGTTATTGGCGTGGCTGATGTGGACTTCGTTGAACTGCAGAACATTGCCAGCAAACCAAGCGAGCGTCACGTCTTTGTGGTGGACGACTTTGATGCCTTCGCCACCATTCAGGACAACCTGGTCACATTCATCTGTGAAACTGCAACATCCAGTGAGAAAATACCACAGTTTGTGGTACTTTACATACAGTGTGATACTTTTAAGAGAAACTGTATAGCCGATCTGTTCAATCCTTGAGTTAATGTGTTTACATTTTGCTTCCACAGCCTGTCCATTGATCTATGTAAATGGATTCACATCACCAGGTATGCATGTGTCATATGCATTGCACAAAGTTTTAATGTTTAATCAAAAAGACAGTAAAAACAGTGATATTGTGAAATACTACTTACATTTAAACTGTTTTCTATTTGAATATATTTTACTCCAGTCTTCAGTGTCACATGATTCTTCAGAAATCATTCTAATATACTGATTTGCTGCTCAAGAAAATTATCAGTGTTCTTTGATGAATACAAGATTCAAAAGAACAGCATTTATTTGAAATACAATTTTTTGTAACATTATAAATGTCTTTACTATGACTGTTGATCAATTGAATGCATCCTTGCTGAATAAAAATCTTACTGAAACCCAAACTTTTAAACAGTAGTGTAATACATGTGTTTGTGTATGTAGACCACTAACATGATTTATATGTTTTCCAGGATTCAGAATGCTGGAAGCTTTCAATCTGACTGAGAAGATGTATGCTAGTACCAAAGGTGTCTCTATGGAGCCCGGTTCCTTCAACAGCTACACTGCCTACAGGCTCCACAAGAACGCTTTCCTGAACCAGCCCTCATCGTGAGTTCAGACTTCTCTTGATTAGACTCTTAATGCTGATTTTGTGTACAATTTGGTACTCATCAAATCATCAAGGAAGACTTTGAAGAAAGAGTGCACTTTCTTTCATACTATTACTTCTGTGGAACACAAAAGGAGAAGTTTAGCTCCTTCCATACAGTGAAAGTAATCAGTGACCAGGCACTGTAACACATGGTGATCTGTTATGGGATACTGTATGGAGGAACCAACAGATTTTGGTTTATTGACATCAAACCTGATGTTCCAATCTTGACATACTATATATGAATGTTAAAGGACGAGACCAGCTGAATAGCTTTTGAAGACATGAACTATAGTGTATGAGTCGCATGGACCGCTTTACAAATAATATTTTCAGCTTGAAGAGCAGCATGAACTTTGTGCCTAACGTCTCCTTTTATGTTCCTCTGAAGGTCATGAAAGTATTTCTTTCACTAAAAATAATAAGAAATTGTTATTAGTAATTAGTTGACACTAATAGTAAAAAGAAATGTTTCTTGAGCAGCAAATCAGTATATTAGAATGATTTCTGAAGGATCATGTGACACTGAAGACTGGAGTAATGATGCTGAAAATTCAGCTGCGCATCACAGGAATAAATTACATTTTTAATGATGCTGAAAATAAAGATTTTTATTTTTTTTGTTAATTTTATTTTAATGTTTTTCTGTTTTTACTGCATTTTTGATCATTTAAATGCAGTCTTACCGATCCCAGACTTTTGAACAGTAGAGTATTACCAAGCTGTTTTTTGGAGATATCACCCCATTTCTTCAGATAATTGCAATTACGTCACACATTATGTTATCACAGAAGAATGTTCTGTTAGATTACAATAATGATGGTAATTTTTAATCATTTCTTAAGATGACACTGGCAGCATGCTTGTGTACAGACGTCACTTGAAAATAGTTTGGTATTAGAGAGACTCAGAGGACTGTAGGGATAAACTGACAGCTTTGTTGGCTTTTGTTGCATGTTGTTGCTTGCCCAGGTAGAGCCAACTATCCAAAAGCATTCAAAGGCACAGTTCTCCCACACAATTTCTTAATTATTGTACCATACGAAAGTACTGATAAAATACTGGATCAAATAAATCCACTCACTTTGACCTGCCAGCGCTGATGTCTGAAGAAAAATAAAACAGATCCTCCTCTTTGCTCTGGCTGATTGTCAACTTTTTTACAGGTATATTCATCCTGATGGTCTGCCTTCCACATACACTATCATTCTGATGTTCCGGCTGTTGCCGGACTCACCGACCGAGGCCTTTGATATCTGGCAGGTGTCAGACAAAAATCACAGACCAGAGACTGGCGTCACTATCGACCGTAAGTGGAACTGTTTCAGTATAAGTAACCCTCCTTTATGGCTGTTTGTATCAGAATCAATGTCTTCAAAGACTTGAATGGGAAATTAATATATCAGTAGTTTATTGAGATTAAATAGCGAACAAATAAAGTCTTTTGTTACTCACATTTTTCACAGTTTTCTCCTCAGCCTAGTTGTACTAATATTCCAGATTTGTTTATGCTCTGACAACATTTTTACTGGCCTCATAACAAACTAAATTATTTTTTAGGAACATTTTTAGAAATGTCTGCGGAAACAAATTGATTAGGTTTTTCAAAAAGTGTTAATGTAACTCCAACAACGACTCTAAATTCTCACACACACTTTTGCTGGAACAAAAAAGATCAGTGATTTGTTTATAAACTTTAATCAATTCCAGTGGATGCTTCCAATGCCGTCATAAATCTTTTGCCATTGAAAAACTTTATGTCAGCCAGCTAAATAACTATATCATTGTTGTGCGTTTAAATCTTCAGACTTCATAATAACAGTGATTCCCTCAAAGAAAAACACATGTTGGAAGTTTGCAAAGATTACAAACTCCTTATCCTTATTGTTGAGTCCTGCACACTATCCACATTCATTTCTCTCGACTTTTATTTTGTCAACAGTTTGTGTCTCCTTTAATTTCTCATAAGGAATTTAAGGAGAAACATCTGAGACAAGGTTGATACTTATATAACACATCTGAGATCTCGATTGAAAAAGTAATAAAATGCTCCTCTAGGCTTCTTTCTCTCTGTCCCAGTAATCAGATTTTGCCTAATTCACCACATCCCCTTTATTCCAAAAACTTGTCCTATCATATCTATCTATTTACTGTAGAGAATTTTGTTTGTTCTAGTTTGTGGTTGTTTTGGGGATATTTAACTCTTTGTTTCTCTATTTTCTCAGCATCCGCCCAAACTGTGTCATTTTATAATAAGGATACAACAGGAGAGATTCAACGAGCCACGTTTAAAAATGATCAAGTTAAGAGGATCTTCCATGGAAGCTTCCATAAGGTAAACTGTGCTTTTATTCATGCTGATTATATGGTATTGTATGTTGCATAGTGCATCAATCTATACAGTTGTCTTCAGATGAAAATTAGTATGGTTTGTCCTTGTACAATGATTTGTGATGCTTTTTCATAAGAGGCTTATATCATAGATAGCCTTTAGCACAAATGTGCTGGTTGTGATGCCATAAAAAATGGTGAAGGCTTGGCTCATTTATGCACAAATAATGTAACATGGCCTTTTTTGGATAAAAACCCAAAAGGCCATGTTAAAAACGGGAATTAGTAGCAATTGGTGGAGATGTGTGCCCGCATTCTCCACCATAGATGGCGCCTATGTTGGCCACATACACAGAGCCAAACTGTGTGAGGTCTTCAGCAAAGAGGGTTCAAAACAAATGTCCATTATGTCTGAATGCAGCAAAACATGCACAGATGTCCACGGATATAGATCAAGGGAGCCGTTTCTTTCAAGAAGACAAGGGTCTGCAACTGCGGAATAGAAATGAAGGACAAAGAGAGATTTCTGTCAGCAAGTTCATCCACTGAGGATCTGAATCTGAAAGCCACTTGTTTCAACATCAAAAGTTTGTTCAAACATCAAAGTTCCGTGCATCATTTTTAAAATTCTACAGCTGAATGTGTTCGGCATCACACAGCTCATTTGCATATAGTTTGAATAGTTACATCACTGCACAGCTTCTTCAGCCACTTGTTTATCAAATTTGTCTAAAATATAATTATAATATAGCCTAATAATATAATACATATATAAGTTCCATGAATCATTTTTTACAAATTCTTTCAATTCTTTCATTATTCACATTGTTCGCATCACATTACAGCTCATTTGCATAGAATCTGGATTTGATTGCATTGTATTGCCAGCACTAAGCTGTGCATGCCATTTATCACATTAACTTTGATGTAGCTGATTAAAAAATATTCAAATGTATCTCAGAATAACAGAAATCACCTTCATGAGAATGTATAAAATATAATAATCTATAGCATATTTGGTAAGGCTGGAAAAAAGTGTTTCCCTGGCAGGCAAACTTGAAAATGTTGAATCACTTCTCAATAAACAATTAGTTCAGAGTGGTGGAATGCTTTGAGCTGATTGATTCGTTCATCTTTATCTTTAGTCAGTGTCTCTGTGTGGCCTGGATCCTGACGGTCCTTCAGGTTTCCTGTCAAAGTTGACCACAGGGGAAATTCTTGTGGTTTGAATGAGAGGTGTGGTGGCTTGTTTGTTGTGGTTTTGGCCTGTGTGAACATCCCTGCTGCTTTCCTGAAGTCTATAGCCTCAGGAGACACATCGCCAGTCACTCTAAAGTTAGACGGTATGACAAGATCCTTCTTTGCATTTTATACCATGCTAGATACTCTATCATTGAGCAGGACTACTTTGCATTATTTGCATGTGAAAGTGACAAAGAGTAATGTGAAAATACGGAATGGGACTTGTCCGAAACAACTCAAGACAAAGAATTTATTAGGTGTTTAGTAGCAAAGCGGAGTTTACTCTAGTATGCCAAGAAATATACAAACTTGGTCCATTAATATAGAAATCAGTTGAGGTCTGTTTATATCAGCTGTTTTTGTAATATTTAGTTTTACCGTTGTAAATCTTTAGTTTTTAAAGATGTTATATAAAGTGAATTTGTTTTTGCACTGATGCCAGACTTATCATTCATTTGTTATGAATTGATCTTTTGGTTCGAGTTCAAGGTTGCTGAAGTACTTTTTCGTTGTTACATGTTTAATTTACTGGACTGGCCAAAGCCGGCGATTATTTAGTATATAAACTATTTTTCAGTTGAATTTCTTTGCACAGGTATGTCTTAAATAGAGCAGAGAGGGTCAAAATCTAACCTGCTGCTTCACATGACAGTTTCTAATGAAAGCAAATGGAGTGGCATAATCATTCATCCTTGAGCTTGATGAATCGTTCATGCCTCAGATCTTTCCTGCTTGGAAGGAAATGATGTCTGAATTTCAGAGATGAAATGTGTTTTGTAAGAGCTGCATGGTTCTGGCGTGTCATTTACTCATGCAGATGGCTTTTTGGTCTAGATAAACAAACATTTAGATTGTCTAGCTTCAGCGAAAGATTTGACTCTGTGAAGCTGTTTTTAAAAATTATTAAAAAAAAATTTGCTGGCTCTGTATGTGGTGCAAGAAATGGGATTTTAACAGCAAGACTGTAACTCATAAAAGAATATTTCAACCAAAAATGAAATTCTGTCATCATTTACTCAAACCTGTGTGACTTTCGTTCTTCCGTGGTCTTTTTTGGACCCCTGGACAACGGCCTTATTCAAATGTCCTTGTTTTTTCACAAAAGAAAGTCATATGGAGATTTATAACACCATGAGGGTGAGAAAACGCTGACAGAAGTTCTTTTCTGAAAATCGTTTAACACCAAACTCTAAATGACCACGAGCGTGCAGAGAGCTCTCAAGCAGAAAAGAGAAAGCAAGCGTGGCCAGCAGAGATGTATCATTCTTCAGATATCCTCAGTGGATTTGGCTGAAATGGAGGACAGCTCTGTTTTGAAAGATCTGTCCAAATGTGCGGCTGATTCAGTTGAAATGGAGAAATCGTCTGTTTTAAAGATCCTGCTTCCCTCTGAATGACCACAGGTGGCCATTAAAGAGGACGTCTGAGGACAGCTGCCAGTGATCAGATCAAAATGAGCAAAATCAAATGATTGTAATCAGTTCCAACAAAACTGAAAAATAGAAAAAGCAGGGACTGTTCAAAGTTCAGAATGCCATACTAATACACCACTTTTGTTGTTTTGCAGTATGTACTGTATATTGTGCGCAATATGTGAAAATTGTGTATACATGGAATATGCGTATTAGCTTAACAAGATAAAATAACTGATGAAAAAAAATGGATGAAAACTATTTATGAAATATGCTTAACAGTTATAACAGTATGTCATAATATTATAAAAATTATAATATTGCAATAATTTCATGCTGCTTCATAAAGGCTGTACAGAAATTGTGAGATTAATCATGATTACTTCATTCTGTTAATAGCACTAATAAATCAGCATAGTTTTGTGGAAAAATGTAAAGTTAATATTTTTAGAAAATATATATTTTAAAAAAATGAATAAAATGAACAAAATGTATTAATAAAGATTACAATATATTAATAAAATTACAAAAATAATAAGCCAATTACCTTATTTTAGAAACAATTATTGCAAGATTAATTGTGATTATTTTATTGACAGCAGTATTTAAAAACAAAAAAGGATTTTATAACAATAATATTTTAACCAAATTAATCATTATAGTATAAAAGCTATTTTTTTGATCTTCCAAACAGTTATTGTGAGTTTAATTCTGATTACTTTATTCTTTCATCAGCACTTGTTTTCAACAATAAGAGAAAAATCAGCTTTGTGAAAAAATAAGTAGGGGGCTAGGGGCCTATATTTTCAACCATATAATATTTATGTATTAATATAATATATAAGATATGATTTCAACCATTTTTAACATTAACTTTAACTAATTTAATAATAATATGATGAAAACCATTAATATCACAAATTTCAATTTTGTTAATTTCACAAGAATTCATTTTTATTTATATATAAAACCCTAGTATAGTATACAAAGCATTAAAGTTTGACATGTTTAATCATTGCAGATCTGTTTCCTATACTAACTTTTTTTTGTAAAATAGTTATATTATTACTGTGTGTGCAGTTAGCTGTATGATATTATTCCATATGGAATATAATAATTGAGAACAGAACCCAGAGACCTCCAGGCTAAACAGAAAACAATCATGTGCCACAGGAACAGCTTTAGATAATACGTACCACATTTGTGTAGACGTCTAGTGATGTCATGCTTGGTTTGATATTGACATGGTTTGATAGGCAGTTTGTGACGAGACAAGAAAAAAAACTGGTTTAGATGCTCACAGAAAGATGGTGGTCTGGCTCCATAACAATCAATTCATCGTTCTAACGAGTATCATGTCTTTTAGGCTTTGTTTAGCCCAATAGTGAGGTAAACATCAGTGTATCTCAGGCCTGCAGCATGTTTACTGATACTGGCCAATCCACTGTGGTCAGATCAGAATCGCATCTCCTCTATTTGCTGACCGCAAATTTCCAATCCATTCCTGATCCATAGCATCAGCCCTGCTTAGAGCTCCTCCATTAGCTTGCGGTGGAGAAATGTGATTACATCGCAGCATTCATCTGGTGCTTAAGAATTGGCAGCCCGACGGTCCATGGCATATGGAGAAACAACTTCATCATGTGCTGTGGTGAACAGGGAATATCAGTGTACATTGATTGTGTGGAACAGAGAGCTGAAAAACTCTGAGGGGGCAATACAGTAAGAAATACAGTGCCAACCCGGACCAAAAACATCACATGCAGCCTGAGCAACACAATAAGCACGACTGACGAATCAGATGAATCCAGGCCATGTAGTTCAAAGTTCAAAGAGTACTTTCAACTATTTTGAGCAACCTGTTTGGTACCCTCACTTTCTGATTTGTTACGTCAGCAGTTTTGTAAAGCAAAAAGCTTTAAATAAGATGAGCAAGTTCAAGAAGAGTAAAAGTACTCTACCATTCAAAATTTGGAAAGAAGTCTCTTCTGCTCACCAAGACTTCATTTATTTGTTTTAAAAAAAAATGCAGTAAAAACAGTAATATTGTGAAATATTATTTTTATTTAAAATAACAGTTTTCTATGTGAATATATTTAAAAATATAATTTATTTCTGTGATGCAAGGCTGAATTTTCAGCATCATTACTCCAGTCTTCAGTGTCACATGATCCTTCAGAAATCATTCTGATGTGCTGATTTGCTGATCAAGAAATATTGCAGATTATTATCAGTGTTAAAAACAGTTGTGCTGCTTCATATTTTTGTGGATACATGGTTATTTTTTCAGAATTCTTTGAATAGTAATTTCAAATGAACAGAAAATGTTCACCCTCATTTGCATAGATTGAAGGCATTTTTGCGCTGAAAAGTATGACAATTATTTAATGTATACCAGTTAACTAGTTCAGTATACATCTGTGCCAAAGAGGTTCAACTATTTAGTGACTTCGCCCTTGATCTGTAGAGGAAGTGGCTGATTCAGATCAGATGGGAAATCTACTGGATGATTTGACAATCCCATTTTTCCCAATGTATTTAAGCATTAATATGTGGTGATGTATTTGTTTACACTCTTGTTAGCTGCTGTTAATTTTTCCCAAATCTTCCCTGTAAAAGTATTTTACAATGGACTCCTTGTTATCGTTGCCTTGAGCATGTCAAGATGAATTTGGTGCTGAAGGAACTTGCCGGTTTTTATATGTGCCTCTGGCCAGAACACTCCCTTCGAACAGAGAGACTCCCAGAAATCCCTAATTAAGGCCTGAAGCTCTTGGAGTTAAAATCAACAATAGAAAACTGCCAACTGAGACTTATTTATTGGCTCTGCTTAAGATGGTGCAAGTTCTTCCTTTAAAATGACCTCTGAGTCTGTTATAAGCTTGAACATCTAACAGTCTTCTTTTATTCCAGCTCCACATCCTGGTGTCTCCCAAGAGCGTCAAGCTAAACCTCGACTGCCAGGAAGTGGCTGAAAAGGAGATTAAACCAGCCGGAAACACATCAACAGATGGATTTCAAGTGCTTGGAAAGATGTCCAAATCTATTGGATCGAAAGGAGAATCTGCAACAGTGAGCCCAAATGCGAAAACTGAACACTTTTAGAAATAAAGGTTCCAAAAGAGGGTTCTCAAAGCCATAGAACCATTTTTGATTCTCCAAAGAACCTTTCAGTGAAAAGTTCTTAAATTATAATTTTTTTCTTCGTGTGAAGAACATTTTGATAATCTTAAGCACCCTTTTCAACTATAAAGAACCTTTTTTGCATTGGAAAGATTCAGTGGATGTTAAAGGTTCTTCATGGAACCATCAATGCCAATAAGGAACCTTTATTTTTAAGAGCATCTTGTGTACAAAAACACAACTTTTGTTATCACACATTGACCGTGAGCTAACCCCTCTCGCTCCTTCCAGCCTAGATCCTTTTAATGGGTGTCTGAGCCCCATATCTGAAAATGCATACTTTTATCAAAGACATGTGTAACATCCGTTTTCTCTCTGGTTGGGCAGTTTCAGCTCCAGCTGTTTGACATTGTGTGCAGTCTCGGCTGGACCAGCAGGGACAGATGTTGTGACCTTCCTTCAATGGTAAGCGAAGACTTTAAGAAAGCCTCTAGAGATCAGTTGCCGGTTGCACCAGCTGTGCGTAAGTTACAACTTAGCCTAGTTTTGATGTAAAGGCACAGGTTGCAACTTACACACTGCTAAATATTTTAACATTGCACCATTAAACATTTGAAGTTGAAATGTAACTCTACAGTATGTAACTCAACCAGGAGTAATGATTGAAATAAAATAGCAGTTTGACTGAATTGTATCATTAAGCTCTTATTTTACACGACAGACTTCAATCCTTTTGACATAATGTATATTATAATGCTGACATTTACACTCATTTACATTTAAAAGACAGACATATGTGAATAAGTCACTTTGTTTGCTGCTTTTCAGCACAAACCTGATCTAAACAGTGTGCCTCTATGTGCATCCATCAGTGTTGTGCATGTCAAATAAAATCAGAATAAATAATTATCATATCTTATGCAATGTATTAATATTTATTTGTCAATCCTTATTAGTTTCAAATACAATTTCTGCATGTTATTTGAAAATAAATTATGTTCTTTAGTATGTGTTTGAATCATCAAGTAGTAACGTATTTCAATGGAAATATTTTACTATTTGTTACAGTATGAGTCAAGAAAAAAATTGAAATAAACTGCTCACTAGGCTGCTATTGAATCACTGAGTAATTGTCATAGTATGCGACTATGCATTACACAGTGCAACCAAATAAAGTACACAGTTAGTTACAGACTAGCTAGTAAAATTAGTTTGAAAACTATTTTTAGTCAGAAATGGCTAGTAAATTTCACAAATAATTACAAAGATACAGCAAGCAACACATTTTGAAGTAGAAAGAATGAAATCAGATTTTCTTGTAAAACATGTTTCAGTAATCTTCGAAAAACTTTTTTTTTTTTCAGTGTAGTTGCTAAGTGTCTAGTGTGGACTTCCCGAATTAATTACGAACTTATGAACAGCTGGTGCAAACCTAGCTATGGTTACACAAAGGTGAAAACACGAATGCTGGGTTAAATTTCAGGTACGGATGACCTACGAACCACACTGTTTATATCCGACCCCGTGCCTTTGATCATTGTGGCTTTTAGCAAGGCTCTTAACCCCAGACTGCTCCAGAGAGGGTTGCTGTAGTCACTTTGGATTGAAAACAAATGACAAGCCAGTGGACTCTCACGCACACCTCCTACATCTTTTTTAGCTTCATCCACCCACGCAGATCTGTCATACTATTCCATATGTTTCTGATTCATCCCTGTTGACCAGATTCAAACATGACATTTAACATGTGTTCGGCCAAACCGCTCGCTATTGTTAGAGCATTTCCTTTCTTTGATCTCTCGTTGTGCGCTCTTCCATTTTATTTGGTTTGTCAAAAGCAGACGGATTTTTAAAGAGATGTTTCACTGTCATTCATTTGTGGTTCTTAGTTGTGAAGTGTGAAATTGTTGAACTCAAGTGCCTTCGCACTTTCATTATGTGTGCCTATTAAGACAAGCCATGAGAGCAGCTGTGTTCAAACTCTTAATTGTATTTTTAGTCTTCCATAAGGAAATTATTATTATGGTACTTCTGGCAGTCAAAACACAAGAGGTTTTAATCAGCTGCGTTGTAGCTATGTGGCCTGTCCTCACACCCAAAGCCAAGGGATGCTGAAACAAAGACAACGATTTATCTGAAAAAAGAAAAAAAAAAACGATCGTTTTCCATACATTTTCCATAGTGGACATCTTCTACTATTTTACGTAGTGTTTCAACGTAATAACTTGATGCAAAACCTTTCTTTCTTTTTTTTTTTTGCACAATGATAACCTGCATTTTAATTTAAGCAGTTTATTCCAATATCATCAGGTACGTAAGCATACAAGCTGATTTTATGTGATGGACACAGAGTAATCACTGTAGTAATGTCAATTGCTTAAATCTACAATCTTTTAGTTATCAGCCCGGTTTTACTGTGCCTCTCTGAACATCTTAATAGCTAAGTGTCCATGAACTAAACATTCACACAATCCACGTATATCAGGACATAGCTTGTAGATGGTTGATGGACACTGATGTTTGTTGCTTATGCTGCCATTTGTTCTTAAATTTTTTGTTTTCTCTGTAATTCAGAGAGATGAATCCAAATGTCCACCTCTTCCCAATGCCTGCACATGCACCTCAGACAGTTCAGGACCCCAGGGGCCTCAGGGGCCAGTGGTAAGTCAACTGAAGTACACTACTAAAGCTTGACAGCAAAAGGTTTAAACTTAATAGGAATAGACCTTACTTATTCAGTTCAAAATAAGATTAATATGGTTTGGTTTGCATTGTCTCACCTTGCTAAAAGGCAAGGCACTACAGGTGAAAAGGTAATAGATATCACAAACTTGTCCAGCTGATTAGTCACAGTAAATTAAGACAATAGTTTTGTATTACAAGTTTTCTGAAATGTTATGTTTAAATATGTGCGTGAGGGATTATCTTTTTAAAATGCACAAATTAGCATAAACTTCCAGAACATAAACAGTCTGAACATTGGATAAATCCAGATTCAAAATTATTAATTTGTTGACATATAATAGTAAAAGGTTTTTATTTTGGATATTAAATTTTATCACTCATAACTCAAACAATACTATCAATAGCCACTCCTAAAAAGTTTTTAGGAACAAAATGCTAAATATATATCAAGCGGTTGATACATGAACAAACCCTTCTATAAAAATGTTCGGAATATAGATAGGAAAAAACAACACAATTTGATGTATGTAAGTGAAGATTTCTGACTCATTTTGAGAAAATATCCTTTAAAGATATATATTGTAATTAAAATACAGATGCAAATAGATAAACTGTGTTTTCTTTCCTTTAGTCTAAAAGAAGTCAAGTTATGGAAGCAAAGTAGCCTAAAATCTTGACCAGTGCATGAAAAAAAAAAACAATGGTTTTGTCTGTAGTGTCTTGCCTTAAAATGTTAACTCAAGTATAATCAAAATTATAATCATTAGTTAATGTTACATGCTTATTGGTTGGGTTGATAGCAGAACTGTTTTCTTTGTAATTTCTCCACACATTTTTTCTTTTCCAGGGTGCACCTGGAAGCAAAGGACCACGAGGGGAAAGAGGAGAACCCGGTCAAGTCGTGAGTAATCTGATTATTCTTTCTTGTTAAGTCAGAATGGTTTAACCTGTGCATTACAGATAATTCATCGAGTTTATCTACAAGATTGAACATTGCCATCTTCATATGTTGATTCTGTCTGTTCCTGCAGGGTTCGATGGGCCCACGTGGAGAGATGGGTTTGCCGGGTCCCATGGGCCCTCCAGGACCACAGGGCCCTAGTGGGCTCTCCATCCCTGGCGAGGCTGTAAGTCCATCTCAATTTTCATCATGCATCCATTGTCTCCTCACACAGTCAGAAGTCAGTAGCTGGCTGTAAACCCTTCACACACCAAACAGGGATTATTCAGGTTATTTATTACCCCAGGAGTTGTAGCGAAGGCATAATTATGGCAGCGAGCTCTGGATTCAGCATTCCTGCATGTCTGGGGGCTTTACACTCATCAGAGCACTTTAAACTGCCTGATCCTGCTGCTAGTACACAAATCTCACTGGATATATTCCCCTCTCTGTTTCAGCTGCTGTGTTTTAGTGCTGTTTGCAAGCAACACTATTACTATGGCTCATACTTGGGGTTAAGGGTTCGAAACAAACCCAGAAGACGTCAGTGTGTAACTCACTCTGTTTGAGTGATTCTTCAAATCATGTGACATGTGGATCTCGCTTTAGATTCAAGTTTGTTGAATTTTGTTGAACAACTTGAATTTGCCACATTTACTAATTTAAAGCTCCTTTTTTTTGAAGGGACCTCTGAGTAAGAAGTGCTTCATTCATCATTACACTACTGACAATGGACCTACTTTGCCCACAAAATTTTGCCAATGTTTTGCTAATGTGACTCTGCCTTTACAGCGAAAATCCCACAGACATCAAGGAGAGACTAAGAGCCCGTTCAAACCAAGAACAATAATTATAAAGATAACTATACATCCACACCAATGAACAAAAACATTGTGCAGTGTGCACTGCAGTTTGTTGTCTGCCACTTAAAATACTTGCGTGTTAAGTGAGTTTTGATTGGCTGTCAATGTTTTTATCTGGAAAATAAAAAAAACTAAAAAATGTTCTAAAATTAATTCTAACTATATTGTTCAACTGTGTTGTTATCAGTATTGTTGTGGTGTGGACTTCTCTGTAGACCTTAATCAGGTTAGACATCATATTGGATGTAACACGGATGAAAAAGAGGCTATGAGGAATAGACCTACAGTCTTTACGATGGCACACATAGTGTGAACATCCTAGATTACGTAATTTCCACAACTGTTTAATGGAGTTTTTGTCTAATGAAAGTTTTTTCAGACAGACATTTCGTCAGCTGAACAATTGGTATGGTGTTAAACAAAATTACAATCCATTGGATGCACTGTACTTCAGTCCCTCAGAGCCTCATTTTCATTCCTGTCAAAAATCAAATATGGTGCTTCCTTGACTAAGGTCTGTTCTCATAGAATTAGGTTAACAATTTTAGAATTTAAAAAATTAGATTTTTTTTTATTTATTTTTTTTATCATCATTGTTATTGTCCTTGGTGTGAACACACCTTAAAGCCATACCTAAAGAACTGGACCTAACAACCACCCAGAACACCCTAGCAACCATATAGCAACACCATAAAACCACCCACAAAACCGCATTATGATGGCAGGGACTTTTGCACAAACTCTAGATACCTCGTTTTCCCTCTTGTCTATGTTCTCTGAACTTATATATGTGTTTAATTTTTCTTTAAATCACACTGAAGCTTTTACCAAATCTCTGGGCACTCTTTTGACAGGTCTTTCTCCTTTTATTTCCTCCATGCAGGGTCGTCCAGGTCCAAAGGGGGATCCAGGAGATGCTGGCCTAACTGGACAGAAAGTAAGTGTTGCTCTGGAGAGTCGCCCGAGTCTTAGGGGGGGAAATGAGAGGATTATTCGCTCTCTGCAGCCTGTGCTTCCTCTCTGGATGGGCTCCTTGAGGCAAACGTTAGATCATAACTCAGGAGGGGGGATGGCTAGGAGGCAGCGCTGAACAATGGTTGCAGATCACGCCACGTGATAAAATGTGGGTTGAGGCTGTAATTGTGCAGAGTCCTAATTGGTACCACTTTGTGGTTCTCCATTAAAATCTCCCGTTCCTTTTGTTGGACTATTTGGAGCATGTGTGGAGCTAGTGAAGAGGATCATGTGATTGATTTTGTAGTTTGAGTTGCACTATGTATTGTTAATTAACTTCCTTAAATCATTTACTCACTTTCATGTTGTTCCAAAACTGAATTTCTTCCATTCAACGCAACAGGAGATGTTTTGCTAAATCTTTCATGCTTTGAATTAAACTCACCATAGACACCATAAAAGAATCCTAAAAGGCCATACGACTTGTGCGCTATATTTAAATCTGAAGATCCAAATCCAAAGATAACGTATTATACAGTATAACCGAATAAATCAATATTCAAATAAGACTTGGTGGCTGCATAGGGAGTGATATAATGATATAATTAAATAATATTTTGTTTAAAGTCTGTGTTAAGATTTCTTAAACAATGTGAATGCAAAATATTAAATTATTTAATTGATATAAAACGGTATGTAAAATTATTTGTAAAATGTACTTAAACTGTACATTTTATACATTTGTAGAGTATAATTTTGTGCATAAATTATGTATAGCTATACTATTTTTATGCTTATTTTAATATTTAGTATTATTTTTATTTTATAATAATAATAATAATAATAATATATTCTGGCATCATGTACTCATTCACATTATTACATGTTGTTCCAAAACTGTATGAGTTTATTTCTTCCATGAATCATTCATGTTTTGAACTTAAAAAAAGACACCACGGAAGTATCATAAAAGTTCATGCGACTTGTGTTCTGTTCAAATCTGAAGCCAAACGATAACTTTGTGACTGAATAGATCGCTATTCAACTGAGATCTGAATAGGAGGGGAATTTTTTTGGCAAATAATGACTTAAATTTCAGTCTGTTACTCATATGACTTCAGAAGACTTATGGACTATATTTATAGTGATTTTTAAGCTCTGAAAGCTTTAGTGCCCATTATGTAAAAGAACATAGTGAACATTCATCTAAGGAAAGTGTGGAAGATTTCTGAAGATTCAGAAGGGTGATTATAAGACGAGCCACAATCAAAAAGCATTGGACATTGAACATTGACAAGTGGACAATGAACACTGGTTCCTGATCCAGTTTGAAAGCAGGAGAGATGTGTTTTGTTTTTTTGTTTTTTTTGAGTTAATTAACAAATTAAGAGGAAGACAAAAAAGGTAGAAGTTTTTCTCACTGTTGTGGTTATACTGCAAGGTCATTTTGTGAATTCTCCAGGACGGACTGAGATATCCGATCCGTCTTAATGAAGAGTGGGCTCAGCCGTGCAGGTGACCATGTTGGAGGAGTTACTATAACAGCATGCATTTAATGACTTGCAGAGAATGCAGCCGGGGTTTATGACGGCCAGTAAAATGGATCTGGAATATATTAAGTACCCTGTAAATCTAATGCCAAGACATCAAAGGAGAAGCAGGGGTGACAAAGAAAGAAAGCAAGCAAGCTAGCAAGAAAGAAATGGAGGATATCTTGTGTGTTGGTGGGAAATTGTTTGTGTAAATTAGTTTGATTTGTTTGGTCGGAGGTAAGCGACCTGTGCTAATATGAACCTAGTGTGAGACTCTGGCACTGAGACTGTTAGTTTTAGCTTTTGCCTTTTCTTCCATTCTTTCTCTAGGTCCACCGGGACCGGCTGGTGCCATCGGGCCTATTGGACCTGCTGGAATACGGGTGAGTGAAAACTTCAGTGTACAACACATTAGGGTGAAACTTATGATAACTTACTTTTCAAGCATATTTCAAACTTTTAAAATCAAATGAAAAAAAAAGAGACTTAATTTAATATAATTTTAATTATATAATATTTAAATGTAGATTTTATTAATTTGTGATGTATTTCATCTTTAAATTGTGAATAGCTGTACTGCCTTTAAGTTATGCTTTATGTTTTTAATGTTTTTAATAATTATTAATTTATTATTATTATTATTATTTATCATTATATTTTTAAGAATAAAATATGTATTCTTTTATTTTAGAATAAAATATATATTTATAATAATAATTACACATTATTATTATTATACTATAAAGCACTTTGGTCAACTTTGTTTTAAAATTGCTATTTTTTACATACTGTAAGTATATCATTAATGTACAGAGAATTCTTATTATAATTTATATTTTTTACTAAAAAATAATGTTTTTTTTAATAATTAAAAATTCAGTAAGTTTCATAGCAATTAACCACATTTTCCTCACATACTCTCATTACTGTAATACAGTTTTAAAAAATAATATCACAATGCAAAACATCTTAGTAGTCCTTTAAATAGGCTTCATGTTCTTCATTTTCATTTGGGGCTCAAACAAAACACAGATGTTTCTTTGAGAGACTCATTAAGATATGATTCATTTGGATCTGAATGAACATGTGTGATATCAGTCTAATGTGGATCTGTGCATGTATGTTATCAACGCAGGGACCCCCAGGGAAGGAAGGGCCGGTGGGACCCATGGGCCCACAAGGACCTATGGTATGTTCTTGATTTTTTGGGGGGAGGAGAGGGAGTGTTGTTAAATTTGTTTTCTTTTACTCAGATGTGAGACTGTATTGCAGACATCTGTTTTGCTGAAGACCAGAGCTGTTATTCTTTTGTTCAGGGACCCCCAGGAGCCCCTGGAATGCCGGGACCTACTGGAAAGCCTGGAAAGAATGGAGATACTGGTGTTCCGGTATGAAACCTTTAGGTTTTCATAGACAAATAACAGCATGATACTGACACTGACACTAATTCGCTTAATTAGTAAAAAAAAAAAAAAAGATAAAAAAACCTTTTCTTTAATATATCTGTTGTTTGAAGGCTGAAGCCTCCTGCTGATTTTCCTTCTAAGAAAAAGACCCCAGTGATCTCATTTGTGTTTCTTCTAAACTTCTAGATCTCTGAAACTGTGCTAAGATTTGCCAAGATTTGGTAAAATCAGAAATCTCAGTGTGAACTCAAGCATTTCTTATTAAAGTGATCTGATCTGCTGTTTACATTCACTTTACAAATTAATACTCACTGTTTAACAACTAGTGACTCATTTAAATCTGTTTTTAGTCTATTTTGACTCCTTTTAGAAAAAAAACATCTGATTAATTCATGTTGCTTTGAATAGTCATATGTTTAGTCTTACAACACAACACAAGTGGCACCATTCTGTGAGTTTTAACCAAACACATTAAGACTATTTTTGACCTTTTTCCCCCAAAAGTTAAGAAAGGAAATAGTCTTAACACGATGCACATTTTTTGCAAATCAGTTCAATAAGTATTTACTTACTGAAATGCACAGCGCGGTTTCGGGCATAAGTCAGGAGCAAGCCAGTGATTTTAGTTCATGTTTGGATGCGTCACAGTCAATTTGAAGAGAAATATGATTTACATTCATACAGGGACCTGCTGGGGTTAAAGGAGACAAAGGAGACAGAGTGAGTGATGATTTTAATATCTACTTTCATCATTTCGCAAGAGTTTGAGTGGAGGAGACGTTAACATCTCGTATTCATCCTCCTAGGGAGACATCGCATCCCAGAGCATGATGCGCTCTATTGCCAGACAAGTGTGTGAACAGCTCGTGAACGGTAATGCATTATGTCCAGTAGAATGTTCTGAAGCCAAAAATGTTTGTAATTTATGCAATTTGAATTTTTGAAAAGTCTCTTCTGCTCACCAAATCTGCATTTATTTGATAAAAAAATTTAGTAAAAGCAGTAAAATTGTGAAATATTATTACAATTTAAAGGGGTCATATGATGCGATTTTAAGTTTTTCTTTCTCTTTGGAGTGTTACAAGCTGTTTGTGAATAGATAAGATCCCTGCAGTTGCAAAAACTAAAGTCTCAAAACCAAAGAGATATTCTTTAAGTTAAGATTCTGCCACGCCCACATATCTACGTCACTATGTGGAAATATTTGCGTAATGCCGCCCAAATGTTCACAGAAAGAAAGAAGGCGTGGTTTCAGTAACCGCAGTTAGTGCTGAAGCAGTCATGTCAGGGAGATGCTGTGTGTATCTAGGAGAAAGCAAAAGCACTTTATTTGTCCTTCCAAAAGTAGACGCATTAAGGAATCTTTAAGATTACTTACAACAGAACAGCAACGCATTTTATGGACGACCGTTTCGTGAACCTGTAATTCTGACTTTGCTACGACAATCTGGTGCTTCTGAATCAGCTACTGTAAGTTTGTTTTGTTATTAGTTTAAGTATTTGCTATGGACTGTTCAAATGTGGAGTTTTGCGTGTGTGTGTGTGTGTGTGTGTGTGTGTGTGAGAGAGAGAGAGAGAGAGACCGGGCCACATCACAGAGTCAGCTGTCTTAACCGTCCGTGACTTGTGTACTGCAGACACATAGGAGCTTTATCACTGTGTCTGTCACGCGACTCTGTTCCCCTTTCGGGCTCGAACTGATGGTAAAACTAAGGATATTATTAACTGTCTTTACATTTATTTTGAAAGATGAAGCTCGCGATTATAGAAAATGGCGTTACATTTCCGACGAGTGCTTGCGGTCTTCAGCCAATCACAATGCACTGGGTCAGTTGGCCAATCAGAGCAGACTGCGCTTGTCGGAAGGAGGGACTTTGTAAAAAAAACGACGCGTTTGAGAGAGGCGGGGCATAGAGGACCTACAATAATGTACGGTATTTGAAAAATAATGTGTTTTTTGAACATTAAAGCATGTCAACATATTCTGTTACACCAAATACACAAAATAATGATCTTTAAAAAAGCATCATATGACCCCTTTAAAGTAACTGTTTTCTATTTGAATATATTGTAAAATGTCATTCCTGTGATGCAAAACTGAATTTTCAGCATCATTACTCCAGTCTTCAGTGTCACATGATCCTTCAGAAATCATTCTAATATGCTGATTTGCTGCTCAGGAAACATTTCTGATTATTATCAATATTGAAAACGGTTGTGTTGCCTCATTTTTTTGTGGAATAGTTTTTTTTTTTTTTTTAGGATTCTTGATGAATTGGAAGTTCAAAAGAACAGCATTTATTTGAAACATTATAAATGTCTTTACTGTCACTTTTGATCATTTTAAAAGATATGATGTTCAGATGATCCCAAGGGTTACATTTCATTTTAATCTTCTGTTTCACGGTTTACGTTTTACAGGACAAATGGGTCGATTCAACGAAGTGTTGAACCAGATCCCCAGCAACTATCACAGCAACAGTCCTGGGCCTTCTGGCCCTCCTGGACCTCCCGGACCCATGGGACCACGCGGAGAGCCCGGTCGGATAGGCAGAAATGGCCTTCCCGGAAGTCCAGGGTTGCCTGGTCAACAGGGAGAACGAGGTACCAGAAACAATAGCCAAAACTAAAACATAAACAGAAAACCATGCCAAATACAACCATGTGATTTTAATCAGCCTCAAGAACTGTGGTTAGTTTGGACTTCTGCCCTCGCTGTACAGTATATGTAGAAATGCTAAGACAAATAATCGATGTCTAGTGAGCTGCCATGCGGTTTACTGTCTAAATTAAAAGGAAACACTCTCATACACTTTTAAAAGTAAAGCTTCTTTGTTGGGATTGATGGTTCCATCACAGAATATTTCCATTCCACAGTTGAAAAAAGTTCTTTAGATTTTTTAAATGTTCTTAACACTAAGAAAAAATGGTACATTTAAAAACTGTTCTTTATGGAACCCAAAATGTATCTTCTATGGTATTGCTTCAAGAATGCAAGTACCTGATTAGAAATGCATCTTTCAGCATTTCTGCATCCAGACGTTTGTCTATGGCACATTTAGCAGTGTGTTACAGATGCATATTTGCAGCTATGTGTGTGTGATGGGGGGTATTTATATATCTGTGTTAATGTGTGTTTTCATTAGGACCAGCCGGAGAAAAGGGAGACAGAGGAAGTCCAGGCATTGGAGAGAAAGGACAGAGAGGATCCACTGGACCACCTGGTATGTTTCATGTGCTAAAACCTATAGGAATACAGTCATGAAAAAGCTAGAAATGGCAAAGAAAATTGTGATTTTGTGACGTTTTTTCCTTTTTTCATAGGAGATTATGCTATATTTGAACTCAACATCCGCCACTTTCATTTTTAGGCACAGAGCTATTGGATATGTTGCGTTTTAAGTTACGTAACACTTAAAAAATGAGCAGACATATCTCTTCCAGACTTTTCCCTCAAAGAAACTGTATGTTAATTCAAGTCAAATCACATTCATTTATATTGTGCTTTATACAGTACAGATTTTTTTCAAAGCAGCATCACAGAAATAAACAGGAAAATAGCAGTGTCGTAAAATTTCAGCAGTTATAAAATTACGTCAGTTTCAGCTGAAAAGTGGCTCAGTTCTTTCTTTTTTTTTCAATAACTAAATCAATGTTGCAAAAGTTCCTTATTAACGAGAAACTTTATTGAGGAACGAAAGACAGCTCTATCGAAGAAAATAATGTCATCCAGTTCAGTTCAGTTCTCATCCAGCAGTGTCAGTGCAGTCAAATCAATAATATTTCTGAAAGTTCATTTTCTTTTAAGCCCATGTTTGTAGTCAGAAACCTGTTTGAAAACAGTCATTGTTCATACAATTCTGTTTAGTGATGCTAATGTTGCTTAAAACCTGAAATGTATGTATGAGTTCTGCAGCAAAAAATTATGCAATTTAAAGTTTGTACTAAAATGATTTTTGAAAAAATACATATTTTGAACATTAAACTAACTCAATATTCAGATCACTTGTTCAACAATGATTTAGTCACGATCAACAACTGTCAATATCGCAAAAGTCCCTCAATTGAGTTATTATCCAGCAGTATCAGTGCAGTCAAATTGATAATATTTCTAAAAATTAAATTTTAAGTCCCTTGTTTGGAAACAGTCATTGTTTGTGCAGTTCTGTTTGGTGATGCTAATGGTGAAGAAATGTATTTATACTAAACATTTATACTGCAGATAAAACCTGAAATATATGTATGATTTCATGCTGCAATCAATAGAAAAAATTTTGCACCTAAAAATTTCAGTGTTTGCAAAACTGTATTATTATTATATAGATAATACTTCTGAAAGTTTATTCTCTTTTAAGCCCCTATTTATGTCACATTTAAAGGCTGTTTCTGAGACAGTATTTTTCCTGATTTCTGTAGGCCCACCTGGTGAGTCCAGAGTCGGCTCTCCTGGTTCAACTGGCCCTCCGGGCAGCCGCGGTCCTCCCGGTCGCAACGGTGTCAGCGGTGTACGCGGTCCGCCCGGCCCACCTGGCTACTGTGACTCCTCTCAGTGTGTCGGTATCCCATATAACGGACAAGGTTACAGAGGTACGTCCCTCATGTTCTAGCTGTGCCCGGTGCATGTCAGTAGAAATAACATTAATAGCATGTGTAGTGTAACGCAGTGCATGAACTGAGCAGTAGATGATGTAGCCAGTTACAGCAAAGTAATGCAGATTATCATGGGTGAATCTTATCAAACCTTTCATGCATGAGTCATATTTCACTCCAAAATCAAAAGAAAAAAAGAAAAAATAAAGAAAATGAAGCCATTTTTATGACTTTTACCATTACTTTGATATAAAATCCACTTGATCTTTTGACATGTAGAGGTCATTGTACTGTAAAAACATCCTGTAATTTACAGAACTCAACACTTTCTTGTTAGTCTAAAAACAGCTTATATTGAAGCCAATCTGCCAAAACAACAGCTTGTGGAACGAGCCACTTTATGACGTAATAGTGTGACTAAACCCCGCCTCCGCAGAAGATGATCAGCCCCTGCTTCTACATCACTGCCTGTTTAGCCCCACCCACCGATTCACGCATGTAGTGTAAATAAAGAGAGCAGCAAAAAAAACATCAGTAAGAACGTGGTCCTTTGTTCACTTTGTTTTACTGCGGATTCATTTACAAAGAAAACACAATTTGACGCAGGATTTTAAGAAAGATTGAAACTAAAAAACGATGCTGTGGTGAATATAATGGATCTGACAGTAATGACACTCCACACAAGTGTGAGGAACTCTTTTTATTATGTGCTCACTATTGCTTTTTCTGTTATTACAGATCGTTTGATATGTACTATTTATGAGTTTTAAACCTAAATCACAGCAGCGTCCATCTATGAAGGCTGTAGCTGTCAAACACACACAACTGTTAGCCAATCAGAGCAGAGGGCGTTTACAATCCATCACATCTATTCAAACAGAGCGTTCTGATGAGGGGGCAAAACAGGACAGAAAATAACCTATAACTTCTCAGTTATTATGTTTTTTGATCTAAAGATCTTGATAACATTATAAGTAGCCCTCAGAGAACAGTAAAAAAAAAAAACGCAGTTCATGAGCACATTAAAATGTAATTTATTCCTGTGATGCAAAGCTGAATTTTCAGCAGCCATTACTCCAGTCTTCAGTGTCACTTTTGATGCGTTTTAATGCATCCTTTCTGGATGAAAGTATTATTATTTCACCGCCCCCAAACTTTTGAACGGTAGTGTAAAGACATTCAAAACATTCATTTCCATATCTATAATGTACAAAACTACATATGCTAACTTTATGTGAGACACAGACCAAGTTGTTATTCCATGATAAGTCAGTGATTGAGTCTGTAAGCTGAACTTGAGAACCAAACAAATGTTTTGTAAACACAGAGTCAAATGATTCATTAAAAAGATCTGACTCAAAAGATTGATTCTTTAAAAACGTGGACATTGGATTTAGTTTCCAGGTTTTTCTTTGAACAAAGCTCTCGAATGACATGTGGACTACTTTTATTAAACTTTTTCATCCTTTTTAAAGCTTCAGTTTGCATTGACATTGAAATTGCATAGAAATTATGACTAGGACAGTCTTTCTACACAAAAGAAAGGCTTTAGAACGACTAAGATAGAAGATTAAATAATTGTCCTATAAATAAGCATAATTTTCTTTCATTTTCATGCACAGTACAATTAAAAAAAAATTAAAAATCTTTTGATTTCGGAATGAAACGTGCTCCGGATTCTCACCCTCTTAGTATCACAGTATCAGAAGCTGATTTTCAGTTTGTGATTTGTCTGGCAAAGAATTCTAACCCCCTCTTTGACCTGTTCCAGGTTCATAAACTTTCTAAACCACCTGTGCTGCTTACACTTTGAAATCCTGAGAAAATCACATGTTATTGGGCTCTGTGCGGATAACCAACCACGGAGATGATTAAGCGATTGAATAAAAGCAAACAAATCTGCGGATGGGTACTAACAACAACTCACAGCCACGGGCATCAGTGACGGCAGCCAAAACAACCCAAAACAAGCTGCAGTCGGCTGGAGACGCATGACCAAAACACGCAAAAACACACCAGCAACCACAACAAATACTAACCAGGTGGATCTGTAGCCAAAACAACTGTCATTTAGCATGTTAACTCCAAGAGGTTTGTTTATCTGTACATAAACTAATCATGCCTAGTAAGTGAATCCCAGTCCACTAAAAAGCAATAGTTTTATTTTTAGTATTGTGGTTGGATTGAACTGATTTGATTGTGCTGACACTAGTGCCTCTTATTTTACTGCGTGCCTTAAGTGATCTCAGGGTCAGTTTCTTTTTGTTCATTGGACCCTGGAGGTTTCTTTTCTTTTCTCTTTTAGTATGTATGTATGTATGTACACGCTCATCTTGCCAGTATAAGGTTTATTTCTGTATCAGCGAGAGATCATTTCTCTTTCATTTGTCTGTTAGTAAGGGTTTAGGTGAATATCTGAATGGGCATGTGGTTGAGTTCTTGATTTCAGTTTTCATGTTTTCATTCTTTAGCACTCCAACTTGCCCATATCAGCAGCCATTATTTTTGATAGTAATTTCACAATGTCTATAAATATAGGATGAATTCAGGTACAACGGGCGACTTTTTTCCATTTGAGATAACTGGGAAAAATGGTCCAATTGTCCTGAATTAACCCTATATACAAACACTGGGGTCCAAAAGTCTGAAACCTCACTGAAAATGTATATTTTTCAATGAAATCTGAAAATTTGCTAAAGTTTTATGTAGGTTTTTTGACATTTGTGTATTTGGGCAGACACATTTATCCAAAGTTGGTTAGATTGTATTCTAGTAATTTATGTTGTCAGCATGTGCAGTGGATGGGAATCTAACTAATGACCTTGTGTGAGTTGTAGGAAAAAGGAAAGTTGAAGATCTTTCATCTAGGTAGCAAATTAGCTCATCAATCAAATTGTTTTGCTGATGTAATTTGGAAGCATTTTTACATGAGTTTTCAGGCTTTTGGACCCTGTTGTGCAAATTCTTAGGCCACTAGTATTTTCACCAACAAAAAATGGTTTTATTTCTATATTGTGCTTTAGTGTGTCAGTAGGAAATATCCATTTACATTTCCAAACTTTCCTCTTGCCGTTAATTGTAATAATCCTGTGAGATTTTAATAACTGATAGAAATAACTGACTTAAAACTATTTTGTTGTGGGTGAAAATACTAGTGGCCCAAGACTTTTGCACAGTAGAGTACATAAAGCACTGACCCATTTACAACCCATCAACAAGCACTTTCTAACCCTTTGCACTTACCGTAGCCACATAGAGGAAGGTAACAATTGCATTTTGCTTGTTGAGTGACTCAATTGGCCACTGCCGTATCTCCAAGCAGAACAGTATCCACCTGATGCCGAGCAAATAGTCCCAATCCCAGAAGAAGACTTTGAGATTTCACCAAACCAACGGCGCAAGAGGTCACTGCCAGAGACGGGATCTGAAAGGAAAGCGTGGTAAAAAAAAAAAAAGGAGGGGTGGGGGGGTTCATTGGATCATGTTATTTGTTTGTTGATGTTTCAACGGCATGTACAGATAATTTAACCCTTCAAACCTTTTGTGAATTCAGCCGATCAGACGCATGAATCTCCTAATATAGCCTCAAAGCTTCTTTCTGTACTCCATCGCTTGTAAAATAGCATTGAATATGTGTACGGTTGGAATCAATGACATGTCACACATCGCAGCGTGCAGGTGAAAGGTGTTTGATAATTTATTAACTTTGAAGTGTTTCCAAAGATCATCGCCTCTTCCAGTCATCTGCATATTCACCATTCATCACTTATGTACGAATACACATTATTATTCATCACTGTCTTCATTCACCTGAGAGATTGTCTTTTTTGTTGTTGTTGTTTTGTTAACATCTGCAGTAAAACATGCTCTCCATCTCGATATTATAAATCAGATATTGATCTTATAGGATGAATGTTTGATTTAACCTCACAGCTGATTTTTACCAAAGGTGGAATTGCATGTCTGTGGTGTATATTTAGTATGTTTTTTTGTTTATTTTTTTCATTTGTAGTTGTTTGTTTTTCCTTTTTTTTTTTAATTCAGAATATAGTTGTTGTAATTGTTGTTTTATCAGTATCAAATGCAGTTTTGGCATTTGCGTGCAAGACTATATATATAGTATTGCTGCTTCATGTTTGTAACTGCACATTGTGAATTCCACAGCCTTATTTTCTTATTTATTTCTGAAACAGAGAAGGCATTTTTCAATAAAACTACTGAAAATATTAAGTGTGGCATTTTTGTATAAGTATAATCTTGCATAAGATTCACATTTTATTGCTGGTGTCATTTGATAAAGGATTTAACACCCAAACTATGCTTAAATGTCTTATGAAATCAAAAGCAGGCTTTTAGCTCATGTGTGAAATCTAAATTCTTATACTTAAACTGAAATAATCTAGAGTGCATTCATTGCTTTCAGTCCAAAATTATAGGTTATTTTATTTGACCCACCCCAACTTTACTGTTTCAAAAGGAAACGCTTCAAAGCATCAGTGAAATGTGTTTGTCAAAGCAAATATAAGTGCTTGCAGTGCAGCAAAAGAATGTTTTAATAATGTTTTTAGCCCAATCGAGATCATGAGGCCAATCAGAAGGGCTAATTTTCCTAAAAATTAAACTAGTGGTTTTTGACTTTTGAGTACATTTATGGTCTGTGGTTAACTTGAGACTTTCACATTTTGTTCTACAACATAAATGACCAATAAATGACCAGTTATGCTTCAAACATGAATTCTGAAGCTGCTGTGTTGTTGATCCATCAAACTTGTAAATACATCCTGCAACTGAGACCAAAATGTATGTATTTAATGGTTTTCAAACACTCCCTCCATTCACCATTGGTCATTTGAATCAGCTGTTTTTTGATTGAATTAATTGCAAAATTGTAGAGAGAAAAAAAAAAGGTCAACACAGTGGCCACCTTGCATGTATGTAATTATTGCATTTATTTCCTGGGATCAATACAGTTTTCCTCCCAGACCATAGATTTGTAATATTTTGAGCATAAATTCATGTGCTTCATATTTTAGGGAGCAGATTTGACCTTTGCAGCCATTGTAATCCGTGAACTAAATTTCACATGACTAATATTAAATGCATGTGTACAAAGTCTCTTTCTCCCATAAGGAACCACTTCCAAATGGACTGGAAGCTTCTATTAGGGGCTTCATTGATTTATCGCCAAAATTGTTGCATAACAGCCCACATTTAATGTTGTTCAGACACATGAATGTGTCCCACATTCCCACTAGAGAAGCGTCTCATAACTGTTGAGCAGCTTCCAGCAGAACCGGTCTAGAATTTAATTTGAAACGGACGGGTTTGAAGTCCGTCCAGATGTCATCGAGAGGAATGCAGCGTGACCCCTGACGGTATCAAAATAATGATGTCACTTCAGCCTACCGACGCACATTATGATGCTCACCGGGTCTGAAAGGCATTTAGATGCTTAAACTAGGGTCACCATGTGTCCTCTTCTCTAAATTGCCAAAAACGTCCATGTTTTGGCTTTGTTTTCCTAGTAGCGTTTTCATACTTTCTGAAGGTAATGATTGAAAGGTAGTTCGACCAATAATGTGCAGGCAATATACATACTCGACCAATCATGGCGTGCAGAAAGAGCGGAATCAACGGATACCTACGTATAATGTATGAAACCCCAGCTATTTTCAATAGCATCTTTAGGCAGGCAATATAGAAATCCTGGCCAGGACGTCTGGGCACCCTGCTTAAACCAAACAAAATGTCTACAGAGAAAGAAAAATAAAAAATCATTACTTTCATGGGCGACGTTCCCAGTTTTTGGGATTGACAACGAGAGTCAGGCCCGCATTTCTTACCAGTAACCATAATTATTTTAATAATAATAATAATTATTATTATTATTATTATCAAATAATGGGCAAGTTGCATATATCCGCCATCTTGGATTTCCGGTGTGTTTTTATTGTTGATGTTGTGCTAAATGCCAGTGCAGAGTACCGGAAAAATCTAAATATTACTAACTATTAATATGTTTACAGGATTTATAATATCACTTCAAATGCAAATAAGAGCTACACTGCTATTATTAATATACTATATGTTAACTGAGCCAGTGCATTTGAAACTTACGTATGTTGGGTCTGGTGAATGCATTAAATACACTAATGTTAATAACTACTGTTCACAAATGAAAGCTGAACTCATGGTGTGTACACAAAGCTACATGTCTTTTTCCCTTACCCCTAATTATGTAAATGTACAAATGACTTATTTCTCGAAAATGTTTGTATTACAATGATTTTTAATATATTTTTTTTAAATGAAATATTAACCTTGTGAGACGTTAATATATTTATCTTCATAAATATCCATTTCTCAATTGTGCACATACATCAGTTTGTTTCATCATTATTTTCTCAACATATTTTAATATTTTACACAGTTAACTTTGCATCAAATATATTTTTTGAATGAAAAAAGAAAAAAAAAACTGGCCGTGACTAATTTTAATATTTGTTTTATCTGATAATTAATGCAAAAGAAATCATAAAATACATAGATGATTTACGCTGCAGATCTTTCACAAAACAGATAAACATTAATAAAACACACATGAATACAAACACCGATCTTTTAATTAATGCAAACCTACCATAATTACATTACTTTCAATTGTACAGTTACAGTTATAAATTATGTTATCAAATAAAGATAATAAAACATACATGCTTTATCAGAAATCTCTGAGCGTCTCGTTTGACAGTCAGAAAGAGTATGATCTTATAGATAACAGTCAGAACAAAATCAGCTCTCCGAAAATGCAAAGTATTGCACATTTGAGTGGTTTGTGTTTGAATGAAAAGATCCCTGGACTGATTAACCGCTGACGCTGAACTGCATAACCAACAGAAGAAAGAATAAAGCAATCTCCGTGTTGTATCTTGATGAATTTCCACACAGAGGTATGCAATGTAGGGAGGATGTTTTCTCATGTCTTTGATATATCACTATCCGCTGTTTAATTCAAAAACCATTAATTAAATCTATCTAGCCAAGTTTCGTATGTAAGTTTCCCTTTCAGTAAATGCGAGCTTCGCAAGACCAGAAGTATGCACACACTCTCGTCGCCAAAGCTCACTGGCGCCATCTTGTCCACCAAACCCCTTGCATGCCAAATGTACTAAAGTGATTATTTCCAAATTCGCCATTCGACAACAAATCTCTAATAAATCATGAATCAGTTAGTTGTGACTGGTAATCCGCGCCTCCGCCAAACGGTTTTGATCCGTAGTAGGCTAATCAATGCGAGAGAATTGAGAATGGAGTGGAATCATGCAGGTGGAGCAGAGAGGCAAATCTGCTGACCAGGTTCAGGACTTCAAGTGAAGGTCAGTTTCATCTGTAAATAGTAAAAAAGTGAAAGTGACGTGACATACAGCCAAGTATGGGGAACCATACTCGGAATTCGTGCTCTGCTTTTAACCCATCCAAAGTGCACACACACAGCAGTGAACACACACACACTGTGAACACACACCCGGAGTAGTGGGCAGCCATTTATGCTGCGGCGCCCGGGGAGCAGTTGGGGGTTCGGTGCCTTGCTCAAGGACACCTCAGTCGTGGTATTGAGGGTGGAGAGAGCACTGGACATGCACTCCCCCCACCTACAATTCCTGCCGGCCCGAGACTCGAACACACAACCCTTGGATTGTGAGTCCGACTCTCTAACCATTAGGCCACGACTTCCCCTATTGTAGTTTTGTCTTTGTTTACTTAGTTAAGCATTAAACTGCTAGCACCTGCATTACTCATCACTCAAAATACTGTAAAGTACATCAGTATTATCTATTGTTATATTACAGTAGTAATTTAGCAGACAAATATTCATATCGTTTTATAATAGGTTTAGAGGGAGCTAGGGCAACACCACAACATTTAAGAAAATGAATGATGTTTTACTATAATAAAAATAAATCCAAAAATAATGGTTGCTATTGTTAAACCATGATAACCAAAAATTAACCATGGTTTTGCTACACCAACCATAGTTTAACCATGGAATTTGTTGGAAAACTATACAAATGGTAATCCATTTGCCAAAAAAAAAAAAAAAACTTGGTTACTGTACTTTTACTATAATAAAATATGGCCAAGTAAGATGAAATTTTGATAGTTTGTAATGGAAATCAGTGACTACACAGTATAGCACATCCTTACATAACATGCATATAAATATCAGTTGCCACTCTACATCTCCCAATAATATATTTTAGTAAGATAAGATGTAAGAGTAATGCTTCATTTTATGATCAAAGCTCTGTAGTTTTAAAACATATAATGCAATGCAATACAATGATGATTGAGAGATGAACAAATAAACGTTCCTCAGAAGATGAGATTTGAGATGTTTCAGAGGCTTGGGAAGATCATTCCTCCACTGAGTAACAGTGAAGGTTCTGGAAACAAACATTCTCCAAAAGTCTGATGATCATACTTGATACTCGCATTTTAACACGATTTTGAAAAAAAATATATATATAAAAAAATGATGTCTGGATAATCAAGTAAACATAAGTTGCTTCACTTCGGTAAGTGTTCATCTTGAAATATAAAAGTTGTGTTGATCATTTAGAGGCTTTAGCTTGACTGGTCACTGGGTTCAGAAAGTTTTAAGTAAAATATAATCGTAGAATTGTCATTTTTGGCTGCAACATCGTTTAAACACAGTGGCAACCATCAGTGAACAAACCGCCAATGGTATGAATAGATTATAAAAGCTTCCTTCTGGGAAAACTGGGCCCATCACGGCCCATTTGGGTTTAATGTGAGCACATTGTTCAGTTACACCCTGGAACATCACAGAACTGAAGAGCGAGCTCAAGCCTTCTGCAGGGAGTTCTCAACACTGACTGATGCCTGCTTCCAAAAACCAGAGGGGTATCGACGAGAAAAAACCCAACACTATTCTTTTCGGCTTCTTCTTCATCGCTGAGCTGAAACTCATATTGATGCGACGGCCAAACATGACTTCATGGAAAGAAAGCAGTAGGAATCTGGCAGCTCGCGCAGCAGAAGGGGGTCAAACCGCTCCAATTAGTTTCAGTGCGTGCTTGTCTGCAGAAATTAATATCCTGATATCATTACCAACCTACGAGAACGAGACCAAAGATGAATGAAATGCTTGGACTCAGACCTCAGTGAGAGCTGATTGGAGGTGGACGGTATTTTTAATTCAGTCATAGAGACTTTCCTCTCAGTTCTATAGCTGAAGCATGACATCATCTGAGATCATTCTCAGAGCCAATAGTTTGTCAAAGCAAGCGGTAGGAAAAAGTAGTTACACACAAAAGGCTTTTTGGGGAACCTGAATTGTTGAAGAGCTGATTTGTAAGGTTGTTGACATTATTAGGTCAAATGGAAAAGGTTAAAGTGTCTTTTGTGGCTATTTCAAAGTAGGGTAGCACAGTATCTAGCTGACCAAATGTGATTATTTAACCATAAAAGCCTATGATTTAAATAAATGAATAGGCTTCGAAATGAAGGGGTTGCACTTGTCCTTTATAGAGTGAATGCTCCACATGAACTCTGTCTCTGGGAATAGTCTGATTTTGGTTGCATTTAAGTTCATTTATGATGGAAACAGCAAAATATGCAATTTCGAGGATACATTAAATTGATCAAAAGTGACAGTAAGCAAATTTAAAATGTTACTAAATGATTTGATTTAAAATAAATTCTAATTATCAAAGGATCCTGAAAAAGAAAAGTCATGGTTTCCACCAAAATTTTAAGCAGCAATTCAGCATATTAGAATGATTTCTGAAGGATCATGTGACACTGAAGACTGGAGTAATGATGCTGAAAATTCAGCTTTGCATCACGGGAATAAATTGTATTTTACAATATATTCAAATAGAAAATAGTTATTAGAAATTGTAATAATATTTCACAATATTACTGTTTTTACCGTATTTTTGATCAAATAAATGCGGCTTTGGCAAACTGTTCACACAAAATGCGTATTTGCATCTAAAGAATGAGACGTAGCACTCAGGAATGGTTTTTAATAAAGTATAGCGCAGAATGCCGCCTTCTTGCCTTTAAATAAAACAATTGCCATGCCAACTTGTTACACCATATCCTAACTACACATGACGCCGTGACCCATGATAAAAAGTCTCTTTTCCATATTAATCTGAGTTTTTGTCCTAACCAGCCGCGACAGCGACACGCGAAGTTTCTATTTTAGAAACTTTTCTGTGACGTCACGGCTGGAACAACAGCATAAACTATGATAATGACTTTATTCAAAGTAAAAAGTGTCTTAATGTGAGTTTGAATTTCATTTTGCATGACCGTTATAGCCACACTGAAAGCAACAACAGATAGTTTACCTCAGATCTTGAAAATAAGTTAAAGGAAACATGTACGTTAAAACTTCGAACTCCGTGTGAACAAACAACTGTTTTCTATGATAAACATTTATTTTTTATTTTTATTTAACCCTTATTTAACCAGGGAAATCCTTTGAGAACAAGTCTCTTTTTTTTACGAAGGAGCCCTGGCCCTCCTTTCTTTGGGAGTGTGGTGCACTTATGTGCTTTTGAATGGCTGGTATTTGAGTGTTTCTGTCGCATCTAGTGATGGGTCGTTCTTGAACAATTCATTCATTTTGAACGGGTTTGAGTCATTCGTTCATCACATGACAGCCCCATACGCGTAACCTATGCAGTCTGAGCCGGAAGGAGAATTAATTAGTTCATCTTTTGAGTCTTCGGGTTTGAGTCGTTCGTTCATCAAACTTATGGGGCTGTCACATGATGAACGAACGACTCAAACCCGATGACTCGAGAGATGAACTAATCCATTCTCTTTCCTGCTCAGAATGCATTGGTTAAGTTTATGGGGCTGTAACGTGATGAAATAACAACTCCAAAATGAAGACTTGACAGATATAAGAGGTGAGGTGAGTTAATCATAGACTATTTTTTTCTGTTTCTTATACCATTATAGTTTTGTATTGTTTGTAGTGTGATCAACGTTTGCATAAGTAGTAGATGTGTTAGGGAAGTAGCACGTAACATTTTAATTTATATAGTTTTTTTTTTTTTTTTTTTTTTTTTTTTTTTCTTTTTTTATTTTAATTATATATATATTTTGATAAAATGAAAGAAATGACTCGAAAAAAGATTAGTTCATTTTGCTAAACGAGACTCAAAGGTCAGAGTCAGTAAAATGATCCAAACTTCCCATCACTATTCGTGGACAGCCGAATTGCTGAAATGTTGTCGCGTTGCTTCTGGTTAGTAGGGGTGTGCGATATTGACAAAAAAAAAATTATTATAACATTACAAAAACCACATCTGCATTAAAATAGCACTTTAATGTAAAACAAATGCTGATCTCATCAAATGTGTACAACATTGTTTATATAGACTTTGTTAAATTGTGTTTGCAATGGCATAGTAATCAAACTGTATTGTGGAAAAATTTTTAATCTTGACTAAAGTAGCAGAAGGGTTAGCCCATAATTAACATTCTGTTAGACCAAGATAAACATACGTATGAGAAACGCTGAAGGAACTAAATGGCCATGAATTTTCAGCATCATTAATTCAGTCTTCATTTTCACACGATCCTGCAGAAATCATTCTAATATCAAACATTTCTTCTTATTATTATTTTCAGGATTCTTTGATGCATAGAATGTTTAAATGTACAGCATTTATTTGGAATAGAAATCTTCTGCAACATTATAAGTGTCACTTTTGATAAGATTAATGTCATTGCTTAATAAAACTGTCGTTTGTAAGTTAACAGTGCGTGTTTTAATGTATGTTGCAATGTCCAGTTGATTTGAAATTTATTATCTGTGGTAATCGACAAATGCTGTTCACTAACTTGTTTTGAATCTGGAAGATGCCTAAAAGAAGACGATTTTAGTATTTAGAAACAAGTGTCAGTGTTTTAACATTTCAAATCCTGAAAACCGCTCTGTGACATAATAACACACAGTCTGAAGAAGGCACGATGGTGGTTTGATGGGAGTTAACTGTGGTTTTGCGCTGTAAGAACAAACACTGGAGCAGCTGAAGGTGTTTGACAGATCAGGGTGGTCTGTGTCCTTCAGTCCAAACCGAGGCTCATTTCCTCTCTATCCTGTTATGGACTCTTTATTAAGTAGACCTGCCGGAGACACTCTCAGCCGTGTGTCAGAACATCTGGGATGTGTCAGAGCCATCTACAAAAAAACGCAAGCATACAGTATGAAAGATGATCAATTGACTTCAGTGTCGTAGCGACTTGAACAAATGTTAAACCTTAGCGTGCAACTTGACTTTTGTTGAGGAAATGTGCACTTTTACCAAACGTCCATGCATACTGTTTCAGGAATGACAAACACAAGTGTAAAAAAATAGCAACCACAGCTTCAAAAACAAGCCCAATATTATTTATTTATTATCATCAATATTATTTATTACCAATAAATGAGCCTGCAACATTTTTTATTTGAAAAGCAAAAACAGAAGTCATTTTACAAAAAACAGCAAACTGCAACAAAGCCGGAGGACACCCACTATCCACTCATTTCCATTTACCTGTGAGCAGAACAGGACTAGAGATATGGAAAAGGAGAACAAAGACATGATGTTTAAGGGAGGGCTGTAACAGGCACATACTAATACAACTACTGTATTAGTGTTAGTGTCATCCCACTTCTCTGTTAAGTCTACTACTGTCATCGCTTGGATAACAGCGTCACACGCCTTCATGTTGAAGGTGATTTTTTTTAATGAGGGGGAGGAGGTTTGACGAATTACGCTACAGCATTAATATTATTGTACTGATTGGCTATTAGCTGAGCAGAGTTTCAGTCAATGCATTGGAGAAAACAGCAACCATATGTGTAAAGAAACAAAGTTGCTTGTCAGATTCTCCTAGAAAGCAACCATGTTTTTAAAATAAGCCCATAAATCTGCAACACGCAACCCAGCATTTTTAATACGCAACTTAACAAAAAAAGAAGCCCAAAGTTGCGTATTATAAGCGGACTTTGCAATCATTGCTATGATTGACAGTAAAACATCTAGCAGTGGATGGAACCAAACATCTGACAAGCCGATGTCAAAAATAGAGACAAGTCTGTTTTAGCTGAATATATTAGCAGCTTCTACAGTTAAAGAAATTAAATTTAAAAATATTTCGGAATATTTCATGTATTATTTTATTGTTGTACCATTATTAATAAACTTGTTTAATTTGTAGTTAACTGGTTGAGTATTTAAATAATTACCCCTTCTAGGCTGTTGGTGTCTGGGCTTATTTTGTAAATGACATGAGACTTTCCCTCACTTGCTATACTTTATATTTCAGAACAGTAAAAGTAGTCAAATTTGTTATAATAGTCATTTTATAATAAATCCAAAAGCAAGACGTGAAAAAAACTAGGGAGTTGAAATGGCAACTGATGCCGCTTGTTAAAGGGGTCATATGACGTTGCTAAAAAGAACATTATTTTGTGTTTTTGGTGTAATGCAATGTGTTTATGCGGTTTTAGGTAAAAACAAAAAACAAAAAAAAAACGTATTTTCCATATAATGTACATTATTGTTGCTCCTTTATGCCCCGCCTTTCTGAAACACATTGATTTTTACAAAGCTCATCGTTATAAAAAAGCGAGGTGTGCTCTGATTGGCCAGCTATCCAATGCGTTGTGATTGGCCGAATGCCTCAAGCGTGTGACAGAAATGTTACGTCCCTTACCATACTGTGATACCATCTCCCAGCACGACGAGACAAAACCAATAAAACCCATTACAAACTAGGCATTTGCTGCATCCAGTGGGGACATAATTACTGATTATAATGACTTATACTGTCTTTTTACTCTACGCTGCTTAAAACTCACGTTTGAATCATCAGTGGCAAATAATTTAAATATAAAAAAACTTTTTTTTTTTTGTGCTTTCACAACGAAACCCAGCATCTTAACAACATGGCGGTGGTGGCAAGAGCTAGAATAAAAGTTACACTTTCTTTTTTTGCGTGAACATTTGGGCGGTGTTATGCGAATTTTCCCACATTGTGACGTAGACGTGGGGGCGTGTTAGAACGAGCCATTTTAGGTAGGCGTGGTTGACTCTTTTAGTCTTTGCAACTTTAAAGATCTTCTTTATGCTCCAAGAGCTTGTAACACTCCAAAGAGAAAGGAAAAATTTAAATCGCATCATATGACCCCTTTAATGCCACTATCATTATTGACAGTTTGGCAATTAATTTGTTTTGGAGTTTCTGACAAGAATGAGGCAGGAGAGGTTTCTGTGAGGGTCTCAAGAGTCTCTACATACAGTGGGTACGGAAAGTATTCAGACCCCCTTAAATTTTTCACTCTTTGTTATATTGCAGCCATTTGCTAAAATCATTTAAGTTCATTTTTTTCCCTCATTAATGTACACACAGCACCCCATATTGACAGAATACGAAAAACACAGAATTGTTGACATTTTTGCAGATTTATTAAAAAAAGAAAAAACTGAAATATCACATGGTCCTAAGTATTCAGACCCTTTGCTGTGACACTCATATATTTAACTCAGGTGCTGTCCATTTCTTCTGATCATCCTTGAGATGGTTCTACCTCTTCATTTGAGTCCAGCTGGTTTGATTACACTGATTGGACTTGATTAGGAAAGCCACACACCTGTCTATATAAGACCTTACAGCTCACAGTGCATGTCAGAACAAATGAGAATCATGAGGTCAAAGGAACTGCCTGAAGAGCTCAGAGACAGAATTGTGGCAAGGCACAAGGCATCTGGCCAAGGTTACAAAAAAATTCTGCTGCACTTAAGGTTCCTAAGAGCACAGTGGCCACCATAATCCTTAAATGGAAGATGTTTGGGACGACCAGAACCCTTCCAAACTGAGCTATCGGGGGAGAAGAGCCTTGGTGAGAGAGGTAAAGAAGAACCCAAAGATCACTGTGGCTGAGCTCCAGAGATGCAGTCGGGAGATGGGAGAAAGTTGTAGAAAGTCAACCATCACTGCAGCCCTCCACCAGTCGGGGCTTTATGGCAGAGTGGCCCGACGGAAGCCTCTCCTCAGTGCAAGACACATGAAAGCCCGGTATGTGTGGGGAAAACCAGGCACTGCTCATCACATGTCCAATACAGTCCCAACAGTGAAGCATGGTGGTGGCAGCATCATGCTGTGGGGGTGTTTTTCAGCTGCAGGGACAGGACGACTGTTGCAATCGAGGGAAAGCTGAATGCGGCCAAGTACAGGGATATCCTGGACGAAAACTTTCTCCAGAGTGCTCAGGACCTCAGACTGGGCCGAAGGTTCACCTTCCAACAAGACAATGACCCTAGGCACACAGCTAAAATAACGAAGGAGTGGCTTCACAGCTGAACTCCGTGACTGTTCTTGAATGGCCCAGCCAGAGCCCTGACTTAAAGCCAATTGAGCATCTCTGGAGAGACCTGAAAATGGCTGTCCACCCAACGTTTACCATCCAACCTGACAGAACTGGAGAGGATCTGCAAGGAGGAATGGCAGAGGATCCCCAAATCCAGGTGTGAAAAACTTGTTGCATCTTTCCCAAAAAGACTCATGGCTTATTAGATCAAAAGGGTGCTTCTACTAAATACTGAGCAAAGGTTTGAATACTTAGGACCATGTGATATTTCAGTTTTTCTTTTTTAATAAATCTAAAAAAATGTCAACAATTCTGTGTTTTTCTGTCAATATGGGGTGCTGTGTGTACATTAATGAGGAAAAAAAAAAGAACTTAAATGATTTTAGCAAATGGCTGAAATATAACAAAGAATGAAAAATTTAAGGGGGTCTGAATTCCGTACCCACTGTATATATATACCACAACATCAAATTACATTTTACTGGAAATGGCTTTTCTTTATGCGGAAGTTCTAAAGAACACTCTATGCATACTCAATTAGTGGCATAATTTGCTGAGGCATTTATTGAATTAGCAGACATTATGAGTTTAGCTGTAATATATTCTAATAGCTAGGGTTTCATTTAGACAGAATCTGAAGCTTTTCCTTAATGTATTAATAATAGTCTGAACTCCACTTGAGCCATTAAAATCTGCCTTAAGTGCATCTTTTTAACCTATTAAATATGTTTCAATTATTAGGGCCCATAAACAAAGGCATTTGTTTGAATCACAATCAATGATTTTTAAAACTCCTAATCATTCATCTTGGAACATGTATCTGTCCATTTACTGTGAAATACAATTAGGATGAGATGTCAGCTCCCATATGTGAATAAACAACTGGCCCGCTTTGATTGAATCAAGTGACTCATAATAAAGCCCATGTGTCTGTCTGATTTGATACAACACTGGCACACATTGTCTTAAAAATAAAAAGACGCATGATTGAGCCAAATGTTTTCAATTGCATGTCACTTTCTCTAAATGTCACAGCGTAATGTTTTTATGAATTTGTTTACTCTGGTTATGAGGAGATATATGCTTGACGTCTTGCAGTTTGACTGATTCAGCATCCCTTCTTCATTCTGGATGATTCCAGCTGTGGAAGTACAAGAACATCCCCAAAGCTTCTTCCAGTCTGCATAGTGCAAGTGGTGCTCATTAAGGCAAGGATCACTATAACTATTACACATGCTTAGGATTAAATGAAACTTTGGCAATGCAGGTCTGTGCTACAGATCGATTGATAGCTCAAACTGTGCTTTCTTAAGCGATTAGACTTATGATTTTTGCATCAACCACAGAACAATGTTCTAGCAACACCCTGAAGATCGTTGCAATGTTGAGTTTTGCATGGCCAAACATGACTTTCATGTTCTTCTAAAAATGTAAAAATGTGGTCCTTAGAGGAATGTTTATGTGTTTGTTTCTTTATAGGATCAGATTTGGAGAAATGTAGCATTGCATTACTTGCTCACCAATGGATGCTCTGCAGTGAATGGGTGCCGTCAGAATGAGAGTCCAAACAGCTGATATAAACATCACAATAATCCACAAGTAATCCACACCACTCCAGTCCATCAGTTAACATCTTGTGAAGTGAAAAGCTGCGTGATTATAACGAACAAATCCATCATTAAAACGTTTTAACATCAAAACTGTCGCTTCTGGGTGAAAAAGTCCATCCCCTATTGTCCTCTAGCATCAAAATTCACTAACAAATTTGTTTAGAATCTTTTCTGGCTTGCAAACAGTGCTTGATCTCTGCATATTTCTCTCCTGATTCAGACGAGACAACTTTTTCACTGGAGGAAGCATTATTATAGATAGAGGACTCTAGATGGAAGCAGCCGTTTGAAGTTAAAAACATTTTAATGATGGATTTTTTTCTTATAAACACAGCTTTTTGCTTGTTAATTGATATTAATGTTTACTGATGGACTGGAGTGCTGTGGATTACTTGTGGATTATTGTGATGTTTTTATCAGATGTTTGGACTCTCATTCTGACGGCACCTATTCACTGCTGAGGATCCATTGGTGAGCAAGTGATGCAACGCTACATTTCTCCAAATCTGACAAAGAAACAACTCATCTACATCTTGCATGGCCTGAGGGTGAGCACATTTTCAGCAAATTACAATTTTTGGGTGGACTATTCCTTTAATTGACTCACTTTTCTTAATTACACTCTTTTTTCAACTACAGCACTTTAAAGTGACGTGAGGCACTGAGTGCTCATCAGAATCACACAGATCTAAGCACTGTCACACTGGCCAACTCAAACAGCATTTAACAAGTGATCTACAGTACAATAGAATTTCCATGAACGTCCCCAAAGAATTATTCTGTGTTTGGCATGAGAACGGCCATCTGTCAGAAATAAATGGGGTCACAGGGATGATTTCACTCTGCTGTAATTAGATACATGTGCATGTGCCCACCAAAACACCTGCTTGATTTTTACTAGTGATTGTTGATAAATTCGATTTAAACAAGAGTTGGAGCTGCAGGGAATGCTGAGTAATTCTCTCTCCATTCCACAGCGATTATTCATGTTAGACAAGACTCTCCGATGTGTCATTATCCAGCATTTATGTTCATCATTTGACTTTAATCGGCTGGATTTCCTGATGCACAGACTCAGCTGTGTGCAGGTGTACTTTGGGAAGGGGTTTCTCTAAGGATCTTTATGAGTTTGATATGTTTTGTTCTTAGGTTTCACCACTGAACAAAAAGCTTTTCTTCCCCATGATGCCTTATTTTCTTTATTCATTAATTACTCTAGTAATCTTCTTGAGAGAAATTGGTTGTTTCTTCTACCTTCGGGCAACCTTTGGCCCTGCATGTTAGAATGATTTCTGAAGGATCATGTGACACTTAAGACTGGAGTAATGATCCTGACATTTTCTACATTTTCAATATGTTCAAATAGAAAACAGTTCTTTTAAAGAAATAGTTCAGCAAAAAATGAAAATTTGGTTTTAATTTACTCACCCTCAGGTCATCCAAGACGTTTTATTCTTTTTGACTAGAACAGAAAAGAAGATTTTTAGCTTAAACTGTTGTCCTTGGTGATTCATAAAATGCAAGTCAACATTTTAAACTAGTCTTTATCAACTCAACATTTTACATAAAGAATGTGAAACCATAAAAACTTTAATTTCGCAGCAGAGTTAGAACTGTTTCCTCTGTTCAGTGACTGTTGGAGGAACTGTGTTGGCAAAAACCAGCATCACAGAATCATATACACCGGTATTTTGGCTCATTTCAAGTCTGACTGACATGCACGAAAGTGACTTTTGATTGAGTAACTTGTAGATCTGTGTTGCTCGAGCCACAAACTGTTTCAGATGATTCAACTAATTCACCAAAAAGAACCGGTTCATCACTCCAGACCTTTCCCTGTGGCTCTGGATTACAGGTAATAATGTTGGAAATAATGTTCAGTTTCTTGCACAGACCAATCGATACACTTCATAAGACCTCAACATATCATCAAGAGCCACGGGTATTCATTTTGTGTTACCTGATATGGTTTTTTTTTTTGTTGACTCTCAAAGTGACAGTAGCCATTGACTTTTATGTTATGAATCACCAAGGACTACAGTTTCAGTTAAAAAATTTCTTTACTGTTCTACACGAGACAAAAAAAGTCACCTACATCTTGGATTGCCTGAGGGTGAGATAATTAACTGCAAATTTTCATTTTTGGATGAACTATGCCTTTCAGAATAAAAATCTGGGTTTGATACAAGGGTAAAATCAAAATATATATTTAAAGGCATTTGAAATATAGCAAAAATTATGATGGAGGCATGGTTTCCAAAACAGTCATAATGTGCTCATCATATATTAAAAAGAAAAATAGTTGCTCTGTTAGATTTAATAAAAACGGTCCCCTGGGACATAGAAGTGCCCACATTTGAAGAAACACAATTACAGATGCATTTGCCTCATCCAGAACCATGATGTATGTGGACTAGCCAAAAGAGTGAATCAGAAATATCGGGAATTTTATTCTAAATTACTTATTGAAAGACATCATATTATTTTAAGGTGTAACATAAGACTGATTCTCAAAAAGGCAGCTCAATAAATGCTGCTAAGCAATCAACCAAACAGACAGACATGTAAAACAGTATAAAAAAATCATTGTGCAAAATAAAATTGTTATTATTACATCAAAGCACCTAAAGTAAAACCATAAAACCAATGCTGACAAAATTGGAAAACAAGTTGGAATTGGATTCATACCACCAGACTGAAGATGCATGTGAGATGCTTATATGTAATGTGTAAAACTGAACCCACCCACTTTCCCAATTATGAATGGTGTCTCTCTCAACAGCTAGTAATAAATCAAGCACAGTTGAGCTCAAGAGTGAAAGGACTCTCAAACCGCAATTAAGTGTACATTACAGCCGTGGACTGAGAACGGCAGCCAGTTATCAAGACCTCACGTCTACAAAATCAGTAGCAGCGCTCGGTGTTCTGACGCGGCCCGTGGAGAGATTAATGATGCCTGCAGTTCTGTTGACTTTGGAGATGAACTGCAGAGCCAGACTGATGGTGAAAACGGCATTGATTAATGACAGGAAAAGTGCCTTCCTCATAAAGCTGAATCATTCATACTTGGGTCAGACTTTGGCAACTTTTGAACTTTCAAAAGTTACACATATCTGACATTAATTCTTCATCAAGTCCTGGGCGGACTCGGGTTTGGGTTCATTTTGACATTGAGTAAGTGCTTTTTCAGATATGTTCATTTGACTCTCGCTGATCCAGTGACATTTCTCCATGAGAAAGAGATTTCATTGTGCAAGAAAAACAGTTTAAGACTTTAGCACCATTCGTACGGGATTAGTTTCCCAAACAACATTTAAATCACTGTTTATTTGACTAATTGGAATGGGATTGTGATCGTGGGAGAATCTATAGTTTGGAAATTTGGCAGAATCCAAAAGGTTCACCAGGCAGTCAGAAGATTGACACACAATGTGAAAATTAATGAAGAGAAGCGAAAATATAATATCTGGGATTAGATTTCTCAAAGGATGCCCATTTTAGAAGAAAAACGGTAGGGAATTTGCTCCGTAATTATTACACAGGTTCTGCAAAAAAAGAGAAGATTTCGATTCCGATGGGCCTGAAATCATAAAGAACCTGCATCAGCGCAATGCAAATTTACACAATTGATCCTTTCTGAATAAGGCTATAATCATACTTTCCATTACAGTGTTCGTGCTGTGGTGCAATTATATTTAATAGCAATGAAAAACATACTTAATATGCAACCATGCTTTCAAATAGCTTGTGATTACGTATTGTTTTTATGATAATTAAAGATGTTGATATGAAAAATTGTGGCATGAACACTAATAGAAAGTTTTTGATGTTATGAAGAATGTGAAACAAATTAAACAAATCAATCATTATCCCAAAATTTTATAAGTGGTGTTTGCGAAGTCAATCATCATGATTACTTTTGTTCATTCTAAGTGAACAGACTAATTTGTTTCACTTGGCGGATGAAAAAAAAAAACAGGTGAAAAATTCACATAGAACCTAAGACTAGAATATCAGAGGATGAGACCGGTAAGCAACTGCACAGAACAACATAGCAATGTGCTATATACCACCCAGAATTCCCTAGCAACCACGTAGCAACTAGCTATAAACCACCCATAACTCACTAGCAATGGGCTATAAACAACTCTGAACTCACTAGCAACCGCACTGGAACAAGCTATAAACCATCCTACTCCCTAACAACTGCATAGATATATGCAGAATAAAAAATAAAATAAAACTCAAAGCACACTGGCAACTGCGTGGCAACATGCTAAAACCAATCAGAACACCCTAGCAACTGCATAAACCACAAATTTCTTAAGAAACTTTTATTTATTTATTTATTTTTTCTCCACGTTGATGTGAACTGAACAGGATTACACCTCACTGGAAATCTTCCAGCTGAGTCTGCTGTTTCAGGCTGAATTTGGCTGCATGTGGAGACAATGGAGTCAAGTGAGGTAAGAAAAGGGACTGAACATCATGAGAAAATGTAGTTTGGAAGTTGGAGTCACAGAGAAGGAGAAATTGTCTAATGCCTTCTGGGAGGAAATGCTCTGATTCGTCCAGGAAGGTGGTTACCAAAGAATACAAACTCTGTTTCTACTGAGAAATACTGTGAGAAACTGTCTAGGCAAGGAATTCAAAAGCTCAGTGAGAGAGTGATTCTATTCCTACAGCCTGCCCACCATCTGCCATTGGTCAGACAAGCAGCCGAAACCTCACAGCATTGGTGGACACGTCAAACCACTCAAAGAAACAGAGCGATATTTGAAAACACCTGCATGTCTGCTCAATAAAAGAAAAAACATTTTTAACTACTTTTTTTAAACTTTTTTTCTTAGTAAATTTGCCTTATTTTTTCTTATTAGGCAAATGTTTAATTAGGCAATGTTTTTATGAACACTGTAAAAAATGACTGTGATTTTAATGGTAAAAAAATCATGGTACAAATGCTACAGTACAAACCTGTTAACCTGTTAAGTGGTTAACGCTAAGTTCCTGTAAAATTTACAGGGAAAACCCGTAAACTGATGTTCTCTGTGCATTTCAAATTTTGTTTGAATTTCATGTTTTTTCTTTGAAGTTTTCGTTTTTTTCGTATCTGTTGTGTTTATTAGGGTTGCATGTTGCATAAAATGTTGTTAAATGAATGTTTATTGCATATTTCAGTTTAAAGTGTCTCACCATGATGGTGTTTAGTGCTTGTGTGAATGACAATGTGCACCTTCTATATATGTTATTTAAATGGTGCTTGTGATGGGATTTGGTTTATCACATAACTTTCTCATCACCACCTGCATTTGGTGGTTATCAGTGTATTACAAAGGTAAAAAAAAAACTGATTTCAGTACTTCAATAGGCTGATATATTAAAATTATATCAGTTAATGAAATTACGGTATTTAACTGTAAATTTAAGTAAAAACCTAAAACACTGTTACCGTATTTTTTACAGTAGAATTACGGCCGTTTTTTTACCGTACATTTTACAGATTTTTTTTTACTATGATCATGACAGCATTAACTCATTAAAACATGGTCAGATGATTTATGGTGTTGATATGTGAACTTTCACCATTTAAAGTGAAGATCTGAGTCTGGATCTCATTGGTGGAGTGATGATGTATCTCGTGATTATTTGAACATGATATTTTACCACATGCATTATGGTGACTAGGAGAAACCGCCTTGAAAATGACCCTTGACCTCTAGCTTGTGTAACTGAACCCAGCATGGTTTGTTATCTATTCAAGCTCATGAAATTAAAAGTGTGCAAGCAGTTCTGTCTGTGCCTGAAAGTTATACGCACACAAAGACTGCCAGACCTCAACACACATGCTTTAGTCATTATAACATCACAGCGTAGTGTATAGATCCCCCGATCCCCGTATATATTACTGAGGGAACAGCAAAGAGCTTTATGGACTGGAACGACAAAGACCTTGGGCGGTGCGTTTGGTTGTGTCCTAACATTTCCTCTGGAAAATATTCTGCTAATGTGCAAACAGGGCAGATTGCAAAAGCTTGTAAAGTGATTATGATCGGACATTGTCTAGGACAGGAGTTATGATTCAAGGTCACTTGGATCTTTTGAAAACATTTTAAAAATGTTCCAGATACAAACACAAATCAAAGCCTCACATTCCTTCTGAATTCTGAGGTTGAGCAGACGTACTTTCCAACTTCACAAATTCATGACCTGTTTCATTCTTTAATGACACATTAACAGCAAAAATGTTCCATATTTTTGTTCAGTAAAACTTTAGATTAGGGTACTATTCACTATTAACTAAGAGTTTTCATTTGATAAACTACTATTAACTATAAACTAAACTACAACAAACTATAACTATGAACCACTAGTTAATAGTGAGAATTGGCCCTTAAAATAAAGTGTTACCTTCTGTTCTTTAGCCCTCTGATGCATGACTTAGTAAATCACAAAGATTTTGGAAACACTTTAAGGTTTGATTTATTAATATTGGTTAATGCATTAGGTATCACAGACTATGTTCAATACTTTATTTAATGTATTATGTTTAATAAAATGTCTGATATATGATGTTGAAATGTATTTATACTGTATATATCAGGATTATCATAGTTAACTGAAATCTAAAATTAAAACTATATAAAAAACCTATTACTATAAATAAAAAAAATAAAAAAAACGTTAAAAAATGAATAAATACAAATTAAAAAAATACAGCTAGTTGTCAAGGCAAATTTAGTTGAACTAAAAATGAAATAAAAATGAATGAAAACTATATAGAAATATAAAAAAAAAAAACTACAAAAAATTACAACTATCTCAGTTGTGTGTGTGTGTATGTGTGTATATATATATATATATATATATATATATATATATACATATACATATATATACATATACATATATATACATATACATATACATATATATATACACATATATATATATATACACACACACACACACACACGTATCAGCATTAATTTTAAGCACTGCAAAAAATATATATATATATTGTTAGCACATTATGCCCAATGCATTATTTACAATTCATTATTATGCAGTATTTGACAATCATTTTTGTTCATACCATAATGGATGGTCCTGAAAATATGACCACATGGGAAGTATAATTGGTTACATTTTATAACCTGTATGCGTGATGTGATGACATTGAAATGTAAGCCAACCTGATGTAATTACTGCTCAGGGCTAACAAGTGTGTCTGACAATTGTCTGGTTTCACAGTAAATGAAGTCAGAGAACAGAATACAGTACGTCATCTGTCTCCATCAGGGTACTGTGTGTTGCACTAACATAAACAGTCGATGCTGGAAAACCACCTTTCAAAAAAAAAAAAAAAAATTCACAGGAAAAGAAAATTAGAAAAAGACATCAAAGAGCAAACGAGCACAAGAATGATCAATCTGTCTTTTCACAAATCAAGAAAACACATGATCTTCTGTCTGAATTGTTGCAGAAGAAACAAACATTGCATCAGGCTTGTTTTCTCTCAGACGTAAATGAGGAGGTGACTAATGTTCCACATATACATGAACCGCTTCAGGATTCCTGTTCGTCCATGGAAGGCCTGATTTCCTTAGATGCCCTTTGAATAATGAAGCAATCATCTCGTTTGGCTCCGAGGTCAGAAGAACAGACGGTAAAGGCCTTTGTGAAGTCGAAACCCTGAAGTCGAGACTCTTTTGTAACCAGTCTCTGGAAAAAATGATATACTGTAGATGTGGGCCATGTTTCAGAAAAAAATACGTCAAAAGCAAAAAAAAAAAAAATTGTTGAGGGCAACATAAACTACAACATCCAAGACAATAAGATGTCAAAACCAGACTATACCCTTATGTCATTCTAAATCATTTTGACTCTCTTTCCTCCATTAAAAGTGTAAAAGGTTTTTAAATGGGCACAAAATGACAGTTAATGTACAATAAAGGAAACAATTTTATTTGTATACACACACACACATACTGTATACTGTATATATATATATATATATATATATATATATATATATATATATATATATATATATAGATATATATATATATATATATATATATATACATACACACACACACCGGCCACTTTATTAGGTACACCTATTCAATTGCTCGGTAACACAAATTGCTAATCAGCCAATCACATGGCAGCAGCTCAATGCATTTAGCATCTAGATGTGGTGAAGACGACTTGCTGAAGTTCACACCGAGGGTCAGAATGGGGAAGAAAGGGGATTTAAGTGACTTTGAATGTGGAATGGTTGTTGGTACCAGACGGGCTGGTCTGAGTATTTCAAAAACTGCTGATCTACTGAGATATTCACATACAACCATCTCTAGGGTTTACAGAGAATGGTCCGAAAAAGAGAAAATATCCAGTGAGCGGCAGTTTTGTGGATGAAAATACCTTGTTGATGTCAGAGGTCAGAGGAGAAAGGGGCAGACTGGTTAGAGATGATAGAAAGGCAACAGTAACTCAAATAAGCACTCGTTACAACCAAGGTATGCAGAATACACCATCTCTATACGCACAACACATCGAACCCTGAAGCAGATGGGCTACAGCAGCAGAAGACCACACCGGGTGCCACTCCTGTCAGCTAAGAACTGGAAACGTAAGCTACAATTCACACAGGCTCACCAGAATTGGACAATAGAAGATTGGAAAAACGTTGTCTGGTCTGATGAGTCTGGATTTCTGCTGCGACATTCAGATGGTAGAGTCAGAATTTGGCGTGAAGACCATGAAAGCATGGATCCATCCTGCCTTGTCTCAACGGTTCAGGCTGCTGGTGGTGGTGTAATGATGTGGGGGATATTTTCTTGGCACACTTTGGGCCCCTTCGTAGCAGTTGAGCATCGTTTAAACGCCACGGCCTACCTGAGTATTGTTGCTGACCATGTCCATCCCTTTATGACCACCATGTACCCATCCTCTGATGGCTACTTCCAGCAGGATAATGCACCATGTCACAAAGCTCAAATCATCTCAGACTGGTTTCTTGAACATGACAATGAGTTCACTGTACTCAAACGGCCTCAACAGTCACCAGATCTCAATCCAGTAGAGCATCTTTGGGATGTGGTGGAACAGGAGTTTCACGCCTTCGTGCGAGGTGTCCTCAACGCACCGCTGGTTGAGTTTCAGGTAAGTTCATATTGGGATGCACGAAAATGTGAACAGAAAGCGTGACTTGACAGATCGGATAGCAGAAATGGTGACGTGTGTACATGGTATAAAATGATCCAGGTTTAATCCGATTTAATGTCAACATAGTCTGATAATAATATCTAGCTCACGTTTACAGTTACAGGATAATATTGTGCAGAAGCAGTATCATAACCCCCCACACATGAACACGGGAATCCACAAACCCACGGTAGAAATCACATTTAACCTTACACTGTTTTTATTGTTCAAAATGTAAATACTGTACATGCTGTGCTATTCACATTGTTTTTTTGTTTTTGTTTTTTTGTTTTCGTTGCAAATGTCTTGTTCTGATGGTTTGTCATAGTTTGTGGCCATGATTTACAGCAAATGCTAAAACCACAGTTCAAAAACCAATTATGATGTGGAAAAAATAAATATCCAGTAGCTTTGCCTATTTTTAAGGAAAAATGTTGAGACAATTAAGACACTACTGAGACAGTTTTGCCAAGAATTTTAAGTTATAAAGAACAGGTGACATCTTTAAGAAATGCTTTTTTGTCCCTTTTTTAAATGTATGAAATTGCGTGGTGTGCATTGTTTTCTTTGAGGTTGAGGTGATTACTTTCGCTAACAAGTGGCTAAACAATGTTTGTTGGGGACTTTAAATGACATCGTGCTGGACAGAGAGTTGCTTTCACAGCCTCATGGTGTTTATGATCACACTCTTGCAAACTATTCTAATGTTCTGAGAATCTATTATAAAGTTCTGTGTTTAAACCAAGGCCGGAATAGTTGTTGGAAGCTTAACTGTGGTGGTGCTGAAGTCATGCGATCGTGATAGTCTGCTTAGCTGTTTAATTCTGGTAATTGGACTTAGGCTTCAAAATGCAGATTTGTGAAAATCATGAAGAACAAAAAGTGTAAGAATCATAAACTTGTGTTCATCACTGAGCTTATTTTTTGGAATTATCCAAAAACCACTGGAAAACTTCTATTGGCATTTTGTCAAAGGAACCATGGTGATGCTAACTTATGGGTTGGCCTACAAAATACATCATCACTGCAAGTTGGGAAGGGAAAGGCGTTCTTATGCTTAAATGAGACGTCTGTGTCAATCCTTTGAGAGATGCTGTTTTTCATCACAGGTTTTTTTTTTTTTTTTTTTTTTGTCTTTCCAAGTGTTACAATCTTCCAATTGGAAGTGAACGTCTATCCATTAATCTAAAGCATAAAGTAATGTTGGCTATACACATCATCTGGCATTTACTGTCCTCGGGGAGAAAATGTTCTCATCCTCTCATAGACGGGGCGAAGACTAAATGAATGGAAAAAGAAGTGTCATATTATATGCAAGCTTTACATTTTGTGCAGGCCAATCAGGTTCTTCCACGCCAGACTCAGAAAAGCATTTCTATATGGACCTCAGGGACATTGTCATGCATGCAGGAACAGAAAAGGGCCCCATAACAAAAACTGTTTGTCTTAAGAAGATTGCATGGCTGTACGTTTGATATTATGCACCTGATACTTTTATAAAGTAGCTGTACTTGTTATTTAGAAAGCAGTATCAACATAATTTAAGATGTGTGCAAAAACTAATATTTGATTGGATTTGCACTTCAGTTCCTTATTAATGCAGGAATTTGTGGCATTGTTTGGTAGCCATAGTGTTAACATAATGTAAATGAACTGCATTGTGCTTTGCTTGGATTTGCATTTGCTAGGAATGCAAGCTAACACTATATTTTCACTTTACACTTTTAATAGTTTTGCATTCAAATTACATAACGGAGATATACAGAGGATTTCAAAAATATAGATCACAAAAAATCTCATTTAAACCTGAGTTTAGAGGATTTTAGAAAATTGCATGAGAAAGAAGCATGGAATTAGAAATGTTAACACCATCTAACACAGATTGTGCACTATTTCTAGGTGATTGATCAATAAGTAAATAAGTGAGGCAGTCAGATTTTCTTACTTCCACTGAAGCTCAAGATGCTTTTTGAATCATCTCATACCTCATCAGATTTTGTTTGTGTAGCTCCAAGTGCTGTTGTCATTAAAATAAAATAGGCACACACCAAATACTGAGACATTGTCTCAAATACATGGTCAGTTTCAGTTAAACATTTCACCCAGATTGCTATTCATTTGCAATTAAAAATGCATCAAATTATAAAACTGCAATAGGGAAGCATCTTCACTAGTGGCCTCAGACCTTTGCACCTCTCTGTATATATCAGAATCAGAATCTCTTGACACATTTCAAATTTTGCCCAGTTTACCGTCATACGTCCAGCTCTACTCAGAGGTTACGTTTAAATATTATTGTCATCTCTCTTTATGTGCATTTGCTCGTACTTTCTGTGGAGAAGCAGGTCAATCAATTAGATGAGGCAGATGGCTCTGTTTGCAAAACCATATGGTGAAGGTCATCTGTTTTTTTCCCCTGTTTTTTTTACAAATGAAATAAACACCATTGATTTCTCCATATGTGGCCATTGAATCAGCTGAGAGGAATGAACCTTCCCGAAAAATCACAGTGCTGCTTTGGAAATAGACTGTGTTTGGAATAGCAAACTTTTTACTTTTACTATTTCCACAGTGCAAATCTTAAGTCTTAATTTTTTGTTGAGTCTTAGATCCCTTTTGATAATGGTTTTCTATATGCTGCGGGTTGATTTTACTCTGTTGCAGGGCAACTAATTTAATGTTTTTAGAAGATTTCGAGGCATTTCCTACAGAAAAGTGCTGCTGCAGAAAAAACAACAGCAAGAGAAACTGCTGTTTATCGTAATAGTGTAATATTCAGAGAAAATAACCTGATGACCTACTACATTTGTCAATGTGCAGTATACAACTAGAGCACACAGCATGAAATACATTCAGTGAGCCAGAAGTAACATTAACAGTTTCCCATTCTACCTTTAAAAAAATAGTAGAAGTATATATTTATACATCATGTGGTATTCATGCAGTGTCACAGGTGTTCATGGCAAAGCAGTAGGGGAACCGTTTTGGGTTCTCAAAAGGACCTTTCAACTAAAAGTTCTTAAAAAAAAACAACATTTTTTCTTATATATATCTGAGGAAACTTTTCCTACCATTAAAAAAAAAGAAAAAAAAAATAAAAAAAAAGAAAAAAAAAAAAAACTTTTGTCCAAAGGAAAGGTTCAATTGATTTTGAACGTTCTTCGTGGAACTAATAACATGAGCCAATAAGAAACTTTTATTTTTAAGAGACGGATTTCATACACTGCACATTTTGTTGTTACACATTGTCTCTGTTTTGTGTAATTTTGTGCCTAAGGGCTGCAGTAAACACCTGTCACACGTTACGGAAGCCAGGCGTCAGCGTGAGCGAGTTACTGCTGCTTTCAGCCATTTGTGAGGCAGCACACACTTTTACAGGCTTCCCATGCAGCTCAGATAATTTTATCAGCCCAAAAAAGGCAGTGCTGGCAAGTATCTAGGTAGAGGGTTCAGCATAACCAACAGATGATAAATAACGGCACCAGCTTCGAAGCATTTCCAACAACTCGAACAGAAGCATTTACCAGCAGCGGTTAGGGCATGTTTCCATCAGAGTCACTGACCGATGCAAAGTTTTCACTGGAGACCTGGCGTCTGCAGTCAGAGCTTTGATTGGATAAATCATCTTGGCAGTGTCTAAGATGTTATTTTTTCATAAATCTGCTAGTAGAGCTCCGCTGTCAGGAAAGTATTTCAGCATTCAGACAGTTTTCATAGGAACTCTTCAAATCCAGACACTACCTGTAAACTCTGAGTAAACCAGCTGACTCAATAGAAACTGTCAAACAGCAGAACAACACTCCATTGTTATTTACAAACTAAGAGCTTTTACCACACAATTACAGTTATGCAATATGCAAAAAGTGATCAGCACAGAGAAGATAAGCTACAGCCGGAATACAACATTTGAAGGTCTGAACATTTTCGAAAGACATATCTGAGTAAATGAAATTTAAATTAATAAAAATTAGCAGAATGAGTGGCGCTTGCCTGTACAAAATGTACGATGATGGTTGTCGGGGTGTTGTGTTGTGGTTTCTAAGGTGTTCTTAGTGTTTCTATTGGGTTGGTTGCAAGCATGTTTCTAGTGTGTCAAAGCTGTATGATATTTTGACCTTTATACTTAAAACTCATATTCATAATGAGTATTTATGTCTTGTTCTCCAGGTAAATGTCTATTATATCTATAAACAATTATTGTTTCTTTAAAGACTATTTGTTTTTTTACACTTGTTTTTAAATCCAATGACTAATTCGTGTATGGCTCAAATTAAGTCTTAGGTCTTTTATCGTCTGCCAGATTTGAGTCCAGTTCCTTAGAAAAGTAATTGCACAACAACAATACGTAAGATCTGCATTATAATTAGCTCAAACAGTTATGCACCAAAGTATAATACTCACGGGTTTGTTTCAATCCCTAACCTTACGGTGTGATCAAAGTAATATTGATGTTTGCCAGAGCACTTTAGAAAATGTGAAATTCAAGTGTTCTCAAGCAAATCTGGCAAATGAGACTCAAAGTACCTTTGCAGAAGCCACCTGCTGGAGACGTCAGCACAGTGCTGGTCTAAAAATTCATTATGTGTAAACTTTGTCCTCAAGAGAATTTTTATGCACCAGTTTACAGTGTCACAGGTAAGACTACAGCCAGACATGCTGCACGAATGGAAATTTGGTGGAGGCCGTCATCCTTCTACACCCAATAAAACTTTTACGATAAACGTCTGATGTTGACCTACAGTTAAAAGTTTAAGAAGGAAGTATCTGGCTTCGTAAATGTATTTGAGTAACATGCATGCAGATCTAAAGACTAAACACTTTACAGACTACATGACGAACGTGTTTGTTGGAAGGACAAGGACATCTGTACAGTGAGTTCATCAGCATGTGTATGTGTGTGTATTTGTGAACATCATGCCATGAAGAATCCACTGTCTTAAACGAAAGCAGCTTCAGGTTTATGTTTGGACGTTTGGACGTTAAAGCTGGAAAAAGAGCAGCGTTGGGGTTTTCTTGTATGCAGGGAGACCAGCAGCTGATGTTAATTTAGACCGTAAGCGATCCTGATCTGATGGAATCTCTGTGCCATGGAGCACAAGTAAATCCACGACTCCAGCGTTCTCCGCTCTGGATATGGCCATGATGTCAGTGGAAATATTTACGGTTTCTCTCAATAAGCTGCTCTGGGAGTCATATGTGCCCACCCTTCGTGGACGGTCTGGTTGGCCATGTCAGAGTTGTTTTCAAAAATTATTTCAAATTTTGTTTGTCAACCAGGTCTTCATTAGATTTCTTTGTTTGATATAAGAACACTCATCCGTTGGGTTGCTGTCATCACTGTCCCTACATCGATGTTTACTAGAAAAGGTATAAAACTCTGTCAAAATGATTATGAAAATTATGAGGGGATAAACAATCATATTACATGTGTAACGGGTGCGTTAGGGCCCGCTTAGTAGGGGAAATTAATGTTACCTCGGAAGACTTTAGGAGGAAAGGATCTTGGTCCCCCACCTCAGTGCTCGTGAGTCTCAAGGTATAGGTTATGTATACGTGTTACCTTACTCTGTTGTATAATATACAAAAGGGACCAGAGAGTGTGGCTTCAGTTAAGTCTAAAATACTTGTATTAATTTGGTGGCCGCCTGAAGTGTAAATATGTGAGGCAATTTAACAATACCAATTCACATTCCCACCACCCCAGTACCTAACAGAGCAAGTGAGACGCCCCTACTCCAAGGTAAGTTCAACAATGATAGTACTCTTGAGATTTACTTTAACATTCAATCAGATTTAATTATCTCCTTTTAAAATGTTTTTTCTTTTGCAGAGCAGGAAAAGAAGATCAGAACAATACATGAAAAATGTAAAAAAACAAATAAAACAATGTTGCTCAAATAAATTTGTCACTATAATCTTTACCTGTGGTGCACCACCAACTGTTTAACCATAAAACTTGTGTTCACCTCTGGAATAACAATCAGTTCACAAATGATTCACTTCAAATAAACTCTGAAATAACTTGACTTAATTCAAATGAACTCTGAAATGACTCTTGCGATTCGACAGATGATTCAATTTTCACATCAAACCCAGTTCAGTTACCTAGTTCAAGTTCTCAGTTCAGTCTATATCAGTAAGAGTTCATGTATGTATATGTGCAATGAACGTTGTACCAGTCTTTAGTGATGATGAAATTGAAGAAATTACTTGCGATGACTTGAGATGACCTGTAATAGAGAAATGAACAGCTGGGACAGGAAAGTAAGGAGATGTCGTCAGGATGGCAGGGTAATAATAATAAAACTAGCAAATTTCCAAAAAAAAACCCGGAATTTCCTGGAACAAAATGGCGCAGCTCTGCCACAGCACGCACTGACTCAGTCTCAATAAGAAAAAAAATAAAAAATAATAATAAAAGTTTCCCAAAAGCAAAACGGATCTTAGGCAATGGGCAGTCTCTACAAAAATGCAAAAAGAGAGAGAGAGCGAAAACGAAAAAACACTGTGAAAAAACTCACTTCCAGTTCATTTACATCTTCTCACGCACTAACAAGTGCACTTGACTGACAAGCAGGAAGAAATTAACGTCTCTCAGTCCAAAGCACAGCTCATTAATGACTCAGGCACGCAGAAAAACTCTCAAAAATACATACAGTTCGAAAGATGCAAAACAACAGCGTTCAGGAAGAAACTCACGGCTCCAGCAACTATCGTGCTCTCAGCCCGTCTCTCACGCTGTTCGATGACGCAATCAGCCGAACTTCTGCACCAGCTCCGTTTCCAGTCTCAGACGACGATGGCGTTAATGTTCGTTTTAACTCACAAAAACTCAGATGAACTGTGTATTACCATCTTCTTTCACGTTTTCCATTGAAAAACTGCTGATTTCCCACACAGCAATCATGTCGTGTCTTTCTCTCGTAAAAACTGCTCTCTTTTTTTCCTTCTTCCCAGACATCTTTTTTTCCTCCTGCTAACATACCGAAAACGGGGCAACCCATCAAAATAAAAGTCCCCTTAAAAAAAATACCTGTTACATTTCCCCCTTGCGAAACCCTGCCATACCATCGACATCTCCAGCAAGTCTCTCTGGAACATAAACAAAGTTAAGTGCAACAAAATACACATTCTTTGAAACTTTTCAAATTTCAGCAAGTTCATAAATATTTACCATCACAACCTCAGTTAATGTTTCAGCTTATTTCATCTGATAATCATCTCTATACCTCACAGGTAATTTACCACGGTTTTGCCTTTGAGAGCGTCTGAGCTCTAGGACATTTTCACATTCAACATCTGAAATATCAGTATCATCTGAAACTTCCTGTAACTCCAACTCGGTTTTCTGTGGCTACATCTTGTGCCATATTTTCCTGCTCTTGCACTACATCCCCTCCTAAATCTACATCATGTGTCTCACTCTGGACCACCCCTTCATCTCGGTAATGTCTAAGTGGAGTGGCCGGAACACAAATAAGATCTGGGAATTCTGCTTCAGAATCTGACTGGTTTACAGGTCTGCATCTGGTTTTATGTGGTGTAGTAGATGATGACAAAGGAAATGTGCAGTGACGAAGCTGATCTCTGTGTACTACTCTGGATGGACGCCCCTTTTCAGGTTTGACAGTGAATACAGGTATGTCTGAATGATTCTGCTTAACTACGATGTAGGGTGTGTGTTCCCACTTGTCTTGAATCTTATTTCGGCCCCTATGTTTGTGATTGCGTAACAACACACGGTCACCAGGCCTCACAAGCGCTCCAGCAGACTTGCGGTCATACACCCTCTTTCGTCTCTTCGATGTCTCTTGATTGACTGCATTTGCAACCTCCACTGCAATTTTTAGTCGGCTGTGGTGACCCTTCACCCAATCATCCAAGTTATCTGCATCGCTCTCCTCCAAATCCTTTCCACCCAGGACATCTAATGGGAGGCGCGCATCCCTCCCGAACATCAAATAAAAAGGAGAATAGCCAGTGGATGAGTGAACGTGATTGTTGTATGCCATCACTAGCTCTGGCAAGTGAGTTTTCCAGTCTTTCTTCTTCTCAGGTGTCAATGTTCTCAGCATATCATGCATTGTACGGTTGAACCTCTCACATTGAGAGTTCCCTTGAGGATGGTAGGGACTTGTACGGCTCTTGCCGACACTGTACACTCTACAGAGTTCCTTGACCACTTGTGATTCAAAACATCTTCCCTGATCTGAGTGCAGACGAGCTGGACACCCATAGTAGAGGAACCAATGTTTGATAAGGGCTTTTTTGCAGTAGTACTCGCTGTCTGGTTCTTGGTTGGGACAGGAACTGTAAACCGTGTGAACATGTCAGTCAAAACCAGCACATTTTCATATCCTCCTGAACACATCTCCAGTTGAGTATAGTCCATTGCCAGAACCTCTAAAGGAGCTGTGACGTTACTGCATGTCATTGGGGCTCTAATTCTTGGAAAGACATCCTTTGCCAGTGTACATCGTTTACATTGTCCTATCCATTCTTGGACATCTTTAGACATGCTAGGCCAATAGTAGTTTCGTCTCATCAATGTCAGAGTACTCCTCTGTCCAAAATGACCTCCATGTTCATGTTGGCTGTCATAAACTAAACGGCATGAGGAGACTGGAACAACTAGCTGCCTTATTTTCTCTCCATCCCTTGGGTCAAAAATACATCTAAACATCACTCCCTGATGCAGCTGAAGACGTTCAAACTCTCTGCAAAGCTTTTTCAACTCTGGCAGCATATTTTGCGGTTTTGCTCGGCTCGGTCTTTTGTTCTTGGATACAGGATGGTATATGGGACCTATCAAGGGATCACTTCTCTGCAACGCTCTAATTTCATCCCAGTTGTAACCATTCAGCACTTTCTTGATAGAGGCTTGTACAGCCACTTGAACATCAGTTTCTCCCCGTTTGGACTCTTGTGCTGGCCACAGACATGCACGCACTTCCTCAGAGTTCAGTCGGATGAAATCCTTCTCTGTGTCTTCCTGTTCAGGGACCTCTCGGGCGGGAATCCTCGACAGAGCATCAGCGTTGGTGTTCAGCCTTCCAGGCTTATACAGAACCTCGAAATTAAGCTCCGCCAACTGAGCCACCCAGCGTTGCTCGACTGCTCCAAGGTTAGCGGTCTCCAGATAACGCAGTGGATTATGGTCAGTGATTACAGTGAATTTGGAGAACATCAGATACTCTTTGAATTTTTCTGTTGCAGCCCACTTAAGGGCCAACAGCTCCAATTTGAACGCACTGTAGTATTTGTCATTTCTCTCTGACCCCCTCAGGCCACGGCTAGCAAACGCGATGACACGCTCTGCTCCCCCTTGCTTTTGGCTCAATACAGCCCCAAGGCCATGGTGACTCCCATCAGTTGTGAGGATAAATGGAAGGCCAAAGTCAGGGTAAGCAAGGACAGGTGGTGACATCAGGCATTGTTTCAATCTGTCAAATGCGGTCTGGCATTCGCTACTCCACATGAACAATTCAGAGGCTTTCCTTTTGTCTTTGTTGCCCATTAACGCATGCAATGGTTTTGCTATTTGAGCAAACTTTGGAACGAACCGTCGGTAATAACTCATGAATCCAATCAATTGTCTCACTTCCTTCACACTCTTAGGGACAGGCCAAGCATCCAAGGCACTAACCTTTTCACTGTCGACTTTGATTCCTTCAGAGGAGATCACGTGACCTAAAAATTTTACCTCAGATCTGAAGAGAAAGCATTTGCTTGGTTTTAACTTTAGGCCATGGTGTTTCAGTCGGTCAAACATGAGCTCTAGTCTTTCACAGTGACTCTTGAAGTCTCTGGAAAACACGATAATATCATCCAGATATATCAAGAGGACTTCAAACGCCAAATCCCCGAGAACTACCCCCATAAGGCGCTGGAAAGTGGCTGGCGCGTTGCACAGCCCGAATGGCATCCGTGTCCACTCAAACAGTCCAAACGGGGTAGTGACTGCTGTCTTTTCACGATCCCGCTCACTCACAGCTACCTGGAAATAGCCGGCCGTCAGATCTAGGTTGGAGAACAAAACTGAGCATTCCCCAGTGCGTCCAGAGATTCCTCCACTCTGGGAAGCGGGTATGCGTCTTTGCATGTGACTTGATTTAACCTTCTATAATCACAACAGAAGCGCACACTACCGTCTTTCTTCACAACTATCACTGCCGGGGATGCCCAGGGACTCGCACTCTCCCTAAGGATGCCTTGTGACACTAGGTCTTGCACGTGTTTTTTTGAATTCTTGGAAAACATGTGGCGGTACTCGACGGTGCCTCTGTTTTATAGGCGGAGCATCACCTGTGTGAATGTCATGCGTCACTGCCTGTGTATACCCGTAGTCACTGTCAGTTTTGGAGAATACGTCTTTGTACTTTGCCAACAGCTTGCCTAGTTCCTCTCTTTGTGCTGGGGTGAGTTTTTCGTAATTTACCTGAACTGGAGGATTGTCAGAGACTTCGACTGCTTGAACATGTGCCACTCGTCTAACATGAATCGCCCCTTCCTCTTCTTCAAACTCCAGCATATTTTCAGTTAACACCTCACGTGGTTTAGACAAAACTGCCACTCTGCATCTTGGGTTTAGTCTGATGGTCCGCTCACTCTAATTCATTACTCGTACAGGAACTTTACCACCTTCAGTTTTTGTTAGCACATTGGCCACTAAGAGCCCCTTGGGTAGACTCACACCAGTGGTGTGCTCAATTAATACTTGGCACTTCACTTTAGGTGGCACTCTGCAACGACCTTCAAACACTTTCTCACTTAGTGGAGGGATAGTGATGGTCTGCTTTCCACCAACTTTTGGTGTGCCAATCTTGCCGTCAGGACTCAGGGGTTCAGTCTTCTCGACACATGCTAACACCCTTCTTATCCTTGCTTCTGCGGGTTGCCTGTATTTGTTGGCTGTCTTTACGCTCTCTCCTGTGACGAACAACGATTTAAACTCACTGATAATATTCATTCCGATGATTCCTGAAAGTCTTCTCATCTCTTCTGCTTCTGGGCTAGTGTCTGTTAGCACAAAGATGCACTTCCCTGGGAGAATCTTCCCCATGCACTCCACATCAGCTTGCAAACATTCTAGGACTGGAATGTCGAGCCCATTAGCTGCAGTAAGCCTCACCCATTGTGCAGACGAGAGTTTTATTTCTTGTTCTCTGAAGTGCTTCTTAAAGACTCTGCAATAGTGGACACTTCTGAGCCAGCATCCAGCAAACAGTTTGTCTTGACACCAGCTATGCTTGCTTCAATAGTCAGACAATCTCCAAATGCACCATTTTTCAATGTCTCCGTCACTTCGTCGGACCATTCAGCTACATGACTTCTTATCATAGATGGCCCAGAGCTGGCTTGTGTCGTGTTTGCCGGAACGTTCCCTATGTTTGTTTCAACCATCCCTGTAGAACGTCGAGACTGATCAGACACCATAGCTGCCTCAGCACCTTGTGGACAGCGCCTGCTAGTGTGCCCAGGCTCGCCACACGAATAACAGATGTATCGGCCATCGCTGTCCTTCAGGGGTTGTCTTTTTGGGAGGCTCTGTTGAAGTCGTACTCTGCTGTTACCATGTACGGCCTGATAGAGTTCTTCTTGACGGGCAGCAATTTTTTGTATGGCTTCATGCAGTTTTTCCAAAGTTAACGTAGAGGAAGCTTGTTCTGCATCAGCATTAACTACTCTAACAGGGGAACTGGGTTTTGGATTGTTTGGTGTTTGTGACTCTTCTTCTTCAGCCCAGGTGATTGCTGCTTGCATTACCTGAACAAAAGTCAAACCCGTGTCCTCTTTAACTCGTCTTTTCATTTCACGCCTCAGGAAATCATCTCGAAGGCCCAGGACAAGCTGCTCTTTTAACACACTTTCGGCATCGGGAACTCGGTTTGGTTCTCTGCGCTGAACTTTGCTCAGTCTCTCCTGTAAATCGTATGCATATGAACGTATCGTCTCTCCTTGCATCTGCTTTCGTTCATAGAAGGCATTTAGTCTGGTTCCGATTGGCACTTTGTCTCCATATGTCTCCAAAAGTACTTTAAAGATGCTTTCAGCAGAATCTTCTTTGCCACCCAGCATGAACCTTACAGTCGCTTTAGCTTCATCTTTGAGATGCTGTTTCACAAACTCCACGTGGTCTTCAGCTGGTACCCTCATTACCTGGAAGGCAGATTTCATTGAGGCAACCCATTCCTCAATGCTTATTTCACCTGGTTTTGCAGGGCAGCCACTGAATTCTGGAAGTTTTCGGTCTCGTGGTATATAGAGGACAGATGGGGTTGCTTGCAAAGTAGCTTGGTGCTCAATGACTGTTCTTGCTAGTGACAAGGCTTCCCTTTGTTCAGACCTGGCTTGCTCGAGCGCTCCTGCCTGTTCTGCAAACCTTCTTTGCATTTCTGCCATCTGTTTTCTCAGATCTTCAAGCTCTGCCATTCTTCAGCTTGTAGGCCTGGGACTCGTGACACACAAACACAAAAAAAAGTTAAACACACTAATTCTATCCTGTTCGTGACGCCAAATGTAACGGGTGCGTTAGGGCCCGCTTAGTAGGGGAAATTAATGTTACCTCGGAAGACTTTAGGAGGAAAGGATCTTGGTCCCCCACCTCAGTGCTTTGAGTCTCAAGGTATAGGTTATGTATACGTGTTACCTTACTCTGTTGTATAATATACAAAAGGGACCAGAGAGTGTGGCTTCAGTTAAGTCTAAAATACTTGTATTAATTTGGTGGCCGCCTGAAGTGTAAATATGTGAGGCAATTTAACAATACCAATTCACATTCCCACCACCCCAGTACCTAACAGAGCAAGTGAGACGCCCCTACTCCAAGGTAAGTTCAACAATGATAGTACTCTTGAGATTTACTTTAACATTCAATCAGATTTAATTATGTCCTTTTAAAATGTTTTTTTTTCTTTTGCAGAGCAGGAAAAGAAGATCAGAACAATACATGAAAAATGTAAAAAAAAACAAATAAAACAATGTTGCTCAAATAATTTGTCACTATAATCTTTACCCGTGGTGCACCACCAACTGTTTAACCATTAAAACTTGTGTTCACCTCTGGAATAACAATCAGTTCACAAATGATTCACTTCAAATAAACTCTGAAATAACTTGACTTAATTCAAATGAACTCTGAAATGGCTCTTGCGATTCGACAGATGATTCAATTTTCACATCAAACCCAGTTCAGTTACCTAGTTCAAGTTCGCAGTTCAGTCTATATCAGTAAGAGTTCATGTATGTATATGTGCAATGAACGTTGTACCAGTCTTTAGTGATGATGAAATTGAAGAAATTACTTGCGATGACTTGAGATGACCTGTAATAGAGAAATGAACAGCTGGGACAGGAAAGTAAGGAGATGTCGTCAGGATGGCAGGGTAATAATAATAAAACTAGCAAATTTCCAAAAAAAAACCTGGAATTTCCTGGAACATAATGGCGTAGCTCTGCCACAGCACGCACTGACTCAGTCTCAATAAGAAAAAAAATAAAAAATTATAATAATAAAAGTTTCCCAAAAGCAAAACGGATCTTAGGCAATGGGCAGTCTCTACAAAAATACTCAGAGAGAGAGAGAGCAAAAAGAAAAAAACACTGTGAAAAAAACTCACTTCCAGTTCATTTACATCTTCTCGCGCACTAACAAGTGCACTTGACTGACAAGCAGGAAGAAATTAACGTCTCTCAGTCCAAAGCACAGCTCATTAATGACTCAGGCACGCAGAAAAACTCTCAAAAATACATACAGTTCGGAAGATGCAAAACAACAGCGTTCAGGAAGAAACTCACGGCTCCAGCAACTCTCGTGCTCTCAGCCAGTCTCTCACGCTGTTCGATGACGCAATCAGCCGAACTTCTGCACCAGCTCCGTTTCCAGTCTCAGACGACGATGGCGTTAATGTTCGTTTAACTCACAAAAACTCAGATGAACTGTATATTACTATCTTCTTTCACGTTTTCCGTTGAAAAACTGCTGATTTCCCACACAGCAATCATGGCGTGTCTTTCTCTCGTAAAAACTGCTCTCTTTTTTTCCTTCTTCCCAGACATCTTTTTTTCCTCCCGCTAACATACCCGAAAACGGGGCAACCCATCAAAATAAAAGTCCCTTTACAAAAATACCTGTTACACATGCATTATTCTGCGCTAGTAGATTTGCAAGACCTCAGCTGTCAACCTACTGTATTTTTTCCCCCTCAAAGTTGTAAATAAAGATTATTGGAGTGTTTTACAAGAAAAATCAATTTCAGGCTTTTTTACTTTACAATAAACCCTAAATTTTAATGTTGATTGAGTTACTTGCTGTTTCTTTAATTATTTGTGAAGTTTCTCAGCTAACATGGAATCTTCTTACAACTTTCACTAATATCTTTTAAAAGTTAAATGTTAGGACAAAACATTCTTAACGTAATGTTTATGGAACGTTCTAAAAACTTTCTGAGATCAACATTCTTATGATGTTATTTGAACATTCTAAGAAATGTGTTTTGTAACTCTTAAATAATGCTGTAATCATGACAAGAATGGGACATTTCAATATTCTTAGAACATTAAAAATAAATGTTCAAATAAAGTTATAGTTTAGGTGAAAATAAATTTATTAGAACGTAAGAAACATTGTTTCATAACCTTTAAATAGTGTTATAATCACAAAAGAAAGCTGCATCTTAACATTTAAAATGAATAAACATTCAAATAACATTTCTAACAATTGCCGAAAATTAAATGACCAAAATTACCAAAAAAATTAAGTGAATAGCACTTTTTTTGCACAATTAAAATTATATTTGTGTTGCGGTAAGTATGAATGAGATTTGAGAGGAAGATTTTCGGCAAATAGTGTCTGTTCCTCTCACAGGGCATATTGCATATAAATCATATGACTTCAGAAGACTTGGAATATAGCTTGTGAGTCATTTTGTACACTTTTACGATACTTTTTTTTTTTTTTGGTCTTTTCAGGGGTTTGTTAGTATAAATCACCATTTACTATGTAGAAACAAACATCTCTGATAATCTGCCTAACATCTCCTTTTGTGTAGTGTCTCTGAGTCAGACCACACAGGAAGAGAGAACAAGATCTCTGTACTTCAGCTTTTTGCTGTCCAAAGCTGTTTTTCAACCACATTGATCTCTAAGCAGCAGAGCATCTTTCCATAGATCTGCGTTCATGGCAGAAACAGCGTCTCGCCCTCTCTCCGCCTCAATGGAAAAACCAATCAGATACGTCATGCCTCTTAAACCACCACATTCTGTCCTTGTTCATACAAATATAACTTTTAAGACTATGTTTAATATTGATGTCGTTTTATAGTCTCATTTTATGAGAACTGCACTTATGAGGGACTTCTATAAGATGAAGCGCGTCTGGGTTAAAAATCCAGTGCGTTTAATGTGCAGGACGGACTGTACATCCATTTATTCATCTTTAGTTTTCAACACCTTCTGTTTTTTTTTGAAATCATTAATAGGAGATGGTGGGCTTATTAGTTTTATGTTTTTTGTGTATATAAATATAGGTTTTGTGATTTTTATGTGATATGGACAAAAGCAGCTGATATTGATGTCAGATCAGTATCATTTATTTGAATGAATGAGCTCAGATGATGAAAGTATTCTGAGTTTTCAGTTCTGAAGATGAATGTTTTCAATGCACATTCTCAAACACTTAATCTGGTTTTCCATAAAATGACCCCTTGAAGGCAGGATTTGACGCTAAGCAGATCGAGAAAGCTGAAGTTTGTCGTAAATCCAGACACTGTCCACTCTGGACAAAAACACACCAAAAGAAAACTTTCCATGGAGGCAAAAGGAAAAAAATAGCAAAACAATGTTATACATAACTCCTGTTATGTGTGAAACATTGTAGCTTCAGTTTAGATGGACTTACATGTAACTATTCTACAACTATTCGATAGCAAACTGAGAACTGTTTTTGTCAGTGGGGACCAAAGCAACATTGGACCCCACTGACTTTCATTGTATGGACCAAAAAAGAGACTATTTTTGAGTTTTTTTTTTTGTGCCATTATTCATGTAAACTGAAGCTACATTAATTGTTGCAAAACTATCCGATATTTTGAAAAATGTGGGTAACCAAACCGTTGGTGGTAGCCATCGAGTTATTTAGTATTTTTTTTCCAAGACTACGGACATCAATGTCTTCCAGCAACTGCTTGGTTACCAGCATTCTTCAAAAAAAATTATTTTCTTCTTCTTCTTCTTTTTTTTTTTTTAAGTTTTACAGAGGAGAGTGTGTGTTTTTGTTTTTTAAAAAAATGTGGGTGTGTGTATGATGACAGAACTGTCATTTTTGGCCAAACTGTCTTTTTAACGGGATGGTACACCCAAAAATGAAAAAATAAAAAATTCAGTCATTTAATCACCCTTAAGCTGTTCGAAAATTTCTGTCTTCCATGGAACATAAAAGAAGATATTTCTTTATAAGGAATGTTGAAAACCAAATAGTTGATGGTCCCCATTAATTTCCATAGAATTGGAAAGATTTCATCTCATAACTCTTTCACGGCCACTGTTTTTGTGCCAGCCATCGCCTGCATTTTTGATCATTATCACAAAAATTTTATGGCGCCCATAATATTTTGTTGGATGTATATCTGAACATTCAACATGTCAATAGAAAGAACAGAGCCTCTGCTTTTAAACAAACAAACAAAAAACATTTTATTCTAGCTTCATGCATTCTTATCAACACTTGAATGATGGCAAGTTTCATTAAAAAAAGCAACATTTCAAACAAAAAGTTGTCATCATTTCATTCTTCAGTCATATCCATTTTGATTCAGTACTGTTTCAGAAGATGTGTAACAGAGCCCCCTACCATATAACAGTGAAAAGACAGAAAGCTGAAAAATGCCATCATTTGTGCAGAAAGAGTTAAAGTCAAGAAATATGAGAGCTAAAATAAAGGGCAACCATTATACCAGCAAAAAAATTGTTTTGGGTAGCTTACTATGACGACTACCTAAACCTCATAATGGTGTATTGTACCAACTTATTTTTCCTTTATAAAAGAGAAACAGTGAAGTTTGACGTGAACCCTTTACAGCATTAGAGAACACAGATTTTCCACTCCGATCTGTCAGTAAAGCACAAGAGGAACGCTGACTGTCTGTATGTATCAGAGGAAAATACCAGATCACAGATATCGCCAGTCCACTAATTCCTACCATATGTGGAACATATGGGAAATCTACAGGGCAGAATGAGTGTTCAACAGAACAGAACAGAGCAGTCATTAAGAGACTTGTGCTGACAAACGTGAGCTTCCGCAAACAATCACTGAGCTTGTTCTCCCATGATGCTCTTCAGGTGCCTGTTAACACCAGATCTTTCTGAAGTAAATGTCACTTACACATTCAGAAGCCCCTGCTATGATGCTAGGGTGTTATGAGTGGTTGCCATGATGATACTCCATGGTTGCTAGGGTGTTTTGAAGGGTTTTAGCCTTTTGCTATGCAGTTGTCCCACATCGAGTCTCTGTATTTTTCTGGTTTCTAGATTTGGCTGGGATTGTTCTTCCAGTTCTTTAGATATCAAATCCAGACCTCAAGTGAACAAGCCCATTCAAGGCTTTTTACTGGCTTTTCCTCATCTGTTAATGAGGTGGCTTCACTATTCAAACACCCCTACAGTCACAATACAGTCAGGATGTAGCAAAAGATTCAAAAAATCATGGCTCACACAAACGAGTTTGAAGCCAGCTGGACGTCCCAAAATCAGCCTCTGCGGTCCAAAAAAACACACACCGCGCTCATGCATGTGACAGATAGGATTTCTCCTGACTACAGAACTTTACATGCATTTCTGCATCCTTAAAATATAGCCTAGCCATATTTAACTATGTATAATAACTGTTATGTTATTTTTTGTGTTATTATATTATATTATACGAAGATGCCGATTATGAAGTTATTTATATATATATATATATACATATATATATATATATATATATATATATATATATATATATATATATATTATATATATATATATATGTATACATACACACACACACACTCATGTTTTATTTGCATGTAACAATTCTAATAAGCTATTATGCACTTTCATCCAATCCGGACGTTGTCTTTAACAAAGATGCAATTTTCTCTGCATTTTTGTTCAGGTACTTTGATTTTTTTTTTTTTTTTTTTTTTTTTTTAATGAAGCTTGCCCACATTCAAGTGTTGAAAGGGGAAAGAGTAAATCTGACAGGAAAGTGATGAAGCAACAGGAGTCCATGGGAAGAAAGGAGTGCAGTGATGGATTTAAATGCATAACATAAGCGCCAAAATGCAACATCTAAAGCCCACCAGGCCACGTCTCACACTCCTGAGAGGCGGATTGGTAACAAAACTCTTGCCAAGAACATTACAGTATGGTACAGTAGCATTAGGATAGACATGATAGACCACAGGAGTGGTTTATGTGTCTCAGTGAGACCTGGAAAATGTGGTGTGGCTTCCTCTATACGGTTACCCACCTCTGAATAGCTCAGTCACTTACGTAATGATATACAACTGGTTCATGAAACAGTGAACATTATTAAAAAGCTAGAGTTATGCTATGCATTGATGTGTGCTTTATGCCATTGCATAATAGAGTTGGAGTTATTTGACCCATCTATACACTTCCATATGCTTCCTTTTATCTACAGATTCAAATATGTTTGGAGTGATGGATATGTGCTGAAAGACCGTCAGCCATAAACATAAATTTCAATGTATCTTGAGTTTTCCCATCACTAATAATCAACAGATCAAACGCTTCTTTAGGTGAGATGGATGAGCCGCCTCTGCAGGTGTGATTCATGTTTGTTCATGATCTTCTCCAGGTTTCATATATACAGTTCATTCAGGTGGAATCCACAGCATGCGGATCATTTGGACACAATACTACAAAGACACCGCAGTACATTTTACACATACCTCTGGTTTTGGAAAGACTTCACAAAAAATCAAATAAAATTCAGAATTGAATCAAGAATGTCTATCAAATTCCAGTTCAGTTGCAGAATTTTGAATGAATTTGAATTGAGGTGGTTAACAGAATGCAGAATCTCAGTTTGAATTTGAATATAAAGTAGAAGGATTAAAATGTTTTGATTTTCTAGTTAAAAAATATTTGTAAAATAATAAAAAGTAAGTAAAATAAAAGTTTTGAAAAAAAAGTGTAAAAAGCCTCGAAGTTTCAAGGATAGATAGATTAATGAACAAATTGGAAGCTCCTTCAAATAACAGTCAGTACAGATAACACTGAGAGCTGGGAATGTATTGTTTGAGCCTCTGAAGGGTGCTGAAGGTAAACTATCTTTGTCGTGGCGCAGCGGCTAATGGCTGGCACTTGCGTGTGTTCTGCTAGATTTGTTTTGCTGCGCACCTGCTGTGTTTGTTTGCTGCAGCTGCTTTGTGTTTTTTGTTGGTTTTATATGGAAATACAAACTAATTGCGCTGTTGGTCATGCTAATCTGAGGTGGAAGTCAGATGCTGTCTGCTAGCTGTTGGTCACAACATGAAGTCAGAGGTAACTCAACTTAGGGCAATCAAAATATTTTTATATTTTCTTTTTCTTTCTTTCTTTTTTTTTTTTTTTTGAAAATGAACATGTAACATCCTCTGAAAAGGGCTTATCTTCTTTGCTGATGTCCCCAAGTTAATACTATATTAAAAAAAAATTATATTCATTATTGTAAAAAGTTAGTAATAGAGTGAGAAACCTTCATCACAGCGCATTCATCATTGAGTACATTTCATCCTTTCGTCTCTCGTCAGCAGGTCAGATCTGAAGAACGGATGTCGTGCCAAACAGATGAAGAGAAAATCCACTGAATGGGTGGAGCAGAAAGATGGATGTTTATCTAGGAGATGTTACCATTTTGATTCAGGATCCAGTTTTCTTTTCCTTATTTTTCTTTTCATTATGGTAAGTTGTTCATGTTTCATTTACTGAATGTCTGACTGACATATGTGTCCCTGGAGCACAAAAGAAGTCTTAAGTCGCTGGGGTATATTTGTAGCTATAGCCAAAATTACATTGTATGGGTCAAAAGTATAGATTTTTTTTATTATTATTATTATTATAAGATATTTTGTATTTTTTACTATTATTATTTTATTAAATTTTTTTTTTTTTTTTGTTATGTGTTTTTATAAAATTTTTTTTTGAAACTTTTTTGGAGGCTTTTCTCAATATTTTGTTTTTTTTGCACCCTCAGATTCCATATTTTCAAATAGTTGTATCTTGGCCAAATATTTTCCTATCATAACATATATCATACCAACCATATCTACCATACATCAATGGAAAGCTTTTTATTCAGCTTTCAGAAGATGTATAAATCTCAATTTCGAAAAATTGACCCTTATGACTGGTTTTGTGGTCCAGGGTCACAAATACACATAATATTAAGTCTATTATTTAGTCTTATTTTGGAGTGTGGTCCCCATTTAGTCCATCAGCATCTCAGCTCTTCACACACGGTAGACGACGCAGCTCCTGGGGCCAGTGAAACACGACTCCTGTGGTGTAATGCAGGGCAGAGTTTGTGGCCGTTGTGTTTCTGAGGGCATGACCTCTCTGAGGGAGAGCAGTTGCGTGGGATCATGCAATGATTCCAGCCTGGAATACTGACTGAGAAAAGCATTCGGGAGGCAAACAAACTGCAGATGTTCAGGACCCCTTAATGCCAGAGCCAATTTACACATCCCTGATGGTGGCCTGCAGGCGTCTTTTCTTTCTTTCTTTTTTCCCCAAACTCTTTGTTTTGGAGGTACAAGAAGTCGCTCATGAGAAATACAGGTTTGTATAGAGAGACTTTTAACAGCATAAGCATAATGCAGCAGTTGGAAAACTTGGAAAGACAATGAAAAAAACACATGCACTCGGACACCCGGACATTGCATAAAACCTGGCAATCAGATTGGAGCTTAACGTTTTTGTGTACAGTATCCACCAGATGGTCCTTACTGCGAATTTCCCTTTGAATTTTGGCTGGAGAAAGTGGCGTGACATAAAAATAGACGTATTTCATGCAGTAGTCCAGAGTTTTGAGCTCAGAGCTTGTGTGTGAAGGTTCAGTGACCAGGTGGTTTTGTTGAAGTTTGCTGGCAGAATCGCAGGTTGTAGTGAACTTAATGTCTTAATAAAGTCACTTTGGATAAAAGCATCACCTAAATGTCAATGTAATGTAATGTAATCAGGCAGCTGTTGAGTCTGCGGGGAACTGATTTCAACATGCCATCTGTGACAGTTTTAAGAAAAACCTGATAATTATTGGAGGCTGAAGTATTTTTTCCAACATCTGAGTTGCATTTTCTCTCTGTTTACGTTCTTTTATCACTAATCTTTGTCAGCCAGCCAGATGCTTTGTCCGTCCCCTGCAGACTTTCGCTTTTGACCACATGCAACTTTTGACAAAGAATGGCAAACACTCTCCTCTGCTTTGTTTAAATGCAAGAATTTGTTTGCTCATGAATAGTGATTTTTCATTTATCATGATCAGAAACACGTTAAACTGTTTTACACACATTTCTAAGACCATATGTTTCAAAACACACATCATGATTGTCACAAGATGAGGCTTTCACAGTTCAAAGGGGTGACATTCACACAATCTAGAAAAATGCTTCTTTTTTTATGCAACATGCAGTGCATTAATTTTTCTTTTAATTTTGGGGTAAATTTATAACCCAGATTTTTTATGTACTCAAACATATAGAGAATATAACTATTAAGAATAATGAATTCAGATGCTCTTAGTGTCACAATGTGCACAAAATAACAAATCATATAAATCTGAAAATATGTTTGATATTTCCTGTAGTTAAGATAGCACATACCATACTGGCAGATGTGCTCTGGAAATTTAATAATTACAAAAAACATAATCACAAGGAAACCACATCCATTAGCAGAAGAAAAGCCTTGCAGGGCTTCTGTAAATGTGATGTTTTCAAATCCCAGATGAGCCTAGAAATGAATCATCTTGGTCATTTTAAATAGACTTTCATGAAAAACAATTTTTATTTTTTTTATTTTAGGTGAGGATATTAGTGATTTATAGAGCAATATTTTCCTCCATTCCTGACCCATTAGTTGGAAATATGTGGATTGGAAAGAAGGGGGTGAGATGCTTTATCAAATGACATACAATAACAAGGAAAAGGTCTATTTCATTAATAACACTTATGCAATCTTTTGTTTAGAGGTTTGGATCCAATGTGATTGCAATTCCTTTAGTAATAACCAGGATATTTGCCATGGTTTAGGCCTGACCAATTTAGGAAATTTATTTTTGCTGTGTAAACTATTATAATATATATATATATATTATATATATATATATATATATATATATATATATATAGTGATAGACATGCTTGCCTTGACAAACAAATAAAGTGGTTGTCAACTTTTTTATGAGCAATCATGTAAAAAAAAAAAAAATATATATATATATATATATATATATATATATATATATATATATATATATATATATATATATAATATTTTTTTTTTTTTTTTACATGATTGCTCATAAAAAAGTTGACAACCACTTTATTTGTTTGTCAAGGCAAGCATGTCTATCACTATTAATTGACTGCTGATGAAGTTTTGCATGTGTATCACAAACAAATTCTCATATGGCATTATGCAATTTCAAGCATGCATATTTAGATTAAGTATTACATTTTGGTCTATAACTTATCCCACAACGTTTGTGCTACGAACACCAATAATACCACACATGATGCTGTTGCTTTAAGAGATCGGATGAGATTTGCATGTGCAAAGCATCACTCACAAATTTCAGAAAATGAAAAATCAAGTTGTTAAATGTTAAAGCCCAAAGGATAAACTGCATCCATTATCGCAGGAAAACAATTCTCAGTACTGACTAGATTAATACACCAAAATCACACTGTCCATTACAAAAAACAAAAGTTATATGTGTGAACACGTGGAGTATAATCATAAAATAAATAAACAAACGTCATTGCATTGTGATGAATAATCTAAATCTTATTTAACCAGTGAATACTACTGTATAATAAGAAATTATGACATTTAATATGATATTTTTGTTGCATCTCCAGCCAGTGAGCCTTATAACAGCCAAATAGCAGCCTAATCTCACTTAGGCGCTGTTTACACATCTGTCTGGAGTGATCCGATCACATGTCAGCCGAGACAGATGGCTGTTTACACCTGGTACTAACATGTCTCAAATGTTTACATTGTTTTAGATTGAGAGGTTGCTTTCATTTAAACTGGCAAAGTTTAATTGCATGTGAGTTGATTTGACGGCCTGCAGTGTTGATGTATCAAGATGCATTAGCATTTACACTACACATGCAATCTGACCACAACCTCAGAATGTGATCTTATCACAAGATGCATCGGATGCACATTTAGAGCGGACTTGTGAACAGATACACACACTGAAATCAGTTGGTGTTGGATTTATTTTGTAATTATTTGTGACATTTTCTGAGTGAAAATCATTTCAAAGAACCGGGAAGTATCACAATGAATTAAACATGGAATGTTGAAGAGAGACAGAAATAGTATTTTCCTGTATTTCAGGAATAGTGTTTTCTTAATCTTTGAAAAATCATTTTTGACAGTGCGGAACACAACTTATGTCTTTCTTGTTTCTCTTTTAGATCAGCTACTGATGAAACAACAGTTTGAAAAAACTTTTATAAACTGTGACTCCATTTCTATGGAACAGTGATTAAAAATGTCTGACATTTGAGTACTAAGGTTGATTCTTCATTGGAAAATATATGTATTTTTTAATATATAGAAATGTAGCATTACATCACTTGCTCACCAGTGGATCCTCTGCAGTGAATGGGTGCCGTCAGAATGAGTCCAAACAGCTGATAAAAACATCACAATAATCCAAAAGTAATCCACAGCACTCCAGTCCATCAGTTAACATCTTGTGAAGTGAAAAGCTGCGTGTTTATAAGAAACAAACCCATCAAGAAATTTTAGCTTCAATCCGTTAACAACAAAATATTGCTTTCTCCAATAAAAAAGGCTTCTGAATCAGGTCAAGAATCGTTTACAAGTGAAACAGTCCAAAACAGCTCTTAACAAATATGTCATTAGATTTGATGTAAGAGGAAAAAAGAAATGGAATTTTCACTGGAAGTGAAATAATTATGAATTATGCCCAGGCGTGATGGTTTAAAGTTAAAATGTCTTAAAGATGGATTTAATTCTTATTAACACAAAGCTTTTCTCTTCTAAAGACATTAACTGATGGACTGGAGTGGTGTGGATTACTTGTGGATTATTGTGATGTTTTTATCAGCTGTTTAGACTATCATTCTGACGGCACCCATTCACTGCAGAGCATCCATTGCTGATCAAGTGATGCAATGCTACATTTCTCTAAATCTGATGAAGAAACAAACTCATCTACATCTTGGATGGCCTGAGGGTAAGTAAATTTTCACTAAATTTTAATTTTTCATGTATGTACAAAAGGACCTGTTCATTTTACAGTCATATTTTTTTTTTGAATTATAGAGTAAAGATGCAGTTTTACATCAGCTTGCTGAATGTTTGGTTTAACTTTGTTTTTAATCCAGATACAGAAGTCTTATTTGAAATGTTCAGTGTTTCCCTACAATGTGGAAAACTGCAGACTTTCCCAGAGAAGCAGCCAGGGTGGATTTTTCCCTTTGAAAAAAAAAAGTGAAGTTGTGGTCAGCGAGGAAAGAGCATTTATACTTCATTGCCTGTGCACCATATTCAAAGTGGAACAGTGAAACAGACTTCACAGTGCGTAACTTCCAATAAACAAGCCAACAGTTGTTCAGGAGGATCCAGCAACGTTCAGTTTCCACATTCAGAAATTCGGTCACTAGATATCCTCAATGAAAGAAAAAAGGATTAATTTGTGCTGTATGTGGAATTTCATAATTCTGCTGGCAAAAGCACGCTAATTGTTTTTGGGATGTGCTGGTGGCTTGCTTTAAGCCCTCATGTCTCAAAGGAAGCTCTCACACTGCAATCCACTTGATGTCAATGTTTGTTTGGTTTGTGTGAATGCAGTTTGGTTGATTCTGGTGCAATTTGCTATTTATTTGGAAACAATCCATCCTAATTTGCAGAAGTGATTTATAATTTAAATTTTTGTATGCTACCGTTCACCAGGGTTATTATTAATGCTTACTTCCTTTCACACCTTTTCACACTTAATTTCTTTTCCATTTTCTCTCACTTTATGTAATTTCTTTATTTTTTCGCTCTTTTTTGCACTTTCTTTGACAATTCCTTTCACATTCACTTTCTATCACGCTTTTGCATCTTCACTTACTGTAGTTTCTTTACCACTTTTTTGCACTCTTTATTTTGTATTTTCATTTGCACTTTGTAGTTTCTTTCTTTCACAAGTTTTTGCACTTTCTTTTTTACTTTTTCACATGCACTTTTTCATACTTTCACACTTTCTGTATTTCCTTTCTTTCACACTTTCACACCTTTACACTTTGTTTTGTACTTTCAGCTTTCTGTTTGTGCTTTCTTTCACTTTTTGCACGTTTGTTTTGCTTTCTTTTGCACTTTTACTCTTTCTTTCTCATTATCTTTCTTTTGCACTTTAAACAACTTATTAAACTAATTTCATTTCAGCTAGGTTCCAAGAAAACCTTTCTCATTTTAATTTACTTTAACTTAAACTAAAACTGAAAAACAAATTTCTAAACACTATATAGACTATTATTTAAAAAATAAAAAATAAAATCTAAAACTACTTAAATGACAAAAACATTACTAAAACTAAAATTAACATGGAACATAAAAAATAAACATTTAAACTATTAGTAAAACTAGTCTTTTCGGAATTTCTTGATTAATTCTGTGTATTACTTGAAGTGTCCTTGTTATTATTTACAAAGCAATTTCATACTAGCAATTTATTAGTGAAAATTGTTTTACATCAATTTTTTTTTCTTTTTTTTTCAGTGCAAGTAGTCAAAAAAAAAAAAAAAACAGCAGGTAAATTGCTACATCATTTTTACATAAGTTGTGTGAGAAAACAATGTTTCAATTCAGACGGGATTAAAATGTCAAAGTGAACTAGTCCCGTCCAAATAGGCCTGTGAAGTCCCAGGCATCGCTTTATAATGTTTGGCATGTGAATCAAAGCTTCCATGCAGGCAGGACACAGCAGGGATGGTGTGAATCAGAACAATGATTTTACAGTTGATCCGAGACTACATGCCTCTGATGTGCTAAACCAACACAAAGACATCAACTAGCACACATGCATACATTCGGTTGCACATTCACACGCATACGTACTTCTGAACAAATCCGCCTAATCCCTTTTTTGCTCAGGTATGCTTGATTGTTCACTTTAACACAAAGAGGAGTGTTTCATCTTTCATCAGGGTGCTCTCGTCTAATGTGAATAGGATTTACCTTGTTGAGTGCTGATAGTGATCTGTCATTTACAACACGTGTTATAGCAAGTTCTCTCCAACAGACTGAGTATAGCGAAGCTTTTTGAAATTGCTATTTTGATACACAGCAGAGCTACAACTATGTAGTTCATAGTGCAGGTTATTCAGAAAAATCTATTCACGGATTCATAAATTAAACAAAATAGGTCTTGTATGGCATTTTAATTTTTATTGAAGGAAAAAATTAAATTTTTTGAAAAATAAAAATTGGTATAAATGTATTTAATTTGATGCTGTCATTCCAGTTTGTTTTTGTTTATATATTTGTTTATAACCAATATTTATATTTTATAATCAACATGTTGTATGAATATTTATACAATTATATTTAATATTTTTACAATTTATATTAGTAATAAACATTAAAAAAAACAATAAAAAAAAAATGTTGTAATATTTTATATTACTTAATGTTTATGATATATTTAATATTTTAATTGAAAAATGATACACATGAAAAATTTAATAAAACTAATAATATAGCAATATTTTATTATTTATAATTAATATTCGAATATAAAAATTATAAACATGAAAAATATATATAATATCAGACAATTAATGTTTTATATGAATATTGATTTTTTTACATAAAAATTATAAACATGAAAAATTACATAAAAATATAAATAGTAATATTTTATATTACTTAATATTTATAATTAATATTTTATTTAAAAAGTAAACACGATAGATAAAACACGTATAAAAATGTAATGTTACTATAAAATATCAGGTTATTAACAATATTGTCTGCTTAGTAGCTAACTTTTATGCGTTTTCACTGTTGAAGAGCAGTAGCTTGAAAAAAAATAAAGTTGCAAAGTTGCTTTCCTGGCACTGTTACCATCAGACGAGTTTCATCTCCAGAATGTGTCCGCAACGTCTTAGCAGTTGTCAAAGCTTAATGTGTTTTATTGCCAAAACTGTTGCACGCATTGTGAGGAATTTACACTAAGCAGATGTTACTAAAATGACTTTACCACAAAACGACTCAAGGGCCGTAAATGTCTTATTTACTCATTCGGCCCACTTTAGACTGGGACGAGGAGGACACAAAATCATGGGAAAAAAAGAAAAATTCACAAAAATCTCAAATCAAAAAATCTTGAATCAAATGTCAAATAGAATCAAAACATCTTGGATGTTGCTCCTGAAAGGCATTCAGTAAACAAAACTGTATGCAGTTTTGACATACTAGTGTTTATTACTGCATGTCTTTCAGAAGCAACAGCCAAGAGAAAACTGATACTCGCTGAACCCCATACATATCCAAAGTTGGATGAGGGATTTTCCAAGGCATCTCTGTCTTCTGATCATATAAAGGTGTCCCACTGCTTGAAATATATGCGGTATAAAGAAACAAACTGCTTTGCAGATTTATGATTAATCAACAAAGCATTCAGTGGAGGATAGAAGAATCTGTAAAGATGGAAAATTACAGATGGAAAAAGCTCAAACGTAATGTAGAAACTGTGATTCACTGATACATTTTATTTGCTTAAAAATGAATGTTTATCATCAGCTGTGGATGTTGGAATTTCAGTATGACCCAAGTGTTATTCTGTTGCATTTTTTGTAGTAGAAAGTTGGAAATTCCAAATGGAATGGAATGCAGCATAAGTCTTCTGAGCTTTAAATTAAAAATATTTGAACAAACTCAACGTTTTAAATTCATATGTGCAAATGTGTTTCATTTGATTCTGTCATTCTAATTGACATCATTGTTACTGTTTATATATTTGTTTGTAATTAATATTTACATTTTATAATTAAATATAAATGTCAGACTCTGGGGCAGGCTTTGTGTGTGTTTTGTTCCGCGGTATGAAGACCACCCTGCTGTGAAGCACGCCAGCCGCGCCGTTGTCATGCCTGCCAGCTGCAGCTCACTCCAACCCGCTGGCTGCACTGAAGACAAGCCCGCCGGATGCTCAGAAGTCAAGTTAGCCGGACACACCGAAATGTGCAGGCCGCGCTGTGGTTTAGGCCACTGGCCGTGGCTCTGTCCAGCCTGCCGGCCATGCCGAAGACCAGCCTGCTGGCCGCCCGGATGTTAAGCTTGCTGGCAGTGCCGAGTCAAGTTCGCCAGCCGTTCCTATGGCAAGCCCGTTGCACGTTCATATGGCAAGCCCGCTGGACATTAATATGGCAAGCCCGCAGGATGTTCAGCACTCTCGCCCGCCGACTACACCGCCCCCCCCCCCCCCCCCCGATCCAGAAGAGAAGACTAGGGAAGAGGAGAAGGGTGTCGGCTCCAACCCCAGAGTTCTCTCCAGTTTTGGCACCAGCCCCAGAGCTCACTCTAGTGTCAGCTCCAGCCCCAGAGTTCGCTCCAGTGTTGGCCCAGACCATGCCTTTTCCCCTGATCCAGAAGAGGAAACTAGAGGTGAGGAGCTGGATGTTGGCCTCTGCCCCAGAGCTCACTCCAGTGTCGGCTCCAGCCCCAGAGTTCACTCCAGTGTCAGCCCAGGCCCCAGAGTTTGCTCCAGTGTCGGCCCAGGCCCCATTGTTCACTCCAGTGTAGCCCCAGGCCCCAGAGTTCGCTCCAATGTCAGCCCAGGCTCCAGAGTTCACTCCAGTGTCTGCCCAGGCCCCAGAGTTCGCTCCAGTGTTGGCCCAGACCATGCCTTTTCCCCCTGATCCAGAAGAGGAAACCATGGGTGAAGAGAAGGATGTTAGCCTCGGCCCCAGAGTTCACTCTAGTGTCGGCTCCAGCCCCAGAGTTCACTCCAGTGTTGGCCCAGTCCCCAGAGTTCGCTCCAGTGTCGGCCCAGGCCCATTGTTCACAGTGCCCACTCCTCGTAAGTGCCCTCCAGTGCCTGCTCCTCCAGACCGCCCTCAAGTGTCCGCTCCCCCAGAGTTTGCTCCAGTGTCGGCCCAGGCCCCAGTGTTGGCCCAGACCTTGTGTTTTATGCAGCCCCAGAGTTCACTCCAGTGTCGGCTCAGGCCCCACTCTAGTGTTGGCCCAGACCATGCCTTTTCCCCCCGATCCAGAAGAGGAAACTAGAGGTGAGGAGCTGGATGTTGGCCTCTGCCCCAGAGCTCACTCCAGTGTCAGCCCAGGCCCCAGAGTTTGCTCCAGTGTCGGCCCAGGCCCCCGAGTTCGATCCAATGTCGGCCCAGGCCCCATTGTTCACTCCAGTGTCAGCCCAGGCCCCAGAGTTCACTCCAGTGTCGGCCCAGGCCCCAGAGTTCACTCCAGTGTCGGCCCAGACCATGCCTTTTCCCTCCCATTCCAGAAGAGGAAACTAGGGGTGAAGAGAAGGATGTTAGCCTCGGCCCCAGAGTTCACTCTAGTGTCGGCCCAGGCCCCAGAGTTCGATCCAGTGTCGGCCCAGGCCCCATTGTTCACTCCAGTGTCGGCCCAGGCACCAGACTTCACTCCAGTGTCTGCCCAGACCATGCCTTTTCCCCCCGATCCAGAAGAGGAAACTAGGGGTGAGGAGAAGGATGTTTGGCCTCGGCGCCCTCCAGTGCCTGCTCTTCAAAAATGCCCTGCTCCTCCAGAGCCCACTCCAGTGTTTGCCCAGGGCCACTCCAGTGTCGGCCCAGGCACCAGACTTCACTCCAGTGTCGGCCCAGACCATGCCTTTTCCCTCCCATTCCAGAAGAGGAAACTAGGGGTGAAGAGAAGGATGTTAGCCTCGGCCCCAGAGTTCACTCTAGTGTCGGCTCCAGCCCCAGAGTTCACTCCAGTGTCGGCTCAGGCCCCACTCTAGTGTTGGTCCAGACCAAGCCTTTTCCCCCCGATCCAGAAGAGGAAATTAGGGGTGAGGAAAAGGATGTTGGCCTCGGCCCCAGAGTTCGCTCCAGTGTCTGCCCAGGCCCCAGAGTTCGCTCCAATGTCAGCCCAGGCCCAAGAGTTTGCTCCAGTGTCGGCCCAGGCCCCAGAGTTCGCTCCAGTGTTGGCCCAGCCCCAGAGTTCGCTCCAGTGTCGGCCTGGCCCCAGAGCATAGCCCACAGAGGGCTCCATATCCCCAGTCAAGCCTACGGAGGGCTCCGGATCCCCAGGTTAAAAATAAGTTAAAGTATATGTCAGAATATTATTGTTCTTGCAATATCTGCTATGAGAAAAAAACTAATTTTATTGGAATTTGTGTGCCAATTTAGAAAACTTAGAGAATGTTAAGGGAAAAAAAAGTTATGAACATGAAATATTACATAAAAATAATTTTTTTGTAATATTTTGTATTCATTATTTTCAATTATAAATGTTAAATATTACATAAAAAACAGTAGTAATATTTTGATATTGTAGTAATATTGATAATAATAAATATTTTAAATTAAATATATAAACATGAAACATTGCATAAAAATAAAGTGTTGATAGTTTATATTAAGTAATTTTTATAATTTATATTTTAATTAAGATATATTACATGAAAACTTACGTAAAATAATTATGTAGTAATATTTTATATTCACCAATATTTATAATTAATATTTTACTTTAAAAAAATATGAAAAATTCAAACATGAAAAATTATATAAAAATGTATAAACATGTAATTTTAATATAAAGTAGGCCTGTCGGATAATTCAACAAGTCTGCTTAAGTTGCTAGCTTTTTCAAGTGTTTTTAATAAACATTCCCTGAACTGGTGCATTAATATTAATTATTACATTTTTTTCAAAGTCATATCATCATATTTTTTACTTTTTTTGTAATTTGCCCATACAGTTGCTGATAAATACATCCATATTTATATTTATATTTACAGATCAATCCGATAGTAGTATACAGTAAACATTTACGAGTAAGATACTGAATCTAAATCTGAAGTTGAGACAGACTCTACATGCTGTGTCTACATAACCCACGGTCCTCTGCATGATAAAAGCTGGGATGGTTAAGTGTTGAAAATGACAGTGCAGTAAATCACTTTAATTAATCTCAGAGACACAGAGAAAGAGAGGCTTCATGTGGTTGCCACTGCTCTCCATATTTCAAATTTATACTCTCACATGACTTCTTCTGTTTAATTTAGTTGACAGTCGCCATGCTAATTAAGATAAATTGCAGTTAGATTAATCAAAAGCATGTTCTTGATTTCTAACTCAGTAACCGCCTCTCAGAAACACTGATCAGACGCTCTGAGATCAGAACATGGAGCTCACTTGAAAAAGAAGGTTCAGACATTTTTGGGGAGTCGTTTATAGGGTTCACAAAGTATTCAAATTTGGCATACCTACCCCCAATTTCTTTGCACTCAGTCATGCTATTATGTTTCAAAGTGACTGGAATTGTGTTTTTCACCTGGCGGATGATAAAACAGGCAAAAAATAACAGACTTACTTTGAAGGAGAAAAAAAAAACCAACAAAATGTCACACAGGTGCAAAAATTGCCTCTGCACAATTCAATCAAATCTATTACAGCTGTAGTAATTAAAATGAAACGTGACAATGAATAAAAAAAAATGTAAATTTGTGGCCTTAGGGTACATGTAGATCTCTGCATGATCCATCAGATTGGGATCAGGCTGCTGGGAATCGGTGAGTCGATCCCAGATGCAGAGGCCTCGTTTACGACTGGTACTGACACCGGCTGATCCGAACACAACTGGTTAAATACAGTTCTGTCATGACAACTCTCGGAGGCATTGGCATGGTAATGTACATGACAATGTTAATGTATTTGGTCTTGGCGGAATAGATCTGATACGCTGCTGCAGCAGAGCAAGTACCGAGACTTGCTACTGCCAATACATCCACAACATGCTGCTGTAAGCATGTAAGAAATACTGCTGCTGCACATAACACATATGAATAACCCCCATATAGCAGATCTATACAGGTGGAGCCTTAGGGTACATGTAGATCTCTGCATGATCCATCAGATTGCTTTTAACCCATAGTTTTTTTTTTGTTGCAGCATTGTAACATTATAACCAATCACACGCATTTGAGTTCATAAACAGCAAATTGCAGAAAAGATGTCAGTAAAAGACTCATTTTGCAGCTTTAGTGATTATGATGCGAGTTTTGCAGTTGATAAGCCTTGAACGGACACGTTTGTCTGTATAGCCAGAATATGAAGTGACATTTCCCAAAACACAAAATGACGTGTTCTATTAATCGATATAAATAATCATTATTAGAGTGTCAAGACCAATAAATGAAAATAATGTTTTCGCACCGCAGGAACCTTTTCATAGTACCAGAACTAATTGTGGAACTACCCACTTTTTGGCATTTGGAACTGGGTGTGATTTTAGTACCTGACTGCCTTTTTCGAGAACCAAATTAGCTCCTGCTCCGAAGCAGGGTCTAACCAGCACAACTGGTACTACCCATGATGTAACTATACATTCATTGGCCAAACGCGTACAAAAACGCCCTCACCTGCCATGATTTAAAATGCTGTGTAAACATTTTGTCAACTTATTTTGCAAGTTTGGAGAACAGCAATAGATGGACGGACGCTGAAGTAGCAAATGTAGCACTGCCAGTTGTCGTTGGAGATTCTTAGTCCTCCTTTCCATTCTTTCAGTCGCTTTACGTATACGTCGACATTCCACATCCATTATTGTGAAACCCGCAAGACACAACAAAAACACAGCTCCGATCACAGCGTCCTCCATCCTCCTGTTGTTAATGTAGTTCTTCTTTGTTTCCATTGATGAATGCCACGCATAATTGACATTGCTGTTGACCAGCTTACGTCATGTCCTAGTACACGCTGTTGGTGCTAATGCAATCTTTTAAATGGTACTGGGAAATAGTTCGTGCAAATCTTCCCAGTACCTTAGTACTGTACATTTAGTTCTGGAACTAAAGCGGTGCGAAAGGCCCTAATATTGCAGCCCTACCCTTTAATGAGTTCCAATTTAACTCTTTAGCGATTGCATGGCAACACCCTAGCAACGTGTTTTATTTTTTGTTTGTTTGGTTTTTTACTTTGCTAACATTAAAAATCTTTTAAATTTAGTTTAAATGTGTTAAAGATCGCAGAGTCTCTCTTCATCTGTAATTATTTTGGAAATATGAGCATCTGTCTCTGGTAAAGGATTCTTGCTCTGCATGTTGTTTCCATGTTAGTAGAGTGGTGCCAGCACACGACCATTTAAAGCCACATAATTGCTCTTTCTATTGTGACATCATTCACTAATGGGAAGCTTAAAGAATTAAGAAAAACTTTTTCCGGCCATTTCCCCCTCATGGCTTCACAAATACTGCATTTTTATACCTCCTTCTGCAGCCTCAGGAAACAGCATTTTATTGTAGCAGTTTACCAACAAGGTTTTATATAAAACTTTGTGGAAAATGGCTCTTCCAAGAACGCCAAGTGATTCAAGGTTGTGTAACGGCATTCAGATATTTCACTACATACCAGCTATGGGTGATTTTTCACTGAGTGTCACTGGGGTTTTCATAATTTATAGCTATCTGTCTGTCTATCTATCTATCTATCTATCTATCTATCTATCTATCTATCTATCTATCTATCTATGTTGCAAGGATAGATAGATAGATAGATAGATAGATAGATAGATAGATAGATAGATAGATAGATATACTACATAAACACTGTAAAAGGAAGCATTAATCATTCATTTAATACTTAGTCTGTTATTCGGTTCAGAGGTGTTTTCAAGAGAGGACAGCTAAATCTGAAAAATGGTCAAAATCAAGCTAAATGCATGAATGTAAGCAGACGTCTGAGCTAATGTCTAGGATCAGGAGCCTTTTCTGTAAGGTAAGAAAAGGAAATTGCGCCCCCTACTGATCTCAACTCTGCTTTCTGACTCTGTTCTGAGCCACAGGCTTTTTTCCATCAATATGAACGTGTGCCAGCATGCTGCTCCTAAATAAGATGACCTTGGCACCAGGACACAGCCGACAGTCTCGGAGCGAAAGAGCCATTCATCACACCACAGACAGTCTGCGTGTCACTCTGTTATCATGTCTCTAAAAACCCAGACTGATGTCTCAGGGAGCCATATGGAGATGAGATCCAGTATTTACTCGAAGAGGAGCTGTGATTCATGGGTTAGTGATGTGAGTTAATGAGTCTTGAATAAGACAGACCTCCTGTACGACGGCTGTTAGTGAGTTTTGGATGAGACAGACCTCCTGTACGACGGCCGCCCTCGTCACTTAGCATTTTTTCACTGAGCATGTTTTGTGAGAGTGATTCAAGGTGTCTTGCAAAACTGTACATCATAGGATGGTTTAGATAGCTATAGAAGAGAGAGCTTACAAACGCTTCCTCGGTGATCATTTGAAGGTGCTCAAGGTGTCTGTCGGCTCTGTGCACACGAGAGGGAAGTGAACACATTCCAAAGATACTGAAAAAATAATTTGAAACAAAGCTGTCCAGCTTCAGTTTTCCCAAACCACTGAAGTGTTTACAGATAAAAAAGTTAAAAAGAACAGCATTATTGCAGTCAATTTTACATCTCTGAATAAAAGTCATAACCAACACTCACCACTGAGTGACTCACTAAATATAGTAACAAAACAATATTATAGCCACAAACACTGTTGCATATTAGCAATGATTTGTGAAATCTGTGACACCGAGCACAAAAAGGCTTTGCCAAGAGAATAAAATAGAAAACACACACGCACAAACACTATACTTGATGACTAAGAAAGAAACTTATTTAATGAAATGTAAAGCTCTGTGACACAGCGATCTTCATTTGTGCCATTTTCTTAGGCGCTGAGAGGGGGTGGAAAATAATCGAGAAGGGAGTTGAAACCATTCCAAAGTGCAGTTTCTTAGGCGCTGAGAGGGGGTGGAAAATAATCGCAGCACATGTCCTCACTCTCGCAGATTTGTGCATGGAGACCAGATGCTGTTCCAGCAGGACTGTGTCTGGGATCAGGGTGCTCGTTTACGACTGGTACTGACACCGGCTGATCTGAACACAACTGGTTAAATACAGTTTTGTCATGACAACTCTCAGAGGCATTGGCATGGTAATGTACATGACAATGTTAATGTATTTGGTCTTGGTGGAATAGATCTGATACGCTGCTGCAGCAGAGCAAGTACCGAGACTTGCTACTGCCAATACATCCACAACATGCTGCTGTAAGCATGTAAGAAATACTGCTGCTGCACATAACACATATGAATAACCCCCATATAGCAGATCTATACAGGTGGAGCTGGGGAAGGTGGAGGGTTTCTGTGCTGCCAACTGCTACAGCAAACAAAAGCCCGGTATTTGAATATTGAGCAGCGAGCTTTTTGGTTTTGGGTAGTGGGGAGAACCAATCAGCTGCCATGTGACAATGATGTCACCAGGTCAGATTGGACTGCGCTATCTAGAGTTTCATGCCAGATCTCTGTAAGTGTAAACCGAGTCAAACATGCTTTCTGATTTAACTCTCAAACTACATGAGGAAATGCACATGACTATGTTGCAATTATAGAATAAACGATCATGCATCCTTGGCAACAGCTTAAAAGGACAGTTTATTGTTTTGAAAAAGTTAATTAACACCCATCTGGTAACACTTTACTTTATGCCTTTATATATAATGCACAATTACTGCATTGAGTAATTGCATCGACAGTTATAATGCATTATAATAAAATATGATTTTTTTTATTTAATTTATTTTCCATTGATAGTATAAAACCTCATGCATCCCAGCTTAAAAGGTTTAGTGTTTAAAAAAAGTAAAAAAAATATATTTTTTTTTATTATTATTTATCATTTTTTTAAATGTAGATACATTGATTTTTATATAAGTATTGTCTTTTCATACATTTAACCCCTTAACTGTCACTCAAACTAGAAAGACTTGAAAGTGCACTTTCCAAACTAAAAGTTTTATAATTCATGAACAAAAACATTTTATAACATGATATTGATGTACCATTTTTGTGGTAATGCAATGTCTGATTTTAAAATGGGTTTTAAAGGATGAATTTTGAGATTTTAAGTTTTCTGTTGATATATCATTTCTGATATATACTATTTCTAAAGTGTGACAGAGAAAACAAGGTCAGAACTCTTGTTATGATGTAGATTTTTGAGGGTGCACTCTTGTCATAAATTAATCTATTACTTTTCCTACATAATTTTTTACAAAAAACATTGGTAAAATATCTATTTACACTCTAAAAACTAATTCAGAGGACCTTTGGTCATTACTTAAATATATATATTGTTGTGAAATAAAAAATCAAGTTCTGAGATACTGTTAGACTTTTTAATTGTAATTGTTATTTTATTGAGCTGGGATGACACACAAATTATGCCTATTGATTAAATATACTATCATGACTTGTCAGAGTTTAACATTTTCAGTTAATCAAAAAACAATTTAATTTTAAGTTCTGCTAATGTAAAAAACAATTTGATGACGCGTAAACGGCGCGCGCATGTTCAAGGCCAGACGACGAGATGAGACGAGTGAAGCATGTGGTGAATGGTAAGTAATTGTATGCTTAATTACACACATTCGCATTCGCTCAGGATTCAGTTGGTGATAGCTTACTATAACCAAATATCGAAATCTGCAAGTCCTTACTCTGAAATTTGAGCAGTGTTGATAGTAACGTTATAGTCTGTGTGCCGAGGTAAAGTTAGCTATAGCTGTAGCTTGTCACTGATTGAGTAGCTACACTATTTGTTCAGATAAAACGTTCGATATATATCTTTTTCTTCTGAAGAAACCAGAGGTTGCGAAGCAAGTTTGGTTGCATGAACAAAGGCACTCGGTCTCTGGTAACCTAGCAACGTAGGGAGTGACACGCTAACAGCCAATCATGTAACAGTTTGGTTGCGCCATATCGTTGTTTCGTGTTGGATTCTTCAGTAACAGAACCGAACAGAACCGGCGTGGAGTGATAAGTGGAAAGCCTTATTTGATCGGTAAGTGATGTAGATTACTTCGTGCTAGTTTTGACAGGCGCCGGTGCATGTTACTTAGAGAACGAGCAGAGAGAGAGAGACCCTCCTCCGGCGCTCGCGCGCGCGCGCTCACTTTCACAGTCTTCAAACTGTCTTGCTCTCCCTCCCTCGCGCATATTAGTCAAAATTGAATATTATTTGAAAAAAAAATACCTATTCATTAATGCTGTCTGTTTATATTTTAAAAATTGCCTCCTGGAAAACACAGGAAAATGTCTTTATTATAGGACAGGGCTCAGCTTAATTATTAAGTTCATGTTACTTAGAAATGTGTTTTATTATGGCCAAAAAAACTTCTTCACCTAACTTAAAACATTATGTTGGATCAACTTAATTACTTGCATTCATGTTGAAAATTATTAAGTCCATGTTACTTAGAAATGTGTTTTATTGTGGCCTAAAAGGTAAATTCACCATACTCAAAACATCGCTTTGAATTAATGTAATTCTGCCAGTAGTCTTAACATAAAAATTCTTGTGGAAAACGTTAACATATTTTTTTTTGTTGACCCAATGTTTTATTTTTTAGAGTGTAGGAGTCTTAGACCTTTCCAACGATATATAGTTTGTCATGATTAGATAAGGATTTAGTGAAGTAAACGTAGGCAGTTAACAGGTTAATGCATTATATATAATATATATATACAGTTTATTGTTTAAAAAAGTGATTTATTTTTTCTTGGTTTTTATTAATTACTTAATACATGTATAAATATTTAAATAAATAAATAAATAAATAAATAAATAAATAAATAAATAATATATTTATATTATAAAAATGTATAAATATTTATATATTCAGAGTATTATATTTTATGCTTTTATTGCATTATCATTAGTCCATTGAATAATTGTAAAAAGTATAATGCATTATAACACTTATCTATTTATTGTTACACCTTTATTTTTTATGTATTATTTTAATGCACATTATAATGCATTGTATGATCTTATGCACACAGTTATAATACATTTTCATATGCATCTATTCATTGTTTATCTATCCATCTTTTTTGAAAGCATAATGCATTAAAACACATCAAACCACCAATTTCAGATGTAACAAGGAATCTGCAAATATTATAATGCAATTTAACTTTTGTTACAATTATTTATGAAAATGCATTATAATGTACATAATGAATACCTTTAAAATGCACATTTTTACAATGTTTTTCAAAGTTTTCACCGCATGTAAACTGCACAGTGTAATTGAACATGCAAAACTGCATAATTAATTTAAAATGGTTGTAATTAATCATGCAACAGTCTTGAGAATACATTAAACCAGATAATATAAACTAGAAATATAGATGTGCTTGTATAATTACAGTACATTGTCTGAGCTTCAAGAACAAGTCAGTCATTTCAAAACTTAAATGCATTGTTCTCATTGAGTCTGAAGGCTAGGTAAATATTAGGCTAGACAAAGTAAACATAAAATACTGGAATGGTTTTGTATTTCATTGTGATTTTGCAATGCCTGGCGCAAGTGAGTTGATTCATGGTCAACTCAAGGTCCACAGCAACATAGTAGCTGAATATTGATGATGACAAATTCAAAAATTGGAGGTTAATGGTTGTTCAAGCAGCTGAAAGACTGAATACATGAACAGACTGTGAGTGACAGATGGGGAGCGAACAATACGCTCAGTAGAGAACAAGCGGTTATGAAGTGCATGCTGGACGTGGAGACCATGTAGGATATGATTTTTTATTCAGATGTTTCTACAAAATTGATATACGGAAAACAGAGAATGGTCCCTGTGGAAAGAGAGTGGAAATTGTATTTTCGGCCTTGATTAGTTTAATTGTATGTGCTGAAATGTGGCTTATAATCAGGACTGTCAATGCCAAAGCCCAAATGATTATGATACAGTCTCAGACAAAAGCATCAAATAGACGAAAAGTGGCTTAAGAAGTAGATATATTCTTTATTTCCTTCATGCATTTCTTTTAACATGAGTTTGTCAGACTGACACAGATACTCTTCTTGTATGCTGTTTTTTTAAACATTGCTACACGTTGTACAGCATCTATTTTTCAGCATCCTGCGACGTCAGTGCTGTTCTTGACCCTTGTTCTGTTTAGCTGCGCTCCGTCTAGCTGTTCTTTATAGTTTGTGGATTACCCTTCATACAAAATCTCAGACAAACAGATTTCATGTTTCATGCAGACTCGATGGTGTATCAGGGCCAAAAAAGAAGAGGAAGAGAGTTCAGCGAATGACCTTAAATGACTCCACATCAGTCAGGTAAAACAAACAGATGTCTTTTTTTTTTTTTTGGGCACACCAGAAACAAACATAAAAGCTATTTCTATATAGTTTAGATGAAGGCTACCATAATTCAGCTTTATTTTATATTCTTGGATGAAAAAATAACTTAAGATTCTTGAACGTGTGAAGTTTCCTCATGAGATAAGTATTCAGGCATTAATGGTGAAGTATGTAATTTCAGTGTGTCTTGGAAATGCAAAAATAGTGACTAGGACTCATTTCATTTTATGAATCATGAGTCCTGACTGATTTCCTGATCATCAAGTGTCGAAATGACCGGTTGGCACAGGCTTCTGCTTGCTTTTAAAGTCTGGATATATGCCGGGTTATAATGCCCTGCTATATAATTTTTTGATAAATTACCGCTGCCATTAATTACTAGAACATACATGAATATACAATAATTAACATTAAAAGTTTGGGGTCGGTATTTTTTTATTTTATTTTTATTTTAAGAGTTTTTAAAATAAGTCTCTTCTGCTCACCAAGGCTGCTTTTATTTGATTACAATACAGTAAAAACAGTAATATTGTGGAATATTATTACAATTTAAAATAACTGTTTTCTATTTGAAAATATTTTAAAATGTAATTTATTCCTGTGATCAAAGCTGAATTTTCAGCATCATTACTCCAGGCTTCAGTGTCACATGATCCTTCAGAAATAATTCTAATATGATGAAAAAACATTTCTTTTTATTATCAATGTTGAAAACAGTATGTTGTGTTGCTTCATATTTTTGTGGATTTTGATGAATAGAAAGTTTAAAAGAACAGAATTTATGTAAAACAGAAATATTTTCTAGTAATATAAATGTCTTTACGGATACTTTTGATCAATCGTTGTCCTTGCTAAAAAATAAATAAAAATAAAATAAAAACCTTTTGAACAGTAGAATACATAAAATTCATTTCTTTCTGCAGGTGATGATTGCATGACATTAACTGTGGCAGTGAAATAGGGCTGAGTTTTGTGTATAATTAACCTAACTGAATTAGAAAGGTTTTTTATTATTATTATTATTTTTTTTTTTTATTTAGTCATGCATTAGTTGTGCTGAAATGTGTGAGAATTATTCAGTATATAGTGAGGATGATGTGCACAGAAGTGGGGCAACCTTTAAGTGAGTTCATTCTTTAAAAAGTTCATTCCACCACAGTCATAGCAACCAGATATTTAATTTACTAGCAACTAGGAAAGTCGGACAGCACAGATGTTCCATTCTACATGTTAACAACCTCCATAGATTCATTTCACTTTCCAAAACAAAGCAGCAGATCAATGAAGTGATTCCTTTTCCTCTTTCATACTGCTTTTTGATTTCTTGAGGTAGTGTGATTAAAGCGTACGGCTGCTAACTGGCTTGATTTCTAGAAGGATTGAGCTTTGATCGAAACACTTAAACTCAGGTTGCCTGAGGAAATGCACGCATGCTTTTTCAATAAGATGGTGTAAATAAAATTAGATTTTTGGACACTGATTAATTAAGTATCAAAGTAGCTGCAGCACTACTGATTGGTTCGGCAAAAGAACTCTCTAGAGGAGAGCAGAAAGGTAGCAATCAAACACGAATACAGGTGAATGGCTGCAGAGGAAAGTGTGATCTGTTTCGAATTCAGGAGAAACTCAAAGACAGACCTTCCAGTTTACAAGATGTTACAAAAGGAAATGCATTCTGCCTTTAAATGCATTCACTGAGACTGACTAGAAACAGACGGTTGAAGAGATTAAGGTTTCACAGGCAATGGTTAGGCAACAAACACGATTTCAGTCTGGTTTTTGTGCCGTCGTTGCTTTATATTTCATTTGTGAAATGAAACTGCAATGTTTGCCTGGCAAGAGTGGCCCATCATTACGGTAACATATTGGTCGGTGATGTGACGCTCATTTTTATTATTTATATATTTATTTAAGACATTACATGCAAAACAATTGTTAGGTTTTTTTGTGTTTTTTTGTTTCTCAGGTACTGGTCAATTTTGAGATTTTGGCCTATTTTGCTTTCGTAACTTAACTTCTTTCAAACCAATAAAAAGAAAACATCCAAAATACACATTTAAATGACCATTTTATTACACTGATCTGTAGATTTCAATTACACATATTTTTAAAGTCAGTTTTCTCAAAATTTGTTTATATAATTTTGAACATGGCTTGATACAATGTTCAGATTTCTGTTCCAGAAATGTAAGCAAATTAGTGCATATTCAGTTACATAATGCCCTGTTTGCATATTTTAAATAACTTTTCAGAAAACTTGTAATACAAGACAATTGTCTTAATGCATTGTTTTCAATCAAGTATGGTTTTATTTATCAGTTAAACTCTTTACCCTTTAGTGTGTTGCCCTAAAAATGCAATGCATATAGAATGAGTTCTATATTTTCTGTAATTGAACATTCTTTCAGTTTCTGAATCAAAATTCATTTTGCATTCCATATGAACATTTTGTGGTGCTTAAAGTCAAAATGTCCACTTATTGTAACTGTAACCTTACTTGTGTAATATATCATATTTTCATGTTCAGAAATTCCCGAAAATCATTTAAACGGTTAATAACTTCCCACAGTTCCTGATTGGATTGCCCACTGCTGTCCAGTGGCTTCTGTACTAGAACACAAAGCAGCAGTAAACGGTGGGAATGAAGTCAGTGATGGTTTGTGGTAGTGCCGTACCCTGTAAATCATGTCATTACTGCCACTGTGCATCAGTATAAGCACTAAACCTTTGAAAACAGCAAAGGGAGAAAGAACAGGAACATCTTTTGTTTACAAGCGGACTCTAATACATGCTTAAAATTCTTCAGTTTGTACCCACGATTCAGTCTTATAAACAAACACATAAAGTTTAATGCTTCCTGGGTAAATGTTAGCATGACTGTTGTGTGAGCTTACATCCCTGCTGAAATAAGCCGTGTTTTTGACCCATCGTGCCAACCAGCATACTCTGGGATCGATGCCTTGACCAGATGCGAACGGCTGTTACACAGCTCAAATGAGGCATTAGTTGTTTACCGATCAAGATTGTGTCATATGCAGCTTGTTATACTTTTCTGTGGAAAAATAAGGAAGACTAATACATTAATTAGACTAAAAGCATTGTTCACTGAAAAAAATAATTAGCTGAAAATGTACTCACCCTCAAACCATCCAAGATGTAGATGAGTTTGTTTCTTCATGGGAACAGATTTGGGGAAATGTAGCGTTCCATCACTTGCTCACCAATGGATGCTCTGCAGTGAATGGGTGCCGTCAGAATGAGAGTCCAAACAGCTGATAAAACATCACAATAATCCACAAGTAATCCACACCACTCCAGTCCATCAGTTAACATTTTGTGAAGTGAAAAGATGTGTGTTTGTAAGAAATAAATCCATCAATGCATTTTAACTTCAAATTAAAATGTAAAAACGAATAAATTCAACTAACTAAAATTCAAACTAATAATTTCAAACTAAAATTTTGGCCATTAAATCACTACTGGCCAAAATACTGATTCTGATTCTGAATACGAGTCCATAATCTATAATAACACGCCAGTGAAAAAGTCCATCTCTTGTTGTCTCTCACATCAAAATTCACCAACATATTTGTTTAGAACTGTTTTGGCTTGTAAACAGTGCTTGATCTGTGCATATTTTTCTCCTGATTCAGACAAGATGACTTTTTCACTATGGATGGAGAACTTGTATGTTAGCCAGAAGCAACAATTTGACGTTAAAAACATCTTAATGATGGATTTGTTTCTTACAAACACACAGCTTTTCTCTTCTAAAGACATTAACTGATGGACTGGAGTGGTGTGGATTACTTGTGGATTATTGTGATGTTTTTATCAGCTGTTTGGACCCTCATTCTGACGGCATCCATTCACCGCATGGGATCCATTGGTGAGCAAGTGATGTAATGCTGAATTTCTCCAAATCTATTTAGAAGCAAATTTTCATTTTTGGGTGGACTATATTGTACATGACAAACCATTTCAGCAGTTTTCCAAACTACTGTACTAAACCTTAGAATTTCTGATTTATTTTAGGAAATAATCAGATTAATATTAATTTAAAAAATAAATAATTCAATTATCATCACTTTAAATATATATATATTAGACTACTAGAATATGTTTTACAAGAAACTTCAATTCTTTCTACATAATGTTTCTTGTAAATTTCTTATAACATTACTTGCTTTTTCTATGTAATTATTTGTAAAACTTACTAGCAATTTCGTAGCGAAAATTGTTTCTACTTTCTACAGATTTCATCCTATTTTGATTGTATCCAGTAAAAACAGACAGTTCCAAATGTTCCACAGAGAAATTTCAAAAGGCAATTACTAACGTTACTGCCTGACCTCTGCATCCCCGCATTCTTGCATTGGGATAGAGTGTTATTTGGAGATGAATAATTATGCTGTTTCTGTTCTTATTTACAATGGTGAGTTTGTGCACATGCTGTGTCGATCGGCCATGTCTCACCCTGCTCGATCGTTCACATATGTGGAGATCAAAGGTGAAGGAGAGAGATGTTTTCATATGCCAGAGGAAGCATTTCATTGCACGCTGTGCAAAAACAACAAGACTGTGTGTGTACAATATGTGCATCACACTCCATTGTTTGAGCCACCCAGACACAGAAAACAAACCAGTCAAAAAGGACAAGGTTACACCACAATCCGCATGCTATATTTTACATACATATACACACACACATAATATATATATATATATATATATATATATATATATATATATATATATATATATATATATATATATATATATATATATATCATATGGGTCATTCCCAGGTACAAAAGTTCAAAAGTTTGGGTTCAGTAAGATTTTTTTTTAATTGAATACTTTTATTCAGCAAGGACCCATTAAATAGATCAAATGTCAAAGTAGAGACATTTATAATGTTACAAAATATTTTAAACATTGTTCTTTTGAACAGCTGTTTTCAACATTGGTAATTAAAAAAGTCATTATATTAGAATGATTTCTGAAGGATCATGTAACACTGAAGACTGGAGTAATGATGCTGAAAATTAAGCTTCGATCACAGGAATAAGTTACATTTTAAAATATATTCACATTGAAAATAGTGATTTTAAATTGTAATAATATTTCAGAATATTCCTGCTTTTAATGTATTTTTATCAAATAAATTCAGCCTTGGTGAGCAGAAGAGACTTCTTTCAAAAACATTTATAAATATTATTGACCTCAATTTTTTTAATGGTAGTATCTGTAAATATATTAGATAAATATATTAGCTAAAATAGTATGCTATTATTTCATCATTAGACAATCTGACCATTTATTCAAAAACAAATGTTTTCTCTTTTTTTACATATACATATTTTACATGTATAAATACATCAATTTAGGTTTTCTTGTGTCCTTGCTATCTCAGTTATATTAACTGGTTAGTCTTGTAATACTTAGCAAAAGTTGAATTCAGAATAACAATCTATTTTTCTTACTATGTTTTCTGTCATATTCTGCTTTTCCAGTTTCAGCCCATGACAAGAAGTCTATGTTTTGCCGGTTAGCATGACAATGTTCACCTGCTGGGATGTTGGAACAGCATCTTTCTCCATAGACAGCCATTCAGTGCAAACACAAAGGTGTAATTCTCAAGTAATGTAAGTTTGTAAGTGGATCATCAAGCATTTTGATCATTGTATAAAATATTTAGTTCCATCAGTCATACTCAGCCTGTACTGTGAGAAGAGATGGGAACTTGGCTGGGCATACAGTGTCTAGAGTACAAAGAGAGATTGAGCACTAGAAACAAAAGTTATTGATATAAACAGCGGTAATATTTATCTTGTAACCAGAGATCTGACCGTGAAACAAAGCAAGTGTCTTCTCTGTGCTAACTATCCTGCGGTTGCCAGATGACACACCTAATCATTTCTTCTGCTCGAGTCAGAATCTGACGCAAGTGCAAAGTGTTTCTGTCAGAAGATAACAAAAGATCACAGTCAATCGTCTCCTGCAGTCTGACTTTGAAAGTGCTCCGAATGCATCACCATGGCATGTTTGTGCTTCTGTTGAAATGGTGCGTCCTGCAGATTCTTGGATTTTTACATTAACTGACAGTCAGAGTGTTACAAGCCAACTAAAACTCAAAGCACTTACAGAATGAACAAATATAAGGCTAAAGAAGGCACTGATTATGCGAACATCATTTATTTTTATTTATTTTTAGATATCTGAGAAGATGTGGTGGACATTTTGTGGTGTTATATAGCAAACAGTTTTTTTTATTTCTATGCTTTCAAAGTTATTTTTTATTTGATTTAATTTATTCATTATCAAATATTTATTTTACATTTTATGAAGCTATCTGAAAGCTGTGGTGGGTGTTTTGTGGTTCTAAATGGCAATCTTTTCTTTTGATGTTAGTATTTTTTTTTAAAGCCATCTGAAAATGTGTTTTTTGCATTCTGTGGTTCTGCAAGTCAAACTTTGTTTTATTTCTGTACATTTCCTTTTCTTACATTTTGATGTCAATATTTATTTTTATAAAGCTATCTGGAAACATGTGGTGGACATTTTGTGGAGGCAAACAACAAAAGCTTAGAATAGATAAATATGTCTAATCAGTTGAGGAAGAATGTTGCAGTGTTAAAGCTAAAGCCCAGATATGGTTTAAATGCTTTTGTGATTTTTTACGTAACAAGTCCAAATCTATACATGCCTCAACTGAGATCTGACGCAGATATGAATCATACAGCGCTGCTGTAGACGAACATGTGGACAGATCTGTACGTGTACTTGATGATTAAGAGCGTTCATGCCTTCAGGACTGTTATCAATAAAATATTTAATAAACATGGTAACAACACATCCTTAAACAGCATCAGTTTCAGATTTCGCTTCCTTGAATTGACCAGCATTTTTCATCTCCTGCCAAATTTCTGTGCAGAAATGTTCACTTTAACCTTTGCATGCAATGCATACGGCAATTTTTAGTTGTTCTAAGAAAGGACTTAACGTACATAGACTTCCTTAAAATACAGGAAGACCTTGGATGTGGAGGAAAAGGGAAGTAAAGGGAACTATAAAACTATAATAACTCCCAATAACATCTGAAAACAACAAAAGTTGAAATTAGCACATTCATCCAAGTGTTTATGGTATACTTCTTAAGCCATGTTTGCTGTAGTTAGAGGACTGAACTTTATTTCCGTGCCAAACTTAAAATGGCTTTAATCAGAGCACTGCAAATTACACAAACGCCTCAATATAACATCATGAGCTGATTTTGTAAGATCAGAAAAGCATATTACAACTGCACTTTTTGACTGGCAAACATTAACCCTGTATAACCTATGGAATATGAAATAATAGTAAGGAAAAAAACCCTTCAAAACAAGTTGTTGTTGCTGATAATCAAATTCGATACATCAGGCTTTTATGGCTCATTTTGTATGATATAGTAAGAATATGGAGCTGATTCTCAAAGAAGAAAAACTCAGTTTTATTCAGAGACCCAAACTGAGCAAAAATATGCAATTTGGTGCAGTTGCTGATATTTATGTGGACGGAGGTAAGATTATGTTGTTTTGTTTGTTTTGTGATTTTTTTATTTATTTGTAAAATAGTAATTTTAAATATTGGTTTGTTTATTTTAAATGCATATAAATATCAGTTGTCATTCTATAGATGATATAAATGTTAAATCAAAAGTTTTATGATCAAATCTCTGTAGTTTCAAAACATATAATGAAATGCAATACAATGATGACTGAGAGATGAAAAAATAATAATAATGTATGGATAATCAAGTAGACCTTAGTTGCTTCAGTCCAGTAAGTGTTCATCTTGAAATAATACTACAAATAAAAGATATTCTTACATTTACTTTATAAAAATCAGATTTCAAAGCAAAAAGACACATGAACCACAAGCAGAAAGTGGAAGTTTGTGTAATAATACTAAAAGGACTTTTACTATCAATAAAATGACGGAAGGCATGTCAAATATGATACACTAAGCTTAATAGGGTTAAGACATTTTTATACAATTTGAATAAAATGGACAATATCTTGAGGTCAAATGGTTGAATACTGTTTACCTTTTCACTTTTTCGCAAAAAAAAAAAAAGCATGCATTAAAAAGGACATTAATGTGCCTTATGCTAGAAAAAATACTTTAATAAAAGGTAATTGCAACCTTTTTGTCTCACAATTCTGATTCCGAGTCAGAATTCAAGAAGAATTACGTGATATATAAAGTCCCATTTGTATATTATGAAGTCAGAATTGCGAGTTTGTATCTTGCGGTTCTGCCTCTTTTTTTTTTTTTTTTAAAGAATTGTGAGATATAAACCTGGACTTCTGAGTTATGTAGTCAGAACTGTGTGATTTAATGTTGCAATTGCGTTAAGAATAGTCAGAATTGTGAGACACACACACACAAAAAAAATTATGTCTCGCAATTTTGACTTGATAAATGCCTGAATTTATTCCTCACAATTGCAAGTTTATATCCAACAAATCAGACTCTATACCTCACAATTGCAAAAAGTCAGTGAGTTTGTCAAACAATTCTGAGAAGAAGAAAAAAAAAAAAAAAAAAAAAAGTAATAATTGCAAGATGTAGACTCAATTGCATGAAATTGCATGGAATTGCAAATTTATGTCACGCAATTCCGAGGAAAAAAGTCAGAATTGTGAGATAAGTTGCAAATACCTTTTTTTTATTTTATTTTTTTATCCAGCGGTGGAAATGGGCTTCCATGCTAACACTGGGATAGCCTATTTTATATAAACACACACATAAGTCTGATCCACTCTAACATCACAAATATAGAGCACTTCCATTGTAATCAGCGAAGCTGCAATGGCGCCAAAGTAGACGTCTGTAAACTAACATCCAATTTAAATGATGCATTTAATGTTGCATGCTCTAATTTAAAACATATTCTCTAAACAAGAACAGTGACATGACAGATCCATTTGATGAAGTTAAATGGGTTTTTCAGTTACAAACGGCATGTGTAATCTGTGAAACAGCAGGATTACAGTATGCTGTTTTAATGTCTTTCCTCCTTAATGTGTGAACATTTGGGAAAATTAGACTTTTGGGTGCGTACAGTAACACAAGACTGCAGGCTATAATCCTCATCATTTTCACATCCGAGAATTTGCTTCTCATAAAAGCGATTTGTTTGACGCAAGAGAATAAATCAGTAATTTAGCCATTTAATACTAGCCTATGTGAACTAGTAAAGAGGCCAAAGCCAGCTTAAGAGTGGTATTTGCAGTATTCAAGTGTGTGTGTGTGTGTGTGTGTGTGTGTGTGTGTGTGTGTGTGTGTGTGTGTGTGTGTGTGTGTGTGTTTGCATCTTTCATGCTCCAAAACTCTTAAAACCATACATCTGCTGCATAAATTTAAATGAGTGCATGGCTTGAAATACGATGATTACCATGTTTTATTTCCTGGCTGAGGGATATTTGTGGAGAATGCACAGTTTTGCCTTTAAGCTATTGGCACACCTTCGCAACAATTGAAAAGGATTTAGGTAGATTCCCAGAATTTTATTCATGTTAGATGTTGTGCATCTAAAATGCACACTTGGGCCATTCATGAACTCAAAGACCTTTAGTACTGATGAGGAAATATAGAAGACTTTAGGCCCTGTTTCACAATGCAAACACTGTTTTTATTTTGGGACCCATTTTGACAGGTTGATTTCACTATAATAAAGATTTAATAATTCTTAATAGTTCGTTCCTTACAATTTGCAATCGCTTCTCAATCACTTGATCAAATCACTTAATTTGCATTATTGAGTCATAAATACTGTCTGTGAAAAATTTGCACAAAAAGTCAATTTAGACAAAAAATGTTTCGTTGAACAACCTTAAAAGTTATTGTGTCAGATAACAATTAGCCAGCAATAGTGCACAGTAACATGCTAAATATAATTTCTCTGATTACTCTGCATAATGCATATACTCTTATTAAATGAAACAACACAACAGAGATAAAAAGACACCCTGTAGACAATCATAACCTAAGCACAAGTGGTAACCACAAAAACACAAACTTACAAAATCTCCAAAATAACAGTGTCATTAACCAAAACTAAAACATTTTGCTTTTAAATTGTTAATAAATAAAGCTCAAATAAAATACATTTTATGATAAAAACAAAGCAAAATATAGAGCTAATTAAACTAAAATTAAACATAAAATTAAAAACTGAAAAAACTAAATCTGAAATAAATTAAACCCATTCAGAACCAAAAACAACTACTGAAAATCATAAAGCGTTCAACAAATTACTAAAAATTGTACTTAAATTAAAACTTAAAATACAAAAATAAAAGATAAAATTCAAAATGTTAAGGAAAACTATATGAGTATATAAATAAAACTAAATAATAACGCAACTTAACCAAATATTATAATATTATATATGTATGAAATACATAAAATAACACTTAACTAACATTTCTTTTCTAATGAAGTCACATGCAAAGGATGCTGGGAACTAGAAATCTACTGCCCAGTTTTAGTTGTCAACAAAAATGATTAATGTAGTCTCAATGCAAAAGGACTTCAATTTCAAAAACTGGACTGAATGTAATGAAACTGAGTTTTGTCTTGACAAAATATTCAAGAACTGTTGCTTTAGCTCATTTTAATGTTTTGTTAACTAAACCTTAAAAAAAAAAAATAATAATTTGGAAAAAAAAGAAAAAAAAGGAAAGTAGAAATGTTGCCTTGATTGAAATGAAAGCTTAAATATAAATTAATTAAAGCTATATATATATATATATATATATATATATATATATATATATATATATATATATATATATATATATATATATATATATATATATATATATATAATATAAAAGCAAAAGCACTACAAAACTACAAAAAAAAACTTAAAATTAAAATGAAAACTGGCAATTAAAGATAAAAGCCAATATTTTTTTTTATAAATTCTATAACAGGACAATTAAAAATAAAAGCCAGTTGAAAATATAATAAATTCTATAACAGTATATACAGTAAATAAAACTAAAATAAACTATGAAAATCTTCTACACAATACTTAGGTGGGAGATGATTTACAGTGACAAAGTGACCAGACGTCATGGAATTTAGTAAAGTAAAAAAAAGTAAAAAAAAAGTAAAGGTAAAAAAAATGGCAACAAAGCAGCAGAGTTTATCTTTTTGCAGAACTGAAGCTCATGTGGTCTGCCGCCTGATACTGCTGTTTTCAGCATTCGAGGAGTGAGCCCAACAGCACAGCACAGCCACTAGGAATGCCCCTTTCTATAAAACAGCAAGACAAATGGCCCCTGTAAGGGAAGTAGGAGGTTAAAGAGACAGACAGACAGGATTTGAGTGGTGGTCTGATTAAAGTGCTCAGATAATCCACCTCAAAGCATGTAAAAGTACTCAGCGTCAGAACACGGCCAGCTGTGAGGCTTCGTTTGATGAATTACAGGGAGTTTACACTCTCTTAAGTAAATGTAAATCTTTCTACCCTCCCTACAAAGATCCCTTCAAGAGATTTTATATAATAGCAGTGATTGAATTTGCATCTGCTGGGCGAGATGCATCATTTCTGACCTCGACCAATTCATCTATTACACCACTGGCAGATGCAGACTGCTGAAACAAACAGCAGTGCAAAGTGCTTTCCCTTTAAATTTCAAAGCCTACTCATGGATTTTTAGTATAAGTAAAATAAAAAAAATGACAAACAATATATAGCCTACTGTACTGTATGCCAAACTAAAGTTTGCATGGCAATCACTCTAGCTTGTGATGAAGGACTTCTCAAGAAGGTTCAGTGACGTTTAGATGTGGTGAGTGATTGAAGGCGTTTCTGTAACAACTCTTGAACATCATATGGGAATAGTGTTCATAATGTAAGATGCAGCTGGTCTTATAAAAATGACCTCATATTCATTTGAGGCCATTACACAACCGTACACAGCAATCATTCGACATAATGAGAGCTACAGTATAAGGTATCTGCCCATAACCGTACTGAGCTCTCACCACCTTAAAACATGTTACGGGACGAACGCATCCATTTGTTGACTCAAAAAACAAAAAACAAACAAACAAACAAAAAAAAAAAAAAAGGTTTATCGCACAATGTTTGCTTCTTCATCTGAAAAGATTTTTTAGAAATGTAACATTTCATCGCTTGCTCACCAGTGGATGCTCTGCAGTGAATGGGTGCCATCAGAATGAGAGTGCAAACAGTTGATAAAAACATCACAATAATCCACAAGTTATCCACACCACTCCAGTCCATCATTTAACATCTTTTGAAGTGAAAAGCTGTGTGTTTGTAAGAAACAAATACATCAAGGTGTTTTAACTTTAAACTGTCACTTTCTAAATTATGGGTCTATAATCCATAATAACGCTTCCTTCAGTGAAAAAAATCCAACGCCTGTTGGCGTCTCACATCAAAACCCACCCATATCTTTGTTTAGAACCATTTTGGACTGCTTTTGCTTGTAAACAGTGCTTAAGCTGTGTATATTTCTCTCTTGATTCAGACTATAGTAGATGAGTTTTTAACTGGAGAATGCAATATAATGGATAATGGGAAGTTAAAAATATCTTGATGGATTTGTTTCATACAAACATGCATCTTTTCTTCATAAGATGTGGAGTGGTGTGGATTACTTGTGGATTATTGTGATGTTTTTATCAGCTGTCTGGACTCTCATTCTGATGGCACCCATACACTGCAGAGCATCCACTGGTCAGCAAGTAATGTAATGCTACATTTCTCCAAATCTGAATTTGTGAATTTTCAGCAAATTTTCATTTTTGGGTGAACTATTCCTTTAACATAACTTGTCTCACAACTTCAAACTGTTCTGTCATGACAGTAGTTAAGCTGAAAGAAAAAACTGTAGAAGAAGACATAAAATAAGTTACTTTGAAAACACTGTCAGGTCTGTTTTATAGTTTGTCTGAAGCTGACTATTTAAATCAGTTTCTGAATAAAATTTTCTTATGCATGCTGTTTTATTTAAACCATCAGTGTAGATCTATTCTCTTGAAATAGCAGCTCTATTATTGAAATGCAAAATCACTGCAGTTGAACTATCAATTCTGACCTTGTTTGCCAGAAACAAAATCTGAGGATAAACCTCAGTTGTAAAGCTGGTGATATAGTTTCTCCAATAAATTAATGAAACAAACGCACACCTTTTAGAGGTGCAAGTAAAATGGGCAAACTAAATAAAGAAAAAAATATATAACTTCACACTCACTTAAGCATCCTTATTAGTTACCAACGTTTCGGCAAAACAGTGATACAGTTTCTCCAGTCAAAAATTACACAAGCTTTCATTATTTGACATATCCCAGGCTAACTTCAGGTTTTAGTGCTACATATGTTTTCAGTTGTCCTGTTTATGTTGCATGTTTTTTGCACTTATGCAATGCTTCATGCAGCTCTATTACAATGAAAAATAATAGTTTTAGGAAGCCAGTAAAGCTCACGGGGCACTTGTATTCGTCCTTGAAGGTTTTGAGCATTAAATCAGTTTGTTTAGAACACCACAGATGACGTATCATCAACAATTCTGCAAACGACAATAATACTCATATAAACAGAGACTGTAAAATTCTTTAAGATCAATATACACGCCCTATTGTCTCTGTGTAATAAATTTACCCGTGATTTTTGCATTTAGCCATAAAAGATAATATGACATTATTTTCGGTTAACATTCATGACTCGTTAAATTTCTGGTTATTGTGAGATTGTACGGCTGATTTAGTGGCGGATTAATTTAATTACAGATTTTGTAAAATCTTAAATGCACTTCAAAAAGAAGCAGTACCACAGTAGATCTGCAAAACTACTCTGTAAATGTGGGAGGTCCGGGGATACACTCTGAAATTCTCTGCATTCATGTGAATTGTTATTTTATGGCTCCTTCCATCATGTTTGCCTTCATTCCCACCTCGTTCTGTTCTCTGATGTAAAGCTGCTTGGAAAATGCAATTTTACAGCATCAATGTGATTTTATGTTGCTCTTATGTATCCATTAACAACTACAAGGCGTGGAAAAATACAGACTTGTTAAAGTGGGTGTTTCATTTTTAGAATTTGATTTGGGATCAAAGTTCCACTTCACAGAACTCTGACATTCATTTTATTGTTATATACAATGGGAAAGTTTTAACAAGTCCAAAAACATCTAACAAACAATCTATTTCTAAAATAAATAACAATGGCTTGCAGTATTCATTACTGTTCAAAAGTCTGGGGTTGGTAAGATTTTTTTTTGTTTGTTTGTTTTTTGTTGATGTTTTTGAAAGAAGTCTCTTATGCTCAGGAAGGCTGATTTATTTGATTAAAATGAAGTAAAAAGTAATTTTGTGAAATATTATTACAATTTAAAATGAGTGTTTTCTATATGAATAGAGTTTAAAATGTAATTTATTCCCGTGATGCAAAGCAGAATTTTCAGCAATCAATCAGAAATCATTCTAATATACTGATTTGCTCAATGTCGAAAACCGTTGTCCTGCTTCATATTTTTGTGGAAATTATGATAATTCACAGAATTCTGGAGAAAAAGTAAGTAATCAAATGTAAAATAACACTGGATAGTCTTCACTGTATAAATAAATACAGATGTAAACTTATAATTAAAGTTACAAAAGTTAGTCAAGAGGGGTGAGTGATTTCTTTGTCTTTTGTTGTTTGATTAATATGGTCTTGGCCACTTGAGAGCGTGTGCGCGACAGGAAGTAGGTGCCCAAGATTGTCCCAGGTCTTAAAAACGCCAAGGTGCAGTGCCCTTAACACACACGAAACACTCCGGAGCAGTATTCAAGGCTTAGTGTATCCCATCATGTTGTGGAAATAAATCTTTAGACTTTTTGATGAGATCTCGCAAGAGGTCACAGAAACCTTTCCAATGTATGTTAAATATTAATAAGTTATATATTACACATAATTTGGTAGTAAAAAATTATATGTAATATAAAAAAAGAGTTGCACATTCTATTGGTGCAAATGAGTAGTGGTGATAATTAATTTGCACAACATTTGCAACTGCTTTTTTATCACTTATCTAGAAGCACCACAAAATTAAATTCTGTCATGGGTTATATAGAGTATATGTGTATATACTCTATATGGGTTATATAGAGTATATGTGTATATAAACACTTGGAAAAAATACAGGAAATACGTCATAAGTAGTCAAGTGCAAAGACTGCAAGTGCAGGTATTTGGATAAGGGGACTGTTAGTTGTTTACATTCACTGAAGATATAACTGATTGAGTTTATGTGAATACTTTGTATGTATCAGAACATGTACACAATAATTCACGAAAAAGAACTCAATTCTCTACTGAGAGACTGCTTTATTATGTGTGCACGTTTTGGGTGTATGCTTTGGGTGTAAGTAAAACATCTTTCAGAAATTGTGTGAGTACTGAAAGGAGTACTCTTTTGCTGCTTATTGCACTTGAATGGTTTAAAAGCCATGAATAAACTGGCAAGACTTAAAAACATGTGCAGATACATTTCGTCAACTGTCCCTACTGTGCTTCAAGAAGAACATTGTTAAAAAATATATGATGAATGTTCCCTGAGGAGTTACCAGCTTAAACCATGTGCCGTGGCTCAGCCCTGGACAACCCCAGCCCAATTTAACCCCTGATTTCCTGATTTCTGAATTTCTGAGCACATTTCCTGTTAGCTGGGAAGTCAGAGCAGCAGAAAATTGCTTGCATTTATAAGAAATATCAGTGAGGTGAGTCCACACCCCTTACATAACAACAACAACAACAACAACAAAAAAAGTCACTCGATGCTCTTCTGCCTCCTGGTGGACGGCGATGGCTCCTCTGGTTGAGGGCAGCTGGCAGCGAGTCCCCGTCCCCTGCTCCTCCCCAAACATGGTAGATGGCAGCAGGCTGTCACATAAAACATAATAAAACAACAAGGCAAGGCAAGGCAAGACCGGTGAATGTCGCAGGTGTCGCTCAATATTTACTCCACCGGCTTCTACGGCTGTACCGTTATATTATTTAATATATTGATCATTCATATAATAGCGTAAGGGATGCCAGTGAGTTGTACAGAACAATACATATTATTTACCACAACCGCTCAACATTAGAAACAGACAGAAAAAGATCCAGTGGTTAGATTTCTGTTATGAGTGTTTATAAAGGGGGAGGCTTGTGCTTTTCCAGGGGGTGGAAGAGAAACCCTGTACTACTATGGAGTCACCGTGGCCTTCGTTTTTTCAAGGTCAGCCAATCAGACAGATCTAAGCAAGCTTATGTTATGTCTAGAAGAAGACAGCTGAGCCACAGATATTCTCTTCCTGTCAGAGAGTGATGCTTTTGGCAGACAGCCAATGATGGAAGCCTTCTGAGCTACTACTAGAAAGCTACGGAAAATATCACTCCATATACCGAAAAGAAAGTATTGAACAAACAGATATGCAGAAGGCAATCCAAGCAAACCACATGCAATATATTTCAAGGGATGTTCAAATGTGAGCTGTACAATCATATACAATGAACTAGAAACTAGCACACTCATATATCACTCCCACAAGGAGGGCTAGAGATAAATATTGTGTCATTTCTCCTGTGCCAAAAGGATTGGTGAAATTAATGACGGTTTTCAAACAAGGTTTCTCAAACACTTCCCCCATTTTTCTTCCATTGGTTATGATGTTTCAACAGGTTTCTATGAAAAAAGTCAATTGGAGGTGAAGACTAGCCTATGCGTATATTTTTGATTTGAAAGAATATTAAAAGCTGATAATACACTATTCCATCTCCATGTAATGCTGTACAACCTACTTTAACAGGATAATCAGGAGCCAAATCAAATAAGGGGTTTATTTAGTTAAAAACCTCGTATTTGAGTTGAAATGATCTTATTATGTGAGATTAAAGACAATGCAGATTGACAAGTAACATGAAAGCAATATGTAAGTTATTAAATGAAAATTGACTACAAAGTGCCATGATTGGTCAATCAGACTCAAGTAATAATGCAATAATGGTTATATGTGTTTGGAATAAATCAAATAAACTATAAAAGTTGATAGGATATCAAATTAATTCACAGTACCACCACTGAAATTATATATTGATATTTTCCACAAGAATGTCAATGGTACAACATTTTATTTATTCATTACATTTTTTTTTCAGTGATGCCATCCCTAATGAACCTTCAATTAGAATTTTTCAATACTTACAAGAACCTTTTTTATTATTATTATTATTTAATAATCTAAAGAACCTTCTTCATTATAAAGAACCTTGTGGAATGGAAAGATTCCTTGTTGGAATGGAAAGGTTCTATGAATCTATGAATAAAGAACCTTAATTTTTTAAAAGTACATGACTAATCATGTCCAAACCTGCAGCTTTCCAAATGAAGACAAACCTAGCAACGGCAAGGTCATGGGTTTGATTTAGGGGTGCACAATATATATATATACAGGTCCTTCTCAAAAAATTAGCATATTGTGAAAAAGTTCATTATTTTCCATAAAGTAATGATAAAAATTAAACTTTCATATATTTTAGATTCATTGCACACCAACTGAAATATTTCAGGTCTTTTATTGTTTTAAAAACTGATGATTTTGGCATACAGCTCATGAAAACCCAAAATTCCTATCTCAAAAAATTAGCATATCATGAAAAGGTTCTCTAAACGAGCTATTAACCTAATCATCTGAATCAACTAATTAACTCTAAACACCTGCAAAAGATTCCTGAGGCTTTTTAAAAACTCCCAGCCTGGTTCATTACTCAAAACCGCAATCATGGGTAAGACTGCCGACCTGACACCCCTCAAGCGAGAGGGTAAGACACAGAAAGAAATTTCTGAACGAATAGGCTGTTCCCAGAGTGCTGTATCAAGGCACCTCAGTGGGAAGTCTGTGGGAAGGAAAAAGTGTCGCAAAAAACGCTGCACAACGAGAAGAGGTGACCGGACCCTGAGGAAGATTGTGGAGAAGGACCGATTCCAGACCTTGGGGGACCTGCGGAAGCAGTGGACTGAGTCTGGAGTAGAAACATCTAGAGCCAACGTGCACAGGCGTGTGCTTTTGAACCAGAAACAGCGGCAGAAGCGCCTGACCTGGGCTACAGAGAAGCAGCACTGGACTGTTGCTCAGTGGTCCAAAGTACTTTTATCGGATGAAAGCAAATTTTGCATGTCATTTGGAAATCAAGGTGCCAGAGTCTGGAGGAAGACTGGAGAGAAGGAAATGCCAAAATGCCTGAAGTCCAGTGTCAAGTACCCACAGTCAGTGATGGTCTGGGGTGCCATGTCAGCTGCTGGTGTTGGTCCACTGTGTTTTATCAAGGGCAGGGTCAATGCAGCTAGCTATCAGGAGATTTTGGAGCACTTCATGTTTCCATCTGCTGAAAAGCTTTATGGAGATGAAGATTTCGTTTTTCAGCACGACCTGGCACCTGCTCACAGTGCCAAAACCACTGGTAAATGGTTTTACTGACCATGGTATTACTGTGCTCAATTGGCCTGCCAACTCTCCTGACCTGAACCCCATAGAGAATCTGTGGGATATTGTGAAGAGAAAGTTGAGAGACGCAAGACCCAACACTCTGGATGAGCTTAAGGCCGCTATCGAAGCATCCTGGGCCTCCATAACACCTCAGCAGTGCCACAGGCTGATTGCCTCCATGCCACGCTGCATTGAAGCAGTCATTTCTGCAAAAGGATTCCCGACCAAGTATTGAGTTCATAACTGAACATAATTATTTGAAGGTTAACTTTTTTTGTATTAAAAACACTTTTCTTTTATTGGTCAGATAAAATATGCTAATTTTTTGAGATAGGAATTTTGGGTTTTCATGAGCTGTATGCCAAAATCATCAGTATTAAAACAATAAAAGACCTGAAATATTTCAGTTGGTGTGCAATGAATCTAAAATATATGAAAGTTTAATTTTTATCATTACATTATGGAAAATAATGAACTTTTTCACAATATGCTAATTTTTTGAGAAGGACCTGTATATATATCGGCCGATGATTCGCATCTCGTCAGTAAAGCCGGTTATCTAATCAGCGATAAATTCCATCAGGTGTGTGATTTCACATAGAGCAGCTGTTACTACACAGAGCCGTTGTTAACTGACAAGCTGCGCAAATCCAACCTGATAATGAATGTGGATTTGTGCAGCTTGTCAGTTAACAACGGCTCTGTGTAATAACAGCTGCTCTATGTGAAATTACACACCTGATGGAATTTACCACTGATTAGAGAACCTGCTTTATTGACGAGATGCACATTAATCATATCGTGCACCCCTAGTTTGATTCCCAGGAAATACATGTGTTTTGTAGCTTGAATGCAAGGTACAGTACATAGTTTTGGATAAAAGTGTCTGCCAAATGCATAAATGTAAATATGCAACACCACAGCATACAACGGTTTGAAATGTTGATAATTACATAATTTAGATTTTTGGGATGACAGAAAACACCTTATGTAGACAAAATACACCTAGCATGTCTCAAAATCCATTTGTACATTGCATTTCATGACTTAAAATGTCTTGAAATGCATTAAATCCTCATCTGAAATCACGTAATCTTTACAAACAAAGAACATAACATGGAGATGCAGTTTTCCCGTTTTCTGGTCCATAATGTACTCCATGAAAAAAAACCTAACTTACTTTTGTTGCACTATTCCACAGTCCTTTGGTGAAATAGCACACCTTCTGAAAGAGCATCATATATACAGAACAAAGACTGAATTCCCTTTCTTCCCGTTACGGGAAACTCCAGGCATTTGCATAACCCACAAAGAATGCTGATGAATCAACACGCATCCATCCAAAATAGTTTTTCCATGTGCGACAAGAGGTTACTGAGATGCAATTCCTCAAAGTTCTCTGCTGTCTGTTATTTTTTCCAATAACTCCCTTTTCCATGAGAAATCACGAGGAGCTACTCTGAAGAACTAAAAATTACAACAGTGCCGGGTTATACTTAAAGCATCTAATGTATAAAACAGGCTTTATATTAATCTCAGCTAGTTTTTTTTGTGTGTGTGTTTTGACAAATGAAGTCATGCAGAAGGATGACGTGTGTAATCGTCCCTGGAAGACTGTTATTATTATCTGTGAAGGATTCCACTATTTCATCTGAGAACGAATTGTGTGGAATATTATAATTGTAGTGCTTATGACAGCTACATTAAATACCTACAAGTGTGGGTTTAAGTTTTAGTTATGATGTTGCTAAGGTGTTCTATGTAGTTCTTAATGCACTGAAATTTGTGGTTGCTACTGGACCAAATCAAAATAATTCAAAGTCTCTGTGATATTCTGGTCTCTAGATATGGCTTGTGTCCCAGGCCAAGTCTGAGAGAATTTTTGCTTTTTTTTTATCATCCTCCAGGCCAAAATTGCAAGCGTAATCATATAAAAGAGTAACAAACTCCTAATTTTCCTAAATAATTTGCATGAGTTTAGCTATAGCTGATATCTTTATTACCCTTTATTAATTTGGGTTAGAGGTTAGTTTAGATCACTAACCAAAACTCTGAACTATAATAGCAATGTTTGCTTCAGCAATCACCACTTACAATTGCTGTAAATGCAGGACTGTTTTAGCAGCATAGGTAGCTGTAGGGAGGCATGATTCTCGTTCTCTGACTCACAGCCACTTTATGGGAGTTATTGAGTTTCCAGACGCGGTTGATCTGGGATGAATTGTGGCAGTGGAAACATATCCTCCTTTCCCTGACGAGCCTGTTAGAATGTTCTAGTGAGAGACCCAGACAGACCGACAGAGAGACAAGAAAGAAATGATGATATGAGAGAAACAATATGCGGCCCTGTTCTGTGTCACCTTTCCAAAAGAAAAGGTTTTCTTTACACAACCAGCCTGACATCTAGTGGTGACATGCACCCGTGTCTGCTGTAGTGTACGGTTCTCATCATATGAAACAGTCTTTCCCTCATAGCTGAAAAATGAGCTCATATTATTGGGACTCATTTTGGAATGGTTACGCACTAGAAGTAGATGCCTAGCATAACGGGAAGTGAGTGAAGATTCTGAATGGAATTATGTTCAGAATGGAATATTAGCATCCCTCTGTTCAGTTGACACTGTATACTGCCTACTATGTTTTAAACACCACAAGTGAAACACAAATAAGTGGCATTGATCCACTATATGGAGGGAGGGAGGGAGGGGGGAGGGAGAGGGAGGGGGAGAGAGAGAGAGAGAGGTGGGAGAGAGAGAGAGAGGAGAGAGAGAGAGAGAGAGAGAGAGAGAGAGAGAGAGAGAGAGAGAGAGAGAGAGAGAGAGAGAGAGAGAGAGAGAGAGAGAGAGAGAGAGAGAGAGAGAGAGAGAGAGATGGCTCAAAGGAGTCCTCACTCATGCACCAGCAATGCAATCATAGGCATGACCCAAAGGAGTTCTGTGTCATGGGTGGCTCACAGAGAGCCTAACACTCAGAGCTAACTGGCTTGCGAAGCCCTGCAGACTGAAGGTCTAAATATGCCACCTCTTAAATAAGAGGTGTCCTAGAGACACTCCACACTAAGGTCAGTTGCCAAGGAGGCTCCCAGAGAGCCTAACAACTTAGCATACTACCCTACTGCCTAGCCGAGCTCTAGGAGCAGAAGCCTCAGTATGAATGACTCTCCAAATCAAGAAAAGAGCTAACAACACCCCACACACAAGATTTCTTACAAGAATCCTACAACTCACAGATGCTGTCCTAGTGGAGCTCTGGTGAGCAGAGGCCTCAATGATGATACTGTAACTACCTGCAGCGAGAGGACACCTGATGACACTCGCAATAGATAGCCGAGCTCTAGGAGCAGCCTCAGAATGATGACTTTCTAGAACAAGAGGAGGCCTAACTATGCCCCACACATAGGATACCATGCAAGGAGGCTCAAGCCCCTTTCACACTGCAATTCCGGAAAATACACTGGTAATGTGTCCCGGCAATTGTTCCCGGGTCGCTAGATTTTGCACTTTCACACTGCCAGTGATTACCCGGAATATTTGCTTGCGTTCACACACAACCCGTAAAGGTCCCGTGAAGACACGTGATATCAGGATGTTACGTGTAATGTACGAGTCGAAAATGCTAGGCACGTTAACTTTCACTGAAGCTGGTGAACGATCTCAGCTTCAGCGCGGAAAGTGAGGAACTAACTGATCTCTTCTTCATTACAGTTTTTCACATATTTTTTTCCATCGCAAACGTTGATCTGCCTTCAAAACACCTGGTAAAAGAGTCTCGCGATAACGTGCTTCATCACTAGGACACACCCTTTACGGCATTAGTTCTGGCTTTTGTTCACACAGCGCTCGTTCCGGGACTGAACCTGGCAATGTTACTAGGTCCCCGACCCGGGAAGGGGGGACCCGGGTCAGAAGGTGACCCGGCAATGTTCCGGCAATTTTCCGGGTCCAAATTGCAGCGTGAAAGGGGCTTCACACACCCCTTTACCACCAGCATGAACTGGGTGCTAGTTCAGAGCCAGTGCTATTGCTGGTTCAGAGTTGGTTCAACTGGCGAGCCTTCTGAGAACCGCTTTGCCTTTCCATGGGCTAGAGAGCCACCACAGAGCCTGGTCTTACGACACTGAATATGTGTCATCTTTCCCAGTAGCGCTAGCGTGGCAACGCCAAACACAACCGAATTATTTGAATTGCATCGGCGCCATGCAGACCGATAGGTGAACGACACCAAAGCACCATGAAAGTGATCCAAAAGAGAGTCGTCTGCTTTCCAATCACTCCCGTGGCACACCAAAGCCCCTTTCACACTGCACGTTGGAGCCGGAAAATTGCTGGAACATTGCCAGGTCGCCTTCTGTGTGAACGCAAACACGTCCTGGGACTGATTCCGGGATTGATCCCGGGTCGGGGACCTAGTAACATTGCCGGGTTCAGTCCCGGAACGAGCTCTGTGTGAACAAAGCCAGAACTAATGCCGTAAAGGGTGTGTTGTAGTTATGACACACGTTATCGTGCGACTCTTTTACCAGGTGTTTTGAAGGCAGATCAGCGTTTGCGACAAAAAAAAAAAAATATGTGCAAACTGTAATGAAGCAGAGATCAGTTAGTTCCTCACTTTCCGTGCTGATGCTGAGATCGTTCGCCAGCTTAAATCAAAGTTAACGTGTCTAGCGTTTTCGACTCTTACATTACACATAGAGAGTTGTTATGCTGAGGCCTCCATCCTCAGAGGTTTGGTGCTACTTATGGTTTGGTGCTACTTAAGAACCACTTTTCCTGGTTCGGAGCTGGTGTCAAAAGACAAAGAACCGATTCAAAACTAGGCTCTGGCTCCAAACCAGCACTCAAACTGCCTTGGTGGAAAAGGGGTGACAGAGAACCTACAACCTGCAAAATTATGTCCTAGCGGAGCTCTGGCAAGCAGATGCCTCAATAAAGATAGCACTCTGTATAGCAAGAGGAGACCTGACGATGCTTGCAGTAGCCACAGAGGCTCACAAAGGGCCTAACAACTCGGCAAACAATAACCAAGCTCTAGAAAGGAAAACCTCAGCATAACGACAAACAGCACAAAGACTTAACACCCCATGCTTAGGATACCATGCAAGGAGGCACACAGAGAGCCTACAACTCGCAAACACTGTCCTAATGGAGCTCTGGGGAGGGGAGGCCTCAATAAAGATCTGTAAAGAGAGGTGGCCTAACAACACATTGCGAGAGGCGGAGTGACCACACTCACAATGGCCAAAGAGGCTCACGAAGAGCAATGCTATCATAGCGGAGATCTCAGTAAGAAAACTCTCTCCAGCAAGAGGAGGCCTAGCAATGCTTGCAGTAGCCAAGGAGGCTAACAGAGACCCTAACAAATTAGGCCACTACCTAGCCAAGCTCTAGAAACAGAGGCCTCAATATGACAACTCTCTAAATCCAGAGGAGACCTAACTACTGTATGCTCTATGCTCAGGACATCTTGCAAGGAAGCTCACAGAGAGCCTACAACTCACATTTGCTATCCTATAGCTGGGCTCAAAGGTAACCCTGCCTAAAAGCAGTGGCCAAGGAGGCTCAGAAAGCTTAACAACTCTGCACAACTGTGTGATGGAGATCTGAGGATGGAGGCCTCAGCATAACAACTCTCTAAGATGAGAGGAGGCCTAACTACGTCCTACACTCAGAATGGCTTACCAAGGAGGCTTACGCCTAATGACGGCCGGCTCTGCCCACTTTAGGCTTCGAAAAATGCTCTTCAGAAACCTACGGATGACGTCATGGACACTACGTACATGTTTTTATATGATCATACCTAGGGCATCCAGCTAGCTCGAAGAGAAGGCAGCATTCCACCCAAAAGCGCACCCCACGCAAATGGAGCTTTCATCGAAAAATCCTTTCAGTGAGCGGATTCTGCTCCCTCAGGAGCTAAACGCGTGTGCTCTTAACTCATGTACAAATAAACATCTCCTAAAGACAAGAAAGAGGATGACGTATTTCACAGGTGCCCTTTTATACTCTTGGCCACACCAATGTGACTTCAAAGGCTGCTGCCTGCCATTGTCAAGTTCATTGTCGTGTTTAGACTCATGCTTCAGAAACCGGTCATGTTGGAGGCATTCCCCATAGCCCCCTATAAGGGATGCAGCACGAGCTCCCATTCGAATGAGAACGGTCCTGCTTCTATATGGTGCGATTTGCATGTAGCTTGTTGCTAAAATAAATAGTACTGTTTAAACTAGTCGGCTTGCTAGCATTTAACATGGACTGATCTGGACAAACTTTCTTTGATCGCTTGGGGAATCAACCTTTCAAATCAAAGAAATCTCGAAAAATGCAGAGAGTAAGGCAGGAATGTGATGAAACCTGTGCCAAAACAACATCTGAACCACAACGGCAGATGTGTTTCTTAATTGCTCATATGACATTTTTAATCTCGTATTGGAAATGTTTCTTATCGTCTTGATCTGCTTTGATATGATGTTCACTGGTAACCATAGCGATTCCAAATCTTAAAATTCACTGAAGCACAGCTACCCTGCATGTAACATGCAATTTTAAACCACAGATGGCGAAAATGGTAAATGGTCTGCATGTATATAGCGCTTTCAACAGACCCATGGCCATCCAAAGCGCTTTACAAGTTGCCTCACATTCACCCATTCACTCACTCATTCATACACAGACGGCAATGGTGTCAGCCATGCAAGGCGCCATCCAGCTCGTCGGAAGCAGCTGGGGTTAGGTGTCTTGCTCAAGTCTTGCTCGGTTTGTAGACAACCTACATGAACCACTGAGTCACTGCCGCTGCCACAGAATGCCACTGAGCCACTGCCACAGAATGAGAGGTCATTCTGACCAACTGTTTTTCTACTCACCATATAATAAACAAATACTGTACAAAAGTCACAACATGGATACTCTTTTGTGTATTGTTCATCCCATGCATTAAATAAAATATGAAATAAGAATGCAAATGTGTGTTTGTAGTTATCCTGAAAGAGGTTTATCAAATCACTTTGCCATGTCTAATTTTATTGGGGGTTACTCAATTCACATTTTACCACACATGGTATTTAAATTATTTTATATTACGAAAAATCATTTTCAACATGTGGAACCACTTTGCACAATTCAGTTACGTTAAGCCAAAGAATCATTTATTTGACTACTCCTAAGTGAAAGCATAAGGTTAGTTATGTAGCTACTTGCATATATATATCTGTTTGGCATATCATCTAATTACAGCTAATGCAACCTGATGCAATTTTGTTCAAGATTTTGCAAATAATAAATAAAAAAGGGGTTTATTTTGGCATTAACAACATCAAATCCACATACAGTATGGATCCATATTAGCATTATGAACATTTCTGTATCCAAGGAAATGACCAGCTCAGAGTTAAAATATGTAATTACAGTAATTCCATCATGATGTGAATGCAGCATAAAATTAAGATTACTTCTAATTTAATTCTTCTTGTGAATAAAGTCAAACTGTTTTCCAAAAGCAGTGGTGTGTAATATAAGAAGTTAAAGCATCTCATCTGTGTTTATTCTCACTCTTACATAAGCTTTTTGACTGCAGGGCAAGAATTTTTCATGCCCAAACCTGAACTGCTGACATGGGCCGGTCCTGCTTCATCTCCTCAGAATGGGCATATCCATCTGCACAAAATGACAACATACACAGGTGACCATCTTCCATGCCACAAAACATCCAGGGAGAAAAGTCTGAGGGCCTTTGTGACATATTATATTTTTTGTGATTAAAAAAAAAGTTGAATGGTGGCCCTATTTCACATTTGTTTCATTCTTTTTGCTCCTGTACTCTCACTTTTTCCATTAAGGAAAGTCTAAATAAGAGTAGGATAACCTTTCTTCAATGTGATGACAAATGTTCTCTGCATCATTGTTTTAATTATTATGATTTCTGATTTTATTTTTGGGTTGGCATTCCTCCCTATATTTATTCATCATGATTCCACATTTCCAACCAGTTCATCCACCTGTTTTACTGTAACCAAAGTTCCACTGTTGTGCCTGGAAACTCGTCAGTGAATCACATGAAAAGGGTCATTCTGGGGGTGAAATCTGTTCCCATCTGTGGTATCAGCAGACTGGAACACCAAGGCTTCGCCATCACACCAAAAATCATGCTGCTTCACAGGCTCAGTTTTCAGATATGATTTTGTCTGTAATTTCTAGTTCCGATAATAAGCCTTAAGCAGTTCACTCACTTTAGGTGCTTCATTCTAAGTTTATGATTTACTGAAGCTGACAACAGTGAGGAGATAAGTAATTAGCAACAGAAATGAGATAAGGACATGTCTCGAACATGGACCACCCCCATGAGCACCAAGGGTTAATGAATCAGAAGATTGTAACCAGTTATGCATGTGCTCAAATCCCTAAAGAAGCCTATTTTTGCCACATGATAAAAATATTTTGGTAAATCAACATTATGAAATAAACTGATGATCATGACTAAGTGTCACGATTTCTGCTTATCTCATACTGTAATTATGACTTCGTATCTCACCATTAACTTCATGTCAGAATTATGATTTAGATTTTGAATTAGATTATGACTTAATTTCAATTTGTAATGTCATAGTTATGATGTAAAATCTAAAAAAATGTATTTGTCATAATTAGAATTTTTCGTCATAATTTTGACTTTTTTTTTTAAATCTCAGATAAGGGACTAAGTTTCTCAAAAATTAAATTTTAAATATCAATACTATGACAGTATCTCAAAATTTAGACTTTTCATAATTTCATAACTGACTTAGTATCTAATATTTTCTACTTTTGTCATAATTATAATTTTTCATATCATAATTTTGACTCTCTCTTATGACTTAGTATCTCAATTTCAACAGTTAATGCCGTAATTATGACATAGTATTTTATCATCTATACTTTATAGTCAATATCTCATAATTATGACTCATATTTTTTATTTTTGTCATAATTTTAACTTTTTATGTCATGATTTGGCTTTTTATCATCATAATGATTATTTACCAAAGCAAGAACATAAACAATTCAAACTCACCATCAGACATTAACATATCTTTGATACACATCAGATGCACAATGCATATCAGATCACAATACCATGGTACTTTTTTTATATAGCAGGGTACAGATGATTTATGTACCATGGTATTGAAATGGTCCTCCATGATTGTTAATGGTACTAATTTGCACTGAATGTTAAAACCATGATTGTGAATGACACATGCATTTATTTTATTTGGACTCATGATACATCCAAAATTGCAATTACATAATACCATATCCAAATTTTATATAATATATACTGTATTATAATATATATAAATATAGATATATATATATATATATATTATTTTTTTTTTTTTTTTTTTTTTTTTTTTTTTTTTGGGGGGGGGAGATAACTGACCACTTTCAAAAGCCCCTGCTACAAATTCAAGCACAATACGCTCCTGTCTTGGAGGGCTAAAACATTCTGTTTTAAAGTCTAAAGTCCATGCTGACTTCAGAAGTGCCCTCATATAAGGAATGAGGTACTTTAAGACTGACAAATCACTGACAACAGTACAAGGACACTCATCCTTTGCTGGTCATTAAATTCATACCAATTCATAAATCCAACTGAAACCCATCCAGCACGAAAAATATTACTGAACCTGCGTTCAACTTTCTGTTTTAAAGATTTGAGCTCATGGACCAGTTTTCCACAGCTTCTGTAATTGGTCAGAGTTTAAATGGTTTGCAAGCCATTACATTGCGTCAGAACATGAAACACTGTTGATCTGTTCCACCAATAGTGTCTAAACAGAAGTGCATTCTAGGTTAACATTCTCATATTAGGTTACTAGTAGGGTGGCTTTGAGAGGGCACGTTCAAGTATGCACAAAAACAGACTACCACAGAAACATGCCAGAGCCGTAAGTTCATCTCCACTATATATTTATTTAACCTCTAATAAAACCCACTGGAAAGTCTCTTTATTTTAGTGGGCGTAACATGACACTGTTTGCTAGCTTAGCTTATTAAGTCAACTCATTTTCACATGCATGCACACACATCCACGTGAGCAAACACACCCACAGTGCACCAAAACTGACTTATTTTCAATCATAACTGCATGTAATCACATGCATGCTGTTTGTGTTAAAAAATATGGTCTGTTTTGGTGTTTTTGAGTGTTTCAGTGTTGCATAAAATTCAGGATGAAAGAATTTGAAAAACAAGAAGAGGAACCTATTTAAGTATAATTATACACTCAAGAACTGAAAACTCTTTGATAAGATTCATGCAACTGATCATATTTTCACTGATGCTTTCTGAAAATTGTTTACTCTTTTGTTTACAAAACCATCCATTACTGAAATCTCTTGATTAATTTCTTCGCATGACGTTTGCCAGAGAATCAGTTTTCACCTGTAACACCCAATCATTTCTTCATTAATGCTTTAAGAAACGTTTAATCTTGCAACCAACATTTAAATCTCTTATTCAAACCAAACTGACCAATGTTTAAAGCTCTAAATAGAACAAAACCAACCAATATTTAAATCTATTAATAGACCAAAACTGACAACATTTAAAATCACTTAACAGAACAATATTTTGTTCAATATTTAAATCTCTTAAAGAGGTCATCGGATGCAAAATTCACTTTTGTTGTTGTTTGAACATAAATGTGTGTTGGAACTGTGTGTACACATCCACCCTATAATGATAAAAATCCACCCAGTGTTTTTTTTTTTTTTTAAATCCCTATTTTCAAATCTCTTTCTCAAATCAGGCTGTTGTGAGATTCCTGTCAGAATGATGTAGTTCTGCACAGGCCCCTCCCACGATAGTTGATTGACAAGTCCGTCTTACCTAAGACCCGCCCTGAGTGAGCTGTGAGCTGTCCCCCATTGTGTCGACTCCGGTGCAGGGGAATTAAGCGACTGATGTTTTGTTGTTGGATGTAATAATGAACATAGCAGTCGTCATTTACTCCCGACATCTGAGCCACTGAAGACGCAGAGGATTAATATTACTTTCGTTATTGAAGGATATGCGCCGATCCCTGATCTGCCTAAATACATTTAAGTTTGTGCAAATCATTCGTGATCCAGCTTCATCTACAGTAGAAGTGAGTATAAGGGTTTTTTATGAATCTTTGCAAGTCGCCTTTCCTTATATGCTAGTTAGCAAGTACAGCGGCTGAAGTTTATAGTCTGCTCATCACCCCACAGAAGAGAAGGGCGGGGTGAGCAGAGCTCATTAGCATTTAAAGCAACATGGACTAGAACAGAGTGCTGAAAGCAGAGCTGATTTTGACAGGGTAAAAAGGGTGTTTTTTTACACTACCATTGACAAATTTTAACCAAAGTATTTTATAGACTTTTCATTAAGACCCTATCAACTTGTGGAAAATGGGCATCTGATGACCCCTTTGATGGAACAAAACCAACCAATATTTAAATCTATTAAATAGACCAAAGCTGAAAAATATCTATATCTATTAATAGACCAAAAAAGACCAACAGTTAAATCCCTTGATCAAACCAAACCGACCAACATTTAGAGCTCATATTAGAACTAAACCGACCAACATTTAAATTTATTTATATATCAAAACTGACCTCTATTTAAATATATTAATAGACCAAAACTGACCAACATTAAATCTGTTGATCAAACCAAATCAAAAAATATTTAAAGCTGTTAATAGAAGAAAACCAACCAATATTTAAATCTATTAATAGACCAAAATGACCAACATTTAAATCTCTTAATAGATTTTTTTTTTTTTTTTCAATATTTAAATCTCTTAATGGAACAAACCGAGCAATATTTAAACCTATTAATACACCAAAACGGACCAAGATTGAATATAGTAATAGACCAGAACCAACCAAAATGTAAAGCTTGTAAAGCTGTTTTGAAACAATGTGCATTATAAAAAGCACTACAAATAAATTTGATTTAAATTGTCATTTTAAATAGATAAATTGACAAATCAGTTCAGAATGGCACATATCTGCACAGACTCAAGCTCTGTGGCAGTAAAACATATTCTGCTGTAAAAGAAGACAGAATGTTTCTTAAGATCCCAGATTAGCATGAGTCAGGCCTGTTTGGTCTGCTATCACTCATCCAAACCTGCAGGCTTAGACTGCGTCTGGATATCATAACCCTTAATCAGCCTCGCCAAACCTCAGAGCAGGCTCTTCAAAACCTGCAGGCCTCTCTAGGGCACGTTCCAGCTGTACCCCTCTCGTGCTCCTGTCCGCACACACCAATTAGATGCTGTTACAGCCCCGTACGTCATATCTGTTCAGACAGACGATATGAAAAGCATCTCAGAGGCACTCAAATTAAGTGCATGCCGACCTCTGATTTTCATTCTTTGGATTCAGTATTGATGTGAGCCTTGTTTCATGTCCTGCTTCTCACAATGACCTTTGCTGATTTACTGTTGTGTGTTCTGTGAGTTGACACCTCAAACTCTGCTCAATGCCCCATACAGCGGGTCAGAAAGTCAACAGATTTACACAAGACCACAAAACCAGCCAGAAGTACAAAACAGTAAAAAATAGTTTCTTACTCAGTATCTTAATCTGGATTTCCAGTACACATAACTAAACATTCTGAACCTAATTTATATTTATTTGAGAAGCAAAATGACTTTAGAAAGAGTCTTATTTTTTCTTATTTTATTTTCTGAAAAAAAAATTGAGTTGTTGCTTAAAACAAGAAAAAAATGCCAAAGATCTGCCAAATATCATTTTGTATCAAACATTTTTCTGACCCCATTCACTGAAAAGTGTTAATAGATGAACGTAGAAACTATTTTTGTTTTAACTAACCTTTGGCATGCTTAGTTGGGGACGCTTGACTGATTGCACAGACACTATTGGAAGTGAGCTGAACTGAATAATGGCATCACTGAATCAATGAACTGACTTTAGCTGGGAAAAAAATGACTCTGTTATTGTCAATCTATTTTCCTGTTTAACATTGTAAAGCTGCTTTGACACAACCAGTATTGTATAAAGCGCTACACAAATAAAGGTGACTTGACTAAGAAATTGCTAGTAAATTACACAAATTACAAAGAAACATCAGCTAACACATTTCAAACCATTTTTGAAGTAGAAAGACTGAAATAGTATTTCCTTGTAAAATTTACTCCAATAATTTTTGTTTTATTTGCAACTTACTGACAGATTTTTTTTTATATTTATTTAATACTCATTTTTTTTAGATAACAACAATTAAAGGTGCAGTGACTGATTTCTGAGAAACGCTGTTGAAAGTGAATCGAACCAATCTCCAAAACACACTTGTAGCCAATCACAAGTAAGAGGCATGTCCACTTGTGATGGTGGAGGTGCCTGTGTTGCATAGCATGTTCTTGAATGTTGGGGGTGGTGCTATCAAAATGGGTAGGGGGCGTGTTTGTTTTAATGACTTCAAATATTAACATCGTTTCTCAGAAATCACTCACTGCCCCCTTAATACACCTCTACGCCATTTATGCCATTCTCAAGTAAATGTAGGAACGTTTAAATAGGTTATTTGTACTGGAAAACAAGAAAAAAAATACATAAGAACATCATTAACCATCACTCCTCCAGAAACCGTCTTGTGGACTTTAGGATCAGGGTGTGATTCTCGTTTGGGCTGTTAGCACTTAGACCTTCATCCCACGTTAACTATTGTTGTAGAACTAACACTTGGTCCCGGTTTAGAGATTGACTTCTAATGATGTGTTTGTAAATCCTCCACGGTTCTTTCATATTGTGTGAAGGTTCTGACTGGTCAGCCTTCCCATGCTGTCGGCCTCATATGCAGCTCAGATGTTTGAAGTGAGCCATCAAAAGGAAATTCCACAGAGTTCATAATTCTGTAAAATCTGGCTGACTGCAAATGTGGCATCCCATAGTTGGGAATCAGATGTAATTCTTTAAAAGTCAGGGTGGAGCTTCAAATGATTCAGAGAACCTTCCTTTTGGGGAGGATGCACCACAACAGACACGAACCAAACCTCATGCACATGCTGCTTTGTCCAGAACATTATGTTTGTTTCACAATTCAAACGTTTCTAGAACAAGCAAATTGTTTTTTTTCTTTGTTGTTTTTTTTTTCACCAGTCCTGAACAACTATGTAGTAAAGTAAAATTAGAGGAAGGAAATGAACATCCTTGATCACCCATTTTGGTGATTTACTTCATCACGATGTACTATGCATTGTGCTGAACAATGTTAATCAGTTGCAGATAACTCCTTTAATGACCTCCATTGGCAATTAAGTTAATTGGTAGAAATGCAAATAAGCCTGCAAAGACAATAAATGGTTATTTTGTATAATGAGATGTTAGTCTTCTTTTCTATGCATGCATTTTATCATAAATCATTGTAAAAATGGCACAAAAACACTGTGACATCTGATATCACTTGTTAATGATGGCCGCTATTGAAACCTTTGTGAATCATTTGTTTCAAACCTGTGATTCCGAGCACGTTTCAAACTGACAAAGTTATGTGATTTTGGTAAATGGGGCTTTGTTACATCATAACCGTTTCGAAGTTGTAATAATTCACCGCTAGGGGTCAATCTCTGTGAACTCAGTAATCTGTCTATATGGTTTTTAAAAGGTAAAAGGTGTTTTACGCATGTTTGGGCTGTGTTTCGTTACATTTAAACTGTTCTGACTAGCAGTGAATCATTTTGCCAACAACTGGTTAGCTAATACAAAGTTTGGAAAACCTTTGTTTCTCCCATCACTAACTCAACAAGTATAAAAATAATGAACAAGACCTACACTTTTTGGACTATATCTCAACAACTGTAACACATATACAACAATAACATTACAGTGAAACATAAAGGTACAGCCAACTATGAATACCCTCTAAATTCTTCTGACAAACTTTTATAGTAGTCCTAGTGTGTAATCAAATCCCAAATGCAAAGCATGCTGGGTAATCAGCAGTGCAATAAAATAATTAGCATGAATTGTGGTAAATATTTTGATATGTTTCACACAGCACTGATATTTCTGCAAACAGGAACCTTTGACAAACATCAGAATAAGATGCTGCTAAAATAACCAGCCAATTTTAATAATTCTACAAAATGTGTAACAGTTACACAAAGGCTTATTAAGTTTCCAGAAGACATTAACACTGTGGTCTTAATATATATGGCTGACTTTAGATCCTGATTTATGGGGAAAAGCGATGCTTAAAGTTGTTAACTTGAACTTTCCTACCTTGTAATGCAACTTTATGACTAACTTTCCATAAATTGGCAAATTATAATTTGAATTAGTGTGTGCTTTTGATCATTTAAATTAAAACCTCTCATCATTGTAATAAAAGACACGTTTTGGGAGTTAAAAGGATCACGGTGAGCTGCAAACAGGTCTACCACTGACCTGTGGTGAAATTCTTACAACGTTTTTGTCCTTTCGTCTTTACTTTCCCCGTCTGGCAATTTCATGCCAAATGTTTGCGCCAGCCACTGGAAAATTTACAATAAAGAAATTGATTCCACATTGAGTCAGACTTCTTGTTCATAGCCACAAGCCAGTGTGTGTGTGTGTGTGTGTGTGTGTGTGTATTTTTCTCTATGTGGTTTTGTTATTTAGCTGATGCTGCTTATCAAAGCATACACTTAGGACCGTGTTAGTTGAGAAATATACTTTGCATTAAACAGTTAAAGTGTGCAAGCCTGCTGCATATACCCTACCATTCAAACATTTGAGGTCAGTTAGATTTTATTCAGCAAGGAGCCATTAGATTGATCAAAAATGTCAGTAAAGACATCTATAGTCACAAATTTATATTTCAAATAAATGCAGTTCTTTTGAACTTTCTATTTATCAAAGAATCCTGAAAAATAAATAGTTTCAAACATTGATGATGATGATGATAATAATAATAATAATAATAAATGTTTCTTTAGCAGTAAATCATTATATTAGAATGATTTCTGAAGGATCATGTGAGACTGAAGACTGGAGTAATGATGCTGAAAGCTTCACAACTGTTTTTACTGTATTTTTGATCAAATAAATCCAGCCTTGGTGCATTAAAACCTGTTTTCTTACTCTACTGCGGCAGTAACAAATCTCACTACTCAATGGGATGATAGTTTCCTTCAGTTGTCTGTGCCATTAAACATTTTAACATTATTGCAATGCATCGCTAGAAGCGTTTGCATTCACTTTTTTGCATGCAAGAGTTCTTCAGGCTTCAAATGTCTTGCTCAAAGGCTCAATGATGTAAGCTGAAATCAGCAACTCTCCTGTTCTGAACTCAAACCCCTTCTGGGTTGTGAACCCACGACCTTTGGGCTTCCAGCCCTGATCTTTAGCTACCACCAATCACGAGCTCCCTGGTGATCTCAGCTCTGAACATATTGGGTTACCTCTCCTTGTTCAAATAAGTAAGAGGTCAGATTGGTAGAGTGCTCAACCAATCAATCACTGACAGCTCTGAGCATCTGGAGCTCAGACCGTTTCAGGGGTCGTTTACACGACAACGTTTTCAGCCAAAAACGGGAAACTTTTTATGTGTTTTGTCTGTTCGTTTACACGACAACGGCGTTTTGGGGACTGATATTTTGGAAAACTGGTTTCAAAGTACACGTTTTTGAAAACGTTACCATTACCCAATACGGGAATCTTTGAAAGCAGTGACATCATGCACGTGCATAGTACGTGTTAGGTATGTAGACATGCAGTAAGTGTCGATTTTAAAGGCAAGCGTGAACAAACAGACACAACAATGGCGGAGTACATGGTAGTGTCGTTGCTGCTCAAGAGTTTGCGAATGCTTCTTCAGCAAAGTGTGGATTAACTTCACCAATATTACAACCAACAGCATCATATACAAAATATAAACGTCACTTCCCTACAGGTACTTTTTAGTTTAGTTTTAACAAGGTGACAGCTGTAACTACTGGCCTGGCATGTTTTTGGCGGCTTTCACGGATATGAAAACATAAATAGTTTTGAAAACATTGTCGTGTATACTGCATGTGAAACTTTTTAAAAAATGCAAAGGAAAAACTTTTGTTTTTAACTACATCATTGTTGTGTAAACGTAGCCTCAGTTTCAACCCTTTATCAAATGAAAGGGCCACTTGCTGGTGAAGTAAATCTTTTTTTAGTGCTCTCAGAGTAAACCATCTTCCCAATCTTTGTTGAGTACGAAACTCATTAAAGGTTGTTTCTCTTTCAGTCATTTCTAGTCCAAGCATGAATGTTGAGACGTCAAAACTCTCTTTTGACCCAGGAAGATCAAAGATTTATTAAAGGGGTCATAAGATGCTACATGCACTTTTACAAATTGTTTGAACTGAAATGTGTGTTGCCAGTGCGTGTACACAACCACCCTTTAACGTTAAAAATCCACCCAGTGTTTTTTTTTAATCTACTCAAATCTTTACCCCTTTCTCAAATCAAGCCGATCTCAGATGCCTGTCTTTGTGACGTCAAACAGACAGGCCCCTCGCACAATAGTTTGATTGACAGTAGCGTTTCAGCACAGACTTGACTGGTGTCTTACCTCAGACCTGCTCTGAGTGACTGTCATCAGTCCACCATTGTTTCGTCGCCGGAACAGATGTAGACAAAAATGACTCCTAAGCAATTGAGGTGTTCTATTGTTGGAAGTAATAATGAACATAGCAGTCATCATTTACTCCGGACATCTGAGACGCTGAAGATGCAGTGGATTACCTTTGTTACTGAAGGGAATGCATCTTCCGATCTACCTAAATGCATCTATGTTCACACAAAGCATTTGTGATCCAGCTTCACCAACAGAAAAGGTGAGTATAAGGTTTTTTAAAGAATCTTTGCAAATTGCCTTTCCCAATAATGTGCTAATTAGCAAGTTTCACGCTGAATGCGGCTAAAGTAAACAATCTCTCTGAGAGCGGCTCGGAAAAGAGGGGCGGGGTCAGCAGAGCTCATTAACATTTAAGGGAAAATGCTACAAAACTGCGTGCTCTGAACAGAGCTGGTTTTGACAGGATAAAAAATGTTTTTTATACTACCATTGAGAAATTTTAAACAAACTATGTTACAGACCTTCCATTAAGACCCTAAAGAATCATACTAACTTGTGGAAAATGTGCAACCTATGACCCCTTTAAATCCTCTTAAAATAATAACATAGTTGTATATTTGCTTTTCTTAAGATTTGTGAAACCCAACTATACTTCCAAAGTCATTCCATGCCAAACATATCAGTCATCCAACCAATCAGTCATCCAAGATACCAAAGCAGTTTTCAGTGTGAGTGCTGATCACAAACAAATGCTGTGACATTTTTCTTAAAATTTTTTCAAAGAAACTTTGGTCTGTGTTCGTCTACAGTTCTTCACTTAAAGCCTTCTACACACTGCACGATTTTCGACTATACCAGATGAAAGATTGGCATTGTGAAAACAATTGTGCCGATTTCTGAGATTGTGGCTTCTAATCGGTGGTCCTATGTCATTCAGTGAGAGCAGTTCAAAGACGGCTGTTGTCATGGTCTTGCGACCAAGGATAGCCTATGATCATTTTTGAACAGTGTCAGAAATTCAGCATGATCATCGCAGTGCAGGTCTGCTGCCACAACTCACATTTACTGACCAGCAAATAAAAATGCTTACCTCAAGCTCTTAACCCAGGGGTGTCAAACTAAATTCCTGGAGAGCCAGAGTCCTGCAGAGTTTTGTTCCAACCCTGCTCCAGCACACATACCATGTAGCTTTCAAATAAGCCTGAAGGACTTGATTAGTTGGAACAGGTGTGTTTAATTAGGGTTGAAGCTAAACTCTGCAGGGCTCCGGCCCTTCAGGAACTTAGTTTGACACTCCTGTCTTTAGGGAATGGTTCATGAAAGACCAAAGTCATGAGAAAGTCTAATGGACCAGCCCAGAAGGAAAGTTTATTGCTTAGAGGTTTCTCTTGCACAGCTTGATGGAGTCATGTTGCGTTATACTTAAATGGTAAATATGTATCAACTTAAATGTCTCAGACGTTCATCCTACAATTCCTTAGGAGAAATAAAAAGATGAATAATGTGGATATTTTAGCATATCTGACCATAGTTGGAGATATTGTTTCCTCTCATTGGTGGAGAAATAAATGAGAAAGTAAAGAGATCTGATTTGTGATTTGTCACATCAGTGAAGACTTTTAGCTGTCATAAATCTATGTGCGTTTTTCTACTATTTTAAGATGTTCCTCTACAGGAAACATCCTGGATAACAATGGTGTTTGTTTTTAAGTGGCTGCACTACCATATGTGCCTGTATTTGTTTAAATGGTCATTGAAATGGTCAGAAGCATAACAGACATACAGTGCTGGGTTGATTACTTAAATTATAGTCTGTTACTGATTACAAATTGATTACGTTACTGACTACAATTTTCAGAGAACAAGCAAATGTGTTGTTAAACTATTGAAATGTTAAATTTAAATCTCAGAGGGCTTTAAAGCAAGTATTTAAGGTCAAAGTGGTTTGACAAAAAATTTAAAAAGAAAAAAGAATTGGGGAGAATCAGTAAATTATGAATACTATACTGCCATTATGCGAATAATCTGCAATCATGTATTCCATAAAGTATAAACTGTAATCTGATTATGAGCATTTTAAAATGTAATATAATTATTTTTGGATCCAGAATACATGTCATCAGTTACTAACCAGCACTGCAGACATCAACCAAATGCTATAAAATAAAGCAGAATACAGCTAACAACCTTACGATTCTCCATCTCCTGAAGTTTCTTTCATTTTCTAATATCTCTTGGTGAGACATTGTGGCGTAGTTTCCAACGGTCTAAATCTACAAGTGGACACTCCTGCTGAGTGGGACTGAACTCTACATGGGCCAGTGAAGAGCCATTAGCTCTGATACATGCTTCATTTTACACTGAAATACATCCAGTAACATTTCCAAACTCCAGATATAAGCAGAAACAATCGATAGGCACACTGGAAAAGCTACTGGAATATTGCAAAAACATGATAAATATGTTGGATTTCTGCTTTAGATTCATCTCCAAATCATTTTTGAACATCACCAACCACCCAAAGCTGAGAAAACACAAAAAATAGAGCCAACTTGTGTTAAAATGTAATAATAATACTAATATTAATTCTGTCAGAAATGACAATAATGTATTTTTTTTTTCACTCTCATTACATTCTAAATCTGTTCCTAGAAACATTAAAACTGAATTTTTGAAACTTGCTTTGGCATTGCTATTTAGTTGCTATGATATCACAAGGGTGTTGTTAGGCAATTGCTCCTGGTATTATGTCCAGTAGGGTGTTGCTATGTGGTTGCTAGGGTGTTGTTAGGCAATTGCTCCTGGTATTATGTCCAGTAGGGTGTTGCTATGTGGTTGCTAGGGTGTTGTTAGGCATTTGCTTGTGATATTATGGCTGGTAGGTTGTTGCTATGTGGTTGCTAGGGTGTTGTTAGGCATTTGCTTGTGGTATTATGGTTGGCAGGGTGTTGCTATATGGTGGCTAGGGTATTCTTAGGTATTGTTAGGGTGTTTTTTTTTGTGGTTGTCATGGTGTTATGAAAGATTGCTGGTGCATTGCTAGGGTGTTCTGGCAGGTCTTAATATGTTTATTTTTTATTTTTTTATGTTGCCTTAGCATTGCAGGGTGCTCAGTGGGGTTGCTATGGCTTTGCTAGGGTGCTGTTAGGCATTAACTTCTGTTATGAATGGTAGGGTGTTGCTATGTGGTTGCTAGGGTGTTATGCATTTGCTGTGGTTTGTCAGGGTGTTATGGCAGATTGCATGTGTGTTGTTAATGTGTTCTGGCTTGTTATAAATAAACATAAACTGGAAATGAAGAAATGCTTCGTTGGCATGTTTTCCCCTATTTTTTCTCTCCTCTTGTGATATGACATTGCAGGCCAAATAAAAGATCATCATGGGCCAACTTTAGTATCTCTTATATAGAGCATGAGTTGTATAGGTTTCATGCTTCTTTCATGATGTTTTTTGTCCTTTTTAGAGCGTGACAGCAGTGGCCACTTCTACCTGTTGAATGTCCAAGGGCTGTAAAGATTCTCACCAAATTCTCCTTTTGTGTTTCCTGGAAAATAACAGCTTATAGATTTGGATCAACACAGGGTGAGTAAATCCTTTTTGGATGAGCTACACCTTTAAAGTTTCCTCAGAGACACGTCTGTTGCACAATATTACTCAGCCATGACAGATGCACATCTGAAAGCAGCCAAAACCGAACCTCAAACAGAAGTCTTACATAATATCAGCAACTATCTCAAATGGCTCAGACACTGCACCGGTCAAGAGAAAGCCACTAGAGGGATCATTGTTTATTCATCACAAACATTCTTTTGTTCCCATCTCGGCTGTTCGTGCATGACACAGCATATTTCCAGTCAAACGGAGGCCGCAGGAAATCCGTGGAGAAACTGACTGTCTGTCTGAGAACTCATAAACTCCTTGTGTCTAGCATGTACAGGATCAGTTAGTGGAGCACTCAGCGTGGATTCTAATGCATGCTCTCTTTAGGAGCAGGAAACAAACCCCGGAGGGATTTGCCCTCTCTTGCCCCTCTGAGGAAAAAAAATTTTTTTCCAGCAGAGGCACGTCCAAGAGCTGTTAAATATTGCAGATTTTTCCCCTTGTTTTGGGCATCACTATAAATCAAGCCTGACTGTCATGGTTCCATCATTTCTGAGCTAAGTGACAGTCAGAGATGAACTTTGACCTTGTCCTGAATGATGCCCTTATAGAGAAACAAAAAATGAATGCTCAATTTGATTTCTACTAGGGATGTGCGATATTTACAATACCATTACAAAAATATCTACAATAATATTGTAATTGTTGCCTTAACAATGTGTGAGCTGACATCAGAGTATGTATGAGTATATAAAAAAACAAACAAAAACCTGTCTTGAGAGTACAAAAGCATTCACTGCATGATGAAGTCTATTAGAAAGTTAGTCGTGTAAATTGATTACATTACACATTTTAGCTAATATAATTAGACTACGTTTAGATTTATCACATTGATTTAAATAATCATATACCATATTAATATAAAAATATTCTCTAAGTTATGAAAACTTTATTGCTATTGGGTAAATAATATGTATTTATGTAATTAAATAAAAATGTTACTGTAGTCTGATTAGCAGTATTTTAAAATGTAATTAATTACAAGAACTTAATTTTTGGATTCTGAGTAATATTACACAAAATGCCGAATATCAGCATGTGAGCACGACTGTGAATTTGATTATTTACACAACAGTTTAACAAACAGGAAGTTACTATTGAATGAGTTTCATTTTAGGTACAATAGCACAAGTCTTTTTTTTTCTGTTTCATCAAAAAAATAGTTCAAACAAAGCTGGAGCAGAACATTTGTGCGTCTCAGAGCAAAACTGCGGTATTTCATTCCTGAATAAATCGTTTTTTGACTAAATCATTTGAGTCAATAATCCATTCACAAAGACAGTCACTTATCAAAAAATCCCCCAAAATATTGAGATGTCATTTTTTGTCAATAACGCACACCCTAATTTCTGTTACTGTGTTAAAGACAATGTGAGTGCTGTTTGCCTGTGGAAACTCACAGCTGTACTAGTGTAAATGCAGGAGGGTGTTATATTGGAGTGTTGCTATGCAGTTACTAGGGTGTTGCTAGGAGAGTCTGAGACTTTATTATTGGTGTTCTGGTTGATTGCTAAAGCATTCCTAGGTGTTCTGGCTTTTCTTTTTTTTCTTCTTTTTTTTTTGACATGGTATTTGGTTGCTAGGATGCACTCTCTCATTGCTAGAGCATTGCTAAGGTGTTCTGACTGGTTTTTAACATGTTGCTATGTGGTTGCTAGAGTTTCTGGCTGGTTGCTAGCAGTGTTGGGTAAATTACTTTAGATTAAAAGTAAAAAAAAATGCTAGCTACTAATTACATATTAAACGGTGTAATTACATGATTGTTCAAATTACTCTCACTTAAAAGTATTGTATTACTTATTAATAGTTACTATGACTAAATCCCATATCAACCTCAACCAGCTGAACAATACAAGGCTAAACATGAAACTGCTCTTTTAATTCTTTCAATTAAATAATATAAAATTGCATAAATTATTCAAAGTATTTAAAGCGAGAAAGTTACATTAAAAACATACATTTTAACATTAGATGTGAAATTTTAATGTTAAATCCATTAATGTTTTATATAGAATTGAAATGAGCAAGAGGGCATGGTACCGATAAGGCATTTAAAAGGCCAGAGTTTAGGAGTGACATGCATGCTGAATTATTTTGACATCAGTGGTATCTATGGGACATAGTGGGCCCCACATGAGATATAAACATGTTTTATCATCAAATTAAAATAAACATTATCATAGCAGCAACTTTACAACAAAAAACTGACGTATTGCCAGACTTTGTTCACAATTTCCAGTGCAGCAGCAGCAGCTGTGAGAGAGACCAGCGATGTAGGTCATTCACTCTCAGTTTGCGGACCCCTAGACGGAGGTATGCGCGGGCGTTCTTCTTTAAATCAAATCTCTGGGTGGGATGAAAACACCAGACGGTTTTTCCATGACTCCCCACGAGAGGGTAAGCTGTCCTTGCCAGAAAAACACATCATCATCGTGGGCCAATGTAAGGTTATGTTTGCTTGTTTGTCTGAAACAAATGAGAACTTTCCTACTGGCTACTTCGATCTATGACATCACCTCTGCAACAACGAATCTCCAAATCACTCAAGCCATAATGACTAATCTAATTTGTACGAGATAATGAATGTAAGCTATAAAAATGTTCATACGAGAGATATTGTGTTGATGTGATAACTCGCAATATTTTCCAGCTGAAATGTAACACCGAACCCGCAACCTTTCAGAGGCTTGTGGTCTCATTGGCTTTATGTAAGATTTCATAACAAATTACTGAAGTGGGAAAACAACGAGGCATTAGTAGCAATAGTTATGGCCCATTAAAGCGCTTAATAATTCCCATCGATAATGATCCATCCAGTCCGGAACTCCACATCCATAAATCCGCTATTGTCCTCTCTGATTGCTGAATAAACAGTAAGAAAACAAAAGCCAGCAGCTCTGAGCAACTACACAAAACTGCACAAATCACATCCTGTCTATGGTTTAGTCAGAAAAAAACCCAAACACAGATGTGAATGTTTGGGCAACACATCGCATGCACGTGATTTCATTGAACATGCATCAACATGAACGGAATTTGTAATCCTTTCTATTTACAAAATGTGACGTATTACATTTAATCTGGATTCCGTAATCAGATTCCAAAAATTAAGTACTTGTAATTAGATTATATTATATTTTAAAATACTCCTAGACTAGTTACATTTTTTCATCTTTAAATGTTCCTTTCTAAAACTGCCAAAGTCTTCCAGTTTTATTAATATTTTACATGTATAAACTTAATTTATTTTCCCTAAATATATACATGGATGTGGGTGTATTTATATATACATAATAAATATACACAGTACACACACACAAATTATGTAAACAATTTTTTTTTTATTTTGGATGCGATTAATCACAATTAATCGTTTGACAGCACTAATTTTTATATTAATATGGATTTAATTTATTTATATATTTTTAATATTAAGATTTTTAAATCAATGTTATAAACAAACGAGTCAAAAGTAATCTAAATGTAGTCTGATTATATTTACTTAAATTTGTAATGTAATCGATTACGTTACTAACTACAATTTTTGTAGTTAAGAGGCGGAGAAGTTCTCAAAATAAATAAAAAAAATTCAAAAAGATTACAAAGACAAACACTTTACATGCTTTAAAGAATCATGCACAATAAGACCAAAATATGCATTAAAAAAAAATAAAAAGGCTGGATGCATGTTGACATATTTACGCTAATGTGCCAATAACAACCTTAGTACCCAGGGGGCCATAGAGTCATTCAAATATCTGTAAATGTTAGACATCATATCTGTTCCATTAGGGAATCATCAGGTTTTACTCACAAGTTGGCAGTGGGAATCGACCATGACATTCAGAGAGAACCCTCGGACAATAATGAACTAAACATGCTGTGTCCTGCTGACGTCATTTCAGATCTTCTTACTGTGTCTGTTTCAGTCCCAAAGCCTACAACATTAACACGCACTCTTTCAAAAAAGTGTGTATGCATGTTCATTTTATATGACGTTACTCAGCAAAAATGAATTCTACAGTGGCTTTTGCCCATACAGGTCATGTCTACATCTGTCTACAACTTACACTTAAGTTATAGATTTAAACAAACCACTATTAAAATGATGTGGCTTGTTGAAGAAAGATGATAAATACTGGTCCATAAAGTTTGTACAATCTCATAGACTTGCACTGACTATGAACCTGTGGCATATTTAGAGAACAGCAGGTCATAGAGACTCGAATATCACACCCATAATGCCCTAGCAACCACCCTGAACACCTTAGCAACCACATAATGTTCTAAAACACTCAGAACACCTTAGAAAAATCTAGGGAAAATCTTATTAAGAAGTGTACAAAGAAAACTACATGATGGAAGCAACAGGATGAAGAAATGTTAACTCTGAAGAAATGAAAGGAATAAGGGTGAGAAATAAAATATTGGGCAGGTCTGGAATTCACCCATTGCCGTGAGTTTGATTGACGGGTGAATTGACCAATCATAATGCTGAATCCACCATTTTGTCCGACAAACAAACCAAACAGGAAAGTTAGATTAACGTCAGTTGACTATGGTGTATTGACAACTTTCTGAGACAACATAACTCATTTATGCTTATTTCATGCTGTAACTAGTAGTAAAGAGGAAGAGAAGTTCACATGCTGCTTGAACTGAGACGATTGGGTGCTCACGCCTTCATCACACAGTGAAAAATACATAGAGAAGCAACACACCAACAAAAAGAGCAGGTTACTTTTAGAAGGAAACAAAAGCCATTTCTCAATGCCAAGCATGCAAAGTTCAGACATGTGTCCTTGGTAGTTTGGACTTGGCAAGTTCAGCTCGGGAATGTGAATTCCCCAGGACAGGAGGACGCAAGTCCGGAAATTCTGCAAATGGAACATCAGCATACTTGATAACATCACTCAGCTCACCTTGGCTACTCCAGTTATCCTCACTGTTTGTATATTTACAATTAAATGAAATATGATATCAAATACCACTGCCTCTTTTTGTTTTCATTTAAACATATTAATAGCATCAAAAATGTGGTTCAGGCCAAGCGTACATATTTTGATTACCTTCAGGCTTCTCTACTTAAAACTAAATATAAAACCATTAATACACAACCACATATAAAATATAAAACACTATATATATATATATATATATATATATATATATATATATATATATATATATATATATATATATATATATATATTCTAATTCTACGAGAACAAATAACCCTTACGAAAATTAAGCATGGTTTTATTGTAGTAAAAGCATAACAACTGGCTTTGTATATGAACGGGCCTTGAGGATTGATTTGGCTGTGACAGTGTTTTTTCATTCATGCATGTTCTCATTTGCAGTGCACTACTGTCTCTTGTCATCTCTCTTTGTGTTTTTTCGCCGTTGTGATGCTAATAGATTTATACGCACTTTGGGAGTGATTACATGTGAGTTTATGCTCCGAGAAAAGTCAAAAGTTGGAAAGCACGCACCCTTCTCTTATTAGCACATGATTTAGGAGTCTTCTTCAAGACGCACCAAGTTAACCCTGTCGAACATTGCTTAGCCATGCCTGCCACCTGGTGGGAGCCTTAATCCAATCACCTTACCTCTGTGGACAGGCTGGCTGTGTTAGCATCTATAATTTCTAAATTAAAAAGATATGCAGGCCGTTGAATCATTTCCTGTGTGCCGCTGGGGAGGAAGTGTCCACTGCTCTTTCATCGCCCCCACTCTCTGACTCTGTGGACTAATATTTCCGAAACTCTGGATACAATATCCACATCAAACCTCTGACAGTTTAGAGCAACAATGAGCTAAAATAAAACTTGATGTAATGTGAATTCATTTGACATTTATTCCTACAAGCGGAATGGGGAGTAGCAATGATGAATTCACTCTGGGAAAATGAGGGGAAATCCTTAACAGTACTTCCTGAATTATTCATTATATAAGACAAAATGATAGATAGATAGATAGATAGATAGATAGATAGATAGATAGATAGATAGATAGATAGATAGATAGATCCACAAGAGAAAATAATAGTTGAATTTATAAAAATGACCCCGTTCAAAAGTTTACATTCACTTAATTCTTAATACTGTGTTGTTACCAGGATGATCCACAGCTGCTTTTTGTTGTTGTTTTTGTTTTGGGATTGCTGTTCACAAGTCCCTTGTTTGTCCTGAACAGTTAAACTGCATGCTGTTCTTCAGGAAAATCCTTCAGCTCCCACAGATTCTTTAGTTTTCCAGCATCTTTTGCGTATTTGAACTCTTTCCAACAATGACTATTTGATTCTGAGACCTATCTTTTCACACTGAGGACAACTGAGGGACTCATGTGCAACTATTACAGAAGGTTCAAATGCTCACTGTATATATTTATTGTATATATCAAGTCAAATCACATTTATAGTGCTTTATACAATACAGATTGTGTCAAAGCAGCAGGAAGACAATAGTAAACTACATTTTTCAGTTAAAGTCAGTTCATTGTTGACTGAGTGACGTCATCGTCCAGCTCTGTTCAGATCTCTTCAAATAGTGTCTGTGCAATATATATGTGTGTGTGTGTGTGTGTGTGTGTGTGTGTGTGTGTGTGTGTGTGTGTGTGTGTGTGTGTGTGTGTGTGTGTGTGTGTGTGTGTGTGTGTGTGTGTGTGTGTGTGTGTGTGTGTGTGTGACTTGTGGCTGGTTGTGGATGTAAACAAGTTTATGTAAAAGGAATGTGTTTTGATGCATATGGGTTTGGCTCTCTGAGATAAAAACAGACGACAGGTCAGCAGAATGATAGCATTACTGTGAATGTAATGTTTATCTGTTTCTATTTGCTTTACCAATGAATTAAGTTAAGTAAAGATCACTAGATCATTAATTTGAGAGTCTTTGACATTTATCATCTCAGAAGAAAAACAGCTCACAACATTCATCTTGACCCAGAGAGATATTCCGAGTTAAAAATTTGAGGAACTGATATTGGTTGATTAACAGTTTGTGAATCAATGTGAACCAACACAGTCTATGATACCTGGAGAGCTAACAGCTCCATTCATCTTAATGATACTTAATTGGCTAGCGCATAAAGCACTGGGAGTATTTAATCAGACATCTTTGCTCATTTACCACTGACATTTATTTGAGCCAATCACCTAAACTGTAAATATCATGTGACTAATCACTCTGTAGCTCTGGATAATGACATCATGACACTAGCTGATGTAACTAAAAGGACACACACACACTCCCGAACCATTCAATGCAACTATCTTGAGGTGTGTAAGTCATAGCAGAAAATGAACAATACAAGTCTGTTTCATTTCCCAAAACGCATTGTATATGAAATGACCAATCACAACAGACTTGGCCAGCTGACCAATCAGAGCAGAGTAGGCTTATGGAAGAGAAGAGTTTACAGACCTTAAGCTCAGAACTGCTTCGAACGAATCGTTTCGTAATCATTGAAAAATTATTCTAATATTAAATGTATATTCTGAGAAAATGACACTGTTTTCTGATCTTAGATGTGTTTAAACCTGTTGTAGTGGGACTCCAACACAATATTAGGACACTTTACCATACCATATGACCTGCTCTTTAAAAATAACGTGTGCACTTTAATGTGCCAACTACTGTGTGTGTAAGCCATTCACAAAAAAAAAAAAAAATTGCAAAGAACAATTTTATTCTGCAGCAAATAGAAAACAGAAGAAAGAAAATTATATTTTGAAAAAAGAAAATGAAGCCTATTTTAAGACCGGTAAGATTTTTTTGCATTTCATTTCTGCAATGCAAAATAAAATAAAATAAAATAAAATAAAAAAATAAAATAAAATAAAATAAAATAAAAAATTACATTAATTAATACAAATAAAATACAATTATGATTTATTATTCATGGTTCAATGTTTTTTTAGCATCTGCAAATATTTATTTAACAACAACAAAAAATACTGTCACTAGAGAAATAAGAATACAATAATAATAATAATAATAATAATAATCTACTCCTAAATGAAGCATATTTTAGGACAATTACCACAATATAAAAAAGAATTAATAAATAAAAACAAAAATGATGACATTATTTAAATAATTATTCGATTAACTACAAAGATAACTACAACATTTTCATTACTGTATTACAGTGTATTTGTCAGTAAATAAACACTTCACACATAATGGGAAGTAGATTAAACCGGCTGATATAAACAGTGATTTGCACATTTTTTAAAAACAAATCTGTTGCTGGACAGATGGGGCTTAAACAAGCTGAACGAGACACAGAGGAGTTCCTCTTACACATAGTATCCATATGTTTACACTGGATCAGAAATCCGCTGTTTACAAAGATGCGTAAACCACACTGCCACCATGAAGCTGGAGGATTTGGACTCCAAAGGGAAAGGCAGGCCTGCAGGTCAGGATGGAGCTGTGTTATGATGTGTTTCCTGTTAGATAAAGTGTTCCATGTGGGCCGCACTAATGAAGTGGCAGAGGCTCGATCACATGAACGTGGAGGAACGAACAGATCCAACCTCTTGTGTTCTTTAAAAAGGATCTCTGCTAATGAATGCAAACACATCTTCTGCACATTACCATATTTTGTTGTAAGCAGGGCGACTACAATCGCTTCTGCTCTCGTCGTAAGATCTTCTAAGTCTGCGGTTTTGAGTTTGATTGGCTCTGAATATGGGGCACATTTGTCTTGTTTTCAGCTCGACTAAGACTCATGCCAAAGCCGTTTGTCACGGAACGAAAGCAATCTGGATGTAATGTTAAAGTTTGCAGTAAACGGTTCCTGCTGGTTAATTCCTCCACTCATTGTGTCTGCTATTTATTCCGCAGGAGCTGTTTTATGAACCCAGAATCAGTCAGATAAATTGTCATTATGAATAAATATTTTATGTAATGGTAGCCCAGCTGGGGAGAAAATCCGCTTAAGTCTAGTCTCCCAACTTCATCAAGCTGGTCTGATTTGGTGGTTTTATAAGGGTCTTGTCTGGTGGTCATGCTGAAAGACCAGCTAAACTATCTTAAACTAGTTAAAGCCAGCACATTGCCTTACTCGCTGGGTTTTTAGCAAAGATATCTGGTGTGAATTGAATTTGTAATGCAGAAAGTCTACAGTGTTGTTTTGATGGGTTTGTTAGGTCATATAATAATGCAAGCTAACTGAAAAAGCAATCAGCAAACAGTGTGTTTATTGTATCATGGTGTAATCATGCATGAAAAAAATGCATGGCTTCACACTTTAACATCTCCAACATAACTGCATTCAGGTCAGTGGAGTGACTGCAATTGGGTCATTCAGTGTCAAATTTGATCATGAATTATATTTTTCTATAAATGATCCAAAATCAACAGATATTCAATTCTTTTTAAATAAATTAATCTTCCAAGTTGAACAAAAGAACAAGCTGATTATTTAGATATGCCTTTAACTTATCAGAGTTGCATAACGCATTGATGAAAATACTGAGTAATAAAGCTCCAGGGCCAGACGGGTTTCCCCCACAGATTTTAAAACATTTTTGGGACATAATGGCTCCATTGTTTTGCAGAATGGTTCAAGAAATAAAGATAAAAGGTAAGATTCCATCTCATATGAATACAGCTTTAATAAGATTATTATTGAAACCTGATAAAGATCCAACTTTGCCTTCTGTTTATCGTCCTCTATCCTTGATAAATACTGATATTAAGATCATTTCTAAAGCTCTTGCATTTCGCTTGGAATCAGCAATTTCTACAATTATACATAAAGATCAAACTGGATTCATTAAAAGTCATCATTCTTCAAGTCATTTAAGAAGACTTCTCAATATCACTGATATATCACAGCGTAATCAAATACAAATACACAATCAAATAATATTGTATTTAGACACTTTTTTTTTGTATTTAGTATTTAGAAAAAGGCTTTTGATAAAGTTAATTGGAAGTTTGTTTTTGCAGTTCTGGAGAAATTTGGCATTGGTCTTTTTTTATATATATATAGTGGATAAAGACTATTTATAATGACCCTAAGGCATCAGTTTTAACTAATGGAATCTTATCACAGTTTTATATTACCAAGAGATACTAGACAAGGATGCCCTCTATCCCCTTTGTTGTTCACTCTTTTCATTGAGCCATTGGCAGTTCGCCAAAATGTAAATATTCAAGGCATATCTATCGGAAACATGGAACATATGCAGATTATATATTGTTTTATCTTCAAGTTTCATCTAATTCCTTAACAGAACTTTTCAAGATTTTTGATTATACCATAAATTGGACCAAATCTACATTACTTCCAGTTACAATACTTTCTTAATTAGGGCGAATAGCAACTGTCAAAATGAAAATCCTCCCTCAGATTAATTATTTATTTTGAATGATTCCATTTGAGCCTTCTTCTAAATGGTTCCAATCACTGAACTCAATTATATCTGAAGGTTAGAATTAGTCTATCAATTTGACAAAAAAAAATAATAATTACAGGGGAGCTTAGACGATCCAAAATTTTTAATGTACTACATGGCAAATCACATTACATATTACACAATATAGAAAACATCAAATGGGTTTTATTAATTCACCCATCTGTGTCCAACGTAATCTTGGTACTTTAGATAATTCCTTCACTGCTTATGGTATTGTAGTCCTGTTCAGAATTTTTGGTTGGTTGTTATAGAGAAATTGCATATTGTACTTGGGATTGAATTAACAATGTCTCCTTCATTTTGTTTGTTAGGATTATTTTCGGAGACTGATGTTGCTCCACATTATGTAAAATTAGTCTACATTGCTCTAATTCTAGCTAAAAAAAAAAAAAAACTATTCTCAACATTGGAAAACTAAGCAGTCATTAAATATTAACCATTGGTTAAATTTATTATTAGAATACATGGTAATAAGAAGGATGGCTGCTGTATATGAAGAACATCAGACCTTTTGTAGAAATATTTTCACCCTTTATTAGTTTTTTTGGGGTGGTAGAGTGATGAATTTGTTTGTTTGTTTTTTCTTCTCCTCTCCTTGTTGTGTATGTGTGTATGTTACTATATGTTTTTTTTTGTACATTGATGTAACATATTAAATGAAATAAGAAAAAAAAACAACAACCAAATTTCAAACTTCTGCAGCTAGTTTTTGTTTTTCACTTTTTTTTTTTTCGAAAGAAAAACATAAATAGTGAAGAATGCAAAAATATCAGATGCCATGGATGTATATTTACTGAGTAATCCACTATTTTGTAGAAGGAGTTTTCAAATGCCATCTAGAGCCAAATTATGGGTATAATATACTTTTAGATATTCGCTCTTAAAAACTTTTTTTGGCATCTTCATTTTAAGGCCATATATGGTTCAGTTCCAGAGATATTGGGATCTAAATGTAGCTCCAAGAGCAGAAAGTTTAATTGTACACATTTTCAGCAGTCAAAAACCAAATGTGAGTCCATTTGCGTACAACTGAGACTTTTTTATTTTAAAGAAAAATGTCTGAAGAACAAATAATGTTGAAAGTAGAAATCTTGTTTCCCCTCTATGAAAACACTCACATAAGAACATACTGTACTTGTCTGAGTGTCAAAAATATTATTTTTCCAAAAAGCATGCCTGTAACTCAAAACATATCAATGATAATCTTGTAGATTCTGGGTTTATTTTTAATCTTCATTTTTAAGGCCCTATATGGTTCAATGCCAGAGATAATGCAGCTCCATGTGCAAATTGTTGAATTTTACCAATTTTCAATTATCAAAAACCAAATGTAGGTCACTTTGCATACAGCTTATACTTATCGTTTTAAAGAGGAATGTCTGAAGAACAAATAATGTTTAAACTTATTAAAGAAGTTGCAGTTTATGAGATTAAAGTTAATTTATTAGTTTTGAGCCCGACCCTCATTTATTATTTCAATTAATAAAAATAAAAAAACTCTAAAAATAAAAACATCTTTTATTCAATCAGTATTTATTAATTAAAATAATTATTATAATATCAATCAATAATTAAATAATGAATTTGATTTAATAATTTATTTTTAATTAAACTGTCATTAATGAAATTAAATTAATGTTTGTAAAAGTATTCATTGTTGCACTGAACTAAATGAACCAATTTTCAAACAGTAAATTTACACAGAATTTTTTCACATTTACAGAAGCAATTTTTAAAACAATTTACACATTCATTTTGCTTGTGATATTGTGTTACTGATTACAATGGTTTTGATTTAGGAAAAAAACACTAGTTGTAGATTGACAGGAGGATGATGAGTGCTGTGGTCAAACTTAGAGCCAGAAGTGGATGTTGGTTAATGGACGTCGTCCTGTCAGTCAGCCAGATGTCTTGAACCCCACACTGGGCACAATCCGGCCCACATAGCGAACACACAGACATGTCCCGTCTTGTCTCAGATGTGTAGGACCGCACTGTCCTCCGTTCTGCAGAAGATAAGGGAATGAAACAAGGAGCTTAAAACACATACTGGAACCTAAAAATGCATTAGAGAATCTGGAGCTATTATTTAAAGAGTCTTACGGGTCTCATAGTAATCGTAGATCATGACCACAGCATCTTGGATATTGGTCACCTTAAATTCCTGGATGGTGGATATTTCACTGCACCTTTCCACTGTGGTCACCTGTGATGAGAGAAAATACAATGAGACTGGACACACAGCCATGGATGCATAATGAACACAAAAACATGAACCAAATAAACCATCATCAGCACAAAAACAGACTTAGCACACAATACTTTAATACTGTTCAAATATTGTAGAGCTATGAGGAACTCACCGTGTCTAAATACAGTATAACTCGTCCTGAAGGCGTTTCTACTCGTCTGACTATATCATCTAGCTGGACACCGTTCTGGGCCAAACTGAACCCCGAGAGTAAACCCACGTCCAGTATGGCCATACCCGTCTGTCTCAGGCCCTGGTTCTCCCTCAGCTAAAAAACAGCAGAAAATATTGCTTTCAAACATATTTCTAATTAAAAGTGATTCCATCGAATATCCTCAGTGACCCCAAAAAGTATTTGGACACTTAAAAATGTTTGAATTTCATGATTTGCATTAGTTATCCAAAATGTAATGCAATATTTATTATATATACTGTAGAATATGCATATTATTATTTCTTTATTTATAAGTTTACATTTAGGAATTAGTTTTTTGATAATTAACAATGTGGACACTGATTTTACTTTTTAACATCCATTATGAGACAACTGTATATTATTTATTATGTTTTATTATTATTATTATTATATACTTCTGTATTGTACTTTTTTAATTCTGCCCAATAATTTCACGCAAAATGGACTGCTGATGAAAATGAGCCTTCTTGCTAACTCAAGTTCATTTATTTGAATGTTTATTAATGTGCAGTGTCCTTTTTAAATAAATAAAAAGAAATGGAATGACATTAAATGAAATTAAATTAAATGAAAAATAGAAACAAAACATCAAACCAAGTGTAATCTGCAAACTAACAATGATTGAGCTTTTCACAAAACTGACTTTTTTAGAGTCAATTATTTTCATGCATCCATTTTTCATGAATGCATGAAGTCATTTCTCAAATTCACATGCATGTCCTAGCAGAATAACAACGATGTCATTTATTATATAAATAACCATAACCATCCACAAAGTTTGGCAACCAGAAACTGTCCAAGACTTTTTGTCTTTATTTTAAAGAATATATTTACTGTTTCATACTTCATTTTTTTTTTATATATATTGTAATGTTCACTTGCTATATTTTATTTAAAATAAATGGCATTTGTTTTGATATTTTGTTATATAATTCAAATATATTTATAATTTTTTTATTATTACCATTTTGGATTTGAAAATAAGATATTAAACAACATATTGTTGATCAATTTTATTTTATATTTATCTAATTTATATTATTATATGTTTATTGTGATATTTATTAGAATTAGTCTGTGTGTGTGTGTGTGTGTGTGTGTGTGTGTGTGTGTGTGTGTGTGTGTGTGTGTGTGTGTGTGTGTGTGTGTGTGTGTGTGTGTGTGTGTGTGTGTGTTTGTGTGCGCGCGCGTATATTATATATTTGTTTATATTTATTTTTTTAGTTGAGTTAAAGTCTAAAAAAAACACTAATAATAATATTAGTTATAATAATATATAATATAATAATATAATTAAATGTTAAATAATAGTTGAAAATGGATGATGTTTCCAAAAGTCAAATAATAGTGTTAAATAATCTGAATATCAATAGTGACCATAATTTTGCCATAATCAAGCAGCCCTATTGTTTTGTTAACTTTTTAATCACATATTTGTGTGCTGATGAAATCATTTCTTAACTCAGCCACTCACCTGAAACATATGTAAAGGTTTACACTGAACTCCTCATTGTCCATCACGTCTATATATAAATCAAAGGCCTCGTTCGTGTGCATGTCACGTCGTCTGAGCGATGTTCTCAGGTTCATCACATTGTAGAACACACTAAGCTGAAATAGTAAGAGAAAATCAATATTACTCTAATAAGTTATTGGGATTTTTTTCCCCATTTTATAAAGCGATAGTACACGCAAATTAGCATTCACAACTCAAAATGAGATCATCTCCGTTTTTCTGAATCTTCTGCTGAACAGAGATCTGGATGCTGTTTCTTCGGTGAGGTCTTTCAAAGCAGCTCAAGATGTTGCTGGTGCCTCGGCCTGGGCCGGTTTATGTGCTTCATGGTGAGCAATCAAAGGTATAATTTCACATTTGGCTGAGAAAGAGGGGATCCGACTGCTGATGACAACAGAATATTTCTGCCATTACATCTCTTTTTAACTTTATGGGGATTTCAGTTATTATTCGCAGCTGTTGAACATTCATAACCTGCTTTCATTGGTAATACCTTGCTAACTGACGGTTTTGCAATGGAGATGATAGCTTGATCCTGCTAAATTATGCTGCTGTGTTACGATGGTCAACCAGCAAATAGCAGCTTTTTTAACTTCAATATTTTTTTGCAGCAGTACAAAGCAATGCATTTCAGGACAAATTCTCAAGCAGGGAGTTTAGACGTACCTGAAACAGAGCAAAGCCTTTACCCTCTGCCACCACCTCAATATCAACCTCCTCTTCTGCTTCAATCTGTAGAGGCAAACCCAACATAAGCCTGCGTCACTTAGCAGAACCTGACAAATTACTAGAGCTTCACAAACAGTTATTTGCTACAATAACTTTGATAAGAAACCACACATATGCCGTTTAATACTTCATGTTAGGAGAGAGACACTGTTGTTCAGAAATTGTTTTTTATGTTTTTTTAATAAAGTATTTTATGCTCACTAAAGTTGCATTTATTTGATCAAGGATACAGAAAAGACACATACACTAATTGAAAATAACTTTTCTATTGTAATATATCATGTCATGGCAAAGCCGAATTTTCACTGATTCAATAATATGCTTTACATTTGTGCTTTTACATTAAGATTGTTAATCTCAATGCATTTATTTGATCGAAAATAAAGCAAAAACTGTCAGATTTTATATAAATTATATTATATTCATATATTTTTAAAATGTAATTTATTCATATGATGCAAAGCTGGATTTTCAACATCATTACTCCAGTCTTCAGTGTCACATGATCCTTCAGAAATCATTCTAATATGCTGATTTGATGATCAAGAAATATTTCTCATTATTATCAATGTTGAAAACAGTTCTGCTTAATACATTTTTTGGAAATGGTGATGCATTTTTACAAGATTCTTTGATGAATAGAAAGTTCAAAAGAACAACATTTCTTTGATTTGGAAATCTTTTGCAGCATATTAAATGTCTTTAATATAGCATTCATTTCTTTCAAAAAAAAAAAAAAAAACGTACTGACCCCAATCTTTTGAACAGAAGTGTGTATCTAGAGCAGTGTATTATATACATACGGGCAGGTCTTGGCTCTGTTGGAGCAGGTAATTGTATCTGTCTATGTTGAATGTGGCGGCAGCACCGGAGGCACTGTTCACAGTGATGCTGAGATCTATGGACTCTGCGTTGCTGAAGGTGGCGTAGATTGACAGTGCATGCAACGCCATCACTGTATCCTGACAATAAAGACAAACAAACTGAGCAAAGATATTTTAATTAAGCTTTAGAACTGATCAAAACAACAAAAAGGGCATTCGACAAGAAAAAAAAAATGGATAAGCATGTATCAGTTTTGGCAGATGTTATAATCTCTTCGTCAATAACAGGTGTCTGTGCATCTGTGTCACAGAAACACTCTCAATTCAATCACCTGCCGCCTGGAAAATAACACTGCACATGTGCGGAGCAGAGACACAGATCCTTTAATCTTTGCACACTCCGCCAGGACTCGTTCAAGCGCAGTCAGATGTTCTCCTGTTGGATTCGAGTTGTTGTGTCAAAGCGAGGGGCTTCAACATGAGTGTAGCGCTTTATCAAAGCTCACGTCCTGGAAACTGCTAGTCCTCATTGAGGTTAGTGTTCGTGACAGATCGCAGGCCTTCGGTCCCGAGCCAAATGTCCATGATAATAGTAAATTGATTAAAGTTCATTTTCTTGTCTCACCTCAATGGCCTTTCGCACAGCTCAATTTCCAATTGAAACATTTGCCTGCCAACAAATTCACCACCCCGAATCAATGAAATATATCATAGATGTGTGTAATCATCAACACTGGAAACTAGTCAATGCCGCAGTAGATGTTAAACCCTGCTGACTGGAAGGACCCTGTTGTTGAAGGAATTTCCAAGGTTCATTTGTGGTGTAATTTTGATTACCTCTTTTTTTTTACCCTTCTTTTCTTAAAAAAAAAAGAAGAAAAACAAGAAGAAGAATCTCTGTTACAGCGAAGTACTTTACAATGGGAGTAAATGGGGTTTCAATAATAAAACCATAAGATGTAAACAATGTGTGTTAACGTAATGTGTAAAGTTATTAAATAATGATTTAAATAGCTTTACAGCCCTAATAATAGACGCATTTTAAAAAGAAATAATGTTAAGTGCTGTTATGAAATTATACACTTCATATTTCTGCTTTTAAATCGTCTAAACATTGACCCCATTTACTTCCATTGTGAATGCCTGGCTGGTCTGCCTTAATATAGATCAAGCGTAACCTCTACTGAACCTGGAATATTCCTGAAATATTGTGAAATATTATTACAATAAAGCAATAAGCCCTAATAAGGTAGATGTTATAAATTCACTGTAAAGCACAGCTTCACAGGGTTTATTGCTTTTATAAAACGGTTATTCCATACATGTAGTAAGGTTTCACAAAATAAAACAGAGCAAGTAAAGTGCCATGATATTAATAAAAACATTATTCTTCAATGTAGTTCCTCAGAAACGGTTGTGGTTCCAACAAAGTGGTTGCCGAGCAACACACAAATGTAAACGAAGGTGTATGTTTGTAGAGTAATTTGTAACAGCTTCGAACTTGGCTCAACCAATCAGAATCAAGTGCCGGAACTATCCATTTTATAATTAGGTTGGCTTGAGGAAATCATGCTACCGACATGCTAGTCACTTGCTAATCATACTAGCAACATGCTAGTAACATGCTAATCTTGCAAGAAACATGCTAGCGACATGCTAGTAATTTGTTAATCATGCTACCGACATGTTACTCATTTGCTAATCATGGTAACAACATGCTAATAACATGCTAATCATGCTAGAAACATGAAAGTAACTTGCTAATCACATTAGAAACATGATACTAATATGCTAATCATGCTAGAAACATGTTACCGACATGCTAGTAACTCGCTAATCATGCTACTGACATGCTAGTCACTTTGCTTATCATTCTAGCAACATGCTAGTAACATGCTAATCATGCTAGAATCATGCTAGCGTCATGCTAGTAACTTGCTAATTGTGCTACTGACATGCTAGTCACTTGCTAATCATTCTAGCAACATGCTACTAACATGCTAATCATGCTAACAACATTTTAGTCACTTACCAATCATGCTAACAACATGCTAGTAACATGCTTATTATGTTAGAAACAGGCTAGTCACATTTGATAATCATGCTAACAACATGCTAGTCACTTGCTAATCATGTTAATAACATGCTAATTACTTGCTAATCATGCTAGCAACATGCTATTTACTTGCTAATCATGCTAGCAACATATTAGTTACTTGCTAATCATGCTAGCAACATGCTATTTACTTGCTAATCATGCTACCAACATGCTAATCATGCCAGTAAAATGCTAGTAACAGGCCAACCATGTTAAAAAACATGCTAATCATGCTAGAAATATGTTTTCAGCATCTATCTAATCTAATTTTTCAAACTTCAGGCTTTTTCAACTACTTTAAACTTTCAGCAACCTAAAGTTTGTCTTGACAAACTTTTTTTTAACTAGTTTAAAATAACTCTTTTCTATTTGAATATAATTTAAAATGTAATTTATTCCTGTGATGCGCAGCTGAATTTTCAGCATCATTACTCCAGTCTTCAGAAATCATTCTAATATGCTGATTTGCTGCTCGAGAAACATTTCTGATTATTATCAATGTATTATCAATGCTTAATATTTGTTTGGAAACTTTGATAAAAATAACTATTTAGCCAGTGTTTTAGAATGCTGTTGTAGGCCATTTAACCTTTTTAAAATGTTGACATTTTTTTTGGGAGTCTGAATGCCTAAAAGTGCCTTTTAGTCAGCCATTCTCTCCCGTTTAAACTGTTTCTATTGTCTCTCTCGTGAGATGATTGTCTGTTTGATATGTACCTGAGTGGATCCGTATCCCCCTTGATGGTTTCTTTGCTTACTGAGCCACTTCATCAGAGTGAATCCTTCATCCATTAGTCGGAGTCTGTGCATGGCGAGCAGTATGTAGGCCGATATCTCAATATCTGATGAACTTGGCTGCCAGGAATTATATAGGACGTTGGCTGGAGATCTCCAGGTTGGCACTCCATCTGAAAGACCCAGATACAACATCACCATCCAACTATTATAAACACATTTTACTGTGCCAGGTACGACCTCGTCCATAACACTACAGCTGCTCGCCACACTGTGTGGATTTTAAGGAAAGTTGCAGGTTATTTTCAGCCTCATGTGTATGTTTCACATCTGTGGCATGCTGTCCTTAGAGTGTAAATCCAGAGGATATTTACCAACAATTAGTGCTCTGTTCAACAGCTCGGTGAGGGCAGATGGGGCGGCGGTGCTGTTGGCCAGTGACAGAGCATAGGTGACTAAAGACAGGCTGTAGTTACTGGAGATTCCCTGAGCCAGTCGAGATGTCAGGTAACTCACGGCAGAAGAAATGCTGCCTTCATATGCACTCTACCAGAGACACAAACAGATAGTCTTCAATGAATCCATCCATCCTTTCTACGTTCTATCGATCAATCCATCTATTGTTCAATCATTCAGTCTAACTCACCCTGTATTCAGCGTCCTCCAGAAGCGCTATGAGGACGTACGCTGTGAGAGACACCGGCCCATCCAGTCCTCCCTGGAGCTCTGTGTGGATGACCCGACCCGGCTCATTGAACGAACCGTCAGAGTTCTGATGGGCCAGCAGCCAATATGCCATCCTCTGCATCACCATCCGGTCAATGGAAATGAAGTCCTGAGCCTGGAGGAAACACCTGAGCACGAACGCTGACAGCCTGGATATCATAAAACACACCACCAATATTAAAGATGGTATATGCTATTTTTACTCCAAATCAGAATTTAGGGGCAGAATTTACACTGTAATGTGTTTATTTTTGTTTACCATGTGCTGCCAGAATCATCACTGTCTCCAAAAGCACTGAAGGAGCCATCAATCCTTTGGTAAGAAAGCTCACGTTCATAAGCTGCAATCAAACAGAATGTGATTTATGATATTATAAGACAACTCAAGGATATTTACTTTTTGTAGTACTATAAGAGTACACACCGCTCACCTTCCATCATGGAGCTCATAGCTTTGTTTCTGGTCTGTTCATCGCTCTGCTTGGTGCTTCTCATGTACTGGAGAACATAAATATTCGGAGCAAAATGGATCATGTTCTGCTCTCCACAACCATAAGGCATCTCAACGAGAGAGTCCAGATTGTCAATGGACGGGCCCAGAATGTCACCTCAACATAGACACATATAGAGGACAGATGTTTTCACTCATTAATGCAAAAACAGACTGATAAAGTCCTCTTAGAATAGAAATACAGAGTGAGGACACCCACCCACAGCAGAAATGCTGGCCCTTTGACTGTCAGGAACCACATTTGGAGGAAAACTAAATGACATTGTCCTAGTCAGCGTTTTCTGATTCAGTTGAAACTCCAGAAACAAGGTTTGAGTGAACGACTGCTCCAGTCCCTCTGGCTAGAGAAAAATCATTCATCACCATCAACATTCAACAAAAGTAACAACAAATGTTTAGCAGGATTTTCCACTTTCCCAGGCTGTTGCACATGTTGTACACTGCACATTGTTGGAGTCTCTTTAATTTATTTAAAACATCAATGTATAACAGATTTGGTTTGTTGTAATAAATAGAATCATGAAGAATGAGGGGAAAAAAGCTAAAAATATCCAGATGCATTGCAGTTATGAACATACAGTATGAGGCAAAAATTGCCATGAAAACTGTCAAAATGTTAAAATAAATAGTTGTACTGTCTTTAATTTATTTAAATAAAAACATTAACATATTACAGATTTGCCATTGCGATAAGAAATATAGAATCATCAAAAATAATGAGGAAAAAAGCTAAAAATGTCCTTATGCATTGCAGTCATGAACACGAGTTGATAATTTGCTTGAGTTGAAAATTTAATCATAATGTCAAAATACATAAATAAATGCATTAATAAAAAAAAAAAAAAAAAAAAATAATCTCAAAACAGCCTTAATTTTTTTTATGCAAAATAGGCCAACACTTTTTTCTTTTTTTTTTAAATTTGGGGTGAAATATTACGCTGAAATGAATCACCTTGACAAGAACCGTCTTGTAGACCCAGTCTGAAGAGTAGACGGACGTGGCTTTGACAGAGATCGGAATCTCTCCCAGCACTGTGGCTCTGATGGGGAACAGAAGTGTTGTGATGTTGTTACTCAACACCGAGGCTTTCCTCACGTTGTCCAAGGAAAATCCTCCATTGTCTGGTGACACAAACTCAAACATCCAACTTTCTGCAACCACCACCATCACCTGTGATGGGTAAAGACAAGAAGAGAGCTTCAGGTCAATTGTAATTTAGGTGATTTCAATTCACAAATCAACATAAAATGGCATTCACGAAACAGTTTGCTTTTGTTTATTTGTGTGCCAGGGTTTAATGCTGTGAGTCAGTGCTTTGTTCAAATAACTAACACAAAGTTTAACAGTTTCAGCAGTAATAATGATGCTGCTTTAAAGGAACAGTTCACCCAAAAATGAATAATATGTGCTGACCTTCAGGACATCCAAGATGCAGAAGACTTTGTTTCTTTTTGGAACAGATTTGGAGAAATGTAGCTCAGCAATGGATCCTCTGCAGTGAATGGGTGCCGTCAGAATGAGAGTCCAAACAGCTGATAAAAACATCACAGTAATCCACAAGTAATCCACACCACTCCAGTCCATTAATTTACATCTTGTGAAGTGAGTGTTTGTAAGAAACAAATCCATCATTAAGATGTTTTTAACGTCAAACTGTTCTGGTTAAAACAGTGCTCTACCTATAATATTGCTTTCTCCAGAGAAATGTGCACAGATCAAGCACCGTTTACATGCCAAAACAGTTCTAAACAAATATGTGGGTGGATTTTGATGTGAGAGAACAATAAGGGATGGGCTTATTATTGATTATAGATTATAGTATTCTGGCCAGAAGCAATGGTTTAAAGTTAAAAGTGATGGTTTTAAGTTTAAGGATTTTTTTCTTACAGTCATGCAGCTTTTTACAAGACATTAACTGATGGACTGGAGTGGTGTGGATTATTGTGATGTTTTTATCAGCTGTTTGGACTTTCATTCTGACGGCACCCATTCACTGCAGTGTATTCGTTATTGAGCAAGTGATGCAATGCTACATTTCTCCAAATCTGGATTGAGAGTGAGTACATTTTCAGCAAGTGTTCATTTTTGGGTGAACTATTCCTTAAACAAACACTAATAAATGTGTTTTCCTGTATCAATTAATCAAAGTTTAGAAACTCAGACGTATCAGTGAACAACACCTGCACAGAACTGACTGTTTTACAAACACTAATCTCACCTCCAAATCTACATCCATATAGTTGAATAAATTGACTTCCAGCAGTAGCAGTTCTCCACGGATCAGGAATGCCGGGAGATTCAGTGACACAAAGAAATCTCGGAACACAGTAAGCTGGGAAAGAAACTCCCTTTTAATAATCATTATCTCTATTATATATATTAATATTCAGTGATGGGTAAACTGTACATGGTAGATCACCTCTGCAGGAGCGCTGATGCCCAAACCCAGATTTTCTGACATCACGATGGCAAAGGCCACCCAAGAGGTCAAGCTGTCCGGCACAGTGAACTGGAAGGAATCTGAGACAGAATTACTGCAACGTAAGAAATAAAAACAGACACAAATTAGTAACTTGTTGACATTAAATGAATGTAGATAGAAGCTCAGATCATTCTTGGGGGGTTCTTAGATTTTTTCTTTAAAAAATCTAAGAAACTAATACTTTGAATCAGCAAAGATGCATTCAATTGATCAAATGTGATGGTAAAAATATTTAAAATATTTAAAAAATCTATTTTTAATAAATGCTGCTCTTTTTGAACTTTCTTCTCATCAAAGTGTTCTGGGAAAAAAATTAATCATGGTTTACATAAAAATATGAAGCAGCACAACAGTTTTCAACTGTGATAATAATCAGAAATGTTTCTTGAGCAGCAAATCAGTATATTAGAATGATTTCTGAAGATCATGTGACACTGAAGACTGGAGTAATGATGCTGAAAATTCAGCTTTGCATCACAGAAATAAATTGCATTTTACGATATATTCACATAGAAAACAGTTTTTTTAAATGTTAATAATATTTCAAAATGTTATTGTTTTAACTGTATTATTATTATTATTATTATTATTATTATTATTGATCAAATAAATGAACCCTTTGTCACCCTAAGAAATATCTTTAAAAAACAATGGAAAAACATCTAACTTTTGAACAAAAACTCTAGAGGATATGCATGTGAAGTTACTTTGGTCTCTGGAAAAATTCAGCAGGAGACTAAAGCAAAAGTTGCTTAGCTCATTGCTGTCTAGGAGAAACAACTGGGATATTAGAGAGATCTCTTGTTATTCCCTTTATTTATATTTCTCCTCATACCTCACATTAGCATCCAGCCAGATCCAGGTTTCAGGAAAGTCTTTTCTCTTTCTGGGCTCCTGAAAAGCCTCGCTGTCCAGCTGATTCCGATAGACGTCCGCCCCTGCTGTGGAACATATGAGCTTTGGTGAGAAAATGATTATGAAAAGGCAAGACGTTACAGGCAAAAGCATTGTTTTTTCATGTACTGGTCAATTTTGAGATTTTATCTTTGCCTGCATTACATTTATTCTTTTCAGACTAGTGGAAAGAAAACATTTGAAATACACATTTTAGTGTTTATTTTTTATTCCGACTGTGTCAGTAGCTTACAGACATTGTAGGAATACTCATCTAGGAATATATATAATAAAGAATATAGTAAAGATGTCTCTCATGCTTTATTTTTTTGATCAAAAATAAAACAGTAAAACAGCAATATTGTGAAATATTATTACAATTTAAAATAACTGTTTTCAGTTTGAACATATTTTAAAATGTAATTTATTTCTGTGATCAAAGCTGAATTTTCAGCATCATTACTCCAGTCTTCAGTGTCACATGATTCTTCAGAAATCATTCTAATATGCCGATTTGCTGCTCAAGAAACATTTCTGATTATAATTATAATGCATATCTTTAAAGGCTGTTTCCTTAGAACAAGTTTTTCTCCTGCACTGAGCCAGAAATCTCCAGTTCAGCAGCACTTACATAAATCAAACTGTTCGGTTTTATTCCTATATATATTCGGAAGGTTTTTACATAGGGGTTTGTTCATATATCATTCACTTGATTTATATAACATTTTATTACTTAAAACATGGTGTAAAAAAAATAAATAAAAAAATCTGCCTGTTGACAGTATTTTTTGATTTATAGAGTGATAAAAGAGATATTTAAAATCCCCTGTTAACTCAGCAAAATGAAACAAGAATTTTAAACCTGGCTTTAGTCAATGTTCTGATTTCTGTTCTGGAAATGTATGTAAATTAGTTATATACCTCATTTGCATATTTAAACATAACTTTTCATTCTAAATGTAATGTCTTAATGTACTGTGATTAATAAGCAAAAGAAGTTGATATCTATTAGTTCAAAATTGTACCGTGTTCACCTCGTCTCAAAGAAATGCAAAAAGAAAGTGCTCTGTTTTAATTGGTTGCCAGGGCGTTACTAGGTGGTTGCTAAAGTGTTCTGAGTGGTTGCGAGGGCAGGTTCAGTCTTGAGACTTACGAAACGCTGGGAAAAACTGATCAATTTCCTGATTCGGCATGGCATCAGTCAGAACCGTGACGCCGCATGTCTGCAGAATAAAACAATAACCATAAACCCTTGTGGACAAATGATACAAGTTCTGTTCCTGAGATTAAAATCAAGCATCAGATGACATTCATGTATCTGATCTACCATGAATATGGAATACGGATCTCCCATTTTCATGCTGCTGTAATCCGTATGGGTCATCTCTCTGCTATACGACATAAATTCTTCCAGCACCTGAAAAACACACACAGAAGCTCAAGTTGCTGATCTTAGATTAGTTTTGATCAGTTTTTGTGATGCCAGACATCATGTGAATAGAACAAGCTGCTGTTTGGCGATCACAAATTGCTATTGTTGAGAATCCAGAACAACAAACCAAACAACACAATGTCTGTACTATCAAACTTGTTCACCTAGTTCTGATAAACACAGCTCCTCTCAGTTTCTTTCTTTTGTCTAGAAGTGAAACGCAGGTGTGGTGTCGGCGTTTGGTTACATAGGATGAGCAGCTATAGTTATCGTGTGATCTTTTTGTAGGCAAAACAATCGTCTGAAAATCTCAAAGATGATTTCCCACACTTTAAAACACAATACATTGAACAAGATAAGAAATCAGTTGAGAAACTCGGAAAACAAAGGCTCTCCATATTGGCCAGTGTTGATGTCACGATCTTGAATCTGTATGAGACCATGTTACCGTCTTCTCTGTGATGCCATTGTCTTTGCTGGAGTCCAATGCTGCTTTGTCCACCACCAGAATTCCCAGCAGAGATCCAGCCTCGGATACAGAAACAGAGAGAAAGACAGAATCTGCTGGTTTGGCATGATCCTGACTCCAGCTCAGAGATACCTGCAATTAAGATCAAGTAAAAATGATTATTATAATGACAATGCAACCCATTTTACTTCAATAATGTGACAAATTTCAGCGTGAAACAGGATACTCAACTAGAATAATTAAACGGTCAAATGACTGCATTTATTATACAAATTTAAACTACAATAAATTTTATTGCAAAAGATGTGATAGAGTGTCCAAAACACTAATTCAGTTCACACTTATGTATATTAATTTAAATGAAATTATTTATAATAAAAATCATAAATAAATAATATATACTTATTATTTATTACACAATGTAATAACAATTTGTTTCACTTAAATTATTTTATGGTTCTTCTGTAATTCTGTGGTGCTAATTATTATTGTACTATATATTTTTACATAGCACCAATATTTTTGTAAATATTTAAGTCAGTGTAAGTCATTAATTATGAAACACTGGTTTAGTACAGATACGTTTTTGTACTAATTTTGCACTAATTTTAAATATATTCTGCTTTAGTTTCTGTAACATTCTGTAATATTCTAGTGCTTTCTGGAACATTCCAGAACTTTGCATGACTAGTCATAAAATACAAAAATCATCCATCGTACACTTCTGAAGTTATGGACGACTCACTTTTGGTAACTGTTTATGTTAAACTGTTGTTAGCTCAGTATTATGCATGTACCGGGTCATTTTTATGCATGAGTAAGTAGTTGAGTAAGTTGTCAACATTTTTTTCATGAAGAAACATTAAAAATAAAAGTGAAACAAAACATAAACTTAATAAAAACGTAATATTTTACAGACTAATCTACACTTAGTCTGTAATGCAAAACAAATGGATTTTATTTTTAAATGTCAGATTTTCATCAAAATATCTGAATATTATTAAATAATATAATAAATATATTAAATAATATAAAATTTTTACATTTGCATGCTTTAAATATAATTTTAATTTAAAAAAACTACTAAAATTTCAGAATTGCAGAATTTTTCTTTTCTAACATCATATGTATGCCTTTATTTATTTATTTATTTATTCATTTATTTTTGACAAACATTCTTTATCAGCATTGGTTTCATCAGTTTGAATAGTCAATAGTTCATTGTCTTAAATGACAACAGTAGGCTAAAACAATGACTAAATAGGCATTTAATTAATTTAGAAATAAAATAAATCACATTTATGAATTTCCATCTTGATCTTTACTATGTTGTATTTCCAAACATACAGTATATACGTGAATATCCCGTGATGAACTCTTACTGTGTTTCTCAGGACTTGTGTGAAAGTAACTTGCAGAGCATCATTCACGATCTCTCCGTCTGGAAGTGTGTGGTACACCATCACACAGGCCTCTGGAGTCCAAGAGTGATTTGTGTTCAGACTGAAGGAGGAGGAATGTACCGTCCCAGCATCCACCACCCGACCGCGGGACATCACCTGCAGAACACATCCATCAATACAGGCTCATTCTCAGAAATGTCCCAATGACTTACTACTGATATCATTAACAGGATACCCTTTTGTGCTAAATCATATTTAATGTGCACTTGTAGTGTACTTCAAATTTTTAAGGGGACAGCGGATGCCCATTTTCCACAAGTTGGTATGATTCTTTAGGGTCTTCATTAAATATCTGTAACATACTTTGGTTAAAATTCCTCAATGGTCGTGTAAAACAACAGACTTTTTATCTTGTCGAAAACAGTTCTGTTCACAGCAACTCATTTCATTGCATGTCTCTTTAAATGTTAATGAGCTACTGCTCACCCACCCCTCTCTTCCATTTTTTGTGAGTTTGATTGGTGCATTACCATCAAAAACAAAACTAATCCACTGCATCCTCAGTGGCTCTCATGTCAGGAGAAAATGAAGACTCTTATGTTCACTTTTACATTGCTAAATTAATAAATGATTCTAAATAAATTGCAGAATTTAAACCCATCATGAAATCTCCTACTTCAAAAAGGTGGTTTGAACTTTCTGACTTCATATTGACTGACTGAGAGATCAACAGATGGAGGTTTCTCATATAGGGTTTATCAGTATTGGCTCAATAGTTACATTTTTGTCTTAAAAATGGATGCAGTATCGCTTTATTCAAAATACTTACAAGGTAGTGAAATTCTGCCAGGTTAAAACTGCTCTCCAAAGTCAAATACAGCGGCTGTCCAACCTGCAAAAGTCACTCTGTCAGTGAAAACACAGTGAAAACAAAAATAATGTGAAATAACATGAAATACAAATGGCTTGAGTACCTGAGGCTCACTGTCTCTGTGAAGCTGTATGTAGGAACTGCTTGGTGAAGAATAACTTCTGTAGAGCTGAAGACCCTGGACTGCATCTTTAAACCGGGCCTGAAAGCAACATTAGGAGAAAGAGATGTCAAGTGCCAAGATTCATCCCAGCTGACATGCTTCTACTATGCATATTGGATATCAAGGCGGTGGAAAGCGTGGATGAAGTGTTCACACCTCTATATTGAGTGTGGCAACGCTGTCAGAGAGGTGAATCTGGAAAGACATCACACCATCAGCAGTAACAGGAAGATCGATATTTTCAACTGGAATATCGTAAATGGAAGAGAAGCTTGGTGTGTCGTTCATCATCCGAGGTGCCAGGGATTCGTTGTTGTCCCACGTCCACGTCCAGGGGCTGAACTTGCTCTGGGTCACTGCCAGCCGCACACTTCCGCTCTGCTCTTCAGCTGTAAGTGGCTGGCTGTCATAGGTGCTTAACTTCAGTTATAAAATAAAAATACAGGGGGAAAAAATTAAAAAGGATGAATCCACTGGTCATGTTGGGTCATGTCTAAGTCATATATTTCACAAAAAATAAACATATGCTGTTTATAAATTAATGAAAACAAATCAATAAATACAAGAAAATACAACTTTATTGTTCTCTTTTTTAGAATAATTTTTGCATAATGACATTCCTTCACCCCATTCCTTCATTTAAATGAGGCCTGTTCTATAGAACCATTCAGATTTTTGCATTGTGACATTATTTTCATGTCAACTAACACATCCCAAAATTCTGATATACTATTTAAATACTGACATTAATGTAAATAATAATAATAATAAAGCACACTTAAAACCACTAAGGAAACCTTGGAGGATGAGCTGAGTAAGGATGAACTGGATGCCGCCGAATGCAATTGCTAAGCTGTTCTTTGTAGGTTTTAGTGTGTTGCTGCAGTTGCTAAGGTTTTCTGAGTGGGTTTACACTCTTAAAAATAAAGGTGCTTCATGATGCCATAGAAGAACCTTTTTGTCTAAATGGTTCCATAAAGAACCTTTAACATCTGAAGAACCCTTCTGATTTTACAAAAGGTTCTTTGTGGCGAAAGAAGGTTCTTCAGATTATAAAAAGGTAAGAAAGAGATGGTTCTTTAAAGAACCTTTGACTGAATCTTTCTTTGTGGAACCAAAATGGCACCTTTATTTTTAAGTGTACTGTTAGTAATATGTAATTGTATATTATATAAATCTACATTATTTATAAATGATTGTAGTTTTTTGTACTGCTGATTTTACTAAAAAATAATTACAATAATTTTGTGTAATAAAGTCAAATATACCTGCATTACAGCAATGATACATAGACACATCACACAGTTTTGGTTGATTATTATGAAAATAATAATAATTCATTTTTTTGTGTATAATATAATTATTTTATTTTCTATTTTTTTTATTTTAGGGTGAAACATGACCCCGTGATTCACCCAGTTTACCCCAAATATGGACTGAAATGTGATGTTAATCTGTCTTTACCTGAGCAGTGAAGGTCATGGAGGGTTTTATGATCTGTGGATGCTGCAGAAACTCCAGATTGTATTTATTCATCACTATAGAAACCCTCGCGCTGCTGTTGTAGGTTAACCCTACAGACAGAGAAATAAAAAATAAAAAAACAGCTCAAATAAAATCTCAATTTGTGTATTCATTTGAATGCAGCTTAGTTCATGTTATTAATGTTTGATAGCCATGTACAGGCAGGACAGAACGCACCTGTAACATCTGTGACATTCACACTAATGTCCACATATTCACTGGGCCCATATTCATCGTAATATGAGTATGTGTGGTCACCTAACCGTTTGGAGTGCGGCACATCAAACGTGATGGCAGCAGAACCGTCAATCTACACCAGAGATAAAGAGTCTGATTAACAGTTAACAAAGTGTTGACTTTAAATTCAGTGCATGGGGTTTCAAATAGGGATACACCAGTCAGTCAGCTGATCACCCAATCAGCCTTTCATCCAACAGAAAGACATCAAATAAAACAGCTTTTGGAAAATATGTCACTTAACAATGCATTAACCTCAGGAACGTTATGCAGTGTTCACAGTCCATTAGTTAGCCACTAAACACTAGAGGGAGCTTACTGTTAATTATCTATGTATGTCTGAATAAATCTTTTATGACATGTTTTTATGAAAAGTATTGAGTTGTAGGCTATACAAACATTTACAAAAATAAATAGTAATTAATATAAGTAATTAATATAATAGTTTACAGAATAAGGTGGGAGAGATTTTTTCCCTTAAGAAAACAAAGCTATCAGTATCAGTCTCAGCTGAGAAATTTAGTATCGGTGCATCATTAGTTTCAAATGTAGATGTTTCTCCTGAAACTGTACTCACTGTTTCTTTCAGTTGGTAATGCTTATTAAGTCCATTGAAAAAGTGGAAATATGTGACAGACATCATCCCACTGACGGGCTTCCCATGAAAATATCTGAGAACAGAGAAAAAGTATGAATTTTGTGTTTCTATTGAATTTTCAGATTACTGTTCAGGACAAACGCTCACTTGGCTGTGACCGTCCCGGTCAGTATGTCTTCATAATGCAGGACGGAGGGGACGTCCACGTTCACCTCGAATTTAGGCAGCGCTGTAAACACATGCTATTAAAGACTGCTGTCTTGACAAAACATAGATCATAAAAGATATGCAGCATATGTGAAATCTCACCATAGTTGTCCACAGTGAACTCTCTCTCGTGTACAACATCCTGCATGAGTACAAAAACAAGTGTTAGAATTGTGTCAAGAGCACCAATTACATCTCATAGTTTTATATTTTAGATTTAGGGGTTTTGAAAAGAGTCTGATGTGTAATTTTCGTGTTTGCTAAAATATTGTTTCTGCATAGTTTGCATAACAGGCCAAAACTTTCCACTCAAGTTTCCACACAACTCACTTTGATTCCAGCTACAATTTTCCACGGGCCGAGCGGCGGGTTCTGAGAGAGGTTCAGCTCTTTCGAAACAACACCTAGAAAGCCGTCCACAGACAGCCACTGTCGAATCATATTCCCCTTGGGATCCTGTTCACATTTAAAACACACAAAAACAGCCCATCCGTTTCATGAGGACACTGCTGATGTATCTGTTCATTTCCTAACCGTGGTGCTAAAATAACCATTTTAAGGTGTTCTGTTTTGACTGCCTAGGAGTATGAGAACATATTAATGTTGTCTCTTTATCAACGGCTCTGATTTAAACTAAAAGAGTAAGTTGCTGAGAGATAAGCAGATGTATGTGTGTGAGGAAATATATATTGTTAAAATAAATAAATAAATAAATAGCAGCACATGAGAGATTGGCTTTACTGTCAGGGATTTACTTTTCTAGCCGACTGATGGCATTTAATGATTTTACTTTTAAAAAGTATTACTAGGGCTGTCAATTTAACATGTTAATTAAATTATTTAATTACTAAAAAATAACGGAATAAAATATTTTCACATAGTTTACGCACTGGCCCCGCCCCAGACCTGTACGTCAACTTACATTAAATACAGTTGATTGTTGACAAACATGATGCAGGGCAACAATTTACTGCATGTAATGTAGTCCATAACTGCAGGTATATGCCCTTACAATTCAAGATATAGTGGCAAAAATATGTGTCAATCAAAAAAAAAAAAACATCATAAATGCAAACAACAATGAACAATGATTAAATGGCTCATTCATAAAGAGCCATTTACTTCATTCCTGAATGAATCAGCAGTTTGAACGAATGAATGAATGACTCAATGACTGACTCATAAAGACCTTTACCGCCACCTGCTGGCAGTTAAGTTTAATATAAATTGAATTTTTAGGTTTTTTTTTTTTTTTTTTACATTTTATTTAGTTTAGTATAATTGCTTAAAAAAATCATTAATTCATTCCTTCATAAATAAACAACATTTAAGATAATAAAATAACATTTAAGGGATAGTTCACACAAAAATGAAAATTCTGTAGTCATTTACTCACCCTCACGTCATTTCAAACCTGTAGGACTTACTTTTGTGGAACATAAAAGAAGATATTTTGAAAAATGTTGGTAACCAAGCTCTTTTGGTTACCAATTACTTTCATTATATTAACAAAAAATACTAAGATGTTTCTCAAATTATGTTTAGTTTATGTTATAGTCTTTTTATGCTGAATCAAATAAAATATTTTTCTAAAGTTACTTTTTGTAATGTCTACTTGATACTTTTCTGATTTAACCCATTAATGGCTTTAAATGATCTTTTGTGCATCTTTTCACAGCCAAATTTAATTTGCGATTAACTTGCCACATCATTTAATTAAAATTCCAAATTTTAATTGAGTGACAGCCCTAATTAATACACATATTTTGCATTTAATATATGTGTGGTAACCATTTTATAAAAGCAATAAGCCCCATGAAGCCATGGCTTACACTGAATTTAGAACAGCAAAGGGGTTTTTAGGCCAAACTCTCCAGACACCCACCCTGATAAAAATATCGATCTGACCCTCGGACGGCTTTCCTTCAGGTGTAACCAATACAACCCGAAATTTCACCGTCTGCCCTGGTTGGTAGTTGTTCTTGTCGGTCTGGATAAAGATGGACATGCACTTGGGGCTGAAGACCATCGTGGTGGAGTTGGAAAACACTTGATTAGCTCCAACAAATCCCTTAACATCCAGCTGATATGGATACCAGTAACTCATGTCATCAGAAAAGACCTGTGGAGGGAAAACAACACATAAATTAATTTATTTTATTTGGAGATTCATTCAAGGAAATTACAGTCTTGATACTCACAGGCGGAAGAGCCAGCAGTCTGGTAGAGCCTTTAAAATGAATGCAGAGCAGACATGAATACTTGTTTGAACAGGGTGGAGCTGTATATTATATTAAATCATATGTACATTTTATAGGTCATCTTAACAAGGTCACTTTTCCAGTTAGACAGTGTGATTTTGAATGTAAATACTCTGTCAGACAAATAATGTGTTTAGGATTTAAGAAACTGCATTGTATTGCATCTCGGGCTAAATTAATGCATTTGAATATATGTGAATAATTGATTGAATAATTGAAGAAACTGCAACGTGCTTTTTAGAAATAATTTAATACTGATTTTCTAAATGTATCAGATTTTCAATTATTAATCGTTCCATACTGAAACACAACATTAGATAAACTAAGAGAAAAAAATTCAGAGTTTATGTCTGATAAATAAAATAATAAGATAAGATAAGAAAAAAAAAAAAAAAAAAAAAAAACCTAAACCAAGTTTACCAAACAGTATATGTTGGTTTTGTCGAGCTAACATAATAAATGCTTTACATATGTGTATAGGAGATATACAAATGTGGGATGAGCCAGATGATAATTAAATGCAATGCAATAAAATAACACAATAAAAAGCAAAATGATGGTGATGTACCTGCTGGGATGGTGCTCTCTGTTTGGGCCACACTGCTGTTTCCATGGATGAGTTCAGCCGTGACCTTGATGGGATACTCTGCCAGAACGGTGACTGATAAAGTAGTCGGGACGCCACAGCGCAGGACTTCAGAGACTGATATGAGATAGGAGGGATTCTGTGCTGGGCTGAAATTAGAAAATGTCTTATTTTTCATAGCAGTGTAATAGAGACACATTTAAAAAACTCATCAAAGAATCCTGAAAAAAATATGAAGCAGCACAACTGTTAAGAAATGTTTCTTGCACAGCAAATAAGCATATTAGAATGATTTCTGAAGGATCATGGGACACTAAAGACTGCAGAAATGATGCTGAAAATTCAGCTTTAACTCACAGAATTAAATTACATTTTCAAATGTATTAAAATTGAAAACAGCTATTTTTAATTGTAATTATATTTCACAATATTACAGTTTTTGCTGTATTTGCAAGCAAATAATGGTGAGCAGAAGACACTTATTTTATTTTATTTTATTTGTTTTTTATTTAATTTTAATTTTAATTTTAATTTTAATTTTAATTATTTATTTATTTATTTTATCTTACCAACCCTAAATCTTTTTATGGCTTTAAGAGGACTGTAAATTTAACCAACCTTGGCGAGGTTAGAGTTCCACTGCAGAGTAGTAAACATCCCAGGACTCCAAAGACTTGAAGCCACTCCATTTGCAGGTGTGACGCTCCAGTGAATGCAGTTACTGAACTATTGAGACTAACACATGCTTTTAAAGAGCGATCCAACACCTGATCCCACATCGCTCCACCTACACACCTGAGAGAATAAAAGGCCATTCTCTGGACAAGAAAGGCACCTTTATAAAGACATGTTTGAGAAGAACTAACAAAGAAAAGAGAAAACAATTAATGAGTCTTAAACAAATGAAACGGCAATGAAATGTGGAGAATAAATTCAGGGAAAGCTAAGAATACTGCTGCGCTCAATTATTAATATACAGTTTTGTGCTGTTTTCAAACACTAAAATGTCTTTTAAAACATTAGCCTTGTAAACTAATTTAAATATTTTTATTTTATATAAAATGTTAATTATTTTAATATTTCAATTCAATTTAAACAAATATTAGTAAATAGATTGTTATTAAAAGTATTATTGATTAAATCAGCTGTGTGTCATCTGAAAGTTTTAGATACTTTGGTCACTGTTGCTATGGTTGATGGTAAGGAATATGGACTTGACTCCTGTTGCTGCGTGAACGTGACATTTCGAGACTCACTCAAAAATTGGCAGTGTGAACATAGCCACAGGTTGAATTATACCCCCGGATTAAATAAATAAATCCGCCGGTGTATTTCTCCATCGAGCCGACAGATGTCGCTGTTTAAAAAGACAACGAAACGTCACACGTGTGACGCAGAGGTGAGAGGTCAGAGCGTCGCCCTGCACACACACACACACACACACGGGAGAATGACAACATTACGAGCGTTCACGTGCGATGATCTGTTTAAATTCAACAATATGTGAGTTATATAATTAATTGCAAGTTGTATAATAGCGCTGACAATTACCATTTCAGAAAAAAGTACTGTAGCGGTGTCATCGTACATTGAATGTGCTTGACGAGGCTGTTTAGACGTTAATTCATTTAACATGTAGATAGTAATCAATATAAATAATGAAGTTCGGTATACTAACCGCAAGAAAGAACTGTTTTATTTATTTTTTATTATGTATTTTTTTTTATTATGTATCATAGTATTTCCACTGTACTTCCATAAACGCTATGGTAACGTTACTTATAAAAAAATAAAATAAATAAAACATGGTATTGTCGGTCAGCATACTCTGCACTGGATCATTTATATTGTGTATTATGTTGAACATGATCTCTATAAACACAGTAATATCGGAATTTTACCTGTATAAATGTTAATAATCATTCTATCACTATTGTGTAAAACCACTGTAATATTTAATTATTATTATTTATTTTTTAGGTTTGTTTCTGTATGCTGCTCATCATATATGAGATTGTGGTAATATTTACATTAACTTGTGTATTTTTATCCCACAGTAATCTGGACCCCTTGACAGAAACTGTATCCTTTAAAACACATATCAAAATGAACAAATATTAATCAGTCTGGCTCTGTTATATATATATATATATATATATATATATATATATATATATATATATATATATATATATATAATTTTTTTTTTTTTTTGTTTTTTAAAAAAAACCTTAACTTTAATTAATTGGACAGTATGGAATTCCTTTCTATCTTCAGTATTTGGCTCATTGGCCGGAGTATTTCATAGTAGCAGAGGCTCCAGGCAGTGAACTGATGGGCTACAGTGAGTCAAGCTGTCTCTTTGTAGTTGAGAGTGCATGTAAAAGATGAAAATTCACACAGTGTTTACTCACTTTCATGTCATTCCAAACCTGTATGACTTACTTTCTCTTGGTGGAATATAGAAAGATATTTTTACCTTAGAAATCTGACATGTTCCTGTGCAAAACAAGATTACATTGTGAAAAAAAAAAAAACAGATTTTAAATAGCAGAATTTATCCTGACGTTTAAAGGGGATGGGCTGAGTAATAAGAGGGACTGATGATGTCATCTGAAAAGGAAAGTTGTTTCAGAGGCAGGTCAGATTATTACATTTTGATGCATATAGACATTTTTCCTAAAACTAGGAACTAATGCTTTCAGTTGATTTAAACATTGCATTGTTACAATCATGTGGTGTAAATCCTGTATGATGGAGAATATCTACAGGTGTCTACAGGTTGTGATCATAGGCTGTAACCTGTCAGTGTAAATCCTGTATAAGCTAGAGTTGTTTCCAACAAATATAATTCAAGTCCTTGACTGTGTCAGGTGTGGAGGGCCCTTACAAGACATGGGGCCAAGGGGCCTCTGAATTCTTAATCTGGGCCTGGAGACAGTGCTGGGCCGCTCCAGGATAGGTTTGAAAACCACTGCATTTCAGAGACAAATGTGACTCCTATATAACAAATACTCACATGCATGAACAGTTTTAAGGCAGCTTTAATCACCTTTATGATAACTTCATAAATAACGACATGACGAGATTGTGTCTGAAAAGTCTCCCGTTTGATGTGGTCAAAAAGACATTTTGCATCCAAATGAACTGCAATAATAAAAAAAAAAAGAGACAGAAGCAGCATTTGTGAGTGGGGTGGCCCACCCTAGCTCCACCCCTGCTTAAGTGTGTTAAATATTTTTAATGTGTTAAACTGAAAAAAATTAAGCGCATGTGTTAACGTCTTAATTTTGACAGCACTACTAGGAACATGTATTAAAACAGTAACTAGGCTAAATTTGGATTTTGTGTAAAGCTGTCTGACAGGAGTATTAATAACCTGTATGTTAATGGTCATCCTGTAGTCATGGGAAAGGCAGAGGGGTCCGTCGCTAGAGAGGAATGGCACGGGCACGTCACCGCTCTCTCTGTGGCACCGGAGTTCAGACGGCTGGGTCTGGCTGCCAAACTCATGGAGATGTTAGAGGAGATCTCAGAAAGGTACGAGTCACTTTGTGTTGTAGCATCCCTTATTTGATTTCTGCTAAATAAATGCATGTAAAAATGAAAACAGGCAGAACAGTATAATCTGAAACATCATGTGGTTATCAGCAATAACATTAGAATAAATATTAGCATTGGTCACAGTGTCTGTGTATCCTTAATCTAAATGGGCTTTGTGTTTTTTTTTAGGAAGGGCGGATTCTTTGTGGATCTCTTTGTGCGAGTTTCCAATCAAGTTGCTGTGAATATGTACAAACAGCTCGGCTACAGCGTGTACCGAACCGTTATAGAGTATTACTCCGCCAGCAACGGTGAACCTGACGAAGATGCATATGGTGGGTTATTCACTTATTACACAACTGTTCAAAATTTAGAGTTCGGTTTTAATTAAAAAAAAAAAAAAATTACCTGGCAAACAATAAAATGGACCAAAATCACAGCAAAGACTTCTGCAAGCTAAACTCACATTTCTTCAGAAAACGTGCAAATCTTATTTTACCATTCTTTCATTTGACAGATATGAGGAAAGCTTTATCCAGAGACACAGAGAAGAAATCCATAATCCCGCTTCCGCATCCAGTCCGGCCAGAAGATATTGAATAACACTAACATGTGGCTCTCTGAAATCAACATTCAGCTGGGAAGACAGACATTTGATTTTTTTTGGTCACAAAATTGATTTGAAATGTCGGAGAGCCACGGTTTTGAATGAATTGGGTTAATAATTATAATTCTGCTGAGTTAATAAAGCTAAAACTGAAGGACTGTAGTTACATTAAATGAAAAGGTTAAAGCAAACACTTGATGCATTTGTCTTTTTAAATAAAATATAAAAGGCTCTTGTGCAGGTTGAACATTTCTCTCGTGGTTTTCCCTGTAACACTGCAAAGGCAGTCAAAATAAGGCAGGGAACAAGGTATGGACAAACAATTATAATAAACTTTTCATATCATGTGTTTATGCACAGCTTCAGTAAATAAATTAAATTAACGCAGACTATGCCTCTTAATTCTTACTGTATCAGTGAGAAAAATACGTGTTTGCTCAATCATCATAAATAACATGACAACTCTGCAAACGTTTGCGAGATGATTCCCTCTGATTCTTCGACTACAATCTAGACGACGATTGGTTTGGGGGACGCCATATTGAATAACAGTAAGTGACTGGCACATTTGGTTCACACCTTTATTTTGTTACAAAAGAAAAGAGATGGATAGAAAGAAACGGAGACAAATAACATGTCAAGTCCTGTTTTAGAGTTTTTCTGTGTCTGCTTTTGTTTCTTCCGTCTTGTCTTTGTCATCTTCACGGTCGCCATCATCACTCTCGCTGTCGCTGCTGCTGCTGCTCTCATCGTCCCGATCGTCATACTCATTTTCGGGCTCTTCTCTGTGGCCTGCAGGTCCCTGCTCCTCCGGTTCTGAATTCTCTTGTGCTTCCTTCCCTTGTGGAACCTGCTGTTCTTCTTCTTCCTGCTCTTCCTCATCCTCCTGCTGCTGTTTCTTCCACATCTTGGCCATGGCCAGCAGTTTGAGGTTGGGCTGGTTGGCCGCGTCCTCGGGGAAGATGTAGTCGTAATATTCTTCCCAACCTGCATCCGACTGATAAACAAAAGACAATATGTTAGGGATGTCTAGGGTCTACTCAACTAGGGTTGACTCAATTAACAATCCATAGGTTTTCAATTCAGGAATGATTTCTGCAAAATATTCAATGCACAATGAGACTCGGATTTCAATTAATAATTCTGTATTTTTAAGTGCATTAATAGGATTATGTTAATGATTAGGTAAGAATTTTTTTTTGTTAATTTGTTTTAAAAATCTTATTTTAATTTGCCAAAAACACTCTGATGTCCCAAGCCATCAGAACCGAACCGAAAACCTTGGTTAAAAAAACATATTGAACCATGGGCTAACTGTATTGTTGCATCTCTAGTGCATATACAGAGTACTTGGAATATAATTATATATAAATATAAATATTGAGTTAAACACACCTAAGAAAGTATCCAATAATTTGCACATGCAAGTAATTAAATAATTATTATTTTTTAAATACTCAATGACACTTGACCAAATCATGATACATTCAATTTTTAGAATTCTAAATCAATTCTTGACTGTAACAGAATTCTAATTTAAAAAATTCATGTTTTAAGATTAATGTGCATGCATCTGCAGGAATTCGAACCAATATAATGAGAAAACGAGTGTCACTATGTCTCCAAAAATTCAATGTTTTAATATTTAACAATATTGAATGATATTTTAAGAAATGACATTTCATTCAGTTTTTAGCATTTTAAATTGATTTAAAAAAATCCATGTTTCAAGATGAATTTGTAATTGATGTATCAAGAAAACAAGTAAATCATACTATCATGCACACCCCTACTTTCATGACACTATCATGAACAGGACATAAGAAGGCATAAACTCTCACCCCATCCTCTGCTGTGATCTTCCTCCTCTTCTTCACCTTCTCAGGCAGGAGTTTCCGGACTCTCTCCTTGTTGGCCAACGATCCGAACTCGTCCTCAAATTCTCTCCAGGACTCCAGGAGCATCAGACGTTCCTCTTTCTCCTCACAGCCCTGCATACTCTTATTGGCTTCCTCGTAGATCTGTCTGCATCTCTGTATGCGGTCGTCACTGTCGATGGACAGCTCAAACTGGCCATAGCTGATCCAGACCTACAATACAACCAGATTGGAAAGAAATGCATCAGATATTCATTTATAGTGAGCATGTTGTGTTGCCGTCAATTTAATGGCTTACTTTGACATGTTGGGTACGCTGTAACAGTCTTTTATAAAGTCCTCGTGTGTTCTCGTACTCTTCTTGCTCGATCTCAAAGTCAATGTATGACTTCCACAGCACCTGATGTAAACACATGGAATAATTTGTTTTTTTATCGGCATTATCAGGCTTTTATGGCTCATATAGTACGATATAATGAGAATATGGAGGAAAAAACTTGGAAGGAACCAATAACTGTAGAGAGAGAGAGAGAAAAGTGAAGTTGTGACCTCTGGCATGTCGAGTCGCGGTTGTCCAATAGCCAGTTCAAATATGGCTCTGGCCCGGTCTGAGTCTCCCAGGATGGTCTCCAGCTCGGCAAACTTGATCCAGGTGGTGCAGTTTTCTGGACTGAACTCCAGATACTTCTCGTAGAGCTTCCTGCAGCGGTCAAACTCTCTCAGCTGTAGCTCCAGCTCGATGTAGCCTTTGAACACTTTGTTTTTGGGACACTTTCCAATGGCTGTGCCCTGACAGGAGAAAGGTCAGAGGTCAAACTCTGCAGTGTGTAGGACGTACACTACCTTTTAAAAGTGTGGGGTCATTTTTTAAAAGACATGAAAGAAATCTCCTATCCTCCCAAGGTTGCGTTTATTTACTGTATTCAAAAATACAGTTAAAAAAAAAATAGTAAAAAAAATTACTTTTTAAAATAACTGATTTCATTTGAATATATTTTAAAATGTAATTTATTTCTGTGATCAAAGCTGAATTTTCAGCATCATTACTCCAGTCTTCAGTGTCACATGATCTTCAGAAATCATTCTAATATGCTGATTTGCTGCTCAAGAAACATTTCTGATTATTATCAATGTTGAAAACAATTTAGATGCTTCATTTTTGTGGGAATTTTTTGATGAATAGGAAGTTCAAAATAACAGGATTTATTTGAAATATAAATCTTTTGTAAAATTATACATTTTGATCAATTTAATGCATCCTTGTTGAATGAATATATTCATTTATTTAAAAAAAAAAAAAAAATCTTACTGATCCCAAACATAGCAGAAGTCTAAAAGTATAGAAGTCTGTTTAAGAGTGAAACACTTACCAGGCCACGTCTAGCATTCTGGAGGTTTTTTTGTCGGATTTCAAACTGCGCATATAAGAGCCAAATCTTGGCAAACGTAAACTAGGTATAAAACAAAGACATACAGGCTAAAGTTAGAAAACAACTTAGAAATGGTAGCTACATCATTATAAAAAGCCGTTTTCAGCTGTTAAAATTGTTGCAAATTAGGGCTGTCACTAATGATTTTTTGGTAATCGAGTAATTGGTAGATTATTCTGACGATTAATCAAAAAAATCAGATCATTTTTTTGTGGTAATTAAAATAGACCTAAGCGAACAACAGACTTTAAAACGACTTAAAATCAATATATAACAGCAATGAGGCAATAACAATCGATTCAAATGAAATATCGAAAGCAAGTAATCATATGGTTTTATTGAATAAAACAGTTAAAATACATAAAACAATATAATCATAACAGAGGGCGCCGACAGCCTAACGGTATTTTTTACACTTTACTAAACGACATTTAATTCAGATGTCCACTGTCATATCTTAAATAAGAACATGTGGACATCAAAACATGCATATTTAGAAAGATAATGTTGTAAGATGCATTCTCCTGTGTTGGCGTAGGTTTATAAATGATTTAACTTATAAATCTGATAAAATGTTGCACATTGTTCCCAAAACTTTATAAGCAACTCACAGCATTTGCAAAGATGGAGACTGAGACGGTCCACAAATGTAAATGACAACTGTTTTTATGGAGCAGCATTTACTGTGAACAGAGCCACTCTGAGATGCACGTTAGCTACACACATATTAATAAAGAGCATATTAAACCAGCAGCACATATATTTATTTAACTGAATCGCAGCCTTTGTGAAAACGGTCTAATAATGCTTTTCATGGATTCTCACCCATGTAATGTGCCACTTCCGGTATTTTGCTGTTTTATAAACAGGTGAATAATGCTATTATGTGTTTTTTATTATATGGAATATGCAATTTGTGATATTCTGTTGACAGCCCTATTGCAAATTGTCCAAAAGTGCACAGAATTAACATTTTAAGGACCGGTTCACCAAAAATGACATAAGGATGTGTAAATAGTGTTTTTAAGCACCATTAAGACTGACCTTTTTGTGTGGTATAAGCTCCAGACATGCCTGGTACACCTGCCTCGTTCTCTCAGGGTCCTAAACAAACCAGACTAAACTTATGACACCAATGTCTGACTCTAAACATGCACATGTAATTCCACGGCTCACTGATGTCTATCATACCTTGACCTCCAGCTCCTCGTAGAGAGCGTAGTTAATCCACAGGTAGATGTAGCGTCTCCAGTGTCTCTTCTCTTGGATGGGGGGTGTGTTGGCTATGGCTCTCTCGTACACTTCTCTAACCGTGTCTGCATCGGTGTCACTCTCCACCAGCCGCAGGTAATCAAACCAGGCATCGTAATTGTGTGGGTTTGCCTATAGAGGGGAAAAGAAGGATTATAAGCAACAGAGTTGTCATTAAGCAAGAAACTGATGTTTTGAATATGGCTAAAACTACAAACTGGTTTAACAAAGACCAAAAGGTTTCTAAGAAAGTCATTCGTTTTTTGTTTGTTTGTTTTTTAATCAGAACTAAGATTAAGCATTCATTTTGAGTAAGGATTAATGGTCATTGAAATAATTATAATTTGGTAATATCAAAAACATTATATATATATATATATATATATATATATATATATATATATATATATATATACACACATATACACGGTACAGACCAAAAGTTTGGAAACATTACTATTTTTAATGTTTCTGAAAGAAGTTTCTTCTGCTCATCAAGCCTGCATTTATTTGATCAAAAATACAGAAAAAAATTTAATATTGTGATATATTATTACAATTTAAAATAATTGTTTTTACATTTATTATACTTTAAATTATCATTTATTTCTGTGATGCAAAGCTGAATTTTTAGGATCATTATCACATGATCCTTTAGAAATCATTCTAATATGATGATTCATTATCAAAGTTGGAAAACAGTTCTGCTGCTTAATATTTTTTTCAGAACATGTGATACTTTTTTAGGATACTTTGATGACGAATAAAAAGTAAAAAAAAAAGAAGCTATGTTTTTAAAATATAAATATTTTGTAATAACAATATACACTACTGGTCAGTAATTTGGGGTCAGTATTTTTTTTTTTCTTTAATAAATAAAATCAATACTTTTATTCAGCAAGGATGTGTTAAATTGATAAAAAGTGATAGTAAAGAAAATATATTATTAGAATATATATTATTAGAATTATTTTTTTTTTTTTTTTAATAAATGCAGTTCTTTTTTACCCTTTTATTCATCAAATATATTAGACAGCAGAACTGTTTCCAACACTCATAATAAATCAGAATATTAAAATGATTTCTAAATGATCATGTGATAGACTGGATGTTACATGTGACACTGAAGGCTGGAGTAATGATGCTGAAAATTCAGCTTTGCATCACAGGAATAAATTATTTTTTTTAAAGTATATTCAAATAGAAAACTATTATTTTAAGTTGTAATAATATTTCACATATTATTACTGTTTTTTCTGTATTTTTGATCAAATAAATGCAGGCTTGATGAACAGAAGAGACTTCTTTCAAAACCATTAAAAATAGTAATGTTTCCAAACTTTTGACCTGTACTGTGTATATATATATATATATAAGTAACTGTTTTATACATTGTATAAAAAATATTTTACATTTATATTTCATTTATACAAAGAGTTTTAATATGTTAAAATATTATTTTAGTTTTATTTTATATAATGTTACATTACATAATACATATTATTACATAATATTAATTATTATTATTATTAATAATAATTTAATACATTTATTAACATAATACATTTTGTTGAATGATTCACCTTGACTTCCTCTTCATACTGAAACCTCCTTTTGCTGACAATCACGTCCTCGATTCCTCTCCTGTCTCCAAACCTCTTCTCAAACACAGTGTAGTTCTTAAACAGCTCCTGGGCCTGTTGCTTGGGGACTCTGTCCAAAGCGTATTTATAGATGATGCGAACTCTCTCAAACTAAAAGACACAAAGCGAACGGTCAGGTCTGAACTGGAAACATCAGAAGGGTCTCGAGTTTACTGGATGGCATGAACACAGGGCTTCATACCTCTTTCTGCTTCTCCTCAAATCTGGAAAAAGCCACGTAGAGGTTCTCGCTGATATGCTCCTCACCAAAAAACTCTACAGCTCTCTCGAACACCTTCCTCGCCAGAGCGATGTAGCCGTGCTTCTCTTCGAAGTTAGCGTACTTGATCCAGTTCTTCACTTCAGGATGGACCATCACGAGTGCTTTGCCGTTAAGGATAACAACTACATTTTTTTGTAACAGCCATTCATTCACTCAAATGACAATAATATAGTATAATATAATATACTTATTTTATATATATTTTATGCATTTCAAGTCAAATTTATTTCTATAGTGCTTTTCAGAAATTCATGATGTTAATGTTTATATTACCTCCATGCCTTGTGCATTTAGCAAATTAAAGCTGGGCGATAATAGTTGCATTATGCCACAACACAAACAATCAAGCAGCTGAAATTTGCCATATTGTACATATCACTGTACACAAGTATCCTGTATGCAGTTGAAGTTGGACATACTTATCTAACTTTATATAATGAGTTGGGTGATAATATAGTTTCATTGTGCAATGAAACAAGGCAGCTGGGATTTGGTATATAGTACATGTACTGTGTGTGTATTGTATCCAGATAAAGCTGGTGAAACAGACTATTTATGAAAGGATATATTTCTCATAGATGCTGCGGGATTTGTCCACTTCCTTATAGCGCAGCTCAAAGTTGATGTAGGAATGCCAGGCCTGCTCCTCTGGCTCCCACTCCATCCAGCGCTCAAACACCTGCCTACAGCCGGCAATGTTCCCCAGCATCTCCTCCATATAGGTATACTTGTACCTGGTGCATAAACATATGAATAAAAGAATGAATCGGGAGTCACAACAAGAAAAAAACAAACAGAGTATCTTTGTCTGAATGCATTAATGTCTATATGATCATGAGAAGGAAGCTTACCAGAACTGATTGACACGGGGCAGGATGGTGATGGCTCGGTCCCAGATGTTGCGAGCGTGATTCACCTGCCGGTTCTTCATCTCCATCTCTGCATACTTCAGCCACAGTGTGATGTTGCGGTGATCCACGTCGAGCGCACGCTCGTAGATGGAGCGAGCTCTGAAGACAATAAAAACAGTTAAAGAAATCGCCTCCAGTCTGCGATTCAGTCATCAGACACAGAACTGAAACTCACCTCTGGACCTCCTTCAGGCTCTCCTCCCATTGTGCGTACTTGATCCAGTTGCTGATGACAGTTCTGTTCTTCCTGATGTTGTCTTCAAACCCCTGAATTGATAGAAAAAAGCTGAATGTGTTTGGATATGTACCATAGCAACTGCACTTTTAGAACACGGACCCTGGCAAGTTCTTGTTTCTCTATATGATAACACCAAGTTTTTGAAAGTACTATGATAATACTATGTTTTCTGGAGCCGCACCACGGTAATGTCATGTTTTAAAGCATGTACATTGGTAATACTATATTTTTTGGGACACATAACACGACAATATAATGTTTTTTGGACATGCACTGTGGTAATACCAGGTTTTTGGACACGCACTATGATAAATTCCATGTTTTCTTGTAGTACCATGGTATTATAATATATTTAAAGCATGTATCATGGCAATTATACCATGTTTTATGACATGTTCATTGGTAATACTTCTATGTTTTGTGGCATATAACATGACAAGAGTAATACCAAATTTACCGGACAAGTACTATGGTAATACAATGTTTTACTTATGGTAACAAAATGTTTTTATACCATGTATCCTGGTAGTACCATGTTTTATGGCACATTCCACCTTAAAAGTTAAACCTATGTTTTTGGGGCACATACCACAACAATATTATGTTTTCTGGACATTCACTAAAGTAATGTTTTCTGGATATATACAATGGTTATATAATATTTTAAGCCTGTACCTGGGCAATACCATGTTTTATTGCATGTCCATTGGTAATACTATGCTTTTGGGGGCACGTACCATGACAATATCAAGTTCTCTGGACTTTTACTATGGTAATACCATGCCAAACAATGACAATACCATGTTTTATAGACATGTACTATGGTAAAACCATGTTTTTTGGACATGCACCATGTAATTATTACCATGTTTTCCAGAGATGTACAATGGTAATGACTGAACTAAACTGAGCTGAATAATGACACTATTGTCTTTTGAAGTTGAAGATGTTTCAAAACTGATGAACATTAACACTGTTTATTAATGTGAAGCTGCTTTAAAACAATCGGTATTGTTAGAGCACTATATAAATAAATGTGACCTGACAAAACCATGTTTTCTTCACATATACTTTGATAATACCGTGTACTCTAGACATTATGGTAATATCACGGTACATGCATATAGTAACTGTTACCATTGTACTACCATTTGATACCATCATGCATTTTGCCAAATATGTCGTGATCATATACAGAACATACAGCAGTTATACCTTCCTCTTCTTCAGTTTATAGTCGTTGAGCTCTTCTGCATCAGTGATCTTCTGTTTGGGTGGAGGAGGCAGCAGCTCTAGCTCTCTCTCCTTCGCCTCTCTGAGCAGCTGCTCTGCGGTGATCTGCACCTCTGCTGGGGCTTTATTCTTCACCTGAACACATACCACAAAATAAATACAAACAAACACCACGTTTAACTCAATTAACTACATCTGCAAACATTATATAATAGATGTTTACAGTGAAACACCACCTACATGCTAATGCTAACTCACGAAACATTCTTTATTTTATTACCTTCGCGACTTTCGGAATTCTCTGTTTACCCGCCGCGGTGGACGCCATGATTATTACGCTCCTGTCACTTTACTTAAAGGCAACTTTATGTATTTCTTTACGTTTTTAAACTTCGATAAGCCGCTAAAACCTTTCGTTTCGATGCCGTGTGCGTCGCGCGTCGCGTCTGACGTGACACGCGGTAACCTTTGACCGCTGCTACGTCACGGAGCCCCGTCACCATGGTTACAGGACGCTCGCTAACGGTTAGCTGTAACTTCAGATGAACGTTTACGTGAAATGTACTTCTTTAAAAACAGGTTTTGTCACACGAAAGGTCTGTTTTATATTGCTTTTATACTGTAGTCGTCTTAAATGTAAATGAATGAACGTTATTTTTCTCATGTATTGTTTACAAGCGACTAAGCTCAAACATAAGATTTTTTATTGGTTTGTTTAGCAATTCTACGCGCGCGTCTAAACTTTTTGACTAGTAACGTTAGCTACTATAGACATGAAAAATAAAAACAAATGGTAAATCTTTAGGCTACAACTATAGCACAATTTATGCCTGTATCTAATCATAACTATTTGTTATAAATTAAAATAAATAATAATAAAAAAAGCACATTTTATAAATACGTTTTATTTATGGTAGTGCAAAATTAAATACAACAAATTACTAATTCTTAATAAATAATTATTTTTAATTCGATAAATACAAATCTTAATTAGATTTTAATTATTTTAATATAGTCATTTATAAATGTTTAAATGTAATTTAATTTAAATACAAATATTTCTTATAAAAATTAAATTATTATCATCTTAATTCAAGTGTTGTTTTATTTTGAAATCTGACAGTAATTAGTGTTGAGTACTACTGTGAGGTTAACCCTGCTGGTTTAGGTGTTTGAAAATGATTAACATTTGAAAACATTGATTAGAAATTTAGAAAATCAAAAAGTAATCAGTTACATTACTTTAATAAAGTAATTGAAGTAGTTACACTACTTATTACATTTAAAATAGGGTAACTTGTAATCTGTAACCTGTTACTTACCAACACTGTTTAGACATATAAATGCTTTAATTCTGAAAATGTGAAAATTCTCATGAATGTATAATGTCACAAAGGTACAAAAGCTGTCAGTGGGGTAACTTTTCAAAAGGTACACCTTTGTAACTCAAGGGTCCACATTGGTCTAAAGGTACATATTAGTACATAAAAGTTTATATGTATATATAAATACACAAACATACATATATATTTTAAAAATATTTACATGCATATATATATATATTCATATATAATTTATATTATAAATAAATATAAATATTTCATATGTAAACAAAACATATTTTTCTTAAATATATAGAGTACATGCATGTGTGTGTATTTATATATACTTAATAAATATACACAGTACACACGCATATATTATATAAACAAAAACCTTTATTTTGGATGCAATTAATCGCGATTAATCGTTTGACAGCACTAATTTTCATAAAATAATTAAAAGAAATCTAATATAAAGAAATCTAAAATAGGTTTCACTTTCTATGCAAAATATAATTTCATATTTTTTAATAATTTTTCTTTTTTATTTTGTGTTTGGTGTGAGATTTGATATTTAGTGTTTTGTTTATTTTGTTTTAGTGTGATGCTGATCATAATCCATGTCTAGACTGTTTTTGTCCTGCTGTAGACAATTTATATCAATATACAGTTTATACAGGGCATTTGCAGCACAGCGATGTATTAAAATCCTGCTGCAATAACTTTATATTCCCCAGAGTGGAAGATCACGATGACCTCATGCACATATTTGCAGAGCAGATCACGCCACTGGTGGAGTCCCACGGGCCTTACTTCCTGTCTGAGCTCATCGAGGCTCAGGACGCAGAGAACCATGCAGCTGTCTGCGAAGTTAGTCAGGTTTTGTTTACTATTTGGAAATTTAAAATAAATGTGGATAATCAAGCTCAGAAAATTAGGTTCTGAATAAATCACATTCTCCTTATGTGCACAAATATCATCTCTTTAAATAGACTGCCCTGTATTATATTTGAGAAATGAAATCCCATACTATACTGTATTATACTATACTGTATTATACTATACTATACTATAGTATACTATATAAATTTTGGAGTGCTAATTTAAAAAATGGTGTCTGTTTGCTCGAGCATGTCACACTTTCTCACAAAATATGATGCATTTCGTAGCATTTTTGCTTTCTTATGTACGTGATGTATGTGTGTGTGATGGAAGGTTTTTGATCTGATTGAACTCAGCATCATCAAATTACATAATGTTATGGCTTTTTGTAAATCAGCAGATTTTTTTTTTTTTCAAGTTGCAAGTTCTCTTAAACAAGAAAATGGAAAGCAACAGGGGAATTTGCATGCTTTTTGTTCCTCAAATTTATCTCTTGAAAAAATCCACTAATCTCTTAAGTTCATGGACTCTTTATGCAAAGTGGGGCAGAAATTGTGTTAGTTTGTGTTTTCTCAGGAATGACAGGACAACAGATCGCCCCACTCTCTCCCCTGCGGCGCATGCTGACATGTGTTCATGCGACATATGGCAGATGAGAGCTCATGCCCTGCCAAGACATACTCACACTGAACATATTGTGTCCAGACATCTGTAGCAGTTTTGCCTTTTGTCTGAATGTCCCGTCCATTCAGCGGGACAACTGTACTACATTGCCCAGGAGGATTTAAAAAAATAATAATTTTCCAGAGAAAATTCATAAATTATTAAAGAGGTGTTGTTTTTTCTAGGTTTCTAACTCTAACTCTAACTTTATGAGAGTTTGAAATTATATATGGGTGAATCTCATGAAATCTGTCAAGAGCATCTCCAGGTCATATTTCACACCAAAATCCAACAGAAATAAGAATGGATTACGTTTTTGAAGAAAAAGACAACTATTTTTAGTAACATTTAGCATTTTTTTATCATAATTTTATCTCAAATTTGCAGAGATTTGCAGAAAAAGCCTAATAATACCTATTTTGATGATGCTAAGTTCAAAAATACTATTAAAACTTTCCATCACATACAGTTTTTTCACAAAACAAGAATTCAGATTTTAAAAATTTGAATAAAAAATGTATAAGCTTTAATGCATTTAACAAAATAACAGAAGCAGTTAAATGTCAAAGGTTTCATTTTCATTTTTCAGTTTTATTGACAAATAAAGTATTCATAACCATTTAACAACTTGCAAAGGAGTGGAAAAAGGGGGAATCAGGATTAGGCTTAAAATAAAGTCTTGAGATTCATTTATTATAGGCTTAGAACTGAACAAATACTTGTAATTGGCTCAGAGGAAGACAGGAATCATGTCTTTGTGGCAGTTTTTCTTGCTTTGTCAGTGTGAGTGGTCACATGGATTTGAAGCTATTCAATAAGTGGTTTAAACTTGAAGAATCTGAAGGATTGAGAAAGACAAATCCAGCACATCAAGAGGAAAAACCAGAGGAAAAACATCCACTGGGGGAGGAACATAATATCTCTAATGCCCAGCAATATGATGAAGCCAAAGAACCTGTGCAAGTGAGTTTCAAAAGACACATTCAGAATATTTAATGGTGCTCTTTATGGATCACTTATATTTTTTTTAAATGAATTCCCAAATCAGCTTTACAGGGTGAACGGATGGCGGAGGAGGAGACATTTATCAGGTCAGAGCTAAACATCATTTTTGAGATGCTTCTTACTTCTTTTTTGCATTTTAATACCAGTTACTATTTTTGTTAATCCTTCCCAATGTGTTTCATATGGGAATTGCTTATTTTTGTTTCTCTATTGATTTCTCTAACTAGCCAGAGTGTTTTGAGACCTGCATCAAAGACACAGTGGACTCAGGTGAGGACTCTGAACCAGACAGGCCACCTAATGCCTTCTGCACCCAGCTCTTCACAATGGAAAAGAAGTTTGAAATGAGGCGAGAACTTCAAAGTAAGTAATCATCTAGCAACCATCAGAACAGCCTGTTTAGTTCAAAGGGTCAGAGAGAGGGTGGATAATTGTCATGAAAATATCATTTATGACTGGTTTTGGTGCAAGAAACCATGACTTTAGTGGGATAATGCTATGAAAGTGTAAAATATGGTTCCTCTGAAGTACGTAAGCTATCAGAACTTGTACTGATTTGATTTTTTTTTGTTTTTGGTTTAATGTATGTTGTCTGTCTTGGTGTGGTCTTTATTGGGTTTCTTTGAGTGAGGAAATCTGAGTGTTATTTGGATCCTGCGAGCTGGTCTGTGTGCCACCTTATTGGCCAGCTGTTGTGGAATATGGAGGCCTGTCGCTCCCCACAGAGCATGAACATGTAATTAATGAGTAGAATGCTTAAAGTGACAGCGAGACCAACTAGACCACACTCTCTTTTTAGTGCCCAACATGGCAGCCTTTCTCAATGCTCCTGCAGGACAGATGATGCTCATAAACTTTCATTTCTATTGTCATCGTCTTTCCTCAAAGATCAGCTGATTTCCTGCCGTACCTGTTTAAAATGTTCACAGTAAGTACATCAGTTTAAGGAATCCAGAAATCACCCATATATGTAATTCACCCAAAAATGATCATCACTGACTCTCATGTTGCTCTGTGGCTTTCTTTTCTTACAGAAAGTACCATTAAAAATAGTAATAGTAGACTATACGATTTGTATGCTATATTTCAAGTCTTCTGAGATAATTATTAATATTAAGTTTTTGTCTTATTTTGAAAACAGCTGAGTGATATTCTTCAAAATATATCTTTTTGTGGAAGAAAGAAGTCATACATCTTTAAGACAAGAGTACACTTTACCTTTAAAAGGGTTGGGGTCACTCAGATGTTTTTTTCTTTTTAATAAATTTATACTTTTATTAAGCAAAAATGCATTAAATTAAATCAAAAGTGACAGAAAAACATTTATAATGTTACAAAAGATTTCAAATAAATGCTGTTATTTTGAACATTCTATTCATCAAAGAATCCTGAAAAAACTATTGGTTTCCACTAAAATATGAAGCAGCATAACTGTTTTCAACAGTAATAATAATCAGAAATGTTTCTTGAGCAGCAAATCAGCATATTAGAATGATTTCTAAAGGATCATGTGACACTGAAGACTGGAGTAATGCTTCTGAAAATTAAGCTTTGATCACAGGAATAAATTGTAAAATATATTCCAATAGAATACAGTTATTTTACATTCTGATAACATTTCACAATATTACTGTTTTTACTGTACGTTTGATCAAACAAATGCAGCCTTGGTGATCAGAAAACATACAAAAATCTTACCACTACCAGACTTTTAAAAGGTAGAGTAAAGGATGACAGAATTTTCCTTCTCGAGTGAACAGTCTCTTCAAGATTTTTTTAAAAGTGTCATGTTCAGCAAGGCTGCATTTATTTTATCACAAATAGTCAAAACAGTAATATTGTGAAATATATTACAAAAATTATTAAAGTATTTTTACAAATATTATTAATGGCTGCTGAAAATTCAACTTTGCCATCACATGAATAAATTACACTTAAAAATATATATATTTTTTATTTTAAATTGTTATAATATTTAACAATATTACAGATTTTACCATTTTTTAATCAAATAAATGGAGCCTTAGCGAGCATTCAACACTTAATCATTAAAAATCACGATTATTCTTTAATTAATTGTTCTATAAAACTTTTGACTTGTAGTGTAATTTGCAACATTTTTTGTGGACAGATGTTTACAGAATTTCACCTGTATTCCGCCAAAATAAAAGCTTGAGGATTTGAACATTTAAAAGTGAAGAATTTAAGATATAAATATGAATATTATAACTTGTAGTGTAAAATCAATTTATTTATCAAATGTACATTTTTTATTTTACAAGACAACAATTATATATTTATAACTTAATTTATATAATTACAGCTAAAACTAATAATAATAACCATAACAATAAGCCCTATATGTGGGCAATCCTGTATATAAATCATTTTAAAATAAAAACGAAATCAAAAATCAAATACTGAAAAAGTATCTGTCATGTGACCATTAACCAAGATAAAGATCAGAGAACATTTATCATGTGAAAGTCTAATAATATTACTAAAATATTAACTTAACAAGTCAGGGGTGCTTCAAGCAAATATTTTACATCAGAAGTCTTGATTTCTGGTTCAGGGCTTAACAAACATTTCTTCATTTGTACTTCTTTGCTCTCAGAATGTCTGACAGAGGTGTAGAAATTCATTGTGCCAGTGAGACGAGACGAGACGACAGATATTCTACCCGCTGGAGGAGCTAGGCATCAATGCACCATCCCAGCAGATCACCAAACAACAGGTCAGACCAGCTTCCAGAAATATTAACATAAAACCTGCAATCAAATACTGCAACAACGAAAGCACCTGTAGTGTTATTTGTATACAAAACCAATAGTTGAATCTATTCCATACAACTCACCACTCACCAGCACAATGCTACTGAAGTGTACTGCTTAGGGCTATGGCTTTGTTTAATCACTTACCCTAAGTATGAACACAACAATGCATGCTTTAGTGATCACATCGAGTAGAAAATGATATGCCACAAGAGGGTGCTGTGCAGTAAATGAATGTGCCATCACACGTGTAATTTGTGACACACTTGCAACTCTCCATCCCTAAACTGTCAATGGACAGCATGACATCTTTTTTCCCCCACTTACATTTATCAGTAATTAACACCGTAGCTGTCTGCATTATTCCACTCGTTACACGTTCTGCGCATCAGAATCGTTAGCCGTACGTGAAGCAGATCACAGGGCCGTTGTTGCCTGAGGATATTGAATGTCTAGTTGTAAAGAAACAGATGGATGCATGCTGGCAGATGGCAGTGAATGTTTACACTGGTTTCTAACAGGTAACAGCAGCATTCTTATCCAGCAATTATCAGAACAGCCAACATCTGCTGTAGACGTGTGTGTGTGTGTGTGTGTGTGTGTGTGTGTGTGTGTGTGTGTGTGTGTGTGTGTGTGTGTGTGTGTGTGTGTGTGTGTGTGTGTGTTTACTCCTGAGTGAGATACCACACACCCAATAGCCAGAGGGGAGATTTCACCTCACACAATGTTTCTTCATCAATACAATCTAAACGAGCTAAATTAATCATGAAGTGTTATGAAAGCACATTCAGTCCACATGATTTCACAGTTTTCTTCAATAAAACGCATCAGGAGAGCATGAACAGTGTGCTTGCGGCAGTGGCAGTTTACAAACATGGGTCTACAAAAGCTTGTAGGTGGCTAAGTAGGCAGCATTTTAAGGTATGTTCACAACATGATTAGCTGTTCCAAAACTTATTTTCTTTTAGTCTAATGCTTAAGTAGCATCATATGTATCATTCATATAGATTGATTATTCACGCATCGCTATGAATAATCAATCCAAGATGGCAGATGACATTATTGAAAGCTAAATATTTATATTTAATCAATATAAATATTTGTGAAACCCATTTTGTTTTTATTTTTAATAGGTTATCACATTATTAGCTTATTAACGAATTTGATTTTGAATGGCAAACTATATATATATATATAATATATATATATTATATATATATATTGTTTTTTTTTAATTAAGATATATATATATATATAAACAAAATTATATGTAATTTCATTGAAAAATACTGTCAAATGTATGGGTTTTGCATGTTAAAACTATGAATTACAATATTAGGTGGGAAAATAAATTGATTTATTTTTACGGTGAATTTCTGACAACCACAGCTGGCATTTTTTTTTACCATAAATTTAACAGGACATTTTTACAGTGGGTATATGACAATTAAGTCACCACTTGAAGTCCAGTGTAAAGTTTCTGAAGCAAAACAAGTTGAAACTACTGCCCATGGTAGGCAGTACAGGGTGCTTGTTAGGTTTGGAACAGAGCTGCTGTGTCAGCTTTGTGTGTGTGTGTGTGTGTGTGTGTATGCAGTGCATTAGCAAGAAACACAAGCTGTCACCCTTCAGTCCACATTAGAAAGGTCCATTTGGTAGCGCGGCAACGCTGGTGTCCAGGCAGTGCTCCAGATAAGAGTGCAATGACTGCGTTAATCCTCTGTCTGGTTCAGATGAATTAATCAGAGTTAAAGCACCTGTTCAGTCTTCGTCAATAGAGTGTTGTGTTACGAAGGGCATTATATCTGATAGAAGTCCTGCATGTTTGAGACCGACGCACCTGCACTGGCTTTACCTGAGCAGAGAGGACAGGGTTAGTTCCCGTTTGACGTCATGTCACTGTCATATCATTGTCAGGAGCAGATGAACAACATCTGAAAACATTTTGACTTCAAAAAAAAACCTTACCATTTTCAAACAGGTTTCCTTAACACTTTCACAGTCTGCCATTGGTCGCCATCTTTTTAGCACCTTCACAACAGCTTTAGGGTAAACAGATACAAGGAAGACCAATCAGAATTCAAAATGCAAACTATTACAATGATATCATATTTTAAGTATTAAGAAAAACAACATTTAAATGAGGTTAAATGCAGAACAGCACAAAATGAGAAAGTGCATAATTTTAAAAGCTCTTTAAGAACATTGGTAATAATAAGAAATTGACACTGAAGTCTGGAGTAATGGCTGCTGAAAATTCAGCTTTGCATCACAGATATAAATTAATATAGTCAAATAGAAAACAGTTACTTGAAATTATAGTTCACAGCATAAGTCTTTTTACTTTATTTTTGATCAAATAAATGCAGCGTTGATGAGCAGAAGAGACATAGATTTCTTTAAAAAAATATATGAACCCAGACTTGTATATATATGCAAAAATATCTCGCAGAACAGATCTCCTTCTGATATTCAAAACTTCTCAGAGGGCATCAGAAAATTATTTTTGTGCACATGATCCCTGTCGTGCATTTTCTGATTCTTCAAGTGGCCTCACATTTCCAGAATTTAAACCTCCTTCAGTCTCTGCCATTGATTATAGCATTTAATGAATGACTCCATTGAAGAGCCAATCATTGATGGCCGTGTAATCAGCTACGTTTCCTTATATTACAATGACAAATGGCATAGTTTCCCTTCCCAGAGTCCACCGCGTCTCTATTCTGCCACTTAAAATCAGATAAGGTGTACCACAGAACAAATCCTTCAAATTATTCATGCTCAAGGGCCAATTAGAGAACCAGAGAGAGAATGATTAGGAGAACACGACAGCTGTTCGCTTTGAATTGATTCAAAGACAACCGAACATGTCCCTTTCAGTAAATCTGCTACAAGAACTGATCTTTTCAATGCTTCATATTAGGTGCAGAGCCTATTGACGTGTTCTGCACGTTTTTATAAAGTATGTTTCCTTTCTCTCAGTGGAACTCTTTAACATTAGCACATTTCAATATTTTAGATGAGTTATAGTGCTCGCTAATGCAAATGCTTTTTTCCTGTTTCCTGTGCTGGTATCTTTTCAGCCTAATAAGTGCTCAGTGAAACATACTGTTGCTCTGGCTCTGATTAAACTATTGTCATGTAGGGGAACCCTTCCGTGTGTAGGACATCAGCAGTGCTTTTAGGAAAACTGCACTTACTGTTAGCTGAGCTTAGCTGTTAGCTGTTAACTCTCTGGTTAAAGGACAAACACACACCTGAAACATAACACACAACCATTTCATTGCATCGACAAGCAGAGGCTTATGAGATTATCCAGTGTTCAACAATAAGGTCCGGTTGAGCTGGTGGTTAAAGTGACCACAGATACAAAGATACAGCTGTTTTAGCAACAAATAAATGTTTTTATTATTATTATTATTATTAAACTGTTTGTTTGATGCCTATAAATTCATAAACCACACTATTTATGAAAACACAATGTAGCACAAAACTCTTCATGATTTTGCATCCATCAGTTATCAGTTTTAATAAATCCATAAAACCTAGCATTATTTTAATTACATATTTAAATCAGTGTTGTCTATACTGTACATCACACAAATTTGTAAAACATTTAAACACATACATAATCACATTTTCTGTTTTTAAATAATAACATATACAGGTGCATCTCAATAAATTAGAATGTCGTGGAAAAGTTCATTTATTTCAGTAATTCAACTCAAATTGTGAAACTCGTGTATTAAATAAATTCAATGCACACAGACTGAAGTAGTTTAAGTCTTTGGTTCTTTTAATTGTAATAATTTTGGCTCCCATTTAACAAAAACGCACCAATTAACTATCTCAACAAATTAGAATACTTCATAAGACCAATAAAAAAAAAAGTGAATTGTTGGCCTTCTGGAAAGTATGTTCATTTACTGTACATGTACTCAGTACTTGGTAGGGGCTCCTTTTGCTTTAATTACTGCCTCAATTCAGCGTGGCATGGAGGTGATCAGTTTGTGGCACTGCTGAGGTGGGTATGGAAGCCCAGGTTTCTTTGACAGTGGCCTTCAGTTCATCTGCATTTTTTGGTCTCTTGTTTCTCATTTTCCTCTTGACAATACCCCATAGATTCTCTCTAGGGTTCAGGTCTGGTGAGTTTGCTGGCCAGACAAGCACACCAACACCATGGTCATTTAACCAACTCTTGGTGCTTTTGGCAGTGTGGGCAGGTGCCAAATCCTGCTGGAAAATGAAATCAGCATCTTCAAAAAGCTGGTCAGCAAAAGGAAGCATGGAGTGCTCCAAAATTTCTTGTTAAACAGGTGCAGTGACTTTGGTTTTCAAAAAACACAATGGACCAACACCAGCAGATGACATTGCACCTCAAATCATCACAGACTGTGGAAACTTAACACTGGACAAGCAACTTGGGCTATGAGCTTCTCCACCCTTCCTCCAGACTCTAGGACCTTGGTTTCCAAATGAAATACAAAACTTGCTTTTATCTGAAAAGAGGACTTTGGGTTTCTGGTCAACAGTCCAGTTCTTCTTCTCCTTAGCCCCGGTAAGACGCCTCAGGAGTGGCTTAACAAGAGGAATACGACAACTGTAGACAAATTCCTTGACACGTCTGTGTGTGGTGCCTCTTGATGCTTTGACCCCAGCCTCAGTCCATTCCTTATGACGTTCACTCAAATTCTTGAATCGATTTTGCTTGACAATATTCATAAGGCTGCGGTTCTCTCAGTTGGTTGTGCATCTTTTTCTTCCACACGTTTTCCTTCCACTCAACTTTCTGTTAACATGCTTGGATACAGCACTCTGTGAACAGCCAGCTTCTCTGGCAGTGAATGTTTGTGGCTTACCCTCCTTGTGAAGGGTGTCAATGATTGTCTTCTGGACAACTGTCAGATCAGCAGTCTTCCCCATGATTGTGTAGCCTAGTGTACCAAACTGAAAGACCATTTTGAAGGCTCAGGTAATGTTTGCAGATGTTTTGAGTTGATTAGCTGATTGGCATGTCACCATATTCTAATTTATCGAGATTTTTATTTATTTTTTTATTTTTTATGTTTTGCTTACCAAGGCCACATTTATTTGATCAAAAATACTGTAAAAACAGTAATATTGTGAAATATTATTGCAATTTAAAGAACTGTTTTATATTTGAGTACGTTTTGAGATTTAATTTATTTTTGTGATGCAAAGCTGAATTTTCAGCATCATTACCCTGTACCACACAAACAGAAAACTCACCATGGAGCTGAAGGTCACCATCAATGCCAGAATCGTGGTAGTGGGAGCATCAGACACGGGTTTAGCTTTTCTTGAAGCACTAACATTTAGGTAAACATTTTAGAAACGCTACTTCAATCAAATGGTCAACTCTGATTATTAAGCCTTACAGTAAATAGCATTTTTTTGAAGAAGAAGAAGCAGCAAGATATTTGTGTCTGAAAAAGGTTTTTTTTTCCCTCGGGGGAGGGGAGACATCATCTCAAGTGTGATTATAATTAGTGAGAGTGACCCTCAGGGATCTGAGCGAAACAATGATTGCATGCAATCTGAGCTTATGCCTTTATACAACAATACTCAGCCCAGCACACGCCAATTAATACCTGTACTCTGGACAGAAATCTCTTTGTGTTTTAAAACAGATTCTTCAAATAAACTATTTGATTGTCTTTATTAACATATTTTTAAGCAGTGATTCCCAACCAGGCATCAGTTCCAAGTCTTACTTTGAAAGATTTCAGTTTAAATATCAGAGCCACATTCTGGTGAGAAAAATCTAATAGAAAATGCAACTAGGATATTCATAGGTCACTTTACAAAGACTGTAAATGACCTTTCCTTTGTTAAACATCACATCTAGATTTCATTTACAAACAAATGTGCCATTAGGTCTTTCTTGAAAATGTTTAATTTAATATACTAATAAACTAAAATTTTAAATGACTGTTTTCTGTTTGATTGTGTTTTAAAATGTAATTTATTCCTGTGGTCAAAGCTGACTTTTAATGCTTATTTTTCCAGTATTTGGTTTTTCATGATCATTAATAAATTTTTATGATATTTTGGTAATCACTCTAATATCCTGATTTGCAGCTCAAGAAATATTTCTTATTTTGTGCTGCTTCATATTTTTTGTGAAAACCATGATATTTTTATTTCATGATTCTTGATTAATAGAAAATTTTAAATGTAAATATTTTTTTGTTACATTATAAATGTCTTTACTGTAACTTTTGATCAATTTAACACATTCTTGCTGAATAAAAGTTTTAATTTCTTTCCTAAAGAAAAATTTAAAAGATAGTGTACAGTAAAATGTTGGGAAACACTGTTTTTTAGACAATGACTTCCACAGACTTTAGCTCTTTAGTCTCTGAAGGATTTCACTTTTCAGAATGTCATTTCTCGAGAGGATATCAGGAGAGGTCAGGGGTTTGGATGCAGATTCTCGCAAAGCGTTTGACCAAACAAAGCCGCGATTTAAGGCCGTTCTTGTTTCCTGAAAGCTGATAACTGCCTGGCAACCAGGGGTCGCTCTGCGGCTGTGTGTGTGTTAACTCCTGCTGCTTTGGCAGGCACCACGGGCACGCAGCTGTCTAGAGCTGGCAGTGTGTGGAGGTCACGCGCTGGCCCTTTAATTAGCCCTGCCTTGTTCTCTAGGCCGCAATTGGTGCTTGCTGTCGCTAATGACTTGACTAATGAGGCAGTTAGTGTCCACTAAACTTATGGCCGGTCAGCCCCTGTAGAGGCCGCCTGACTAATGGAGAAGGTGGAGGCCATGGCCGACAGCGCTTATCTGTCAAGCCAAAACCATTGGCCCCCCTCACACTTACTCTCTTGTCCTTTATCACCCCTAAGGATGGGGTGAAATGCAGGACCATAGAGGACAAATAAAGATGCTTGGCCCCTAAACTTAGCAGTCAGACACTGGCCACAATAGAGGCCTGTCAGCTGCTGATAAGGCCAGAACGCTGTGAGCTGGTGGTCAAGAACAGCCTGCGGAGAGAAAACACACACATACACACACAAGATTAACATTTCACACTGACACAGATTCACAGATTGTTTTTTTCTAATGTAAAAGATGGACAAATAATTCTGTTCTATAATTATTTATATAAATTCTTAATGAAACAACAATGAAAATATCCACTGCCATCTAGTAAATAATATTTGTCACATTTGCTAAATTTTATCAAACAAAATCTTATTCTTTAAATCATGTTTATCATTAACTACAACATCTGGTTCCAAATTAGCTAACTCCTATTTAGTGGTTAATTTAGGCTAAATGTGCAAGCCTTTTTTTAATAAAATTTATATTCATAATATTTTCCCAAATTGTGTTTTAATATTTTAATGTATACATGTTTTTAGCATTTTAGCAATAAACATTAATTAACATTAATTAATAATTAAAATGTATAATTAAATTTATTTTGTGTATTTAGACATGTCCCAAAATAAAAATCTTGTTTTTAATTTAATTTATTTTTAAATGTTTATATTTTTTATGTTATTTTAGCAATAAACAATAATTAAACAATTAAATTAATTCATGGGTATCATTAAAATAAAATCATACAAATTTATTTATGTTTCATTTAATTTATTTAATGTATTAAGGCATTTCCCCATTTTTTTTTAAATATTTGAATGTATACATGTTTTTAAATGTTATTTTAGCAATTAAAAAATCATTCATTTAAATTAATTAATGTCTATGTCTGAAAAGATCACACAAATCAATTAATGTTTTTAATTTAATTTATATTTAATTCATGAAGTGTATTTAAGCATGTCCTAAATTTTGTTGACAGGGTTTGAAACCTTATATTAAAAAAAATAATAAAATTTGTGTAAATATAATGTATAATATAAAATTGTATGACTCTTTTAAAAAAATTAATAATTAGACTACTCAAGTGTTGTTAAATCGGCAATCTATATTATACTTCTGCTTGTGAACATTTTGCAAATCAAACATGTGCAGGAAAGAGTTAAATGAAAAACCAGGCTCAAATAAAAGACAGATAGCTGAAGATGACAGTCGCAGCGCTGTCTGTCTGCATCGCTTAGAGCGCTAGAACGCAGAGCTGCGTCTGTGTGTCCAGCGTTCTCCATCTGATCAATCAAGACAGTCCGCAGGCCTCACGTACTCAGAAGCGCTCCTCTTTTAACACACGCTAGCCTGATTTCCTCAGATAGAGATCATGTCTTTCTAACACATACAAAACAGGTCATTTACATGACAAGAGACCTTTTTACACTCCTGAGGGGATGGGGGAGGGCCACGGGGGGAGACCACTACACACAGGAAACAAAACAAGAGGGAAAAAAAGACAAAACAAAAGGAAAGGCTTTTACTGTGATGGTTGGAGAAGAAAGCACTTTAATGCAGGCCAGAGCTGTGCTGGAAATTAAGGGATTTCAGCATCTGTCCATCGAGTGTTTGCAGAATAACCTCACACACCCCGCATGCTTTTGTTCAGACGTCGTTACTGTCCTCTCTTCATTCAATGGTATTCATTTCTGGACAGAAAAAAGGACCAAAAAATTGGACAAAAAATAGCCTCATTATCCACAATGGACACGATCTGTCCTACACCGAGTCTGTTATTCAAAAACACGCTTTCTGTACCTGAAATTGATTTGGAGACATGTTCGATCAACAGTTTGAACATTAGCGATTCTTTGTATATGTCAAGATGCATAAAGTTGATAAATAAAAGAGTCAATGACATTATGTGACTCTCACTCGACTACATTTCTCTTTTCGCCAGTCCTCATCTCAGATTTAACAACCTCACTCTCATCTCCACTCACGGTCTTCCAGATCGCTACTCTGATGACAACATGAGATTTCTGGCTACAAGGTGAGAGATGCATTACAAACGAGAGGCATTCAAACATCATGCAGCATATTTCCACTCCATGAAAGAGGGAGAGACCGCTTTATTTCCATTCTATCCCACAGATGTGAAGTGCTAAAGCATTGAAGCTGTCCTGGGCTCTCAGTGGAGTTGAAACTCGAAGCCCTGACTTATATTTTAATGAAAAGTCAATTCATTATAAACATTGCTAATAATTTCTTAGGAGAAAAGTTTACACAGCAGAATTGCACTGTGCCATAATACTGTCAGTCTCCTAAAAGAACAGAGTTGTCAGTGCTCATTGACTCTTTATTATTGTCTTGTTGCATTAATTAGTTAATAATTATTAGATTAGCTTCCACACGAAACCTTGATTCTGAGCATCTTATTTATAGCGTAAACCAGTGAATGAGTCAGTTAACCTTGAGCACTGAGAATCTAAAACCGCTTACAGTGAAAGACACAGATGTCCTTCTGGCTGCTCTTTTCATAGCAGTGTAAGATTGATTGCAGGATCTGTTCCTCCACAGTCACTGCTACAGTGATCAGGATCAAGCCCAGCTGTCTTTGCGCTCCTGGATCAGCATGGTGATGGATAAGATGAAGGCCATCGAACGCAAGGCCAAACACCTGGAGCTGATGGAGAATGGTAAAGTGAAGTATGACGATCTGATCCTTTGCACTGGCCTGCAGTATCAGGTCAGAGACACACAAACACAACATCAACACAATTCAGCGAACCAAGATGTCACTGTGAATTATTAGACATGTATTCTGTGCCAGTGCAGATCAGTGTTTGCAAATTAATGCAATGCTAATTTGGTTTTCATGCAGAGCACAGTAATTAGTACATGAGAATTCAGCTTGTATGGATGCTGCTGTATTTGGCAGAGTCTGACAATACATTTAATGGAAGGACATTGCTGATACTGTGTATGTAGAAGCTGGACACACACAAATATATAAATATATAAATTTCTAGTTAGCTTTCTTGGTTGTTTTTCTGGGTTGTTCCATTGCCAATGCAAGTGGTCACATTGCTTCCATTGAGTGGAATCCCCAAATCCGTTCCAGTGAGTGATGTTACTGAGTCTGTTCCATTAAGAAAAATTCCTGAGTCCATTCCAGTGAGTAATGTTTTCCTGAGTCCGTTCCTGTGAAGCAAATTCCGGAGTCCATTCCAGTAAGGGAAAACCCAGAGCCCAACCCAGAGAGCATCACACTGTCCATAATGGCTCTAACATGTGTATGTGTGTCTGGGCCACACACAGATCTACACCAGCCCCTCAGTCCGCTCCAGTGTCAGCTCCAGCCCCTCAGTCCTCTCCAGTGTCGGCTCCAGCCCCTTAGTCCACTCCAGTGTCGGCTCCAGCTAGGGCTGGGCGATATATCGCATGGGATGATCACGCGCATCTCGTCAGTAAAGCCGGTTCCCTGATTAGCAGTAAATTTCCATCACCTGCTTTTAGATGGAGCAGCATTTAATAGACAGAGCCGTAGATCACTGACAAGCTACACCATATCGCGTTCATTATCGAATTTGTGACAATGAATGCGATATTGCGTAGCTTGTCAGTGATCTAAGGCTCTGTCTATTAAATGCTGCTCCATCTGAAAGCTTTACTGACGAGATGCGCGTGATCATCCCATGTGATATATCGCCCAGCCCTGGCTCCAGCCCCTGAGTCTGCTCCAGTGTCGGCTCCACTCAGTCCACTCCAGTGTCGGCTCCAGCCCCTCAGTCTGCTCCAGTGTCAGCTCCAAGCCCTCAGTCCACTCCAGTATCGGCTCCAGCACCTCGGCCCGCTTCAGTGTCGGCTCCAGCACCTTGGTCCGCTCCAGTGTCGGCTCCAAGCCCTCAGTCCGCTCCAGTGTCGGCTCCAGCACCTTGGTCCGCTCCATTGTCAGCTCCAGCCCCTCAGTTCGCTCAGCCCAGTGCCTGTTCTTGTTCCAGAGCTCAATCCTGTGTCTGCTCCAGTACCAAATCTCAGTTCAGTATCAGCCCTTGTTCCAGAGCTGTACCAGTAGGCTGCTCTCGCCCCAGAGCTCAGCCAGACGGTGGCACTTGCTCCTGAGCTCACCTCGAAGCCCACCTTCATCCTTGAATTCCCCAAGAAAATTTTGGGGTCGGGGGGGGCTACCATGACCCTGTGTTTTCGGTGACCTTTGTGTCTCCAGCACCTCTTTGGCTACTTGAACTGCCGGCACCTTCCTGGTTCCCCGGACTGCCGCCACCACCCTGGAGTCTGGGCCACCCCGTTAGACTGTTTATGGTGCGAGGACATGTATTGCAGGAGGGGGGAGAGTATTGTCTTAGTTTTAGTTTGTTTAGAGTTTGTTTTTGTTCTGTTTTCCTGTTCTATTCATGTCTGTTTCTAGTTAGCTTTCTAGGTTGTTAATTTGTTATTTTCTCCTTGGTTTCTGATTACAGCCCTCAGTTAATTAGCTCCTTAGTTTTCTATGTATAAAAGCCCTCAGTTTGAGTTAGTTCTTTTGTCTGGTCTTATGTTTGCTTAATTGTGGTTGTGTTTGGTTTACTCCTGCTATCTCCTGTGCTTTTCTTGTGGATTATTATTAAAGAACTCTTGGTTTGGATATTGCTTCTTCATTGTGCACTTTATTCTACACAGACCATGACAAATAACACTGATAAATATATACATATATTTACATAAAATGTATGCACACACAAATATTTTTACCAGCTTCTACAAAGTAACTGAAATTTGTTATTAATTATAAAAGTTAATTAATATTATATTAAAATGTTTGGTTAGAGAATATATATACAATTATATTAATTATTAATTTACATTATTATGTATATATAGAGAGAGGGAGAAATTATTTTAATGTTATTTTCAATTTTTAACCTCACTTCAGATGCCCAGTCTCACCAGCGCCAATGCCATAACCCAAAAAACCAACAGTGTGAACCCACATCAGCCCAGACACCGACACCTACAGCCCGTCCCGTCCAACCTCTTCATTCTCAATGACCAGCACGACTGCTAACATGTCCATCAGTGGCTCATGGACAACTTTGAGGAACTGACAGGTGCGTTTACTGCCAATTTACAAAGATTTTATTTGAGTCTATGGCAGCCCTCGCTCGTGCATAATCTCATTTACCAAGCCACTGTTATTCTAAAGCCGCGTCCAACTGTCAGAGCATAACAAGTAGCTAATTAGCGTGAGTGAAATCTCATCTCCTTCCATCCATTTACAGGGGAGTATTATTATTAGCAGGGTGAGCTAAGAATTAATCTGCACGGGCAGAGATGAGCCACCCCTATCTGTCTGATTAAGCCTATTATATTTACTAATTACAGCCTCCTTTAATAATCCGGGAAGTAGTGCAATTATCAGTGAATGCTAATTATACCGTCTGCATATGAAAGATATCAATTTAGTGGCATGAGAATTTGTATTTGGGTCAACCAGAGAGGCATCACTGGGACTGGCTCCGAATAAGTTGTCAACACAAATGACCTGATAATAGTTTTGGCAGAAATCCTGTTGTGGTTGAAAACATCCGAGCACTCAGAGGTTGAGCGGCGCTGGCTGTGCTTCAGCACCATGGACAGGGCTTGAGCGAGACCTCTAACTATTCAGCCCTACATTAGGAAAGACAGATGATATGTAAATGAATGCTATTTAACATAAACTGGCATAAATATGGCATTGAAGACAGAAGCTACAGGACTGAAAGCGTGAGATGTATAGAAGACAAAGCCACATAACGGAAAGATCTGGCTCTCAAATCTGATTGGATGAATCATGTTCAAAGCCAATTTACACACACCTTTGACTGCACATGAATTAATACTATTGAAATTAATACTTTTATGAATACTTTTGTTCAGCAAGGATTCTCACAAAGGCTGCATTTATTGATCAAATAAATGCAGCCTTGGTAAACATAAGAGACTACTTTCAAAAACATTTAAAAACATTTTGACTGGGAATTTGTATTAGAATTTGTATTTGCATGTGAATATTAATAATTCATATCAATAATCAGTAATTTAATCATATTAAAAACAATAATACTAATGATTTAAAATAATAATTCTGATTAAATTAATATAGTTCCAATATTCATTTAAATATAATAGAGTTCTTAAAGGTTCCAATTTCATGTTTTTAAATTCTAGATTTTGATTGCATTATTGATCCACATTCTGTATTATTTTGTATACATTGATGCTACAGTTTTTTTTTATTCTAAAATATTATAGAAATCATGCTTTAGTGTAAACAAGGCCAAAGTAATACTTATCTTTGCAATGATTTTTACAAACCCATCATCTGTCATCATACAGGATCATGCATGTGTGCCCATATATTCACTGTGTGTCATTTTATGTGTTATGTGAGCACCGTCTGATTAGTTTTCATCCTTGAGGACTCTAATGTTAATATCAAAGACCTTCCTTCACAAAAGATCTCAATTAAATCAATCCAGCATTGATGGTGTATGAGGGTTTGCGACACTGGGTGCAGCAGTGAAAGGACATCACTTCCTTCATCTTCTCTCCCTTATTTCTTTTTCTCCCCCTCATCTAACCTAATGGGACCTTCTCCGGGTTGCTAAGTGACCCTTCTCTGTTTCACAGCCACTGATATTATCTCACCAAAGGGCCGTAATAAATTGCTACCCTACCCCCTTGTGTAGGGTAAATGGCCTTAAGTTTATTTTACAGTTAAGTAAACAAGTTTTTTTATTATTATTATTGGGGGGAATGTAACTTGATTAATTCTCAATGGTACGAATGTAATAAAGTCCAGTGTTTTTAATGTGTTGGACAGGACAATATGTTGTCCATGTCAAATGAGGCCACTCTCTTAAATGTGAAGTGTGTAAAATATATACCAAACACAAAATGATGTTTGACACTTGTACAGGTGATGCTGTGCTGTATGGAAACACTATAGACATGTTCACCTGCGTTGAGACACTCATGCATCTCGGTGTCAGCGGCCGTCGGATTCATGTTGTCCATCCTCCTGAAGAAGATCCATTTTCCTGTTTCCACAACGTTTCAGTGGAGCATGCAGTAAAACAAGCACTAGAAAAGGAGGAAGTCCATGTCCATCACGACTGCCTGTTGACACAAATCAACGATGGACAACACACAGATCCTGTGACATTAGTGTCCTTCACCACTGATGCTCAGACTTTACGACTGGAGTGCGCTGTGAGTGAAATTACCTGCAGAAGAACAGAAAACATCTTATCAGTACACAAATACATTTCATTTTTTTCTGTGAGGTGTTTTTTTGTGCACAATATTGTTTAAAATTTCTATTGAAAATAAGTCTCTCCAAGGCTGCATTTATTTGATCATACAGTTTAATCATACAAAATACAGTAAAAACAGTAATTAATTGTGAAATATTTTTACAATTTAAAATAGCTGTTTTCTATTTGAATATATTTTAAAATGTAATTTATTTCTGTGATCAAAGCTGAATTTTCAGCATCATTACTCCAGTCTTCAGTGTCACATGATCTTCAGAAATCATTCTAATGTGGTGTTTTGTTTTTCAGTATTCATTTTTTATTATTATTCATTTTTAAAACAGTTGTGCTGCTTCATGTTTTTGTGGAAACTAATTTTTTTACAGGATTCTTTGATGAATTTGGATGAAATTTCAAAAGAACATCGTTTATTTATAGAATTATGTATGTTTATAAAATTATATATGTTTTACTCTCATTTTTTGATCAATTTAATGCATCCTTGCTAAACAGAGTATTAATTTTTTCAAAAAAATTTAAATCTTACAGTACTGACCCCAAAATTTAAAATGGTAGTGTACCTATTTTAGATTTAAGACTAAATTATTTTTTATCAAACATTTCCTTTATCATGCTCCTGTGCCTTTAAGATATTATTTCACCTAAAAATTTACATTTTAAGTTCTGAAAGTTACAGAATGATTTAGTATTTAATTGTTAAAAAGATTAAGATTAACATTTTGACTCTTCATATGATAATGATAATATGAGTTCTTTAACATGCGTTAAAGGGATGTTTAGTCCATCATGATTTTAGAAACCACTCAAAATACTGCATGTTTGTAAATTTTAAATTAACTAACTTGCATTCAATTTTCACAGATGTTCTTCATCTTCTCTCATAAAACTGTCGACTATGATGCCTTTAAGGCCATCAGTGATGCCTGTTTGGTGTTCGATGGCCGTTTGGTCATAGATTCCTACTTCCACACCAATGACCCCTCCATATACGCCGCAGGCCCCTTGACCAAATACTCCCGCTGTTACCATGCCGACCAGTGGAGCGACTCCTGCATTAATTCTAAGGAGGTGGGGCAGAGTTTGGCATCTGTTCTCCTGCCCTTATGTGACCCGACCCTGGAGCGTCCCGCCGGCCCACCGTCTGACCACAACCACCTCATTCCAGTGTATAATCAGGCCAAGATCCAAGGTCACTATTTCTCCTTCTGAATTTCTGAATCAGTGCCTAGGAAACAAAACATCACAGAGGCTTCAATGTTGGCTCTTTTAAAGAACACCCTAGCAACTGCCTCGAACACCCTAGCAACCCCCAAGCAATCAGAACACTCTGGAAAAATGCTCTAAACTCCACTCAAAACACCATAGCATCTACCTAGAACACTCTAGCAACAAGAAAATCCACTCAAAACCCCTTTGCAACTGCCTAGAATACCCTAACAACCTGCTAGCCTCCAGAACACTAGAAAATCCATATAAAACACCTTAGCAACTGCCTAGAACCCCCTAGCAATGAGAACACTCTAGAAAATCCACTCAAAACATCGTAGCACCTGGCAACCACTCTAGCATCATAAAGAACATTTTTGCTTGTGCAAACAACAAGTATTCTTCAGAAGTGTTAAAATCCATTTTTAACAGTTTACAATAATTGTCCCTAGTGTGTCAGCCTTTGCAAGAATCAATCAAGTGCTCTTTATGAGTTTATTAGAAGATCCAATGTTCCTTTTTATTAGGATTTTAATACTTTTCTCCCATTTTATAGGCGTGCAGGAGTTTAAAACATTTAACATGTGTTGCGTCACCCCGTTTTTCCCCCTCATCTAATTCTGACTGACACCAAACTATTGACAGTTCATTTGCATAATCTAATCACGGGCTAAGTGATTATAACAGAATGGACCATCTGTTACACAGAAACACAGCATCTGATATGAGATAAACGGCTTTATAATTATATTTGTGGTGTTCGGGTGAAAATGCTATTAATTGTTTGTTTGTAAAAACAAGAGTTATGAGGAATAATTTATAACAATTCTCATATTCACACGGGCAAAATCACCAGGTGGCTACAATTACCTCCATGTCGAAAAACCGACAAAACAGCTACTCGGAAAGTATGGTCAAAACAAGTATTAGTTTGCATCCTATCACAGAACAGTTCTAGATTATTTTAACCAAGATTTTAAGTGTTGCATTTATGGTTAATCTTTATTATTTGCATCCTGCAAGGTCGTGACATTGTGAAAGGCCGCACTGAAACAGACATCTACATTCATCTGCATCTGAGCCCACATGATTTGGTGGAGAGCATCACGTGCCTCTCTAAAAACACACTTCCCGTATCCAACCTCCCGTGTCTCTACAGGAAACAGCAGCTGCTGCTGAATCATCTCTGCTCACGCTACGATGAGGGTTTGGTCCATAAACACCAAACCAAACATCTAATTCTCTTTAATTATGCACAGTATTATTTATGACCCTCCAAACCTTAGTCATATCTGTCCTCATCTGGTCACACTTTACATGACGGTCCATTTCCGACGGTGTGACCTCTGCTCCCAATTTTAACACCACTGACCCTCCACCATCAGAGCCATTGTCCTGCATTACTAATCTATTTATGCAGGTGTGCAATCCGCTTTCCACTGCGCCACGAGACAATAGTTAAGCCACCCAGCAGTGCTGATCACACTTATTAAAGTGGGATTCTTCACCGGTCTTTTGTTGTGACTCTGAATGTGGCCGATGCTCAATGTCATTACAGAGAACGTCTGAACATCAAGACCTGTGAGCGTAACTGATTGACCTCACTGGTGTGTGAAGCATATTAGATGAACATGCAAAGTGAAGTGTGTGTGTGTTGTCATTACTTGCTCACACTCATATCGTCCCACACCTGTATGCTGTTTTTTTCCATGGAATGCAAAATGAAAATTTCTGATGAATCTTTACTCAGACCATCACAGTTTATACTGACCACATCTGTCAAGTTCTAAAAAAAAAAAAAAACATAAGAAATTGTACGTCTAGCAAATAACAGATGTAATAAAATAATGACATAATTGAGATTTTTGAGTGAACTATGTCTTTAAATACAAATGTGACTTTTTAATGTCCTTTTTAGAGAGAACTGGTTCTTGGCTCTTTATCACGACCGCTTTGCTGACTTTGAACAGGAAGTACGGCAAATCATGGACTCTGCCAAACTAGAGGTCAGTTTCCTTCACATATATATCATTTGTTCTGTAAAAAGCCTTACCAGAACATCTTTTGATGTCAGATAAATGCTTTAATGCAATTATGTAACATGGTTGAACCTGTATGTGTCATGCACCAATCATTTTAATGTAATGTATTTCATGCATTTAGCTCTGGTGGGGCAAAAATACAACCAGATCAGATGTAAAAAAAATTAAAATAAATAAATAAATAAATAAAACTGGTTCGTATAAAATACACATCAAGTGAAATTAAATAAAATAAAAAAGCTTTCACATCAGATTTCAGATGCAACAAATGTCTTTGTCCAAGTTTGGCAATATACTGTATGTGGAATTAAATAAAATAAAAAAAATTTAATAAAAAAAAAACCCTACACAGATTTCTCTAAAACAAAATAAAATGTAATAAAAATCAGACATCGGGTGCAACAAATGTGTTTGTCGAAGTTAGATAAGCAAAACATCTTGCCCATTAAACTAAAAGTTGGATACTGTATGTGGAAATAAATACAATCCTCCAGAAGACTCATTGAAAATTAAATAATAATAATAATAATAATTAAATAAAAATCAAATGTCAGGTGATACAAATATGTTTGTCCAAGTATGGCAGGTAAACAAATAAATATCCAATTTATATTAAAAATAAATTATAAAAGAAAAGATTCAATAAAAAACTACACACAGGTTCCACTAAAAGTACATCAAGCATAATAAAAATAAAATAAGATTTTCATATTACAACACAAAAAAACAAGACTTTTGTGTCTTCACAGGGTGAGAATGATTCAGTGCCGATACAAGAGGCTCTTCAGAAGATAGTGGACGATAAAGGAGAGTCCGATCAGTCAGTGAGTCTCAGCGAGGTGTTTCAGAAAAGAGAGGCTTATTCTGCTCTGAGGTAAAGAGTTCTGGATTATCTGAAGTACAACAGATACCCTCTGACTATGTACTTCCGGCCGGGAATGCTGGAATCAATATCCATTTAATATTTAGAAGTATTTATTCAGTACTTTATCTTTTTTTATTATTTCTTTATTTCCTCAATTTGCTGCACCATATGTTTGGGGGGAACACATTGTGGGGGTTGGGGCTCAAATAACTTCACAGCATATAAATAAAGCTTCTTGTTTTGTCAAATGTAAACGTTTGTTGTGTATTGGGTGTCAGTACATTTCAAATATCTGACTTTGCTCTTTTGAATACACCATGTATGCTGTCCAGTATTATATTATGTGGAGCTGTGAACGCAGCAGCTCCTCAGTGCGGTGGGGCAGATAAGAGCAGCAGAATGAGGGGAATCTGACCGTTGTAAAGACAGCAGCTGTATGATAATGAATGTGGGGCAGAAAATCACAGACACATGATCCAACAGTCGCATGTCACATAGCTCATGTATTTTAGTATGTTTAGCTTTGGTGAATAGTAATGTGACCAGATCAGATATTAAAAAAAAATACAAAATAAAACTTACACATGAGATTTCAAATGCAACTAATGGCTTTGTCTAAGTTAAGCAAGTAATCTTGGCTATTAAGCTCAAAGTTAATTGTGGAAATTAAATCAAATTTAACATAAACGCAGGTCCCACCAAGATGCACACTGATCATAATCATAATTTAAATAAAAAAAAAAAAAACTACATAGGATTCTTCTAAAATGCACATCAAGTTTAATAAAATAATAATAATAATAAAATAAATAAAATAAAGCTTACACATCAGATATCAGATGTGTTTGTCAACGTTTGGTAAGTAAACCATCTTGCACATGAAGATAAAAGTTGGGTATTGAACGTGCAAATAAATTTTGAAAAATGCAATAAAAAACTTACACATTCTTCTAAATTGCATATCAAGTGTAATAAAATAACAAAAGAAAATAATTTTTAAAAAGCTTACATCAGATGCAACAAATGTGGTGTTTAAATTAGGCAAGTAGCCCATCTGCCCCAAAATGCATCTTGTATGTGTAAATAAAATAAAATAAATGCAATACACAGAAATGCTCATAAAGAGTTATGAAATCACGTGCAACAAATGTGCTTGTCTGCAATTACAATAATGCCATTTTTGTGACGCTCTCAAAACGATTCGAGGGAGATTACGAGAAATTCCGCTATGACGAGATCGTTGCATTGGAATGACATCATCACACACGAGCACAATGCTGCTGATGATGATGATGCTGATGGCACGGGCGAGTTTGCAGACAGGAATGAGTCCGTTTGAACAGAAGGATGATGTGCGTCTGTCCCTGCAGCTCACGCAAGCGTGTCTTTTATGATGCAAACGAGAGGAGTCTCTTTTATGAATTATGTATGCGCGCAATGAGTGATTAATACGTCCCGCATTCAACTGTCGCACATGTCCGGAGCCCGCAGGCGTCTGATTTATATATTTAATTAGTCGCGAGACAAATTACGCATGCAACTTGCAGGCCTTTTTGCAGCACGAACTGATTTAAGGACGTTTGGGTTAAAACTGCGCCGCTTTGCGTGCGTGAGCATTAACAACGGAACTTCTTTGTTGCCATTTCCCCCCATTTAATTTGAAATTCTGATGCTCTAAGAGTGAAGGAGCCCCTAAAGGGATGCTGACAAAGGAAGGGCACGTGTGTATTTACGGGAAGCATCAAAGCGTGAAAAGAGGAGGAACCAGCGTGTGCCTAAAGCATCCTAATATAATAAACCTCAGGTACATCTGCCCGAGCAATCTGCAGACCCTCCCATCTCCAAATCCATAGAGATTCCAGCTCCATCTGATTGGACGAGGCAGCGAGGGGCGAGAACAATGTCATCATTCCTGCTTAAAAAGACTGCTGCTATGCCTCCGTGATGGAAAGATCACTGCACGCGTCCATATATAGTACCAGGTGTGCCTCTGATTCCATCCCGTCTGAAGTGCCTTTCAGTTGGCGAAGATGCCGAGAGGATTTTTAGTCAAGAGAAATAAGAAAGCGACACCTGTTTCATACCGCGTCCGCTCGGAGGAGGATGAGCAGGGCGCGTTTCCAAGCGCGCAGCAGGACGCGGCGAGCGCGCACCGCCCGGCGTCGCCGCGAACGGACTCGGTGCAGCCGGTGCAGTTCGGGAACCCAGAGATTGTGTACCGATCCATGTACAGCCCGACCCGACCCGTGAGCAGAGAGCACGAGAGAGCGTGTTTGGAAAGGCGCTTCAATCTCGGCTCGCCCATCTCGGCGGAGTCCTTCCCGGCGGCGCCCATCGGCTCCGATCACGCGCCCTTCGCTCCAGTGGATCTTAAAATCGGCACCAGCAACAGCACCAGAACCGGCACCACATTAACCAGCAAACGACCAGCATTAGACACGGAGCGCAAAGGCAAACCAGCATCCAAGAAAGCCAAAGCTAATCGGAAATTGCAGTTTGAGGACGAAGTCACCACTTCCCCGGTTCTGGGATTGAAGATCAAAGAAGGTCCGGTGGAGCAAAAACCCAGATCTCAGTGCACAGGCGGCGACAAGCCTCTCGGCGAGTTCGTGTGTCAGCTGTGTAGAGAAGCGTACGCCGATCCTTTCTCTCTAGCCCAACACAAATGCTCAAGGATCGTCCGGATCGAGTACAGATGCCCCGAATGCGACAAGCTCTTCAGCTGCCCGGCGAACTTGGCCTCGCACCGGCGGTGGCACAAACCCAAAACAGCACCGCAGAACCCGGAGAGCAATAAAACCCCCGCGCCTGAGAAAGAGGAGACTTCCAGTGACAGAGACACTCCGAGTCCTGAACTTTCCGAATCCGGATCAGAAGACGGGCTTTATGATTGCCAGCACTGTGGGAGGAAGTTCAAACGTCAGGCGTACCTGAAAAAGCACGTGATGGCGCACCACGACGCCTGTGATAAATCCCAAAGCCAGGCACCGCTGAATCTGAGCGCGTCCGAGTGCCACAGCCACCTGTGCCCAGTGTGCGGAGAAAACTTCCCCAGCAGAATGAGCCAGGAGCGGCACATTCGTCTGCAGCACTCGGCGCAGATCTACCCCTGCAAATACTGCCCCGCCATGTTCTACAGCTCACCGGGACTCACGAGACACATCAACAAATGCCATCCGTCGGAAAACAGGCAGGTTATCCTGCTTCAGATGCCGGTGCGTCCAGCCTGCTGAGGCTAAGCTGTGCCTTAAACCAGTGCTTCTCTACCCACATCTCGGATATCTCAGGAGGGTTTGACCTCCAAACCGGGTCGGGAAGCACTGCATTAACCCACAGAATCCACCTGGATGAGCACCAGATGAGACTATTTTCAAATTTAAGGTAGTTGATCTACAACAGGTTAGACTGTTCGCTTATTTTTCTAGGATCTCCGCACAAGTGCTTTTTAGCTTTTAGACCTAAGAATCCTAGAACATGCCTTGAATTCACAGGCTGTACATACGTTTCCATCGTCTCTAGCTTTAATAGAGCTTGTGAATCTGTGGACTTTGACTGTAGCTTTCCAAACAACCTACTGACAAGGGTTGCTCCCTTTAGTGTAGCCAGAAATGCCTTGAATTAGATCTTGACATGCTGTAAAACTGCCTTAATCATGTAAATGTTGGAGTGATTGCTGATAATAGTTTTTATATTGTTGTTATTATTATTATTATTCTTGTGTGTGTATATGTTTGTGATTATTTATCTTATTATTATTATCATTTATTTATTTCAAATGTTTTATTTAAATTATTTGTTTGCCTATCATTTGTGATTGATTTGAAATTTGTCTCCACAGCCAAATGTTTCATTTATTGATCTAAAGATCGATCTTTGTCAATGCTGAAAGTCTGAAATTTACTTTGCATTAGATACAATCGTTTATTAATTTATTTTTATTTTCTACATGTTCAGCGCTTGTGTGTGTTCTGCAGTTCTGCTATTTGTCCAAAAATACTTATAATAATAATAATAATAAACAGTCCAAAAAGTCAAATGGGATCCACTCGTGATGTGACATTCCAGCAGTCTGTTGAAACCCAGAGACTGTGAACATAGAAATTCATCATCATCTTCAATGAAATGTGTCCAACTGGATTCTGTACCAAGATATGTCTGCACTTAATAAAAAACATCAACCTAAACAATCTGTTTGTCTGTGACTAATTACATCCTGAGACTTCCTCTAACAGCAACAAACTCAAACTCATTATGAAAAGTCATTTCAAAAGCTCTCAACACAAGACAGACCACAGTACAGTATTTTAAAACAGCAATTAAAATTTTATTTCTTTTTTTTTACTTTGTTTTAAAATGTAAAAAAAAAAATTATGACTATGAGGCTAAAGGAAAATATACTTTTTAATGAACAGTTAAAAAGCTCAAATGTGATTAAAAACAGTGAAACTTGAAAACAGTACACAATTTATGTGTATATATAAACATTTCCATTTTAAAATAAAATCTAGATATATTTAGGAAACATAATTAAATTGAATTAAAAAGTTTTCATTAAAAATGTGTGGTTTGCCTTTTAATAAAAAAAATCTATAAATTTATAACCATTTGAATTAATTAATGGCCTATTGAACATTATATAACATTACATAATAATGTTATTGTAATGAAAGTTAATATAAATAAATAGAATTTATACTTTAAAAAAAAACATGTTTGGGTTGCGATCAAGGGTGGTCCCAAATTTTAACCAAAGATTTTGGAATTTTTGGTTGATTTGTTTTCTAAATACTATGATGAAAACAGAAAATAGTCTTGCTTGGTGTCGGTATGCAGGGGACTTTCTCCAGCAGCTCTGAGACGCACATGCTGAAGAGGGAATTCACCATAGACACCAAATCCCACAATGCAGCACCTCAGACACACTGCTGTTATGCAGACAGCCTCCCAAAGGCCACGAGACACACACACACACTCACACACAAACTTCCATAAACAGCCTCACCTCACGGCTGAGAATGAGAAACTCACAGGTCTGAAAGAAATTCACACAAAAACAACACTGTAAGGGAGCCTTGGGCTAGTTGTCTCAATTTTTACTCCAACTAATATTTCTCACAGTAAGTCATTTCTGTATAAACAGAAACCCTAAATGATATTTCCACTGTTATTGCCCAGGAAACATTGACCCTGATATGGAACCTGATATTTATTGACATCGATTGGAGAAAATATGTTTGTTTGAAATATGAAATACTGGTACTCTTGTGGGGGGAATCTGTATTTTAAATGTTACTTGTTATTTAATGGCATTTCAGCTAATAGTAAAATAATGAAGCACAAAACACGTAATTCATAATGCAAAAATGTAAAATATATAAAAAATTTACAAAAATCAAAACACTGTTTAGGCAGAAAGAAAATGTAATTAATAAACTGGATACAATTTATACACATATGTGACAACCTGCCCCAGCCTGACATTTATGATAAAAGTCATTATTTGAACACATTTCCATCTTTTATAAAACCTGTTAGTTGCTTGATATGGATATTTAAAAAATAAAAATCTGCATAGAACATACTAGAAAATACTGTAAAATAATATTAACTTTGCAAATAAATATATAGCATTGTGATATTATATATATCTCACAAACACAAAAACTAGTAAAAATGACAAAAACACAACAAAATTACTAACTGTGTGTGTGTGTGTGTGTGTGTGTGTGTGTGTGTGTGTGTGTGTGTGTGTGTGTGTGTGTGTGTGTGTGTGTGTGTGTGTGTGTGTGTGTGTGTGTGCGCGCATGTATGTATGTTTGTATGTATGTTTATACACATGGTCTATAGTAGCATGAGCTCAAAATCTGCACACACACACACATACTTATACAAAAATTAGAAAATGCTGTTAAAATAGCTTTTGATGAAGTAAGTCACATCACTACTTGAAATTTCACATGCAATAGTCATCTTGAGTATTAATTATTTTTTGCGTACATTCCATCAGTGTATTTTATTACAGAATGCAACCCTCTGTGACCCCGTAATCACTAACTAACGCGCATGTATGCACATGCGCGCAGCCCCAGACTATGTGCACCACTCCCTGTGTGTGTGTGAGTGACAGGTGGAGAGCAGCTGCAAAGCGGGCCGGTGAAGATAACAACAGATAAAGCCTTTTCACACACACACACACACACACATGCACACTGAGGCCAACATTTACAAACCAGAACAAAACAAGGTAATGGCATCTGAAGATACAGCAAATAACAAGCCAATATGATTTACAGCTGAAACCGATCATACACACACACACACAGGCATCAGCAGTGTGATCAATCAGCATTAGTTCAGCATCATTGAGAGGCTGGATGTTGACTTTACTTGCTTCTCAGAATGACTGGCCTGTAGTGTGTGTCCTAATGATTTAACTGGACACATTTCAGCTAGTATCCATCATCTGAGGTCTGATCCATGGAGCTGGTGCATGCTGGGAGAGAGAATGAGACAGATTAATAGCACTTCCTTTACTAACAATAAAGTACCAGCAATTAACAGCTAACACAACATTCTCAAAACATTCTAAGTTATGAACAAATGTTCTTGCAGTAACATTAATAGAATGTCTGTTCAGTTATTTGTTCTTTAATAATTCTCAAAACATTAGCACAAAAATATTATTTATAATATGAAACTTTTTTTCCTGAAACATTGTAGTTCAATGTTTTTTAAATTTCGGGAATGTTCAAAGAACATTCAAATGCAACATTTCCTTTAATGTTTTCAAAAAGATCAAATGGAATGTTCTCTAAACATTCATGTAACCGAGAAACAAATGTATTTAAAACTTTCCAAAAAATTGGAAGTTTTGAATGTTCTGAAACATTCAGAAATAAAGTTTTCATAACTTAAATGGGAATGTTAAAAAAATGTTCTGCCAAAGTTACGAACAAATGTTCTTCCAAGTAATAACACAACATTCATTCAGTTATCTGATCTTAAATAATGTTCTCAAAACATTAGCACAAAAACATTATTTCTAAATTGTTCATGGAGTGTTTTGTCCTAAAACGATTGTGTAACATTGTTTCGGAATGTTCAGAGAAGATTCAAAAGTAACATTCCTGTAATGTTTTCAAAGTGATAAAATAGAACGTTTCAGCAACATTTCTCCAAGAGATCTGAGCTGCTATCAACATTCATTTTATAGCCCTATTACTGTACATGAACAAATATCTCATTTGTGTCTGTTTTCATTCTCCTGAGGATTTTTTTTTTTCTGTAACAAAAGTCAATTCAGTGAGCACAGTTCAGTTGGATGATAAGGTTTACCCTCTTTAACTTTATGTTGTTCTGCTGTTTTGTTCAACAGCTTGATCTTTTTACATTGACTATCACTCTATATAGACTAATGCAATCAGATACAACAATAATTTCTCAAATATTTATTACAATATATAGGCCTACTGATAAATTGAATATTCTGGACTGGATGCTTTCAACTGATTTCCGTTCACCAACTGAACTGCAGTGGTCAAACTATTTAAAATATAGTGAATTAAGCTATAAACACGACCATAATGCACAATGTTTCCATCTAACTTGTATTTTGAGGTGCAGCTCGTCATTTTAATAGTGTTTCACTAGTTAGCAGTAAACCGGTTACCTGAATATGTTCTAGATTTGTGTTGAATGTTATCGTTGGAATGGAAATATGGATATTTTATTTGTAAAGATCATACTTTCAATGTCATAAAACTAGCGAGCTAAGCCAGCAGTACTGGCTGATGACGCGAAAATAGGAACAGAAACCTAATCAATGGAGTGAGTCATTTACGCTGGAACCGCTCCGATTGATTCAAAATTCGATCATTCAGTTCAAGCGATTCACTAACAGATGAAAAGAGCCATTCATTTTCGAATTTCGAAATCGCTTGCAATGATTTAAAAAAAAAAAACATGTAGTGATGAGTGAAACGGACCTTCGAATCCGTTGTGTTGCAAAATGATTCACTGTTTCGAAACGCTCCAATCGGATCGCGAATCATATGATCCAGATCGGTACTTCGGAGCGGGTTCGCGAATCTTTTTTTTTTCTGATTTCTTTTTTTTTTTTTTTTTTTTTTTTTAAAGTACAAAACATCAAACCAAACCAAGGCAGTAGAGTTATAAAAACAAAACAAAGAAAAAGAAAGAAAGAATGCACAAATACCTTAAGAAATTTATACTAAACGTGGTTTTATTATAATAAAAGTGTAGTAACCATGTTTTTTTCACCTTAAGAGGACACAGGATGAATATAGAGATACAATTTTGACTGCTTTGGGATGAACAGAACTTTGGATAGTTTCCATATACTTGTCTAGATCAATTGAATAAAGAAAAGGGGTTTAGAGGCAGATTTTTGTTTATGTATGTGAAAGCTAGCACAAAACACAAATTAAGTAAGTTATATTTTCCTATATTCTCTTTCGAGTAGTCAAACAATCCAAAGAAAACATCTTTAAAACAGAAAGAAAAGTCACTTACAAAATGAGATTGGATGAACATTAAAAAAATCTGACCAAAATTTCTGTGTGTGTGGGTACATTGCCAAAACAAGTGAATGAATCTTTCTCAGAAGAGACAAAAACAGCAATTCACTTCAGTGACCGACTTATGTTATAATTACATCCATAAGCTTTTGGTGAAATTTGGATTAACTCATTAATCTCTTGTTTGACCTCTTCATATTTAAGGAGAGTACTATAGTTTCCAAAGACGGACATTGCTTGTTATGGTTAATTTAGTAGGGATGCTATGACATGTCCCTACCAATATCCAGCGACTACTAAATTGTCCCTATAGCAATAATTTTGATCAAACAATTAAATGTCTGTTGTCTGCCGTTACGTCCCCACCAAAGCCAAAATCCCTTCCATCAATTAAACTGAGATCTCCATTTTGCATCCTCAGCTATGAAAGAGCATTAAAATGCATGTGTTTGTGTTTGGTGTGTCACAACAATGTGGCATTATGAAAACAAATCTCTCTCTTCATACGAGCGTGTGTCACGCGTGTAAAGAGAGGTCACACCTGCCTGCTGCAGGTCGCACTCGTCTGTTTGTCGTCCCTTTCTCCGCCTGCTGTCTTTCCTCAGAAGTAAACACTGGTTGAGCGGGCGGACGGAGGCGTGCGGTCTGGTGCGTGGCAGCTCTTATCTGGCCTGCACTCAGACAAAGAGACAGAGAGGAAAGTAAACACTTACACTTTCAGTCCTACAAAGCACACAAACCTCAAGGCATTTTCCAGTATGGCAGGTGTTGCTGTCGTGGACTAACACACACACACACACACACACACACACACACACACACACAAAGGAAATTACAGTATGGTGAAAACATTCAGCTAGATAGGGTTGTGAAAGAGAATGAAGGCTTGTTTAGGTATGGTACACACTTTACTAAATCTAATTCAGCGTGCAGTAAAGGTTTAATTCACACACAGCTGCAGCTCAGAGATTCTTAAAAATGTCACCTTTAGTGTTCAATGATAGACAAATGTCTATATATAGACACACTCTACAATTTAAAAGTTTGGTGTCAGTAAGTTAATGTTTCTAAAATAAATAAGTAAATAAAATACATTTTTTAAAAAGTCTCTTCTGCTCATCAAAGCTGAATTTAAAAGATAAATGCTATTTTTGTCTTGTTTTCCAGTACAAATATCTAAACATTCTTAAGTCAAGATACATATACTTGAGATGCAAAATTACTTAAGATATTAATATGGGGTCAGAAAAATAAACTTAACTTAAAGGGATCCCACTGGCAGATATTTTATCTTATTTTAATTAAAAATGATATAATTTAGATTTTTTTCTCTTCTTTTTTTTCTCTTTAATATCTTAAATCTTGATTTAAGAATGTTTAGATATGGAAAATAAAACAAAAAATGAGTAAGAACCATTTTTTTTTTCCGCAGGAGAAACAACTAAGAAATTAAAGAGATGTTTTCTACACAGAAAGGCTGAAAATTCTGAACATGCATAGCAGTAAAAATCATGTTCTCTCTCTCTGTGTGTGTGTGTGTGTGTGTGTGTGTGTGTGTGTGTGTGTGTGTGTGTGTGTGTGTGTGTGTGTGTGTGTGTGTGTGTGTGTGTGTGTGTGTGTGTGTGTGTGTGTTAAGTGTTGGCCGGTTTGGAGTGTCAGTTAAATGTGGCACATGTCTATTGTGTTTTGGGACCCCAGACCCTCGGCACAATTCAGCAGGAGGTTTGCAGACGGCTTTCTGTGGTGGGGGGAACACAGCTGATCCACACAAAAGACTCGGACCTCCTGTTCACAAGCAGCACACAATACCCCGACCCTAATGCTTGTAAATCTATTCACTGATCAGAGCGCATGGCAGCACGCCGGTCCCACTGCATTTACAAAACGAGAGACCAAAATCTGTGACAAAGATGCTGAAACATCTGAGAGGTTTAACAGGACAGAAATGTGTGCAGAAAAAAGTTTAGTTTCAGAAATTACAAACTACCATCAAACAAAATGGTTCACTTTGTTTGTAAAATACTGATCGTTTCTTGCAACTGATTTACTGATTTAAATTTCACAGATAATAATAATAAAAAAAAATGCAAGTTACATTAATTTAAACAAAATTCTGAAGTAGAAAGACTGAAATAGTATTTTTCTTGTAAATCTTTTTTTTATAACTTTTGTTTCTTTTTACACAATCATTATAAAATTTTACCATAGTTTCTATTTTGATATGCACTTTGCAGGGTTATTATAGTTAACTAAAACCATAAATCCTTTACAAACCTTGAAATGAAACAAATGTTAATTGAAATAAAACATAAAAAGCAAACATTTCTATTTCAGAAAGTTGCCAATTACTCATTTTGATTTAGTTTACTTGATATACTAAAATTTATAAAAACTATATATGCATATTTAAAAAATTTAAAAAAGCTAAAATTAGAATGAAAATATAAATGTTTCGGTACTGAAATACATAAGTTTAAATTACTGAAGTAAGTTAAGTTACTTACAAAACTGAAATAAAAATAAATGAAAGCAAAACAGAAATACTAAAAAAAAGCCTAATAAAAATGGCAAAAGCACATAAGAAATAAACTTTAAAAAATCTGAACTAACTTAAATAAAATGAAAGTAAAAACTGAAAATATAAAAATAAAAACTAATTCAAAACAATTTATAAAAACTATAATAGTATCTTAATGATATTAAAATAACACAAAAGTGACCATTAGAAACACTAGAACTGAGAACAACCTCAGAGGAATCTACAAACATCAAAACACACTCATACACGGCTGTGTTTCTCTGTGCTCTTCAGTATTCGGGTTGTTGAAAGGTCGGTGGTGGGCGGGGCTGTGTTTCAGGAAGCACGTCCATAATTATGCAAATGAATCTGGCTCCCCCACCTGCCCGCCTCCTCCCGTCACTGTCAGACTGCTGATCAGGCCAGACCGCTACGGGCACAACCTGCACATGTCTGCACACACACACACACACACACACACACACACACACACACACACAGATGATGTCTCTCGACTCTCCCCGAAGTGCTTGGATAGATTACATCAGACTATGTGATCCATGACATCAATTTCAAACTGTGGGTTTCATGCGTTCGGCTTTGTTGAACATACAACAAATGCATCCTGCTCAACACACTCACAAAAAAAATAAAATAAAAAGCGAGAAAAAGACACTTTGGGGACAAAATACTGATAAATGTCCTCTAAAAGTAGGAAACCTGCTTTTTGAGGATGTTCACAGAGGTCTTTATTATTCCTAAATAAAAGTATATCATGCTTTTTTATTTTCATACTTACTTCACCTTTTATTTTGGGGTTAAAGTTTGTTTTTTTTTTGTCTTATGTCTTCATTTACACCTCTGTAAACGTGTGTGTGTGTGTGTGTGTGTGTGTGTGTGTGTGTGTGTGTGTGTGTGTGTGTGTGTGTGTGTGTGTCTCCAATTCAGTTTCAGCTGCTGTTTAATGAATGCATGGAAACAAACACTCGTCCCCTCCTCTTCAAAAGCAACAAAGAATTCATTACTCATTTAATGTAAGAAAGAAAGAGAGAGAGAGAAAGAAAGAAATATTTAAACTGCTTTAAATGCTTGAACTGTTTAAATTGTTTGTACATTTTAGCATTAAAACACTTAAGCATTATTTTAGTATTATTTGGAATTTAATAATATTTTGAATAGCTTTTTTATATTTCTATATAATATTTTTGGTTTTATTTTTAGTTTATATTTTAGTCATTTTGTCAAGGCTTTTTTGCCATTTTATTATTTTTATTTTTCTTGTATTTCTATTTATCGGCTATTTATTTTTATTAGTTTATTTATTTTGGTATTATTTGTATATTATAATAACTTTTATTAATATTTTGAATTAGCTTTTTTTAGGTTTTCATTTCATTTTTAGTTTAGGTTTTTGTCATTTTATATACTTTTGTCATTTTTAGTAGTGTTTTATATTATATGTAATTCATTTTTATTCATTTATTTTATTATTATAGTATTTTACTAATATTTTAAATTAGCATTTATTTTTTTAAGTTTTAGTTTTAGTAATTTATTATGTATTTTGCCATTTTTATTATTGCTTTTAAATATTTTTTTTTTTCATCTTTAGTTTCAGCAACAGTTACATCAATAATTTAAATGTATTTCAGTTAGTTGCCAAGACAACATTGCTAATTTTTAATTAGTTTTCTCATCTAATATTTATATTTTATTTTATTTCAGCTTTATTTAAATTATCGAAAATCATTTTTAATCATTTTAGACAAAAGAATAACAACTCAGGTTTATAGACACAACGTTCTTAGAAAATGGCAGCAAAAGATATATGATTAAACAATATATAAATAAAGTCATATTTACTATTTATACTGTTCTGACAATAAGTGTATGTAAAATTATCAAGCAGCTTGGTTAATTAATAGGCCAACAGAATTCAACTGATATATTGGTATTTACAATGGCTTTATGAGTGTCTCATCAAATCAGAATGATCACATTTAATAAGGGAACACTGATTTTAAATGTTTTGATAAAGTGAAATCATAAAGTCAATCTGAATCTGACCTTGTCTCATCCCGACTCGGGCAAATGAACAGTCTGTGGAGCTGCAGGGTACAGCGTGTGTGTGTCCTCTGGGGGTTTCTGTCTGGCCCCTGTGTCTGCATCTATTCTGGGTAGGGGTTGTGGTTACGCTCGTGTTGCCAGGGCCGGGAGCCGGTGTCCGGGCGCAGGGCGGGTGACAGCAGTGGTGGGCTGTCAGGACGACGAGAGGCCGTCTGGCACACGGGGAGCAAAGCCGCCGCGGTGATCTGGCACGTGCCGTCGCAGCAGGGCCCAACAGAACCGTGACAAATCGCTGAAAGAGCCCGATTCAAGAGCGCAACACCATGCACCTGAGGACGCTGTCAGAGGACAAACACACACAGATGCGCACATCAGAATTCCAGCATCATTAACACACAAACGCACGCTGTAGAAATGCATCCTGCTCAGAAACACAAATACAAATCAGTACAGCTTAAAACATACAATCCATTTGCTTTAATTCAAACAAAATCTTTCAACTACCTTAAATGTTGTTGCTCAGAAGCTCCTCTTTGATAGCTCAGAAGATTTAATTGAGAACTCTTCATTAGATGATTCTCCAAAAAATAAAAAATTAAATAAAAATAAATAAATAAATACAGCAATAAAACTGATCAGCAATCAATCCAATCAACTTTGCTGCATTTGGCTGAATATGGGCAGACAGTATATCCCTATACACTTCAGAATTCATCCGGCTGCTTCTGTCTTCTGTCACATTATCAATAAACACCAGTAACCCAGTGCCACTGGATGCCATGCACACTCATGCCATCACATTGCTCCTCCATGTTTCACAGATGATGTTGTATGCTATGGATCATGAGCTGTTCTTAAGACTTCTTCATACTTTTTTCTTCTCGTAATTCTGGTACAGGTTAATATCAATTTCATCTATCCAAAGAATGCTTTTCCAGAAGTGGTCTGACTTTTTTAGATGTTTTTTGGCAAAGTCTAATCTGGCCTTGTTTGCACCTTGTGGTGAATCCTCAATATTTGTTCTTGTGAAGTCTTTTCTTGATTGTAGACTTTGACAATGACACGCCGACCTCCTGGAGAGTGTTCTTCACTTGGCTGGATGTTGTAAAAGGGTTTTTCTTTACCATGGAGAGGATCCTCTGATCATCAATCACTGTTATCCTCCGCGGACGTCCAGGCCTTTTTATGTTGCTGAGCTCACCAGTACGTTCTTTTTTTTTTCTCAGAATGTACCAAACTGTTGATTTGGCCACTAACAGAAAATACATTTCACTACACTACATCACATATATGTAATATGTATGCAACAAATTAAGAACGTTAAAGTTTAACTGGAGATTTTGGTATCTTGGCAAACCTGAGCACAGTTTGAGACATTGTTGAAGACTGAAACTCTCTATGGGAAAGATCAGCTCAGTTTGCTCTCCAACCAGGAGATATAATTGAGATTGTCAAGAGATCTCACTTGTGATTTGTCTTTCCTGTGGGCATGCACAAACAGCCTCAGCTGTGTCCTGATCAGATTTCCACACAAACCTTTCTTCTTTATTAGCTGGAGGAGAACGGAATATCTGCAATCCATTGAGGACAATAGACCAAAGGTTCCAAAGGTTCACGACGGACCTCCCACCTAAAGCAATTTCATTAAAAATATGTTGCGTTCTGTTGGGACTGGGAAGTGTATCACTATCCACGCTGCCATAGCAACAAGGACTATGCCATAAGGGGTCATTTTCTGAGTACCGTGGTATTCAGCACAGAATACAATGTGAGCACAGCTGAAAGGGCTCTCACACTCACAAAAAAGCAATGCTCATTTGCTGATTGTGTCTTTGTTTTGAGTATTATATATTTATTTATGCATTTAGTCACCGTTTGATTGACTTGTGGAGTAACAGATTGAAAACAACATCAGAGCTATGCGTGGAGAAAGTTTATTGTTAATGAAGTGCTTTGCTTTTAGTGCATTGTGTAGCATCTGATTCAATTCTATTGTGAAAAAAAAATGCGTTGCAGAATCGTTCAAATGCATTAGTTTACGAATATACTAATCCCAAACCATGGTACTTATTAAAGTAACACTTGATGACATCACTGCACTATGGTACCACCATTAGTACTTTTTTAAAGGGAAACAAAAAAGCATGAAAAATGCATTGTGACATTCTCAAGATGGCCACAGGGGGCGCTATATTAGTTAATTTTTCTCCTTTAGGTCAACTTTTTTCATGGCAGAGCAACAATTTGTTAAATTGTTGACATGTTTATATTGAGATCCCTGAATAACAACAAATCCTGTGTATTTGAGTACTGAGTTGAGTTCGCCACAGTAAACCACAAACACAGCCACAGTAATTAATTATAAGGAATTCTTGGTACATCAAATTTAGTCATCAAATTTGGTACATCAAATTTAGTCATTTCAACTTTCTCAGACCAAATGCTTTATTGCTATTTTTGAGAAAAGTTCATTTGGTATTTTTTTTTTTAAAAATGCTTAAGACGAAACAAAATTAAACTTTTAAAAATGAACTCAGCAATGCATCTGTAATGTACATAGACCAGTACCATAATCCAAACATCTGTTCATCATTAGTTCTTTGAGTCAAATTTACTAAGCACGCATGCAACATTACAAAGTACCATGGACAGCGCAAATCAATGCATCCATTTAGAGTTACTATTGAACATATCTAAGTGAAGGAAAGCCCTTTGAATTCATTGTTCACTTCATATTGTTTGTCCTTTTGGAGATTGATGACACCGTTTGTAAGGGTCATGAGGGGTCAGCAACGGTCTACTCTGACATTCACTGTGGTCTAGAGTGGGTGTGTTGACCAGACTCGAGACACGCATAAGACAGAAGACCCTACATATCTATTATAGATGTGATGCATGATAGTTTAAGAATGGTGGCATTTAGAATACAAAGACACAGCTATTGCCGAAAAAAAAAAAAATTAGCAAGAAGAAGGTCAGGGCTCAGAAGAAAACTGACTTTGAAAAAGGACTACAACATCCATGCAAAAACTACATGCAAACTCCAAACTGTAACAGTGTGCTAAGTCCAGCACATGGAAAAGTGGCGGCAACCTTCACGAGTTATCCTCCTTTAGATGAGGTCAGCTAATTAACCTCCATGGATCAAGATGACCTTAACTGGGCTGACCTGAATCCCTGCGGATAATTGCCTCATTGACATTCAGCCAATCACAAAATCCAAGCCTATGAGAATTCGGTCCATGCGGACGTGCCGCACATTGTGCCAGTTGCAAGATTTGCCACTTCAAGTCATTAAAGCCACATTGAAAGACTCCAATTAATCTCATCAGCTCCTGCGTCTTAACAAGGTGATAAAAGTGGACAAGAAAATTCATCCACTGTCGTGATGAGGATGGAATCAGAGCCTGTTAATCCAATCTCCATTACTCAAAATAAGCGCACTAATTAAATTTTCATATGCATTTCAGGGCCAGTACAGATCAGTTTACCGCTAGCACCAAGAGGCAGCTTGATTATGCAGCAAACATTTTCTGTTTTCTGGAAGAAGTACGTGGGTGAGTGTGTCGAGGAAAATGAATGCTGGTAAGGTAATTATACTCATGAGTAATCACATTTGGGCTAAATATATCTGACATGGACACCGCATTAATCAGGGAAAGATGCTTTGTGCAGCTATCTTAAAATATGAAACCTCAAAACTGTATGACTCATTTTCTCGCTCTTGAGTGACAAGGAGAAAGTGTTACCATGTTTGTCAGAGAAATTGCAAGTAGTCTCCCAGGAATTCCAGTGCATTCCCAGAAAAAAAGGTATAAAGGCTGTCATTGGGGTGGTATCCTTTGTACATTATTTACTCGTAAAGGGTTCATATTAGCACTGTAAATGCACATATTAGTACCTGAAGGGTACATATTAGTACCTTTTGACAGCACAACCCCAATTACAACGTTTTTTCTGAGAGTGTGAGGTCCGCATTCTAGGAAGGCTTTGTCTTTGTCTCTTTACCTTGAAATGGGGCACATCCGGAATTCTGCTGGAATTGGAAGTGGGTCACTATTACTGCTTTAGAGATGACATCAGTGGGCAGCTGTGGGTGGGGAGTGTCCCGTGGCCCCGGTGGCAGTTCTTGCACGGTGCACGGCGACGTCTCAGCACTGTGCTGGCAGGCACCAAAGCCATCTAATTAACACAGGGAGAAGAGAGCGCTGTGCTGGCAGGTTAATTGAGCCTATGGGGCATTCTCTTACAGTAAGGGCTGATTCCATTCCCCAGAACATTGACTCTGCAACAAGGGTTTTCAGAGGTGCATTAGGAGCTGCATTTGAGTGAAAACAAGTGGTTATTCTGAAGATGCGTGGTCTGAATCTCAAGTCCAATTCAACCCTCTCTGGCCACTACAGGTGTTTTTCCCACTATATTATTTGGTCATCACTGTATGCTTGTGTTATCAACGCAAGTGCCACTGTTTAGCACCAGCAGCAGTTGTTTACCATTGTAGCTAGGTAACAGCTCAAAAGGGGCAGACAACATCATCCCATGGTTTTTTCCCTTTGTATTTTATTACAACAACACAGAACAGAACTTGCATCCACCTCGGATGCTCTGAAAGAGATAAAACAAAAACATTGTACTAAAATAGGCAAATTATGTGTCATCAAATTGCTTGCATTCCAATTCAAAAGTCCAAATAAATCATACCTTGATTTAGACCAATGATTCCCAACTTATGCAGTTCCAGGGTGTCTTTGGAAATAATTTTGGCTTTGCTTTGTTAAGATAGTACACCCACAACATTCTGTCATCCTTTATATCCGGGGTGTCCAAAGTTGCTCCTGGAAGGTCAAAATCCAACAGAGTTGAGCTCCTACTTGACCCAATACACCTGCCTGGAAGTTTCCAGTATGCCAGGAAACATTGATTAGCTGCTTGTTCAGGTGTGTACAATTGGGGTTGAAACTGAACTTTCCAGGATACTGACCCTCCAGAAACATGATTACACACCCCTTATTTAATTCAATCAAAACTTGTTTGACTTTTTATTCTTCTGAAAGGACACAAAACAACATCTGATGCCATTTACTTTCATTGTATAGACAAAAAAAAAATGTTTTCCCTTTTTTTTTCTGTGTTCTGCAAAAGTAAAAGTGGTAGGTTTGGAACATCATGACCATGAGCAAATGATATGAGTATAACATTTTTGTGTGAACCCTTTATTTGTATTTAATTTAATAATAGTCACTTTTATGTTTAGTTTCTCCATAGCTGCCCTAGAACTATGGAAATGTTTGATAGACAAGACTAAAAAGGTTGGGAAAAAACAGCTGTCACACCAACCAAACCAACTGAACTCTGACTTCAAAATCTCTAGTGTGAAATCGCCCTGAAGCTAACATGTCACCTTTATTTCTAGTGAAGTGCCTAGCCATGATGTCAGTTTGTGTAGAGGTGTGTCTGTGATGTCAGTACTCCAGACCTGTCACTGAAAGCTCTGGGGACCGTCTCTGCCACCGCACCACATGGTCCCATGATGGTCCAACGCCCAATGGACCACAGTGATTCAGCAGATGTGCACATACCGTCTTGCAGATGGTAAACACACACACACAGGCCAATTGACATGAAGTCTGCTCGTTAGATGGTCCTAACGATGCCAGATTTTAGCCCCTTCGGCCCTGGCACTGCAAACCCGGCTTGATTTTCTCATTCCTAGGGCCTTTCATAAATAAATAAAAACAACAAACAGCAACAAGAGTGCTATACCCAACGGGGCTTCATGTGACATATGGGATCTCCCTGCTTTGGCCGCACTGAGCGACACGGACACAGATGGTGGCTCTCAATATGGCCTCCCTCTCTGTCTCGCTCTGAAAGCCTCCCGTTCGCTGCATATTCAAATTAGCATGCTCGCACTGACAACTGCTACCCTGCGACTGCATTTCCAATTGTTGAGTGCTGTCAGAGGCTCAGATGGGTTAAACACAATGGCGCACAATTAGACAAACGGTTCTGAGAGTAGCGTTGCATTAAACACAAGTTGTAATGAGCTTTAAAGGATGGAGGCGAGGCTGACTCACATCTCTCCACGGGATTTGACGGCATCTTCTGTGGCCAGGGGGGAAAGGGTGAGTTAACTAGTAAAAGCACAGTGTGTTTACTGAGAAAGGGGTCGTCACTCTCACATTAAGCTTTGGACGGGGATCTCCAGAGGACCGCAGAGGAGATCCTGGAACATTACAGCACTTGCACACATGAATGCAGATGGTAGGCTACATCATAACTAATTGTGGTTTAGGTAAAAATGAAAGGTAATAAATGAGAATTGTTAATGTACCATAATAAGTTAAGAGCATATAAGGCTTTTCAATTTGTGTGCATTGCATTGCTCACATCATTTTGGTTTTGGAAGAACTTGATGAGAAATGTCAGAGTTCATTTTGAAATATGCAAGTTTTGATTCCAAATATTGGGAGTGAGTGTCTCCATTTCAGTATCTCTACTTAAGCATTTCTCATTATTTCTCTCGAGCTTCAGAGATTTACAGTCTACTGTACTTTAATGAGGTGAAGGAGTGTCTCACTCTCAGATGAGTTCAGTCATCAAGTTCGTAAACAGATGGAGCCAATATCTTGCTTTCTCAAAATCCACTCCAGATCTCCACCTCCAGGGTATTAAACAATACGACCGGCTTCTCTCCCTCTGCCTGTCCGCCCTCAACCCTCAGTCATTCTTGGGAGGAGTGCCTGGATTGTGGAGGACGTGGGGGGGGGGGTCTGGAAAGAAAGAAAATGGACTTCTGTGTCAGCAACAGCATCTTTCTTTGCTCTAATCCTCTCGCCCCAAGCCGCACGGTTCAGTCAAGCGCGCTGTTACATGGCAACAATTAGGAGAGCCGAATCTCAGCACCTGGTCCTCCCCAATCTACAGCAGCTGACTGTACACACACACACACACACACACACACACACACATACACGTACACACACAGCCAGGTGGCACCTCTTCAATCACATTAGCTGGCCACTCTAGGGTTAATAAAGACTGCAGCCCCCTCCCTGATCTGCCTGCCGCCCAGACTTTTCGCCCCAGGGCAGACAATATGTATTCTTTACAGGCCCAGAAACAATGTTGTTTAAACCCATTTAAGGGGCTGGATCCCTGCACGGAGGGTCGGGCCGAATGTTTAAGAGGCCTCTGTCATTTCTTCAGGTCTATTTATGCCAAGTGTACTGTATCACAATGGGGCCTTTACAGAAACAACAAAACCTAAACATTAGATTTTTACATTTTTAGAAGACAGGTGCTTGCCATTGCAGAGTCCAGTGCAAAGCCCAATACAACAATAGTGAAATTTGCCAAATAATTTTTAATTTGACAATGCATTTCTATGTATACTGAGCTGTTTCTTGGTGGTAGTGATGGTTCCCAAGATGTGTTGTCAAATGGTTTTTAGGGTGTTCCAAAGTTTTCCTGGTTGACTTGTGAGTGTAACCCCTCTGGATCTATTAGATCCATTAGGAGCAGGATTTAAAGCAGCATTTCTGGCATGGGAGGCGGGAGCACTAACAAGGATGCTAAAGACTGCAGCACCTAGCATCAATTGTTAGTGCATCTCTTAAGATCAGGGGAGTGAGGTTTACTTGCACAAGTCTTACTAGCTGACCTCTGTTACACTTACCCCCCTAAACCTCACTCCCATCCAGGTCACGGCACCAGTATAACCCCTTTGGTTCTACTCGCTACAGCATGGGAGGCGGGCACATTAACAACGGCGCTAAAGACCGTAGCTCCTAACATCAGCCGCTAGTGAGCCTCTCGTGATCAGGGAGTTAGGTTTACCTGCACAGCTCTTAGTAGCTTGTTTCCATTACATAGGTGTTTCTAGGCAGATGCTAAGACGGGACGGTTGTTAAAGTGTTCTAGGTGGTTTCTGAACATTTTTAAGGTTGTCTGGTTGGTTACTAGTGTAACTGCTAGACAGTTGCCAAGGCAGTCTGAGTGGTTTCTAGGGCGTTTCTATGGTTTTCTGGCTGGTTGCTAGGCAGCTGCAGTGTTCGTGTGTAATTGCTAGACAGTTGTGAACATGTTCTGAGTAATTTCTAGGGCATTCCTAGAGTTTACTGGGTGGTAACTAAGGGGTTCTCAGTGGCTAAAAGAGTGTTTTATGTGGTTGCTAGGCAGTTGCTAAGGCATTCTGAGTGGTTGTTAAGGTGTATCTAGGCAATTGCTAAGGTGTTCTGAGTGGTTCCCAGGCAGTTGTTACAGTGTTCTTAGTGGTTTCTAAATCGGTTTCTAGGGCATTCCCAAGGTTTTCTGGTTGGTTGCTAGTGTAACTGCTACACAATTACCATGGAATTCTGAGTGTTTTTTATGGAATTGCTACAGTTTTCTGGTTGGTTGCAACTAGGGCATTCTTAGAGTGTTCTGGGTGGTTGCTAGGGTGTGTCTAAGCAATTCTGACTGGTTTCTAGGGCAGTACTCTGATTTTCTCAAAATTAGATGGGGTGTTAATAGACAGTTGCTAAGGTGTTTTGGTGGTTGCCAGGCAGTTGTTAATACATTCTGTGTAGTTGTTTGTGTGTTGCTGTGTTCTGGCTAGAAACTTGAATGTTACTAGGTGGTTGCTAAGGTGTTCTGAGTGTTTTCTAAGCTAGGCTGACAATGTGATATGGGTAGTTGCCAAGTGGTTACTTACTATTTTCTCTCTGATATTCTGGCTCGGACCCCTCCATCAGTCAATGCAATGATTTGTCAGGCAAAAATGATTGCTCTGATCATTTAGAAAAGTATAAGCACATCTGTCCTTAAAAATCAATATTATTTGAAATATTTTTTCGCTGGGGTATAATTCTAGCAATACAATTATGGGTCAAAATTATCGATTTTGCCAAAAAAAATAAAAAAAATCATTAGGATATTAAGTAAAGATCATGTTCCATGAAGATATTTTGTAACTTTCCTACCATAAATATATCAAAACTTAATTTTTGATTAGTAATATGCATTGCTAAGAACTTCATTTGGACAACTTTAAAGGCGATTTTCTCAGTATTTAGATTTTTTTGCACCGTCAGATTCCAGATTTTCAAATAGTTGTATCTCAGCCAAATATTGTCTTTTTCTAACAAACCATACATCAATGGAAAGCTTATTTATTCAGCGTTCAGATTATGTATAATAAAAATCAAAATAAAATGTCACTTAAGACTGGTTTTGTGGTCCAGGGTCACATACTGTATGTCCCATAAACATTGTGGGTGAACCGCAAAAGTTGTTTCAACTACTATAATGACATAATGACATGGAATGAAACTACTTCTTGCTAAAAAAGTGATGGCATTAGATGGTATATTGCACAATACACACAAAAACATACTTTGAGAGATACCATGATACTACTGACTAAATGTAACATGGTATTTATATTATATTTCAAGTATATTTTGGTACACATTCAAAAAAACATGTAATTAAGATCATACTGTAACAAACAAAAACATCCATGGTAATGCCACGGTATTGTTTTGTTAGTGAAATGGCTGTTGGACATTAACATTACATGGAAATGTGAAAAGAATAAACCCACAACACTGACCTTTTGTTTGCATTAGTTTTTGCTTGTTTTCTTTTGTTTCTTGTCATTATAATTAGAGTCGAGTGAACAGGGCTCATTTTAATAACAATACCTGTAGTTTTATATGCTAGGGTCATGATCAACGGCAATTTGTGAACACAGATTACAAGCTCGAATTAATCAGCTTCGGCTTGAGCTGAATGCTATCAGTGATCAGAACGCCTGTTGCTTTGTTACAGTAAGATGCCAATGAATGAGTAAACAGACATGCAGAAAGATTAAATGAGCAAACGAACCTCTCCTGAATGCTGATTAATTCAGATTGAAACACAAATGAACAAGAAAATTTGGCTAATCCTTCTATCTGCCGGGCTGATGATATTCTGCATTTGTCAAGCGCCGAGGGAACTTTAATGGTTTATACAGACTGTGCGCTCCATTAGACCCATGATTCATTTCTTCACATGCATTTCTACATCCTCTCTGCTCTCCTCTGCCTTTCAGGTTGACACACCACACACACACCCACACACACACACGCTGAAGATGCCCCATTTAACACATCAAAGCTTGGTGACTGAAAGCTGCGAGCTGAAGGATAGACAGATGCAGTCCTGCATCACTTTAATCCTCTTTACCCAGCCATGTGTGGAGAGAGAGACAGAGAGAGAGACAGAGACAAACAAATTCCACTCAGAGTAAACATGCTAAGGTGCAAGAGGTGAGGAGTGTGCGCATACACACACAGTCATTTCACGAGCCTTTGAACTATGTAAAGAGGCATAATGCACATCCTATTAATGATTAATCAGTTCTGGTTCAAAATAAATGTTCGCTTCAGGCTTGTCAAGACTCAGATAGACCATGCATGAGGGAGGGAGGGAGGAAAGAAAAATAGTTAAATTGTTAAAAAGCTTATTAGATGCAGAGATAAAGTAACAAAAATGTAAAATTGTAGATCACTACAGAACACTACAGTAAATAAATAAATGTTAAATAAAATGTAATGTTAAAAATTAATACAATTATAAATAAACAAATAAATACAATTTGCTTAATTGTTATTAGATTCAGAGACAAAGCACCAACAACTGAACATTATAGATTATTAAATTATAATAAATTAAATTATACATTATAATAAATAATTAAACACTAAATAAATTTAAAAGAATAAAAGAACTAATAAAAAAATAAAAATAATTTTAAATAAATAATATGAAATTGAAAAAGTGTCAGGATGCAGAGACAAATCATAAAAATCTGAACATTATAGGTAATTACACAACATAACAATAAATAAATCTTACATTAATGTTAAACAAGCCAGAGCAACTTTACCTCAATCAATGGTGTGAGATTTGGAGCAGGGCTATTTGTTTGCTGATCATGGGGAACGTCTTCATAAAACCTGTATGAAAACAGTCATTATTTTTGAAATACACACTTTACCTTTAAAAAGACAAACGAAAGGCTCATGTATCAGACCACCATCTAATCCCCAAACTCCTCCAACTTTCTCCCAGAACACGGATCGGAGGTTGTTGAGATTTCTGTGCTGAAGGTCTCGCTAGAGGAAAGACAAAGACAGTATAGTCACATAAAAGCACAGTGGCCTGAGAAAAGAAAGGAATAGTGTTATTGAGACAACAGAAGACAGATAACGTGAAAAGAACAAGGTTGAACAAAGTTAATGATTTCTACTGCATCAGACCACAGATCAGAAGCATTTGTGGTTATTACATGTTCAGTTCTACAGGCCAAAAACATGTCAGCTGATGCATGTTAAAAAATTATTATTGACAAAATCTGATAAACATTAATATATTAACATAACAATTAACTAGCAATTAAGATTTTTTGTTTGTTTGTTTTTTACAGAATTATCTAGGTTAATGCTAATAAATAAACTTTAAACATCTGGGGTTGGTAATTTTTTAAAAGTTTTTAAAATCTCTTATGCTCACCTTATGCGGCATTTGTTGAAAAATACAGTAAAAAAGGCAATATTGACAAATATTATTACAATTCAAAATAACCATTTCTATTTGAATATATTGTAAAATATAATTTATTTCAGCATCATTACTCCCGTCTTCAGGGTCATGTGATCCTTCAATATGCTAATTTACTGCTCAAAAACCTTTCTTATTATTATCAATGTTGAAAACAGTTGTGCTGCTTCATATTTTGTAGAAACATTTTTTTACATTTTTTTTCAGGATTCTTTGATGAATAGAAAATTCAAAAGAACAGCACTTGCATTAAACAGAAATCTTTTGTAACATTATAAATGTCTTTACTGTCACTTTTGATCAATTTAATGCATCCTTGCTGAACAAAATATTCATTTATTTTAATTCATTATTACATTTTATTAATTAAAAAAAAAATCCTACTGACTCCAAACTTTTGAATGGTAATGTACATATCATTATTCTTTGTTTGCTCATACAAACACCATCAACTAATGTTAATTTATACAACTTGATACACATACAAATGAACATTAACCAAAATTAATAAATGCTGGAAAGGTATTCATCATCATTATTATAATTGGTGGTAGTTTGCCTGTTGTAATAGCCACAAATCTGCTGTTTGACTCAAAAAACAAAGAACCGGAAGAAACACAAAGCATTTGTGGAGCAGCCATCTGAATATAACTCTCACAGGTTTTTGTGCTGATTAAAAATTACTGGAGTACGAGCATCTCCTTCAGTGAACCAGGAACGGGCAACAGCAATTCCATTTCACATGCAGTGATTTTCACTTCCTAGAGAGGGGGAGAGAGAGGGAGAATCCCAGAGGAATAACAGCGCTCCTCTGGCAATGACAAGTTTGACAGCTTCAGCCACAGAGACAAAGACAGGACAAAAGTGAATAATGAGTTCTTCACATCAGGGGATTCCTGCGGCTGAAGGTGCCAGTGAGTCAGAGCCACACAGGCAGACGGCAGGTTCTTCCTCCAGCACCTGATGGTGGCAGCTGCCTTCTGCACCGACATGTCCTCACATGCCATTCCAACATGCTCTACAAACACTCTGCCATGCTGTTCCTGACAGCAAACACAAAAACCACACAAACACAATCTCTGAGTTGAGCTGGGTTAACTCTAGTATATGGAGAGAGAGTAAGGAACTCAGGTTAGCTATGCTACTTAATCTAACTACTTACTTTAATAGTGTGATAGTAACTCAGGTGCTTTAAACAGAGTGGAGCTTTTCCAAGAATTAATTAGTGAGACAAAACGGTTGTTTTTATGTTGTATTGTATTGTGCCTGCAATATTACAACCGAGCAGACTGAAGTAACAGTCAGATGCACTTTCTTCTCTCAAAATGGTTTGACTGATTTTAGTGATTTGGTGCTTAATAAAGTGATCAAAAAACACTGCACTGTACTTACATTGCACTGCACTGTATTTTACATGTGCATTTCATTAAAAAAAAATATGCATTTCATCACTATGTTTTTGACTCAATTATAAAAATGGGGGTGTTATTTAGTGTAAAAATGAAGATTTTTTTCAATAATTTAATCTAGGTCACTCTCTCTCTCTCTCTCTCTATATATATATACATATATATATATATATATATACATTTTTTAATGTCTTTAAAAGAAGAAGCTTTGCTTACCAAGGCTGCATTTATTTGATCAAAGTACAGTAAAAATTATAATATTGTGAGGTATTATTACAATTCAAAATAAGTGTTACATGAATATATTAATTTATTGCTGGGAAGCAAAGCTGAATTTTCATCATCATTACGCAGTGTCCCATGATCCTTCAGAAATCATTCTAATATGATGATTTGCTGCTCAAGAAACATTTCTTATTATCATCAGTGTAAAAAAAATAGTTGTGCTTCTTATTATATTACGTTTTTGAATCAGTTATAAAAATGGGGGTTTAGTGGTGTTATTTAGTGTGAAGAACATAAGAAAAGACTAAAACCTAAACTAAATGTAAACTGAAAATATAAAAATAAAATTATAGAAAAATTTAAAATTTATAAATACTATACCTAGGAAGTGCTGGGAAGGTTTACCCTATTTAAAATGTAATAGTGGTGTAACTTTTTCAATTACTTTATTAAAGTAATGTAACTGATTACTTTTACTTTACTTTTTGATTACTTTTCTAAATTTCTAATGAATGCTTATTTTCAACTGTTAATCATTTTCAAACATTTACATCATACAGGGTTAACCTTACAGTAGTGCACAACACTGTCAGACTTTCACAATCCTTCATCACTTGAATTAAGATTATCAAATTTGAACACATCCACCACAAAATCAGACTTTAGTACTGCCTTTTACTTTGAGATCGATCTGAAGTTCAATGAAGAAATTGTTAACTAATACTGTTTTTAAAACCAAATCTTTGCATGACTACAGGGAACACTGCATCTAACAATGGTTTGGGGAAAAAAAAATAGTTAATTAAAAAGTAATAATAAATAAAAGCATATACATCAGCTCAATAAGCATCTAATGTCCTATTCTGTGTACTAAACTCATGAAACATTGGTGTCTTTTTGAAACATTGCTATCTCTTTGTATATGATATTACTATAGTTTTCTCAAAATAAGTCAAATTCTCATGAGAGGCTGAAAACACTGCTAGCATCAGTAGGCCTATGTGTAGTAAATGAAACCACATGTCTACACCATTAACTACCACGAGGGGTGGATTGGGAAATCTCAAACTCAAACAAACAAATTCTGAAACATGGACAACCCTATTTTTTGTTATGGACCTAAATCTTTAGGTTGGGTACATGCAAAATAATTAAAAGTTCTCTCCTGAACGGCACCTTCACTTCCATTTTTCTTTTCAGTCTCTTTATTTTACCCTGATATCTATTTCTCTCATGACTTTAAAGGGTTGCTCCACCGCAAAATGAAAATTTTGCCATTATTCACTTACCCCCATGTTGTTCCAAACCCGTAAAAGCTTCGTTTGTCTTCGGAACACAATTTAAGATATTTTGGATGAAAACTGGGAGGCTTGTGACTGTCCCATAGACTGCCAAGTAAATGTCTCTTCGGTGTCAGCCTCGCTGCACCGATGCGCTGTTTTCATTTAAACCAAAGCGTAAATACACGGGAAAAAAAAGAGCATATGCCGCCTGCGTACTGCTCAGATTTGTCAAAATGGCGCTACGCTGATTTGGAGAGACACAGAGGAAAGGAATTGTTGAATAAAGTCGTTATTTTTGTTTTCTTTGTGTACAAAAAGTATTCTCGTCGCATCATAACATTCCGGTTGAATAATTGATGGCAAATGGACTATTCTGACGATGCTTTTCATACCTTTTATGGACCTTGACACTGTTTTTTACTTGGCAGTCTATGGGACAGTCACAAGCCTCCCAGTTTTCATCCAAAATATCTTAAATTGTGTTCCGAAGACAAACAAAGCTTTTACGGGTTTGGAACAACATGGGGGTATTTAATCCCTTTAATACTCAAGATTTAACAAAACTACTTTCTAAATTGCCGATACATGTCAAAACTAGTACATCACTTCAATATCTTTATAGAAAAATCCTAATACTGAACATGAGTCATGCTTTTCCCTTACAAAAATTAACCATGCTTTTATTATAATAAAAGTACAGTCACCATGTTTTTTTTTTTTCGTTTGTTTGTTTGTTTTGGTAAATGGATTACCATTTGTATTTATTTTTAAATATATTAATTTGTGAATTAATTTTTAATTTGTGGTTACCATGGTTTAACAATAGTAACTAATATCTTTGGATTTATAGTAAAATCATGTTCATTTTCTTAAGGGTTGTGTTGTTGTCTGCTCTAGCCCCCCACCAAACCTATTATAAAATATGATTATTTTTCTGCTAAATTACTACAGTAACATTACAATAGATAATAATGATGTCCTTTATACAGTATTTTGAGTGATGGTGAGCAATGGGCTGCTGCTGCTTAACTAAGACAAAACTACAATAGCATATTTACAGATGAAACTGACCTGCGCTTGAAACCCTGAACAGTAGTTTTGCTTCTCTGCTCCACCTGTGCGCTTCCACATTCCACTCCATTCCCTCTCGCATTGATTACTCTGATCCTAACCATTTGGCGGAGGCGCAGAGAGCGCGTGAGCCGAAGCATTGCCAGTCACGACTAACCGATTCATGATTTATTAGAGAATTAATTATCGAATGGCAAATTCGGAAATAAATGCTTTAGTACATTCGGCATGCAATTATACAATATACCGTACTACTTTAAAATATGAGTAGCTTGGGAAGCTAAACTTTCAAAGTAGCTTAGCAAGTAAACTGAAATGCCGGCTGTGGTCCATGGAGAAATCAGTGCTAATTGGAAATTTGGTGGTTCGACACGTATCTCGGCTGATCCGTGCTTCCTTATGGACTGCGTGTCACTTCATACGGGGGATTTTCATAATTTCTTGTCAGTTTGCTTTGTTTGTGTGAGGTGAGCAGCGAGAGAGGACCTGCATCTACGATACACGCTAATCTCCGTCTCTTCAGAGCGACGGGTGCAAGGCATTTATGACCATTAGCAGATGTCCATTAGCAGCCGATCAGCAGGGTCTGTCTCCACAGGGGCCATGGCAGGTCTGAGTGTGTGTGTGTGTGTGTGTGTGTGTAAGAGAGAAAGAGAGAGAGTGTATTACGGGGCTGGCTCTGTGCTGGTCCTGTGGATTTCTCCCTCGCCCCACGCGGGTGTCTCGGACACAAGCTGCCATCCTCCCCCCCGCCTCTGAGATCAGGAACCCACTTATCCAGCCACGCCATTGTCTAGTGTGTCCACACACATCTGTTATGCTTGGGCAGCACCGCCGCTGACAGACAGTCCATTGTTCCCGCGGCTGGTAGGAGGAGCAGTCACAGTTTGGGGTAATTGCTGCTCCTAATTAGTTCAAGACACACACACGCAATTGCTTTTTAATTAAACGCCATCCAGCCTCTAATGAGCAATCAGTATCAACCAATAAAAAGACAAAACGCATTTAGAATCACAGTTGGGAAAGCGGAATAAAGTAGATTTTTCTGAAGAAAATGCGAGTGCAAAAGTCACTAGGGTGTTCTAGCTGGTTGCCAGGGTGTTGCTATGCAGGTATATGGAATGTTTTAGTGTGTTGCTATGGTTTTCCGGGTGGCTGTTAGGGTGTTTCCAACAAACATGTTTCTCTATAAACACTTACGTTGCATCCCAAATGATGCACTATATGTACTTATGCACCATGTACTAAAACATGTAGTGTATGAATTTTATAAGGTTAATTTGTCACTCATATTTGGATTCTGATAGCCCCTCCACTGCATATTTTCAGTGTGAACACACTACTAACACTATTTATACTACAAAACAACATAGTATAGTGCATAAGTATACAATTTGGGACACACCTTTAGAAAAAAACTATTAAAAGATTTAAAAAGAAATTAATGATTTTATTCAGCATTTTACTTAAATGCTATCCAGCACTGAGTACATTTTCTGGACATAATTGTGTAAAAGTTACTGCTATAAAACAAGCTGTGCATCCGAAATTGCATACTGTCTGATTAGGTACTACATTGAAATCTGAATTTACTTCACGACCGTTAAAAAAGGATGTTCTATATAGAGTATATGAATATGGGTACTATGAATAAATTTCACCTACTATATAGTAGGGAAGCATGCGATTTCGGATGCAGCATAGGTGGTTGCCATGGTGTTCCTATGCAGGTATTCGGAATGTTGTTTAATATGTTGCTATGCGGTTGCTATGGTTTTCTGGGCAGCTGTTAGGGTGTTGCAAGGGTTTTCTATAATGTTTCTCTGCAAACATCCCAAAAACTTCTTAAAAATGGCAGATTCAAAATGGATGTTGTTTTATGACATTTTTGAGAGAAAAAAATTGCAGATGGCATAAAATAACATCTACTAAAAGTAAAGACAACTATGAGCAATATTAGTGATTCTTGACTTACTAAAAAAATAAATACTATTTTATTCAACAAGGATGCATTATATACTGTTAAAAGTGATGGTAAAGACATTTATAATGTTATAAAAGCTTTTGAACTTTCTGTTTATCAAAGAATCTTGAAAAAATCTTTCCACAAAATATGATAAGAAGACTTTCTTGACTGTTTCTTGAGCAGCAAATCAGCATTAAAATGATTTCTGAAGATCATGTGACACTGAAGACTGGAGTAATGATGCTGAAAATTCAGCTTTACATCACAGGAATAAATTACATTTTATAATATATTCACATAGAAAACACTTATTTGAAATTGTAATAATGTTTCACAATATTACTGTTTTAATGTATTTTTGATCAAATAAATGCAGCATTTCATTAGCATAAGAGGCATCTTTAAAAAAAATATATTAAAAACCTTTTGAATGGCTGTGTATGTAAGAAAAAGAGTGAGCTAGGCTGATCTTGCTTAATCCCAGAATGCCGAGATGTCCCATGTTGCCATGGATTCTGTAACCTGATAATGTGAACAGACTGTACGGTCACTGTGGGAATATGGGCGGCTTTCACCTCATCTCACAACTCAGGTCCTCTCTGAACTCCCTCTGGGCCACTGGCTGAACCAGACCTGCTAATGATGACGGGAAGCGTAACCTGTAGATGCTGGAGGGAAAAAAAAAATCGGAACTCCATCTGTATCTAAAATCACAGTTAATGCATATGGAGCTTTACAAGCTATACTCATGATTTAAGAGTTAAGCAATGTTACAAACAGTTAAAGAGAATAATATCTTTTTAAATATATCAGATGATGTCATTTATTTTTTAGGGCTGTCAAATGATTAATCACGATTAATCACATCCAAAATAAAAGTTTTGTTTACATAATATATGTATGTGTACAGGGTATATTTATTATGTATATATAAATACACACACATAAATTATATATTTAGAAAATATTACATGTATATACATTTATATATTTATATTCTTATATTTTATATTAATATATAAATATATTTAATATATAAACATAACATATTCTTCTTAAATATATACATGCATGTGTGTGTATTTATATATACATAATAAATATACACAGTATACACACATATATTATGTAAACAAAACTTTTATTTTGGATGTGATTAATCGTGATTAATCATTTGACAGCCCTAATATTTTTATAACCAAACAAAAACAATGAAGATCTCATCTGGAGTGGCAGCATACTTCATCACATAACTTTACAACTAAAACCAGAAACACTCATATACAGAACCAAAAACATAGGTACAAACAGCAGCGTTTGAATCATTGAATCATTCATGAGAACCATCCAAATGAACTAATTCACCAAAATCAACAGGCTGCTCACGGACAGTCTAAAATAATTTGGCAAAACAGCAAAATGCAAAGAGTAACTGGCTTTATGCAATTCGCAGTCTAGGTTTTACGTATAGCAAACATGTTGACAAGGTACCAGTCTGAACAAGCCCTTCTCGGACTAGTAACCAGATTTGCCACAGTTCATGGCAACAAATCTTTGAAACATTGAAAAGTTTAGTTGAACTGTGATCACCATAAGTTGCAAAGAAGACCAGTCTGCCTATGCGTAACTACGAGCTCTTTTTCCAGTGGTCAAGCACATCAGAAAGCTCTCAAGACCGGTTAAATTTTAAAAGGGTCACTAGATGCTTGCTGCACAGATTCAGCTTGTGAAATGTAGTGTAAGAGTGTTCTGACTTTCATTTGACCATTATGTGCTTGGCAAAGATTTAGTAGTAAAGATTCAAGCCTTCAGTTTGCTTTCTAAGTCATTTTGAGCACATACCTGGCAGCTGTTCACAGAATCAGCGACGCACTTCTCCAGAGTCAGACAGCAGAAATAATTCTTCACCAGTACAGTTGTATCTGGAAAGTCTTGGATGACCAGCGCACAGCCAGGAGGGAATTCATTGGATTAACCATCGTTTTACTAGTTCCCGTTCTGTAGCTCCCTTCAACAAAAAGCAAACAAAGTGGAACTAAATCCTGGAATGGAACGTTGATAAAATTGCAAATCCTTGAAAATTCTACAATTCTTTGGTTGCTTGTGGTCATTCCCGTTTCCTGGATCTCTAAACCCTGTTTGAAAACGGCATGAAAAATAACATTTCACAACCTTTAGAAACACTTTCAAGTACCTTATTTACTGTATGATTTATTCATGATATAATGTTAGGTGATTTTAAACTATAATATCCTTTGAGCATTTTATTGAGTTGATTGATTAATAAATATCTTATACAGTGTGTAAATTAAATTAATTCCAATGTAGAAAGACTGAAATAGTACTTTCTTGTAAAAAATACTCCAATAGTATGTTTTATTTACAACTTCAAAAAATCATTTTAACAGTGCAATTAAATTGCTTTAGCTGAAAATATTACTGTAATGATTATGCATTTTAAACAGATTTTCATATACTTCAGAAAGAACATAAAAGTTCAACAAAAGGGTCAAATTTTCATCACAATATAAATCAAGTGACTGACTGAATGCAATATCTCAAACCTTGTTCTGAGGAGAAAAGAAACAATTCTCACGACAAATTGCACAGGTGAGGCGATGCTACAGGTGCTGCGGTCAGTGAGAGGTCCAGGTGACCATCTGTGTGTGTGACGGCTCGCAGAGATCAGAGAGGATGTGAGAGAGTGTGTTCAACCTGAAATCAGCCGAGATTAAAGCCATACAGCGTGCCAACACTGAGAAGAAAGAGAAAAATACACGCTGAAAGAGGCTGATAGAATGATACAATATGATAGAATGATAGACAGGATGATAAATCTATAGATAGAACGATCAATCAATAAAACAAATGATAGAACAAACAATAGAACAATAGACAGACAGAATGACAGATGATAGAACAATGGATAGATTGAAAAGATAGAATAATGGAATGATTGAATGAACATAAGAGATGAAACCCTCTATAGATCCATCGTCAAAACAGACAGACAGAATGAAAAAAATAACATTTGACAGACATACAGAATGAACGACAGATAGATTGGTAACAATGGAATGATGATAGAATGAATGATGGAATAAAAAGAGATAAACAGAACAATCTATAGATTCATTATCAAAACAGACAGAAAGACAGACAAAAATAGAATGAATGTTTGACAGACAGAATGAATAGAATAATGTATAAAATGCTGAAACATCAAAATGATGGAATAATAGAATGAAAAGAGATAAATAGAACAATCTATAGAACAACAGACAGACAGAATAAACGACTGACAAACAGACAGAACAATGGATAAACAGAATGATAGAAAAAAACAATAGACAGGCAGATAGACAGACAGACAGTTGGCAAGGCAGACGGAATAAAAGAATGAACATTACATTCACCGATAGATAGGACAGACAGACAGACAGACAGATAGATAGATAGATAGATAGATAGATAGATAGATAGATAGATAGATAGATAGATAGATAGATAGATAGATAGATAGATAGATAGATAGATAGATAGATAGATAGATAGATAGATAGATAGATAGATAGATAGATAGATAGATAGATAATTGATCTTCACATCTATCTCTGATCAAAGGTTTGTGTGTGTTAATCTTCTAATAATTCACCTGTGTTTTTTCCTCGTTCATGTTACTCATGTCTGCTCAGTGTCTGGATGTGTTTGTACTGGACATGAATCCTGCCAGCAGAACCATCCAGATGCCACAAATACACCTTCATAACATTAAGAGCATGGGCTGTAATGCATTAAAGTACAGAGAGACTGGAGGAAGGAGAGACGGCTGTGCTTGTACATTAAAGTCCTCTGGGTTTTGTCAATACAAACCCAAACTTACATCACTCATCTACTCACATCACTGTATTTCTCTTCTTTATAAGAGGTAGACAGTATGTGTGGAATGAACTGAATGGATATTTTGATGGAAGATCAAACCATTTGCACTGCATTATTGGACAATGTGAATAAATAACAGTTGCTATAAACAGGGCGCCTGAAGCAAATCTAGATAAATAATTCATATATGCACACAAACTCATATTAGTGCACTGATGGGTTTTAATTCACAGTGCAAATTCAGTAAGTGAATGGAAGTAGTCATATTAAAACAGCTGACAAATTACATGTTCATAATCAATATTTCAGGTTACACTACAGATGGGAGAAGTTAAAATGCTTTGTTTTGTCTAAGCTGTCAGCTACTCATTGTTTTTTTAAAAGCCAAAGCCAATTAGAGAGAAGCTTCTGGATGTTTTCTGCCCGTGGGGAGGATTGCATTTAATCCAGGCTTTGGAGAGAGGCCTATCTGAACATAATCTCCAGATTAAAAACACAAGCCTTAAATTCGGGCCTCTCTTTCATGGCCCATAAATAACATTGAGGAAATATTCATTAATGCACATACACCACAGCACGATGCATTTCCACATATATCCATACAGATGGGTGATTGATTGGAAATGAAACATTTAATGTTTCCAAACTGTGTCATGTATGTTAAAATATTTATCATTGATAAACATTTAACATTTTAAAAGATCTGGAAATTTTTAACAGTGGATTCTTTTTCTTTTCTCCTATCACTTGTCATTTCTATCATAAATTAATGTCTTTATATCTTCATATCTTTACACACACACACACACATATATTACCAAAACTTCACCACATTAAGATTTTACCTCATAATGTTTAACACAGGGGAGAGTAAAAGTCTTATTTGAGGTCCTTCTTTGCTTGTCCTTCATCTGCACACACAGCACAAATCAGGGTGATTTTACTGTAGCTTCTGTAAATACCTGCTGTGCACCTGGATTTGGCAGGTAAAATAAAAATATATTTAAAAGAAAAAGACCTATAAAAGTCATTCCAATTAAATAAAAACCAAACAGACGCTTTGTAGAGATGCCTACATAACAATAATAATAATCATTAAAAAAAGGTACACCTGTTAAATATAAATATGGGAGATTAATACAGTACATTGTTTCCTGTTTTTATGTTGTTGTTGTTTTTTCAGTTAACATCAAGTAACAATATTTTTAATTATTTGCAGGCTGTTTACACACACATTTCATATACAGATATAAGAATCTTGCATAATTGCAATCTTGAATGATCAGGATGTCTTTCGAACAGATGGGTGATCTTTAAATAGAGATAATGGAAAGATGTAGTGTACTGACAATGACCAGCTTGGCAGGAAGTGACATCACCCCTAAAACGTATTTCATGTTCAGTTCAGCAATACCATTTCATATGACTGACTCCACAGATATGTACATGAGTCAGGGTTTTTTATCATTAAAAACCAGTGCTGTCAAACGATTAATCGTGATTAATTGCATCCAAAATTAAAGTTTTTGTTTATATAATATATGTGTGTGTACTGTTTATATTTATTATGTATATATAAATACACAAACATACATATATATTTTACAAATATTTACATGCATATATATATATATATATGCATGTAAATATTTGTTACAAAAATATGTTTTGTTTATATATACAAATATATATATATATATAGGATGTGATTAATCGCGATTAATCGTTTGAAAGCACTATAAAAACACAACAAAATTATTAAAAAAGTACCTAAAATTAAAATGAAAACACAATATGAAAAAAAAAAATGTATCCAGTTCAAAATATTAACAAAAACTATAATCGTATATCAATGATATTGAAACAACACTGATTATTCAATATATAGGCTACACAAGATATTGTTATTCAAGAAAATGTTATTCCAAAAGAAAAAAAAAGTCTTCATAATCTTTCATTAGTCCTATATATCTTTGCATTTGCCTTTAAATAAAGGTTCTATATGACTCTTTAATGTGACTATAATATTACCGAACCAACTCTAAGCAGAAGAAACTAAGAGTCTGGGAATAAGACCTGTTTGCAGGTTTAGGACGCTCGGCGAGCCCGGCTGGCTGCAGCTTTGAGCGCTAATGGTTAATGAATAGGCAGCACCTGGTTTCTCCATGCAGCAGCGCCGCAGGTTCACAGGAGGAGCTGGAGATGATGCCAGTGATCTGATCTCTGCCAAAGCCTGATAGCATCAGACCGCCTGTGTTCCGCACACACCTCCATCTACACACCCACACCGCCCTGCGGACGCCACTGCCATTCAATTACATTCATGTGGAATCAACAGGAACTCAGCAAGCATCTCTTAAACGTTCAAAATTCTTCAAGAACAACGTCAAAGTCAAATGTTAAATTAATAAACACAATCTAAAGGTGAAATACAGTCACAATCGACTACATGGGCTTCTAGAACCCAAGTGGAAAATATATTGTGCTGTCGATGTGAATAAATAAGCTGATTGGTGGAAAACTTCAACGCAGTTTTCCAGATTTTCTCAGTTATAGCACCCCCTAGCATTGGAAATTGATGAAATGTGGCGAGTTTCCTCATATCGTCCAGTTCTACACTAAAGCACATGAAGATTTGACTTGTGTTCAGTGGCTGCAAGAGGTTCCCAAACCACATTCCTGCATGCTGTCTCCTTAATCAAACACACTTGATTCGGATCATCAGCTCATTAGTAGAGACTCCAAGACCTGAAATGGGTGTCAGACAAAGAAGAGATGCAAATGTGCAGTGTTGGGTGGGACGTGGTTGGGAACCACTGCTGTAGGCCAAAAATATGTCATCAAGCCAACTAAACACCGTTACAGTGATTTTTATTACAGGTAAGATTTATTTATCTCAATGTTCTAACAGATAAATAGTTACAATATTATATATTATTCATATAAATAAATAAATACATTCATTATAACCAAGTTATTGAATGTTGAGATATTTGTTAAACATCGATATATAAAGTTGTTTATTATTAATTATATTTTATATTTATAATGTATAATAGTTATTATTAACTGCATTTATATATATATATATATATATATATATATATATATATATATATATATATATATATATATATATATATATATATAAACATTTATAATAACTCATTTAATGAACATTCAGATATATTTTTTCGTTGAACATCGATAAATAGAGTTGTATATTATTACTTATAATTTCAAATAAATAGTTATTATTAACTGCATATATATGACATACTGTATATATATTTAATAACATTATATACATATTTATTAACATTTATAATAACCAATTTAATGCACTGATATATATTTTTTGTGGAACATCAATGTCTTATAACATTTATAATAACATAACTTTATGATAATTTATTTATAATAATTTTATTGAACAATATAAGTAACTTATTGAATACTGAGATGTATTATCATCGAAACATATATAGATTACATTTGTTTTTATTAATCCATGTAATAAAAACGTATTGTAAAAATTATACAACATCCCAAACAAATCTGCTGATCTTTTCATGATTTCGCATAACTGTTTTTCATGCATATAAAAATGTCTTTTAACTGAATTCTAATTCATTTTAAAATTTGGATATTTAAGGGGAATCAAATATAACACATCAAGAATCTTATAAGGGTGTATCGCTTTTGACCTCACGTCTATCACACATATTTCCACAGGGAACAGGTGCGGCAACACACCCTTAAACCAGCGTTTCCACTGCATAAATCCTTCCTGGAGATGAACACCAGTCTCCCTGAACCAGATCATATCCAGAACTTCTCTTTTCCGAGGGGCCGTGTTTCACATGGCATCATAATGCTGTTTGACAAAAGGAGCCGTTTGAGATGGCACACGGCCAGACACTTTGAACAGGAGCCAGGTGCATGTTGGGATGCTTTAGACAGGGTGAGAATGACACTTGCTGTGAAAGCAGGTTGAAACAACCACCAAGGCCATGTAGCCGAAACCAGTGAGACTCCACAGTCTGTGTTCATCTCTAGTGGCATTACAACTATTAACACGTTAAAACAATAGCAACACTCTCATAACCACACTCAGGTTCAGAAATTATGGATCGGATCTCTAAGGAGATAAAGTGAGATGTAACTGTGAATGACAGACAGGAATCATGTGCTTGAAAATGTTTGCTAGCGGCCTGATGGGACATTCGGATATGAGATGATGATGGTAGAGAAAGAGGAAGTAAAACTTGAGCCACAGCGCCACCTAGTGTACGCCAAAAGATAAGCATAAAAGGTCAGTTACACATCAATCATCTTTGCACAAGTCTTAATAACATGTTTTTATTCTCTAAGACATTTACCCCTGGTTTTACAGACAAGGCTTAAGCCTAGTCCCAGACTAAAATGCATTTCTGAGCTTTTTTAACTTCAAGAAACTTTCACGGACTAATCTTAAAATATATCAGTGCATTTGTTTTGTCTCAAGATGCACACCAGTAATGTTTTTTTTTTGTTGTTGTTTTTTTTAAGGAACGTTTATAAAAGATACTTAAATGTCCTAATTGAACTATGGCCTAAACCTGGTTTATAAGCCCTGACTGTGAAACCAGGCCTTAATGTTCCTCTTTAACATTTGAATGATTAGCTGATACTAACTTACTATATTACACATTTTCTGTACAAAGCCACCTTCTTAGAATATATATATTAGTGTGTTAGTGTATATATATATATATATATATATACACACATATTTTAAAATTGTATATTTAGAAAAATAATATATTGTAATTTAATCCAGTGATCGAAGCTGATTTTTCAGCATCATTACTCCAGTCTTCAGTGTCACATGATCTTCAGAAATCATTTTGATGTAATGATTTGAAAATTTCTTACTATAATCAATGTTGTTTAATGTGCTGCTTAATATTTTTGTGGAAACCATGATGCATTTTTCAGAATTCTTTGATAAATACAAAGTTCAAAAGAACAGCATTTATTTGGAATAGAAATCTTTTGTTACATTATAAATGTCTTGTCTGTCACTTTGGATTAATTTAATGCATCCTTACTAAATAACTGTAATGAAAATGATCAAAAAAATCTGTTAAATTGTTGTAAATAATAACACTGACTTTGACACCTTTTTCAGAAATTATATCTTGCAAAAAGATGGTCCATCTTTGAAACAAAAGTCAATAGTTGCTGCTTTGATTTTATCCCAAGGAGAAATGATGTTTGAGAAAGCCCTGGATGCTCAGGGTTAGACTTAGAGGTCACTGAAAATAACATACTGAAGGATGACAATGAATTACTAAAGGTTTTCTCTCACTGTGTGTGAAAGTGTCATTTGTAGAGAAATGTTTTGATTAACACTGAAAGGCAAAAGGTCACAGAGGTCAGAAATAAATGCCTCTGGCATCAGTTTTGCAGTTCAGGAGCATCTGAAGGTCAAGCTCCTTCTAAAAGAATCTCAAAAGGAGGCAGAAAGACGTGGACAAAATCATTTCAGCTTAGTTCAGCATATTTATAAGCATTCTGAAACTGGTGGACCCTTGGTTACAGGGTCGTTTCTTTTTATTTTTTGATCTAAATGGTAAATTGCTAAAATAAATAGAGGCTCATCAATCTCACATTTGGCTTTCACATTGTATAGTACTTCTACAATTAGATAGTTTCAAAAGAGCTAATTAATTGTGACCACTAGGAGGCAATAAACTTCCACCAAAAAATAAATAAATAAATATATTCTGTAAAACTGAATAAACAAACTACATATAATTTAATAAAGATAAATATAATTGATTTCGATAATTTAATAATTTAATAAATTATTTAAAGTTCCGCAATTAATTTTACATTTATTTAAAATAGTTGATTTAAATGTATTTAAAAATTTTACATTTAAAATAGCTAATAATAAATCATAATAAAACAAAAACAGCTAAAATGCATAAATACAAATATAAAACAGTTTAATACAACAACAAAAATAATCATTATAATTATTATTTATAAATAACATCATGATGTGTATTTTGCTTAATTGTTGGAAACAATAACAAGCTATACTTTTTATGGCAGAAAATCATGATTAGTAAACAATCTATATATTATATATATATATATATATATATATATATAAACACATAATTTCAGTCACCCGATATTCACCATGCATTCATTAATTATAATTTTTAAAATACTGAATGCCAAAAGGTGTCTATAATTGGAAGTTACACAAATACTGAATAAATACATATATATTTGTGTGTGTGTGTGTGTGTGTGTGTGTGTGTGTGTGTGTGTGTGTGTGTGTGTGTGTGTGTGTGTGTGTGTGTGTGTGTGTGTGTGTGTGTGTGTGTGTGTGTGTGTGTGTGTGTGTACGGGCTGGATTGTTGCTGCGAAAGTTTTGCTTTATTTTCTGTGTGGGTTTGCCTTTCAGTGTGAAGGTGGACACAGTTAATGAGTAAAACACTTTACTGCCACGTTCAGCAGCATCTCGATGACTGATTCTCCAACTCTGAGCCTCATCTTCAATCTCAAAAAATCGTGTCTGCATCTAATGCATTCAAAAGTGTGGCCACATCTTCGCAAATCCAGCGGAAATCCACCTTATCTCAGCATATGCCATCCGAACGTTTGAATAATTGACACCTTAATGAGGCTAAATTAATTTGCCCCTAATGACCCTGTGCCTAACCAGAAGCACACTTGACACACTCCTCAAATATACAGCACAGGAAATCTGTCAGCTTCGGCCGGTTTCGCCGGAATACAAGTGTCTGTGGGTTTTAGAGGATTTCAGGTTTGATGAGATGAAAACAATGAAGGAGAGGCTCTTCAGCAAATGATGATGAATTCTGTGTTTTTAAAGCAGGCAGAGATCAGCGCGTCAGGAGCAGAACTCTGTGGAAACATCTCACTGCCAGGTTAAGATCTTTTGTGTTATCGGTGCAAAATAAATAAATAAAAAATCCATCGCATAAAGGATCATTCAGCCTAATCCTGTGTGTTTTATTCAAGTAGGGTTATGCTGATCTGAAACCATGCATATCCATTCAAGCACTCGGTATACAGCCTGTTTATTATTCAAATTAGTATCAGTATTATGTTGTTCCTGTTTTAATCGTTGAGGTTAACTGACTGAAACGCTGCTTTACATTCAGATATTCCTTCTTTAACGCTTCTAAATAACCTTTTCAATGGATTTACGTTAATTTAACAGATACTTTTATTCAAAGTGACTTGTCTTGGATTAACAGAGATTTTGATAGACTTTAAACATTTGCTTTTGATCTTTGCCCCCCATTTTCATATTTATATATTTGTTCTGAAGTTTTTACAACCATTAGATGCATATACTTTGTAAAGGATCCATTATTTTGATGTGAACATCTTGCAAAAACTCTGCTAATCAGTGCATACAGGGTTTTAGATAACATGATGCCTATCCAACTAAGTAAATCTGTAAAATAGGCCAAATTTCATTATCTGTCATTGACTGAAAATTTCCATCTGTGCTAATATACATATATAAATACACACTCTCAGACTTGTTTACATAATGATTGAATTGCAGTCTGCAGCCTCATAAGTCTTGAAATTTAGTGCAAAAACTAATAGAGATATATTTATATTTAATTTATATGTGGTTGTTTGCTTTTTTGAAGGATTGAATTTGTTAATTTGATTTGAAGTTTATGTAAAGAACTTCATAATGTTAGAAAATATTTCTATTTCAAATAAATGTTGTTCTTTTGAACTTTATATTCATCAAAGAACAATGGGGGGAAAATCACAATATTTTAAACAATATATATTTTCCACAAAAATATGAAGCAGCACAACTGTTTCCAACATTGACAATTATAATAATATTTCAAAATGTTACTGTTTTTACTATATCAGATAAATGCAGCCTTGGAGATCATAACAGGTGTCTGTCAAAAACATAAAGGTTCACTATTTGCACTCAGTATAATTATAGTAATATACATTTTTTCATTCTAGACCATGGCAGCTCGAGTGCCAAATGCGTATTCATTATATAGAAAAGAGTGTCCAGGAAATTCTTTGAAAATAGAAGAAAGGAGGGTATAAATGTTTGGAATGACATGAGGGTAAATAAATTAATAAACAATAATGTTATTTGTGAATTAATATATCCAGTTAAGTTCATCCAAAATGTTAAATTCTGTCATCATTTAGTTACCCTAAAGTTGTATGAGTTTCATTCTTCTGTTGAACACACAAGAAGAATTGAAGAATACTGGTAGCCTAACCAAACAGTTGCCGGTAGCCATTGACTTCCACAGTATGGAAGAAAAGAGTAAGTTAATGGCTACCGTCAACTGTCTGGTTACAAACATTGTTCAAAATATCTTCTTGTGTGTTCGACAGAAGAAAAAAACTGAGTTTGAGTAAATGATGACAATTTTTATTTTTGGGTGAACTATCCCTTTAATTCATGTAAAAAAGAGGAAAATTAAGAACAAGTAAAATGAGAAGAGGGAGAAATGCTCCTCCAGGTTTAAGGTGAGCTAAAGCCTCTCATAAAGATGCAGCTGTCCCTCATTTGTGATTCCCAGGCCTAAAAAGACATGGGTGCTGCTGTAAGCTCCAGGTGTCCGGGGCTCTTTCAGCTCTCAGAACGCTCTGTGAAACCCGGCGCTACAGACCGAGACAAGATAAGAAACGCACTCATTGAGGGGGAGGGCTCATAAAGGGAGAGAGAGAATGAGTGGCACATGAAAAAGACAAGTGACGTGATGAATCAATGTAATGAGCTGCTGCACACAAAACAAAACAGCAGACCCTGCCTGCCACATTTACGTTCAACGAGATATTCACACGCTTGTATGTGCGCACACACACGGCTCCTGTGAGCGCTTAAACACTGAGCTCTTTAATGAATGAAGGCCTTTTGAAAACACAACCGCCAGTCTTGTTCAATAGTTTTATGAATATATCTGCCTAACTACACAAATCTACCACAATGCTAGGTGCTCTGGGTGGTTGCTAAAACATTGCTAGAAGGTTGCAAGGTTGGGTGTTCTGGATGGTTACTAAAATGTTGCATTCTGGGTAGTTGCTAAAGCGTAGATAGAACATTGCTAGGTAGTTACTATGGCTTAGGGCGTAGGTTTGATTTTGACATTAGTGGGGACATAACAGCAGACAACACCATCCAACTACCCCAACATTTTAGACAAAAACTTTGGCTATTTTATATGTTCTTACTCTGCTCATGTATTAAATGTATGTTCTTGAAAGTGCACAGTTTTCTAGCATATTTACTTTATCTTCTCAGATAATATCAATGGTATGGCCTATTTCAGGTGCAGCCGAAATTACAACAACAGTGGTTACATATGCATATATTTAATTGTTTGATCAAAATTAATGCAAGGGACAATTTAGTAGTCTTTGGCATTCTGGGTGGTTGCTAGAAGGTTGTTGAGGGACCAGTGTGTTCTGGATGGTTGCTATAGCGTGGCTAGAACATTGCTAGATAGTTACTATGGCATTCTGGCTAGTTGCTAGAATGTTGCTAGGTTGTTACTAAGGTGTTCTGGGTGGTTTCTAGAGCGCTACATATCGCTGCTAACAGGGAGCATTCTTAGAACTTTGTCTGATGTTCTGACAATGTTCTCCCCAAGTTATGAACAGTTGTTTTTTGAGTGGTTTTTATGGATTATTTGTTTGATGTTGTATGGTTTTTAATAATGTTCTCAAAACGTCTGACGTTTTTTTCCATGTTACTACTTGTATCAGAATGTTCAGAGAGCATTCCAAAACAACATTCCAATAATGTTTGTAAAATGATCAAATGAAATTTCATTTAACGATCCCATAACTAAAACATTCCAAAAACACGATGTTCTGAACATTCAGAAATAATGCTTTCATAACTTAAAGTCCCCTTATTATGCCATTTTTAAGGTTCCTAATATTGTTTTGGGAGCCTCCTAATAGGTTTACATGCATGCAAGGTCAAAAAAGGATTTTGTTTTCTCAAACCATGCATTCAATTGCATCTCATTTTGCAATGATTCTCAAATTATCCGTTTGAAGCAGTTCTAAGATTCAGAGAGAGAAGCAGTCGTCAGCAAAATGTACACAAAAAAAGATTGGGGTTGTACTGCTGTGGTACAGTGGAAAAAAATACATTTTAACCACTGTTTCTTTTCAGCTTCATCTTCCAGATTTGAAAATAAAACAAATATACTTTCACAGTTTAGGACACAGCGTCTTCTCGACATGATGTTAACCACACAAACAAGCTACAGAGTTTGAGGGTGGGTCAAGTTCTTCATAGCACGGCCGACCAATGTAGAACATATGCAAGCATTATGCAAATGTGTTACTCTGTGAAATGGGAATGTTAGCAAAACGTTCTTAGAACATATTTTTGTTAGCTGGGTAGGTGGTTACTGGGGCATTCTGGGTGGTTGCTAAAACATTGCTGGAACATTGCGAGGTAGTTGCTAGGTTGCTTACAGGTCCAAATCAAAACAGTCACCCCAAATTATCAATGATATTCTGGTCTTTGTAAATGTTAGGGGTTCATCCAAATGACTAATCCTAAATAAGAGAAACACCACTAGCTAGAACCGGTTTAATTTATAATAAGAGGACAAAGAGCATAAATTAATAGGACTGATAATTTTGGTCATAATAGAGGATGTATCCTCTTAGTGGTGATTCATGTTGGACAGACACCTCAAAACACTGTCCATCATCATATGTGTGGGCATCGTTACCATGGCAACCCTTCAGATGGCAAACGGCATAATAAAGTACACAGATGAAGTACAGTCACACTGGAACAGCAGTATGGAGTTACGAAGCTGTTTAAAGCCAGTGGGAGTTGCATAGTGCCCAAAATATGAACAATCAGTGAATCAGTGTTTGCTTTTACATTACAAATATCTTTCATTAGAAGAGACATCAGCTACATACACCATTGTCTATATGAGATGAAATATTTATGTGTGTGATTTTAATTGATAATTGACTCGATGTGTCAATAAATAATTAATGGAAAACTTTAGAAATGACAAACCTGCTTGTTCAAGTTAGCTATTAACATGTCCTCATTATAAAAATGTAATGAACTGTTAAATGGTTAAAGTTGTATTAATTAATCTGATTAGACATGAATTTAGATTATTTAAAAATATTTTAAGTACTATAATGGAATGCAGAAATATTTAAACGGAAAACAGATTTTTGGGGAAAAGAAAAACTGATTCCATAGGGCCCTATACAGTTAACTTTCTATCTATCTGTAGTTGACTTGAACTAACATTATTGGTGCTTGACTTGAATGATAACCAATCACAGAATATTACAGTATACACTAATAAAATCAAATACTGAGTAGCTAGAAGTGTTTGCATTCACATACATGTGTCTGTTTCGGATCTTAAAAATAGAAACGAAACGTTTAATAGTCTGACACCACAAGAGAATTTTAAGTCACACAAATAACTTTCTATTCTATAGTTCTTTAGAAAACCAGCTTGGTCCTTGAAAGATTCCAGAAACCCAAAGGCTGGTCTGAAGATACTAAACTTAAAGAATTTTATTTTCCAAAAAGAAAGAGTCCAACTCAAGAATCCAAAAATGGTTCTTGTTTAAATCAGGGCTCTTGGCTGCACCTATTGTGCAGCAATATTGCAGTCAATGTTCCCATGTTTTCTGAATGTTTAAATATTGTTTTAATGACACCTAACTCGTTTGATACATTTAACATCTTAATCTTGCCCTAAGAGTTTCTTGTTGATTATTAGTTTGAGCAAAGCCCTTCCATCTGTTTCATGCAAGCTGACTGAACTGACACTATTTTTCTTAATCAAAAACAGGCAAGACATGATACTCTAATAAAGACAAACTGGCACTTCCATGAGACAAAAAGACAACTAAACAGCTTGCTGCAACAATGCCAATTACATTTCCCTGTTTGAGCAGGAATGCCGTCCCGTGTTACACTAATAGATGTTTAGTTAAACCCTCTTTTATTGGTCCTGACCTTCCAAAGTCCCCCTCAACAAAAGGAAACTCTTAAAGATTCAGTCATGACCTCAGCAGAGGAGCGACTGCTGATTGGCTGAAACAGATGATCTGTCGAAGCATGAAGTGAAATGAATGTTGTGATAAATGACAAACATTTTTTAAGGAATATTCCAGGTTAAATAAACTATGTAAAAAAAAAAATAATAATAATTTAACATCATAGTAGTATTCCATTCCAAAGCATGTTCCCAACTAACAAAAAATATGTTCTAATAACGTTTTGCTATCGTTCCCAATAAGTTATAAAAATGTTATTTCTAAAAGTTTTTCAAATGTTTAAACTTTTTTTTTATGTAATAAGAATGTTTCTTCTTGGTTATGTGAAGATTAGAGGAGCATTCTATTATTTGAATGTTATTTCAATGTTCTCTCAATGTTTAAAACACACCTTTTTGGTTTTGCAAACTTTAGAGGAACATTAAATTTTTATCATTTTGAAACCATTATGAAAACATCATTCAAGATATGTTTTTAATGTATTAAGAATGTTAGAGCAACATTCCATTCAATCATGTTGAAAATGTTATGAGAACATTCTTTTGAACATTATTACTAAAGGACATTATTCAACATGGTTCTAAAGTTCTGAGAACGTTCCCTGTTAGCTGATCCTTCTAATGATTAAAGTACTTTCTGAGAATAATGGTCAAAATATTGCTTTGGCAAATTAACATCATATGAATGTTCCATGAACATTACTGCCACAATGTTTGCTGCTAACATTAAAAAAAAACAGTAAGCAAATGTTAAAATCATAAGGATGTTCCAAAAACATTGTACTAAGAACGTTTCCTCACAACATTACCAAAATGTACATCAAATATTAATTATAAGATCATATTATATTAAGAAAAATGTATCCTTACATTTACCTAACCTTTAAAAACATTTGAATGGGAATGTTCCCTGTTAGCTGGGTTTCTGGGAACATGCTGCTCGCTACTGGACAAACACACACACACACACACACAGCACTAGAGATGCATTTACGGGTGCGTGGAAAAGAGCAAACCCTATAAGTGGCCATTAAAATAAACTGTAGCATCACTTACACCTGAACACTTACAGGACACAACAGTGAAGCTCTCTCTTTCTCTCTCTCTATCTCACACACACACACTTTCACTTGTTGTCCTCTCTCTTTCTATGTGTATCTCTCTCTTCATGTTTCAGTCTATTTTAGGCTTTCTACTGTTACAGTTGCTGTTGTCACTATTATGTGAGGATTGTAGCAAGAGATTTCTGCTTCGTATTTGCTAGCTGGTCATCACTATTGTGTACTGTCTGTAAACATGTCTGCTGACCTTTTTGTTTCTTTTTACAATAGCATGAAAAATGCCTGCTAGATCACAAGTCAAGTCACTTTTAATTATATAGCACTTTATACAATACAGATTGTGTCAAAGTAGCTTTACAGTGTTAAACAGGAAAAGTGTGTACTGATAATGCAAAAGGACAATAGAAAACAGTCAGGAACCAAAAAAACATCCTTGGGATGAACCAGGCTCAGTCGGGGGGACAGTTCTCCTCTGGCCAGACGAAGCCAGCACGCTGTGGTTTAATTGCAGATTGTGCAGAGGACTCTGTGGTCTTGTGACGATGGCCGTCGAGGTGATGAGGTCTTCGCTGGGGATCTGTCTCTGAAGCTCATCTAGTTGACACGGTCTCCTCTGGCATTCAGGTCTGCAGAGGTCGTCTCTAGGTGCTGATTCACCATCTGGACTGGATGCGGACTGGATCCGGGTGACTGCAGTGACCATCTGATCTGGATCACAAACATTTTTACTAAATAGGGCTTTTACTAATTGTATCTAATGAACTAGTTCCCTAATTAGTAAAGCACACACATCTTGCAATATTGATTTTCCAAAAGCCATCTGTAAATGGTGCAGGAGCCCACAGTTGTGTGAGAGTACACGCAACTCCATTATAGGAGGAATGGGAAACGTGTTTTACTTATTACTAGTTTTAGTAACGATCTACTGAAGGGAATAAAAAGCTTTGGGCATGAGGAACTATACTGGGCTGAGTGCTGAGAACATCATGACTGGAAAAGAACACAATGCACCACAGAAAACAACTGACTGAAGATGAATTCTAAAGACATGAGATCAATACTGGATGTCATTTCAGATCTCCATGAAAGCAGTATTCTGTCTTGTAAGTAAGGAAATAAATAAATAAATAAATAAATAAATAAATAAATAAATACAACTATTAAAAAATTACAATATTAAATAAATATTTTAACGTTTGGCTTACAGCATAAATTTTCTAAAAGGAATTTCGGTCCTAATTTATCCCTATACTTTGCAGAGAAAGCCAGATTTAGCATATATTGCCCTTTTCAGCCTGCATGAATTAAGATTTTATGTTTATCATGCATGCATAAATTCTGTCAGAATATGTTTTCATTCAGTCGATCATTAATGCAATGTTTCAAGATAGTAATTGGATATTCATCACTGTGGATCAAGTCCCTCCGTCAAGTCTGTGGGCCTACTTACAATACAAATGTAGTTTATTCCAAAATCTTCAGTCCAATTTGTACTGCACCTATTTTATATCACAAAAAAAGACTATTACTCTTAAATTGTTGATGAAAGTAATTTGACATACATATATTGACAGTTACAAGAACAGCAAAATAAAGGCAGAAAAATTATAAAGTACACAGATGAAGTACAGTCACACTGGAACAGCAGTATGGAGTTACGAAGCTGTTTAAAGCCAGTGGGAGTTGCATAGTGCCCAAAAAATGAACAATCAGTGAATGTTTGTTTTGTTTCTGTGTGTGTGTGTGTGTGTGTGTGTGTGTGTGTGTGTGTGTGTGTGTGTGTGTGTGTGTGTGTGTGTGTGTGTGTGTGTGTGTGTGTGTGTGTGTGTTTATTGTTGTTTTTGTCATTTTTATAATTTTTGTATATATATATATATATATATATATATATGTATATATATATATATATATATATATATAGAAGTACTAAATATATATATAAATAATATATATATATATATATAAATAAAACTGAGATAATACATATATATATATATATATATATATATATATATATATATATATATATATATATATATATATATATATATATATAATCTCAGTTTTATTTATTTAAGTTTATTAGTTTTAGTTATTTTAGTACTTCAAGTTAAACTAAACAAAAATGAGAAGTGTTTTATTTTATTTTAGGTAAAATTTATTTTAATTCAAGTTTTTTTTTTTAAGGTTTTAGTTAACTATAATAACCCTAACCCTAAATATGAGTAATAGCAATTTGGGCACTAATTAAATTGTTTTTTAATAATACCAGATTTAAATGCACAATTAAACAGAAATGTGTCTTTTAATGTCGGTCTCTCCCACAGCTGGTTCCTTTCAGTAGGCTTATGGATGAGCTCAACGCCACCCCCCCAGCACCTGCCCTCCATTACTGTCCATCTTCAAACATATGTTTTCACATGCAGGCCTGCGACACACAATAACCCCAGCACACGGGGGCTCCGGGGTGAGGGTATCTATCTCTAATGAGGGGGCAGCTCTGGGTTTGTGGAAGAAGGCCAACAGGAAACAGACTAATGCCGCTGGGCTAAATGGAAATCCCTCGAGTCGGAGGGTACAAAGACTCCTCTTCGGGTGCCTTTGCGCTTTTGTTTGGGTTTGTTTACCCTGTCTGCCGGCTGGGATTGTTGGTGGTCCGGCTTGTCACGGCCTCCCGGGAACAGTTTTACACTCGCACACTTTAAACTTTAGAGAGATCTATTGTGATAAATGAGAGGGCACACACTCTCCGGCTGGGGTGAGAGATGCTGTGACGCTGGGTTTTGTTTCAGCAGAAGAGAAGATGTGTGTTAATGAAAAGTGATAGAGTGAGCATGTTTGCAATAATGCACAATTTTAGCCATTCACTGATCTTCCCCTCTATGAAAACTTCTAAAACTAACCTTACTTAAAGTGATAGTTCACCAGTGTAACAAATCTCTATGCATTTTTTCTTCTTCTGAAGAACACAATAGAAGACATTCTGAAGAATAGTGAAGCACGAATAACATTGCAATAATGCAATATTGTAAAAAAAAAAAATAGCCATTCACTGATACTGTCAAAACATAGTCTAACCTATATAAAACGATAGCTGACCATGAAAATTCTCATGAAAAGTCTCTACGCATTTTTTTTTTCTGAAGAAGAACACAAAAGAAGATATTTTGAAGAATACTGGAGTCCAAACAACACTGCAATGATGCATTTTCATAGAATTTTAGCCATTCACTTCACTGATTATCTAACCTTACCTTACCTAAAATTCACCCATAAAATAAAATTGTTACAAACCTCTATACATTTCGTTCTTTTGAAGAACACAAACAAATATGTTCTGAAGAACATTTGAGCCCATACAACATTGCAGTTATGCAATAAATGTACAATTTTAGCCATTTACTGATAATCTTCCCCCATGTTAAAGTGACAGTTCGTCCATAAAATGAAAATGATGTCATTGTTACAAATCTCTATGCATCTCTTATGTTGGAAGAACACAAATTAAGATATTTTAAAGAAAACTGGAGTTCAAATAAACAAAACCACTGAGATATTCCTTAAAATAATAGAGGTCTAAAGAAAATATAAAGTACTTGCAGATTTGGTTTTGGGTGAACTACTAAATCCCTTTAATTCAAGCTGTTGCTCTGCCACGGTGTTGCATTAAACAGAAAACTAACTTTTTAACCTGACTTAACATCAGTAAAGAGAGAAAAATCCAACCTGATCTCATGAGAAATCACACCCATTTTATTTCATATCAATTCCTATGTGATTTGTACAGAAACTCAAAAATTATTGCCAGTGAAAATGGAAGCCGCATGATAGTCAAATTGGTTAAAATAACAAACAAGTAAACACCAATCGCTGTTCTACTCTATCAAAGCATCTAAAAAAAAAAACATAAACATGAAGTAAAATGTATCCATAAATGTAACTATCAGCATAAGAAGATTGCACAAAAATGTACAAACAAGACGGAAAATTCATAGCCATGAAATAGCCAAAATGTAAAATAGTACCAAAAATAAATACCATGCAAAATTATTTATAGAGCCAAACACTGCAATTCTAGTGATCTCTCTCTCTCTCTCTCTCTCTCTCTAAACAATAATGATACTGGTAATGACGACAGCCTCTTCTACATGTGACAAAACACAATCATCACCATAATCATATAATCTTCCAACCAACAAAATGAACCTGCAGCAGATGCTCATATGTGCTGTTTTCAGACAGATTACATCTGTATGTGGCTATTTTCTCAATGTGATGGTTTGATAGACTAGAACAGTGATTTGTGTTTACTCTTGTATAATAATTCAACCAATTTGACTGTCATGCCTCTTTTCCATTTTCACTGTCATTACTTTTGATGATATCTATCTATAACAGTAGCGTCAAAATATATACAGACACTTAAGGAATACTTCAAATGAAAGAAAATAGCATCTGCACTCAAATTATGCAAGATATTTTCACTTCACTAAATCACTTTCCTAAATTTTTTTTAGTCTTTGAATCAGCTGGTGTTCTGCTGATTTTTAGTTGATGTATTAAGCCAGTTTGCACAGGTGTCAACACTACATCTATTATTATTATCGATGCAAACCCATGGTGCTTTTATTCAATGTGACTTTTTTTACATTCAGCGTAGGAGTGGGCAATCTTATCACGATTGCCATGCAAGATAATTAAATGAAATTGAAAAAAAGAATGACAAAGCATTCAAAGTATACATTTTATAATACATTCCCTGGGATTCAAACCCATGAAGCTCACTTAGCTGCATGCATTATTCTTCTCTTGTGAAATGTTCTTGTGCTATCTTTAAAATAAATGCCACTTGGTTTGCTATTTTAATGCAAAGAAATTCATGCATTTTTGTAACAACAGATGCAGAAATATTTTGTGAACATAAATATGGTCCATATAGGTCTACTTACAATACAACTGCAGTTTATTCAAAATTGTTCAGTCCAATTTGAACTGCACCTATTTTATGTCACCATAATTTTTTTCTTTGTTGAACAGAGAACATTAAAATAAAATCCCACTGTTGGTCCTTACCGAGAGAACAGACAGACAGAACTTGACCCGTACGATAGAGAGCACGCAGGCAAGAGCGCTAACACTTCAGAGGATTTCTGAACAGCTGCATTAGCCCCAGCCTGATGGATCGAGCTCCATCTCTCATGCATACCGTTCTAATGAGGTCTACCTGCGCTATTGTGTCCCATAAATGTGTGATTTGCGTGCTGAATGCATTTCATGCCAATTCTGGAATTAAGAACACATACAAGACAAAGACAGAAAAAACAGAGAATGATTAGATGTACTATTCATGTATTATTCATAGAGATGCCGCTTTAACTGAGTTACTTTGCCTAGGTTTGTAGATCAATATGCTATTTAGAGCTATGTTAAGTATATAACAGCACTTTTGTTAGCTTTACCCTGCAATGATCTTGTTATTCTGAGCGGAAGTGAACAGAACAAACTTGTAAGACTGTTGGATACAGTCGATGTCCCCACCCTAAAAGTGTTCAGATACTTAAGTCACTCAGTAATTTTTATATTGTGCTGGTTAAAACCAGGTTTGTTCTGTTCACTGCCGCTCTGAAAATCTTAGATTTACACTCACACCTATGGATGCAGCTTCATGCAAAAGCCACGATTGATATACTCTGTGAGAGAATGTGACAAATAAAAGATTTTTTTAAGACATTAAAGGATTACTTCACTTCCAGAATAAAAAAATACTGATAATTTACTCACCATTATGCAATCCAAGATGTTTGTGTCTTTCTGTCTTCAGTAGCAATGAAATTAAGGTTTTTGAGGAAAACATTCCAGGATTTTTCTCCATATAATGGACTTCAATGGTGGCCAACGGTTAAAGGTCCAAATTCCAGTTTCTTTGCAGGTTCAACACAATCCCAGCTGAGGAATAAAGGTCTTATCTAGCGAAACGATCTGTCATTTTCTTAAAAAAATTTAAATGAATTTACTTTTTAATCACAAATGCACTACATGCACAAGCTTGACTTCACGCAATCACATTGGAAAGGTCACAGTGGAAGGTTGGCGGATGAGCCGACCCAGTGTTTACAAAGCGAATGTGCTAAGAAAGTCAAACGCCCTTAACAAAAAAGGTAAAACAACGATGTCTGACAATTTTGAAGTTTGAAGAAAATTAGAGTTTTTCACCCTACCCCTCCTTCTCAACCGGAGAACACAGACGAAGAGCTAACTGTGCGTGACTACGTGATTGCGTAATGCGTAAATTTGTGAACGCCCATTGCGGAGTTAGTGCAAGACCTGCATTTATGGTTAAAAAGTATATCCATTTTTATTTATTTTTTAAGAAAATGACAACTCATTTCACTAGATAAGACCTTTACTCCTCGGCTGGGATCGTGTGGAGCCCTTTGAAGCTGCACTGAAACTGCAGTTTGGACCTTCAACCCTTTGGTCCCCATTGAAGTCAATTATATGGAGAAAAATCAAAAAACTTAATTTCTCTGCGACTGGAGTTTTTATTCTGGAAGTGAACTAATCCTTTAATGCTTTTAGTCAGCAAAGACACATTAAATTGATCAAAAGTGACAGTAAAGACATTTGTAATCTTACAAAACATTTCTATTTTTTAATAAATGCTTTTTTGACTCTTTTTTAGGGTACTTTTTAGTCATTAAACAAAACAAAACAAAAAACGGTCATGGTACAGAAATCTGAAGCAGCACTGTTTTCATCATTGATAATATTAAGTAATGTTTCTTGAGCAGCAAATCAGTATATTGGAATGATTTCTGAAGGATCATGTGACACTGAAGACTGGAGTAATGATGCTGAAAATACAGCTTTGCATCACAGAAATAAATTATGTTAAAATATATTAAAATAGAAAACACTTATTTTCAATTGTAATAATATTTCATAATATTACTGATTCTATTAAATTTGTATGAAATAAATGCACCTTTATGAGTAAAAAAAAGACTTCTTTTAAAACATTTTTAAAAACCTTTATGAAAGCTACTGAAAGGTTTGGAATAACTTTTCAATTTTCATTTTCAGGTAAATCCACTAAAAATCACCAAAATACCAGGTGATTAAAAGACATCAAGACTTCAAAAATGATGAATAAAAGTGAAGTTACTGAAGAGAAAAGATCACACAGCATTTGAGACATGCAGATACAGACACTTGAAATTAAACATTAATAAGCGCGGCTTCAGTGTCCAGTTTTTTTTAAGGCAACAGCATGTTCTTTCCAGTTGTCTGTCAAAGCTGCAATCGTTGGCCAGATCACAGAGAGAATTATGACCATGAAGAGAAAGACAGATTCGCCCACCTCTGACAGCATGCACTTATCTTCCTCTCAAGAATACTTCTCAAACATATTATGATTGCATTCATTTGAGGCAAAACAAGGCGACAGCACTAGAGATCATACCAGGAACAAGACAAGAAGCAGCCTTCTATCCTCAGCCAAATCTATAAACAAGCTTGTTTTATAAATAATCAAAAGTCTGTCTGATTTTGGCCTGTCTCACCTTTTGACCTTCTATTCTGCAAAAATGAAAACGCAACAGTGTCATACTTTTGAACTGATATACAACTCACTGTAATTTTATCCAATTATAATAATAACCACAACAATTAGCTGTGTCCTATGTTTGGCACACCACCTTTACAGCATGATTTTCCACTGTGTTCATCAAGCTCAAATGTTCTTACAAAATCACTGCAGGAAGATGAGCAAATAAATATTATATTATAAACAAAATGCGATGCCAAAATAGGCAGCCACTATGTGTGATTGACTGAAGACTGCTTTTTCTATGCAGCATTATGTTCGTATAAACCTATATTAAGCAATAATGAATGAGAAATGCTAACCACACAAGGTCAACACTTTTGCTCTGGTTGAAGAGGTAAGCATGCTTTGGATGTGACCTCTGTTACCGAAGGTCAGCAGGTAGAGACACAAGACACCGGGACGACTGAAGGCCAGAGACATTATTACAGCACTAGAGCTCAGCTGAACAAGGTCAGAGCGATCTGTTCCTTTCAATAGTGTAAAATGACATCATGGTTAGAAATGCAAAGAGGAAAAACTCCTTTAAAATGTTTACAGTGACATGACAGCTGTTGAGTGTGTGATCCACATCCATTTCCACTTTAAATGACAGCGCTTGACCCGACCCTGGCTCAGAATCACATTAATGTTAGTAAGGACTATATCCTGGATCCTTGAAAAATATCTCATAGTTTGTAACGGCCTTCAGGCTTCAAGAATAAAGTCGTACAAAGCAAGGCAGACCTCTGTTTAACAGCCCGTAAAGATTTGAACAGTATGTTATAGTAGTGAGTTCTGGGTGATTGTTTGAGTCTCTATCCAGCATAAAATCTTACACAACCAATGGACACAGTTTTTATCCGTTTCCCAAAATATGCTGCAGCCATAATGACTGAAACTATGTTTTAGTTCTGTATTACGGTTAAAATGAGCTGAAGTAGTCTATATATGCATGACTAACGGCCTCTGAAAATGTTTGACTCCCTCTTGTGCTGGAGGCTAACGGGAAAATGTGTTTATTATTAAAATCGTGTACGGTGGATCCTCACCCTTGGCATCTCTATGCTAATGTGCAGGTAAGAGCCCTTGTGCTTTTGTGTTACTGGGTACAACAGGCCGCCTGCCAATGTGGTGTCTTGCTTTTACCTGAGTGCTTTCAATTCTCATCAATTTAGCCCAATTAAAGCGCTCTGCCTGCACGAAGAGCATTTTAGAGCCACGTTACAACCCCACTCTTTTCAATTAAGCTCAAAGATAAAGATCCAGGTTTCACTGATGCATTGAAATGCACTGTGCCTACTTTCTGTTCAATACCGTACTGCGAGGTCGGCACACTAAAAATGAAGCAGAATTCAACGCTTTAGCCTTAACTATAAATGCTACTAAGTAGCACTTGAAAAACATGACTACATTATACACCATTGGCTAAAAGCAATAAACATAATGATAACATAAATAATCAATTACAAGAACTCTGATGAAACTTTTGAAGCATCATATCCATGAAATCATTTATCTATCGTCGGCTATCAGTAGGAATAATACTAAATCTGCACACTTTCTTGAATGAAAAACAGACCAAAAATATTGATTACTCATCCTGCATCACACAGATTTTTGTCCATTGAAATGTTATCCAGCTGACAAGCAGTAAAAAAGAGGGAGCTGGACACAAAAAAATCTTATTTCAGTATGAAATATGACAGGAAAGACATGTTCTCATTAACTGATTTCACTGGGACTTATATTGGGAAAAATATTGGAACACTGGAGTATTTTAGGCTACATATCAACAACTACGCAGACAAATATTCTAAAATTCTAAAACTTTTTGTTTAAACTGTTTTGTTTCCACTCAGCACTACACACATGCATTTGCACTCATTTGGGTCATATTACTTGCACAAAGATCCTCTTGGCTTTAATTAACATATCCTGATTTACTTTAATAATGCTTCATTTTTGATCTCAACACAGATCAGAATAGAGTTTGCTGAGGCTTGAAATCGAGGGCAATAATGCAGTTGCCATTTAGTGACTTCCGTTTGTATCTGTACTCCACTGAACCCATTTTCCTCAATCATGATTATATCAAAAATATTTTTTCACTCAAAATTATGACCAGAACAGGATGCTTTAATTGGTATGGGTCAAACTGACCATTTTTATCTTTAAAAAAAACTGCTTTAGTCTGGCAATTAAGTCAAAATGTTGCTGTTAGTTACGGAGATTTTTTTTCTTCATCGCTAATTAGTGGATGCTTTAAATTCAAGTCAGCTGCAGTTTTGCAATTTTTGGACATGCTCTTTCATTCTTTTGGAAAAGTTGCAATTGCGATGTCTTTGACTTTTTGACAATTGGGTGATCATCTCCACAGATCCTTGATGCAAGTTCCTATTTTCAGTACATACTTGTAATGTACTAATGCAAAATCCAGCTAGAAGATGCTAATTGTGATGGCATTTGAATGTCAGTTGTGTGTCAGAAATGTCAGTTGCAGGATTTCTTTACATTATGTTTTTTTAAACAAAATCATCTTGAGTGAGTTTCTTTTCAAAGGCATTCAGCAGGCACACGGTTCAAGGCCCGCTCTCAGCCTTGGGTGCATAAAACGATCCTTTACTGAATTGAGATTGAGCTTTTCATGTGTGTGTGCATTCCAACTTGTAAATGCACAAAAGAGAAAGAAGAGGATATTTGAAAAATAACAAGTCATTCTCACTCACTCAGTCTCTGTGTTTTGAGTATGTTTTTGCAGTTATGCAGTTCTTTATCAGTTACAAGGGATTGAAATCTCACAGAACATGCCAAGAATATGTCCAAGTCATATTTCACACCAAAATCAATTATGAAATTACATTTGCGTGATAATTCAGCACCGTTTAGACCTTTTTTGCATATTAAAATGGGATACCTGTTGATACCTTATTTTGCTGTAAATCCAGATGTGGCACATTTAGCCGAGTGAACATTCTGTTTACATTTTCTTTTATGTACATTATAAATGTGTTTTGTTTATTTACTTTTTTATTGCTATGAAGGTGCTTGGTCAAACATCAGAACAAATGTGATCTATTACAGGGTACAACTATTGCAGACATGCGTTGTGCTTTATTACCTCAATTTGTAATAGAATAGGATTTGTCTTCGACAATGGCAAAAGAACACTAGACATAAATAGACATTAAACAAGCAAGCAAATTAAAAAAGGACATTTAAATAGGGCATTAGGAAAAGTGCTGTTGTCCAGCAGAGGACGCTGTTCTTTAAGGCGTAATATTTAAAGCTCTCTAAAATGATAAACCTGCACACCAGTACATCCTGAGTCATTTAGTCATACATAGAGAGATTTATTTTAATGTGTTTTTATATATATATATATTTTGTGTGTGTTTTTTAGGTAGTTGCATTGTAATTTTATTTTGAACACTTTTACAATGGTTGTTTGCAGTAAAAATGAATACAGAGTGATTACAGAAACGCATTCATGTCCAAAACCGTGCAGGAGATAGAAACGAGATTAAATCTAAAACAAAGTGGACACAAAAATGTTTAGGTAAGTTTGACTTTCTGGTTTTACAGGGGCTCGAAGCACTTATCAGCTTAACATAAATAAAATAATTTAAAGTTGCTTTTCCCCCTTTTCACGTTTTCTTGCATTGTATCTTATCTTAGAAGAAGAATGTTTTTCATGCAATGCATTTTGTATGCATGCAAATGTTTTATACTTTTATTAAATGCTTTCATCAATATATTAGTTCACCCCAAAAAAATGGAAATTTGATGAAAATGTACTCACCCTCGGGCCATAAAAGATGTACATTAGATGAGTTTGTTTCTACATTGTAGATTTGGAGAAATGTAGCATTATATCACTTGCTCACCAATGGATCCTCTGCAGTGAATGGGTGCCGTCAGAATGAGAGTGCAAACAGCTGATAAAAAAATCACAATGATCCATGCCACTGCAGTCTCAGAATGAGAGTGCAAAAAATGTGTTTGTAGAATAAAAAAAAACGTTTTTTAACTTAAAATTGTTGCATCCTCTATGTAATAAGGGGGAGTTGGTAAGAGAGCGGAATCCCATCAAGAGTCCCGCGGCCGGCGTTGTTTTAACTTAAAATTGTTGCATCGAACCCCCAAACTGCTCCCCGGGCGCCGCACATAAAATATTGTCACAGTGTGTGTGTGTTTCACTGCCTGTGTGGTGCACTTCGGATGGGTAAATGCAGAGCACTAATTCTGAGTATGGGGTCCCCAGCTGAATGTTCATGCTTTTGTTGCATCCTCTATACATAATATTGCTTTCTCCGGTGAAAAAGTCATTTCATCTGAATCAGGAGAGACATATGCACAAACCAACCACTGATTATAAGCAAAATAAGTTTTGATGGCATATTTTTATTTTTTATCAAGTGATAAATCTGTCCCTATGAAGAAACAAAATCTTTTACATTTTGGATAGACAATTTTATTTTTACATGAACTATTCCTTTTCATTTATGTTTTCATTGTACTTGTGAGCATCAGAGGATTCAGTTTCGATGTGTTTTGTCTGCTCTGTTTATTTTTAATAAAGGAACATCCTCATCTCGATTCATTAGAGCTCTGTAGCAAATGATGAGTCAGTACAGGCCCTAATAAAAAATACAAATAAAAGGCTAAGTAATTGAAGAAAAAGGCATCTGAAATACCACAATCCACCACAAGGGAGCAGTCAGACTATAAAGGAGAATGCAGAAAGGAAAGCACTGGAGAATCACATGCAGGCACTTGAGCACAGGTACAAAGCTGTAGCAGAGGTTCATATAATCAGCTGAAAATTAAAATAGAATGCACTTTTGTATTATTGGCTTAGATACTTTTTTTATTTTCTACCTCAAGGAGTTGCACTTTAAATTTTGTTGTACAAACATTATAGCTACAATGACAATAAAGTATTAAATTCAGTTGGAATCCTGAGATATAGTAGCTACCTCCAAGCATAGACATGCTTATTGCTTTCTTTAAAAATTGATGGTTTTACATACATATGATATTAGAACAACCCCGGATTTTGGATTATTATTGCAAACATACAGGTTATATTTTATTTTATTTTTATTTTTATTTTTTTCACTCTCTCCTTTTTTTTCAAGTGATCCAGTGCATCTACATTTAATGTGTTTTTGGTTTAGGGGAATGGTTGCTTATTGCTCTGCATGTATGGAGGGGGGCTGAATTATAGGTCTTTTTAAGTGTATTGGTTTCATTCTCCATGTATGTAATTTCACCCACAACTGCGTAAATGTTTGTGTGTGTCTGTGTGTGTGTGTATATCCATGTTTGTGTGACAAGAGGCTTCATTAATGAGTGAGCCGCTGGGTTCATGGACGTAACGTGAAGACTCAAGAGCAAAATGAAGATAAGGACAAACTACTGAATTTGCATCACCAAAGATCAAACAGCTCTTCACAGAAATCAGCTGAATACTTCAAGTCTCCATAGAATGTCATATGATGCTCATTTGCATTGGAAAGGAGCTACAGAAACCTGAAGTAATGAAAGAAATACATTTAAAACACATAAACATTTATTCACTGATACACAGTTCTGGTTATATAATTGTTAAACGGTAAACACTTTAATATTATTATTTAATATTATTATTTTATTTTAATTTGTATCTTTGTACTGAATGTGCTCAAGGACAACTTAAGATAAACTTAAAACCATTTGTATAAGTGTATATTTTGAGGGCTTGCTATAGGCCTAGTGTAATATTCAAAAACAACAAAACTCAGGAGCCATTATTAATAATAATGATTTATAAGAATATTAATTTCGCTTTTCATTGTCTTGTTATTATTTATCCTCTATTTTTTAATTATCTTTAAAAAAAAAAAAAAGAAAGAAAAAAAAAAAAAAAGCGATATGTATTTTGTAGCCTATGTTTGTATGTATAAATACACCTTTGCTGCTTGCTCTAGTTGATTTGGAGCGGAAATCGCTTTTTATCCAGCGCGGTGCGCGTTCATCGTCACATCCTGATGACCCGGAAATCCCTCACAGCGTGCTGGGGTAAATAAGCTGCGTACGCTGTGTTTGTTAGCCGTTTTCATCCTTCGGCGTGTTCTGCTGTTTTTAATCGTTTTTAAAGTTGCTATTTCGTTCAGAAGTGCTGTATTTTACGGGAGATGGGAGTCCCCGCGTTTTTCCGCTGGTTGAGTCGGAAGTATCCGTCAATAATAGTACACTGTCTGGAGGAGAAGGTGGGACACATTAGCATCTGACTGATTGTTGATTAATCATATCGTTATGCTAATAATGCTTGTAATGAAATAAGCTTTACGGCCCTGAGTCTCAGATGTGATTGTGGTGTGTATTACAGCTGGTTTTTGTGTGTGTTTGAATTCACGCGATTTTGATTTGAATTGTTGTTTTGTTTTGTTTTTGTTGTTGTTTTGACGGAATATAAGTTTACATTGGTTAAATTAGAGATGTGAAGGCGTGGTTGTGTCTCAAACACCTTGAAAGGTTGTTACCTAGACAGCATTTTTAGGGTACCTAGTTGAGTGAAACAGCTTGAACAGCCAACCAACCAATCACAGAGAATTATGCAAATTTAATGTAAATTATGTAAAGAGGAAATTAGGTCAGGTACCAAATCGGCAACGTTTCTCAAAACGCGGCTGTGATGCCATGTGAATTGAAGTTTTGAGACTGCGATGTCCAAAAGTATGAAATTTAGGTTTAATATATTTATATATCCTCCTGAGAACCATAAAAAAAAAAAAAGTTTTAAATGTCAATACAGTGGTTGAATCATAATAAACAAATGTAGGGGAAAAAAAAACATCTTGTAAAAAAAGCTATCTTATTCTATGTCCTTTGTAGAGGACGCCAGGACTAAGTTATTCCAAAAAAAGATAGATAGATAGAGATATAGAGCTAGAGATAGATATAGATAGATAGATATAGAGATATAGATAGAGATATAGAGAGATAGATATATAGAGATAAAGATAGATAGAGATATATATAGATAGATATAGAGCTAGAGATATATATAGAGATATAGATATATAGATATATATAAATATGAAAAGTTATGTATAGGCAAAAACAATGTTTTATTTTTTCAGTTTTTCGGTTACAGGCTATTTTTAACCGAATTTTGTATAAAGACGATTCTCAGCTTTGAAAGATATAAACCGAATTATTTGATATACTACTGTAATTTATTGAATATGTGGGTAAATTGTCCATAAATTGGTGTTCCCGTTTTATTCAATGTATCTATAGATTACATCTAATTTGCATATTAATGTGTTCTTGGGGAAAACCATAATGAAAAAAGAAGTGTTATAATGTGAGTATATTTCATAGGAATATTGATCTATAATTTCTTGTTGTGTCTCCCCAAAATGTCTGATTAACATGATGTGTGTTCTGGTGTCCTCTACAGAACACATGTATGGAAATTAGGCCTTGTTTCGTAACAAGTCATATTCCGATTTTATATCATTTTTAAACATTTTTCTGAGATGTGCATTATGACAAACAATTTGAAAATTAGTCATATTTAAATGATCATTACAAAATATAATCATATTTCCCTAAGAGTGCTAAATTTGATAATTCTGTCCATATCAGTCATGTTTAAAGCACAAGGAGAGAGAGTGTTTATGATCAAGCCTCCAAACATTTGATATCTCTCAAAACCCCTGAGTGTAAGCTCTCTTTACAGAGCTTAAACTGTGACGTGTAGGGTCTCGGAGAAATTCCCTAAAATATAACCTCATCTACAGAGAACAGAAGTCTGTGCCTGGGTCCCAGGAGGATATGTAAATATCTTAATTTCTTCTCGTTTTCAGGCCAAGGAGTACAATGGCTTTAAAATCCCGGTTGATACCAGCAAACCCAATCCAAATGAAGTGGAGTTTGACAACCTGTATCTAGACATGAATGGAATTATTCACCCGTGCACACATCCGGAGGACAAGTGAGATTCTCTCATTCATGTATTTATGTTTTTAAGTGACTTTATTACAACATTATTTGAACTCTTTGCAGGCCAGCACCTAAAAATGAAGATGAAATGATGGTTGCCATTTTCGAATATATTGACCGTCTCTTTAACATTGTTCGACCGAGACGGGTTCTGTACATGGCAATTGATGGTGTGGTATGTATCGACTTTCATAACATCTCTATTAGGCCTGTTTGACACTGCATGCACCAGCATTACAACAACAGCACGTTGTGCTTTCAGTGTTTCAGATGCATCTCTGTGCAGAAAATAGTCATTTCTGGGTCATTGTTTGATATTTCATTTAATAGTGCACTTAAATTCAGGAGTGAGCTATTGGGAATTATTGCAAACTCTGTGGTGAAATGACAGTTAGATTTTAAGCGCATTTTTTAAGTGTTAGAAACTTTTTTTTTTTTTATATATATATTAAGTTTCTTTAGTTGGGAAGTATAATGAGACTTGTTTGCTGGAAGATAATTGAAAATATAGAAGCTGGCACGGCAAAACAAAGATAATGATATTGATGCAAAATACATCAACTCATTCTAACTCGGGTTTCCAAAACTAAAGCCAACCTGATAGACGAGTTAAGGGCTCAAGTAGATAGAAATGAGCATTGATAATCTCTTTGAGACACTGAAAATAAATTATCCGTACATTCATGAACTATGCACACTGTAGTGGACGGTTTCAGTAACCGTGCTGCTCATCTGTATTCTTGAATTGTTTTGTAGGCTCCTCGTGCCAAAATGAACCAGCAGCGCTCGAGACGATTCCGGGCATCTAAAGAAGGAGTGGAGCTTACAGAGGAGAAAAACAAAATGAGAGAAGAAGTTATTCAGAGAGGTGAAAGACCACTTTTAACCAATGCAATGTTGTTCATATAAACACTAAACGAGCATTAAAATTTGATTTAGTCTTTGTGACACATGTTCTAGTTTCAATAGATGTTTCTCTTTTTAGGTGGTTACCTGCCACCTGACGAAATAAAAGAACGTTTTGACAGTAACTGTATCACCCCTGTAAGTGTTCAAAAAAAGCTATGTTATGTGTCCTCTGTTTATGATCAGGTCAAACATCATCTACATTTTCTCAACTCTGTTTCTTTGTTCATAATTTAAGGATTGCATGAAATCTCGGTCTGTGTTTTTGTCAGATGTAATGAGCAGCTTTCCTGTTTTGTGTGTAGGGGACAGAGTTCATGGATAATTTGGCCAAATGTTTGCGATATTACGTCGCAGACAGACTGACCAATGACCCTGGGTGGCATAATATCACAGTAGGTCATACGACTCCTCAAATTAAATTTTGTTTAGTGAAGTTTTTATTCTGCTGTGGGACATAATCAATAAATAACTACTTTGTCCTGCAGGTTTTCTTGTCAGATGCTAGTGTTCCCGGAGAAGGAGAGCATAAAATTATGGATTTCATCAGGAGACAGAGAGGTAGAGCCGAGAACTCAGATTATAGTCTTATTGTGAAGGTCTTTTGAAAGGTTTGATTTGTTGTGATTCATTTAATTGAAGCCTTTTCCTTTTGTTTTCGGTTTTAAATGAACAATGTAACATTTTCTCATGACATGCATTTGGATAAGCCTAATAATGTCTGAAATGTGTCTAGCCAAGAACCTCACTGCTCTAATGTATCATTTGTGTCATTTTCTTTTCCAGCTCAGCCAAATCATGACCCAAACACACATCACTGTCTCTGTGGAGCTGATGGTAAAGTGTGTTTGTTGTTGTTGTTGTTGTTGTTGTTGTTGTTGTTGTTGTTGTTGTTGTTGTTGTTGTTGTTGTTGTTGTTGTTGTTGTTGTTGTTGTTGTTGTTGTTGTTGTTGTTGTTGTTGTTGTTTTTTCAAATTTTAAGCGTTAAATTTGGCCACCTAGTATAGACTTCTGAAAATTAATCCTTAAATGCTTATTTCAATGTTAGCCTTATTTATTTCTTAAAGGACATTACTGGTCTTATAAATCTCCATTATTTATTAGTGCATTATTTTTTTTAATAATAATTGAATTTGTCTTTAAATTAATGAGTTTCTTTTGACGTATTTAAACTTGTACTGCATTTAAACCAATCACATTCAGATCTACTTTTATTCCAACATACAGTGCTAATTTTTCACAATCCAGTCAACAAATGATTAAAATGCCCCTCTCCATCTTTTTTTTCTCTTCTTTTTGCCTAATAGCCGTTTCACTTGTCTCAGTGCAATAGTAAATTTGGTACAACTTAAGTTTCATGTCGACTTTATGCCACACAGCATAATAATGAATGTTGTGGACTGGTTTTGAGAAGGATTTATTAAATCTGTCTGGTTTTGTTAATATGTATAAGGGGATCTGATGCACAGCATTATGTCTGTAGTATTAGTGCACTTAGTGGTTAAATGAGGAAATGTATATTGCTTTTGATTAGGCTGGAGAGTAGATACTTCAAAATATGAATCTGACTGAAAGCTTTCATTATAGTTATGAAGAACAGCAACTGTATGTTTATGTAATATCAGCATTTTATCTTTGTACTTTCTGGAGTCACCATTCTGTAAAACTTTTTTGGCTAAAACGTATAATGAACTGCCCATTTTAAAATGAGTTCAGTTTAATTACAGGTTTAATTCTATCTTTTTTCCCCCAGCTGATTTGATCATGTTGGGTTTGGCAACACATGAACCCAACTTCACCATTATAAGAGAAGAGTTCAAACCCAACAAACCCAGACCCTGCGCCCTGTGTAGTCAGATGGGCCACGAGATCAAAGACTGTCAGGGAATGGCCCGAGAAAAACAGGGCGAGGTAACAGATTCATCCTCTCCGTTCATCAGCCCAGAGCTTCACCTCAAATTTGTGTGAACTTATGCTTTGTGTGTTTTTTTTTCTCAGCATGATGAATTTGCAGACACAGTTCCAGTATCAGAACAGGAGTTCATATTCATCCGACTGGCTGTGTTACGAGAGGTTTGTCCAACTTGGTTCACTCCGAAATGAAAACTTGCTGCAAATATACTCCGCTTCAGACCATCCAAGATGTAGATGAGTTGTTTATCAGAACAGATTTGGAGAAATTTAGCATCACGTCATTTGTTCACCAATGGATGCTCTGCAGTGAATGGGTGCTGTCAGAATGAGAGTCAAAACAGCTGATAAAAACATCACAATAATCCAAGTAATCCACATGAATCTAGTCCATCAGTTAACATCTTGTGATGCAAAAGGCTGCGTGATTGTAATAAATCGATCAATACGACATTTTTAACTTTAAACCGTTCCTTTGGGCTAAATACCAGTCCATAATCCATGTTTGCCTGAGAGCGAGTAAATTTTCAGCTTTTTTTTTTTCAGCTTTCATTTTTGAGTGAATTATTCCTTTAAAAGTGTTTTATGTTTTTAATATTAAATTTGTCAGATTATCATTCGTTTAAACTAGATTTTCACTAGGATGGTGTTTGCATGTGCAAAATTTACCGCAGTAAAGCTTGGGTATTGGTGAATGGTTGCTTAGATGTTTGGAAAACAGAATATGTATATTTATCTGAAAATATTTGTCTGTGTATAATATTTTTATTTCTCCGCAGTATCTAGAGAGGGAGTTAACAATGGCCAGCCTGCCGTTCCCATTTGACTTTGAGCGGAGTGTCGACGACTGGGTGTTCATGTGTTTCTTTGTGGGAAACGACTTCTTGCCCCACTTACCGTCTCTTGAGATCAGGTACGCTCACAGAAGCCGCATTATTTAGTCTGTCGTTTCAGTGAGTTCTGACTCTAGTTTATCTTCAAACAGAGAGGGCGCCATCGATCGTCTGGTTGGCATCTACAAAGATGTTGTGCATAAGACCGGGGTGAATATTTCCATGTCCATATATCCCATGCATGCTTGAAGTCAACATAAAATGGTTTTAATTTATTATATTTAATGGCGTGACTTCATTCGTATCCATTTGGAATTGATTGAAGGGAGAGATGTATAAATAAGCTCTCTTTTTCTCTCTCTATAGGGCTACTTAACAGAAAATGGCTTTGTCAATCTCGAGCGCGTCGAGCTCATAATGCAAGCTGTAGGGGTGGCAGAGGACAACATCTTCAAAAAGCGCAAAGACGATGACGTGAGAATGCACAATAAGTGTTATTTGCTATCAACACACCACAGCGGAGGCTTATGACCTCAGACTCTTTACGCCAATGATTATGATACAGAAATGTGCACTTCATTTGGCTCATCATGGCCTTTTATTTCTTGCAGGAGAGTTTTAAACGGAGAATGAAGGAAAAGAAGAAACGGATGAAAGTGAGTTCTAAACAGCTTTGGAAGCAATTAAAATGTGGAGAGGTTTTACAATAATTCCTTTTGAAATGTTTAACATGCATACATCCATAGTTCCTTTGAGAGACGGCGAGTTGAGTTAATTCACAAGGTCATTTAATTTAGCTGACAGTGGCTGAATAGTTTGTATACTGACCCTGCAAAATAATGCGTTCACTCAGAATGAATGTGCATTTTTATCATGCAAACAACACTGATTTTGATGGCGGTGATTAGTAGGACTTGATGATATGGAATAGCTGAATAGCTTTTGTGCACAAAGATTTGTAAATCAAATTTTAATATGTGACCCTGGACCACAAAACCTTAAGTGTCAATTTTTCAAAATTGAAATGTATACATCTTCTGAATGCTGAATAAATAAGCTTTCCATTGTTGTATGGTTTGTTAGGATCGGACAATATTTGGCCGAGATACAACTATTTGAAAATCTGGAATCTGAGGATCAGAAAAAAACAAAATATTGAGAAAATCACCTTTAAAATTGTCCAATTGAATACTTAGCAATGCATATTACTAATCAAAAATTAAGTTTTGATATATTTACGGTAGGAAATTTACAAAATCTCTTCATGGAACATGATCTTTACTTAATATCCTAATGATTTATGGCATAAAAGAAAAATTGATAATTTTGACCTATACAATGTTTTTTTTTGACTATTGCTAAAAACATACCCCAGTGACTTAAGACTGGTTTTGTGCTCCAGGGTCACACATACAGTGGAGATCAAAATTAGAAAACAACCTACAATTTCCTAAATTTCAAGCTCACTGCTTAGTCCTATTTGAAGTTATCCTTACAGCAGTAGAAGAGCATATTTCATAAATTAATTGTATTCTGAGGCACAGTGTAAAAATCTTAAATGAGGTGTTTGAAAAACAACTCTGATCAAAATTAGAGAACACTTACAGATACCTCCAAGTTATTGTTGTTAATCTGGCACCTGGTGCTAATTTCCTTAATTATCTGACAAACCGTGTTTAACTGGCAGCATTCCTCCAATTTTCCCTGAGATTGCAAGATGGCAGGACACTTTAAGGAGGTTGTCCAGATGAATGCCAAAGGGATGACCTTTCAGCCACTCTGAATGTTAGTTGTAATCTTCTTTTGTGCTACAGTGGTTACTGTTCTCTAATTTTGATCACCTTGTTTTATACAAAATAAAGGTTTTTGTTGAAATGCCTTGGATATTTTGTTAGTAGAACAATGGTAAGTACATTTGTATCATGCAAATAACAGAGTTTTATGGTGTTGCTTTGTAGGACTGGATGGTACAGTTGAATAAACTTTTTGTGCACAAAGATCAAATTTTTATTTATATGATAAAAGGCATTTTATAATATCCATCAATATATACTTGCATATTTTGCTAAGCTGCTTTAAAAAGGTGAGCTATTGATTAGTAATTAAGTGTCTTGAAATTGAATGTAGAACTTTCATTGTGGTAAAACTAGACGGAAGTATCTAAACCTAAACAAGTATCTCATGAATGTCTTGTGTGAATTGCTCTCTTCACAGGCAGAGCAGGGTCCATCGTTTGTCCCTGGTGGTCAGTTTGCCCCTCAGGCTCTGGGTGGCAGAGACAGACCCATGGCAGTGCAGAACGCCAGACAAGCTGCATATGAAATGAGGATGAAGGGAAATCAGCGCAATCAGGTCTGCCTTCACTGTCTTTGTGATTTGTTAATATCAAGATGAGTGCAACAGTGATCGGCCACCTTTTCAGCAGTCTTAGTGCTGGGATTATTTTCCTCTTCTTTCTCCCTAGACATAGAAATACAAGATTTCCTTTCTAGCAGTGAACTACAAAGCAATGTGAATGATGTAATTGTAGTTATTGATTGAGAATAAAATTATTTTAAAGGGGTCATATGATGCAATTTCAATTTTTCTTTTCTCTTTGGAGTGTTACAAGCTCTTGGTGCATGAAGATCTATAAAATTGCAAAGACTAAAGTCTCAAATCCAAAGAGATATTCTTTATCAAAGTTAAGACTCTGCCACGCACCCCTCTAAAACGCCCCCACATCTCTACGTCACTATGTGGAAATATTTGCATGATGCCTCCCAAAGGTTCACACAAAGAAAGAAGGCGTGGTTTCAGTAACCGCAGTAAGTGTTGAAGCAGTCCTGTCAGGGAGATGCTGTGTGTATCTAGGAGAAAGCAAAAGCACTTATTTTGGCCTTCCGAAAGTAGATGCATTTAGGAATCTTTAAGATTACAACGGAACAGCAACGCATTTTATGGACGACCGTTTCGTGAACCTGTAATTCTGACTTTGCTACGACAATCTGGCACTTCTGAATCAGCTACTGTAAGTTTGTTTTGTTATTAGTTTAAGTATTTGCTATGAACTGTTCAAATGTGGAGTTTTGCGCGTGGTGTGAGAGAGAGAGGGACAGGGACAGGGTCACATCACAGAGTCAGCTGTCTTAACCGTCTTCGTGTTGTGTACTGCAAACACATACGAGCTTCATCACTGTGTCTGTCACGCGACTCTGTTCCCCTTTCAGGCTTGAACTGATGGTAAAACTAAGGACACGATTATAGAAAGGGGTGTTACATTTCCGACGAGTGCTTGCGGTGTTTGGCCAATCACAATGCACTGGGTCAGTTGGCCAATCAGAGCACACTGCGCTTGTCAGGAGGAGGGACTTGAAAACGTGCGTTTGAGAGAGGCGGGGCATAGAGGACCTACAATAATGTATAGTATTTGAAAAATAATGTGTTTTTTGAACATTAAAGCATGTCAACATATTCTGTTACACCAAATACACAAAATAATGATCTTTAAAAAAGCATCGTCTGACCCCTTTAAGTGTATTAGAAAATGTTCGGATACATTACCATTCAGAAGTTTAGGGTCAGTAAGAGAAACAAATTAATGCTTTTATTCAGCAAGGATGCCTTGAATTGAAAAGCAACAGTAAAGACATTTAGAATGTTATAAAGAATTTATAATTCATCAAATTATTCTAAAAAAAAAAGTAAAATCAGTTTCCACAAAAATATGAGGCAGCACGGTTTTCAACCATGGTAATAATGATAAATGTTTCTTAAACAACAAATCTGGATATTAGAATGATTTCTGAAAGATCATGTGACACTAAAGACTGGTGTTTTGATTCTGAAAATTCAGATTTGATCACCGCAATAAATTACATTTAAAATATATTTCCATAGAAAACATACTTTTTATAATTGTAATAATATTTCACAATATTAATATTTATACTTTATCAAATAAATGCAGCCCTGGTGAGCAGAAGAGACTTTCACAAGCATTAAAAAGTTCTTGTGGCTTCTACAGCAGCATGTCATTGTTTAATCAGCCACAGCTTTTTCATTGTATTTTTGTAGTGAAAGAATCATACATTGTTAAAATCACATTCTTTATGAAGACCATGAAAGGGTTTTTTACTGGAAGAGTTCAACTGCTCTACTTGTATTGCTGCTTTTGTATTCGTCTTGAGTTTCATGCTTAATTTGTCACCTTTGGTTGAACATTGGTGGAATCAGCTGTTTCTGTATTTTTCAGGAAGCAGCTCAGTCCTTGAGAGCCATGATGAAAAACGGAAAGGCATGTATCTTTTTCTCTTGCGCCAGATGTTGTTGTTGTTTTAACGGCTTCATGCTTTAGCTTTGACACTCTCTGCAACCTCAGAATATGACCGTCATTGATTGAGTGTGTCCTTCCTCTCAGAGTCCTGCTGGAGGCAGTGAGGACATGGACAGTCGTGGTGTGAAACGTAAAGCTGAGGACAGTGACAGTGAACCGGAACCAGAAGATAACGTCAGGTAATAACAACACCAGAGATGGGCCACAATGTCTAATAGCCAACTAGTGAAAATAAGTTCATGTCCACAAAAGGAACCTTATTGTAAACTATTATTATTTAAATTTTTTTTCATATATTTACTTTAGAGCAAAAAAAGCATGCATCTCAAGACTTGCATTGTTGTGTTGCTCTTGGTTTTTCTGTTTTTCAAATGAGATTAATAAATGCTTTAGTTATTTTTTGATTCTTTGAAGCATTACACCAACTTGCATCTCGAGACCTTTGCAATCTGCTTTGTTTTTCTGTTTTTGGATATGAGTGTATCTTATGCAAATGCCTCCTAAACCTTTCCAGTTCTGGTTTGGTAAGTCTGAAACTAACTTCATTATACCAGCCTGCTAGTTGTTAAAGACATTCACAAACTAGTTTATTTTAAAATGTTTTGCACATCCCTACACGCATATCTATGTAAATCCTGCAGGGGTCTCTCACTGATGTGTCTCTGTACCACCAGATTAAAACGGCAAATGTTTCAGTGATTAGCTTTCCAACGCGGTCTAAATTGGGTTCAATTGGTATTCATGGAGGTTTTCCGTGTCCCATGTGGGACGCTGTAGAGGTTACACTAGACGGATGCAGCTCATCCTTGATTATGTGAGCTGCATTTCCAGAGCATATCAAAACATCCTGACCAGCGCTAAGGTGGAAAACAAGTTTCCTGTCGCCTCTTAATGGAGCCCGTCAAAGTGGGAAATTCTCATAGGCGTGCATATGCATATAAGTGAACCTGCTTGGGTTTGGCACTGGAGAGCTTGGTCTCGTTTTAATGAATTCAGGCCCGTCTTTGGAGAAGATGACAAACTGAGAGGTGTATGTAACTGTGACTGTGTTAAAAATGTGTTTCACAGGTTATGGGAGGAGGGCTGGAAACAGCGTTACTACAAAACCAAATTTGATGTGGACGCGACGGACGATGAGTTTCGTAAGAAAGTGGTGCAGTCGTACGTGGAGGGCCTGTGCTGGGTGCTCAGGTACTACTATCAGGTAAGTCACTGGAACACACACCTGAACTAAGGTTTACAGTCTTTCAGTTTGTGGTTGATCAATTATATTTTTCATAATGTCCATTAATTGAATATTTCGCACAGTGTTACTTTTGTATCATTGAGATACTATTGTAGTTTTTATTAATATTTTATTTATAGTTGGATTTTTACATTTTTGTCATCATCGTTATTTATTTATTTATTAAGTTTTTATTTTTTCAAAGTTATTTTAGTACATCAGCCTAAACTTATTTTTAGCTTTAACGTGTGTATGTGTGATAACTAAATTTAGTTGATTAAAATGATTATGCTCCAATTGCATGCTAAATCACTTGCTTGTGGTTTTGCGAAATTAAAATTCTCACTTAATATAACAGTAAAATGTAAAAGTGTACTGACTAGTTGATGATGAAATTCATTGCTGTGTTTCTATTGATTTTAGAATTTTTATCAACTAGTTGATGTAGACTTAATTACTAGATATGATTGTCTAAAAGTTTTCATAATTTTAAGACCATGCATGCAACATACACTGCTTTGCAGTATTTTTTTATTTTTTTTAATGTTTATGAAAGGTGTCTTATGCTCAGAAAGGCTGCATTAATTGGATAAAAATAGAGTAAAACAAGAATTTTGTGTAATATTATTGCAATTTAACATAAATATTAATTTCTTTGTAAAAAAGTTTAATTGATTCAAGTTTTAACAGCTTATTTTTATCAGCCATTACTCCAATCAGTATGTTTCTTAATACTTTTGTGGAAACAATGGTATTTTTCTAATAGAACATTTGAAAGAACAGCATTTATTTGAATTAGAAACATTTGTAACGTTATAAATGTTTTTACTGTCACTTTTTAATCAGCTTAATGCATCCTTGCTGAATAAGTGTTAATTTCTTAAAAAAACAAAAAAAAAAATCCTCCTTTTGGTTTTATTGTACTGCTGCTAAAGTCTCAAGCCTTAACCTGGTTGATTCACAGTTAGTTAGTGTCGTGAGATGATGGCATTTCCTACCTTATTTTTTAACTCCCTTAAATTAGAATCAGAAATGTTGATTGATATCCTCTGCTTTATCTGTTTGATCACCAGCTCTAGGATCAAACAGCTTTGCGCTGTGTTTGCGCTGCTCTTTGAGCCGGTTCGTGTTATCTAGTTGAGTTTTAATGCAGGGTCTTGATCTTTAGCTTGAAATTCAGTCATTAGAGCGCTGTTCTCTCCAGCAGATCTCTGGTTGATTAGAGTTCTGTGTGCAGGGATTTGTCCGCAGTAATTGGAGCTCTATATATATGCACGGTCTGCGCTCGCTCCATGTGCTCGGCGGACGAGAGCCGTCCCACGGGAACCACTGAACAGATTCATTATGGAGTCTCACTGCTGCGTGAGACGTGTTTGCTCCCTTCTGCCACATATTCACTGATTTGCACGCACACACACAGACACTGCCAAATGGTAGATGAGAGGAAGCATTACTGCAGAGTGTGTTCAAGGGGCAGATCTCTACATGCCTTTTATTTACCCACATTAGGGTGTCTACTTTTTCATTTGAGGGGTCACGAGTATAATTTCAATTGCATGGATTTCTTGCACCTTTTTGCTTTTTGCCACTTGACTGAATGTTAATTTAAATACAGGAAATTAATAGATTGGTTGACTCTATAAATGAAGCAGGAAGCTGCTGTCACTGCTGCTCCGAAGAGATGCGTTCTCACTCATTTGGACATTTGAGCCTATTAATCCTAAATTAATTTAAAAAAAAAAAACAAATACACACATTTCCCCCAGAGGGCTCGTCATAGATTCAGTAAATTTAATAAATATTAATAAGTATTATATAAATATTTCAGTTAATGCAAGATATTACAAGAAGAGCTTTTTTTTTTTTTTAAAGTATCAATATGTAGTAATAAACTGTATTATCACCCAGCCATAATATTTAAAGTTGAATATATAATGCATCCAACATTAACTGCATACAATTATTATATGTAATATCTAGAAAATCTCAAGTGCTTAATTTGTTTATCGATCCAAATGTACAAATGTGTGTGTGTGTGTATACATATGTATATATATATATATATATATATATATATATATATATATATATATATATATATATATATATATATATATATATATATATATATATATATATAAAATTTAATTATATTATCACCCAGCTCAGCTACATGCGACCGAGGCATAAATATATTAATATTATAAACGTTAACATCATGATTTTCTGTCCAGCTGCATTGAAACCATGCATTGTGAAAGGTGCTATACAAATAAAAGGTGCTCATAAACAATATTTATATAAAATATTTATATATATATATATATATATATATATATATATATATATATATATATATATATATATATATATATATATATATATATATATATATATATATATTAATAAACAATATCTACCTACATTTGTTGTTTGGAAAAAATGTAAAATGCCACACTGGGACTTTATGAAGCTTTGTGTGATGGATGAAATTAATTTTCAGATATGAATTAACAAAATTGTTCTTATTTTCTTTCTTGGTGCATTTTTTTCCTGCTTGTGTTTGGATCAGTTTTTTGGGCTTGTACATGCATATCTACTTAAGTCTTGTAAATGTTGATGACCTTAAAGGTAGACATGGACTAAATCCACAAATTGTGGTATTTTCATTGTGTGTGTGTGTTGTTGAAGCTCTCTCTTAAACTATCTGGTCTAAATGCCATCTGGAGTGTTAATTGAGCTGTAAGTTTGACGGCGTATCAAGGTCTCCCATTGAAAGTGTAAGTGTGACAGGCTAATGGAAGAGGTCTTAAAAATGACTTGGATTGAAGGTCTTTCCAAAATCGAGCATTTCTGATTGAAGCAACTGAAGATGTATTTAACCTGTCTTTGTGTGGTACGACGGACGGTCTCTAAGTGTCTGTTTTTCTGTCACAGGGCTGCGCGTCCTGGAAGTGGTATTTTCCCTTTCATTATGCTCCGTTTGCCTCCGACTTCAAAGACATCAAGGGCATGTTCAACAATTTCGAGAAAGGGACCAAACCGGTAATTTAAAACACATTGCAACACTGAGCCAAAACAAATAGTGCGTAAGAGTTTGTGTGTCAGTGCATTGTTTTTGTATTGCTGATGTGTTGACCATTGATTTTAACAATTGAATCATATTTCTTCATTTGTAGTTCAAACCTCTGGAGCAGCTCATGGGTGTATTTCCTGCTGCCAGTGGAAACTTCCTGCCACAAACATGGAGGGCCCTGATGACAGACCCAGTGAGTGACGGGTTTACCTCTGACTGCTGCTTCATCAATTTGTATTCACAATTTATTGAACTTCTGTAATGCATTTTAAGTGATACAGAATGTAGGGCTTTATTTGATTTTGTAATTTTGGGAATGTAATTTGATCACGAAAAAAAGGCAGATTTTTTTGTTTTTCAATACCCAATATGCACATATATATCATTATATCAATCATTAAGTGTGCAATAGAAGCAATTGGCAGTTCTTCTCAAAATGCAATTTAAAGGTTGCATTTAAAAACTTTTTTTTTTTCCGTTTTTATTATTTTTTTATCTCAATTTTTGAAAATAGATTTTTTTTTTTTTTCTTGTTTAAAAAGTTGCTTGCTTTTTATTTTATTCTATTTTATTATTTCAATGTGTTTTATATATTTATATATATATATATATATATATATATATATATATATATATATATATATATATATATATATATATATATATATATATATTTTGATTTAGGTTTTAATTTTAGTGTTTTATTATTTTATTTTGGATTTGTATTTTCTCTTTTTCTTTTTACTTGTTTTTAAATTTTATTCTAATTTAGTTTTTTGTTTTCATATTTTATATATTTTAAATTGTATTGTATTGACATACATCTGGCTCTATAATCATGCACTATAAGACCAGAGACTTTTGTAAATGAGATATAGAGTAAATGTATAATGTATTTTTTTTGTATGTATTAATGTATGTTTTTTTTATTTATTTATTTTTTTTAACTGTCTTCATCTGTCTTTAACAGGAATCCTCAATCATTGATTTCTACCCTGATGACTTTGCCATTGATTTGAATGGGAAGAAGTACGCCTGGCAGGGTCAGCACAAATCTTTGAGCTTCACAGTCTGAACCGAAACAGCGAGTACTGTATTATGATTTCAGTCATTGTGATTTGCTCTTCTCCTCTCGACAGGTGTTGCTTTGTTGCCGTTTGTCGACGAGCGGAGGCTGCGAGCAGCATTAGCAGACGTCTACCCTGATTTGTCCCCAGAGGAGGGTGAGGCATATTTGGCTTATTTATGATGCCTAAATGAGGTCAAGCAGAAATACTGACCAATCATGATGCATTATGTATTCTCTTTAACAAAAAAAAGTTTGTGCTCAAGTGGTTTATTTTTATTTTTGTTTAATTGACTGTACCATCTGATGGTTGTTTTCAGTAAGGAGGAACAGTCTCGGAAGTGATGTCCTGTTTGTGGGGAAGTCCCACCCCCTTTGTGATTTCATCCGGGAACTCTACCGTGCAGAATCTCATGAGGTACTGATCTTCCTCTGTAGTTTCCTTTTGTTCTCGCTCATGTGAACCTAAACTAAATCAAATTAGAGCTAAACAATTAATAAATTAATCATGATTTTGGCTTTCAGTAATTCTAAAACAACAATTTAGATTAAATGAAAAATTCTGTTTCTGCATTGTCATTAATCCAGAAAAATTGTATTCTCTTTCTTAACCTTGGTGTGCTTTCAGCCCTCCCTAAAAGCACAAACAAATGAATAAATGTATTATTATAAAAAAATTTTTTTTATTATTTTTATTTATTTTTTTAACTGAATATTTGGCACATTAGGGATGTTTTAGTATTTATGATTATCAAACTTTTCCAACCCATGAGTTAGTGTTATTTTAGTATTATTTCTATAGTAATTTTAATTTTAATTAATTTGTTATTCTTATTAGTTTTTATTTTTAATACATTTTGTTTCAGTTTTAGTCATTTTAATACTTTAACAAAAATAGAAATGATGTCTTGGCAACTAACTGAAATAAGGGGGTTTTTTTTGTTTGTTTTTTTTGCCCCGAACCTTTTATTATATTCAATTATGAATAAAAGTGTATAGATGAAGTATATAAACATTTATATATAAACTTATGTAGAAAATATAAACAATTATTTTTTTCAGTTTATTTACAGATCTTCCTGTATGTTCTTTACAGTGATTATAAAAACAAGATTATTCACTTTTATTCAGTTTTTGTTTTTTATTTCATTTCTTTATTTGTTTTTTTTTTAGTTGAATTATATTTAAAGTTCAAGGAAATTCACTTTCTGAAAAGACATTTAAAAACAAATCCATAAATGTGCAAATTGTTTTTTCAATATTGACCTAAAATACATATTTTATTTTTTTATGCCATAATTCAAATAGCGCTTTGTCAAATGGAATCAGTCTGAAACGAAAGCTCAGTGATCCTTGCAATCTGTCTGTAATTTTCCAATCCTCTCTCTCTTCAGACACTGAGATCCCTGCAGAACTTTGCCATGGAATCCAAGGTATATTAAATCTAGATGAAGACCCTATTCTACCAGATAAGTAAGAAGACAACAGATTTTTTTTATGCTTTTCCGTGTTTTGCCATTACCTGGGCAGTGTCTGTTGAGGCACTTGAGACTAAAGCCTTACAAATCCTATGAAACACCATTTTTTTGTTTTCTTCAGACCAGTGGAGTCGCCAATCCCAACGCTGAGAGACATCAGCAGCAACTGTGCTATTGGGTAAGAGTTTGTTTTACACATCAACCAATTATCAGCCAATCTCAAAGTGGTCAAATATCATCTGATTCATCGGAGTGATCAGTATATATAGGCCTATTTTAGTTTGGATTATTAGTTTGTATATCAGTCTTGAGTCATTTAAACCCTGTTAGCTACACAAGGATTTATATTTGTGTCAGGCATTGAAACATCAGCCTTGTCCTGCACATATTTGCTGGTTCTTCTAGAGGTCAGATGCGGGATGAATCCCTGATGAGATGTTCAACAAAACTTTAGATGAAGTCTGGATTGAGGCATTCATTTGAATGGCTCTGGAATGAGATATATCCAGGCGTTGCACTTAAATGGTTGTACTTAAATACTGATGGTTTCTGGTTGGCAGAATCAAATTCAAGGATCCGCAATATGATGATGGTTTTGTGTTCAAGGCTGTTGTCCTACCAGGGGCAAAGTAAGTGCTGCACTATTCAATATTAAAACCTATTGAATATTCATGTAAAAGCGAGTTTGAATGGGCTTTTCAATGATGGAGTGATGTATTCATATTTTATTTATGTATTACAATTTCTCTCTTCAGGATTCCCAACAAGGTTCTAAAACCGGGTGATTGGGAGCAGAGTAACCGCGGCCCATGGAGACCTCAACTGGGATTCAACCCAAACCGCCAACAAGCCCATTTGGACCAATCGGGTTTCAGAAAGCTCAAGTAAGTAATGAAAACCCCACCATATCCATCCGTTTGTTTGGATGAGTTCTTGCATTTAATGCTTTTAAGTGGTATTGTGTAAAAAGAAATCAAATTAGTGTAATAGTTGGTATAAAACGGGCTAATTAAACATCTGGCGAATTCAGTGATGAGAGATGAATTATGCATGCTGTTTAGTGGAGATGTATGCAGATGAATGCCCACCAAAGACTTAATTTCTTAATGAAAGCTGTTATTGGGTTTGATTGGATGGTGCAGACAGGTGTTCTTGGACTTCAGATAGTTCTGTGATCTCTAATTTTCAGTCTTTATTTCATTAAGACTGAATGTTTGGCATATTAGAGAGATTTTAAATATTTTAGATCAAGGTTATCGGCCTTTTACAACAAAAATAAAAGTGTTATTTTAATAGTATTTATATTATTATAATATTTATTAATATTTTTAATTATTTTATATTTTAAGTTCTCATTTCAATTTTAGTTTGTTTTATTAATTTTATGTGCTTTTGTCATTTTTAATTAGTTTTTAAATTAAAAAATAATAGTAAGTTTAGCTTATATGATATTTTTTCTTTTCTTTTCTTATCTTAGGCTTTTGTTTCCGTTTTAGTAAGTTTAGTACTTCAACTTGAACCATTGTTATTTTATCATTGATGTACTATTGTTGTTTTTCTTGATATTTTAAATTAAAATATATTTTCTGTTTTCAGTTTTATTTTAGTTTAAAAACCCTGATCATTAACATATATAAACTACTAACTTATGTTAAAGTTGATGTTCTCTCTCTCTCTCTCTCTCTTTCTTGCGCGTTCTCTCTCTCTCTCTCTCTCTCTCCTCTCTCTCTCTCTCTCCTCTCTCTCTCTCTCTCTCTCTCTCTCTCTCTCTCTCTCTCTCTCTCTCTCTCTCTCTCTCTCTCTCTCTCTCTCTCTCTCTCTCTCTCTCTCTCTCTCTCTCTCTCTCTCTCTCTCGGGCTCTCTCTCTCTCTCTCTCTCTCTCTCTCTCTCTCTCTCTCTCTCTCTCTCTCTCTCTCTCTCTCTCTCTCTCTCTCTCTCTCTCTCTCTCTCTCTCTCTCTAGTCACTATGTGGACAGAAATCAAGGGGCGGGTCAGTATGGCTCTGGCCCGCCTTTTGAGGCTCAGCATAGGGGCGGACAGTACAGCAATGCCCCACCCCCCAGAAACTATCAGCAAGGAAACTACCGTCCACCCCAAAGAGACCATTACCCTCAAAACCAATGTGAGTTTTACACTTTCCTAAGCCTCTTTCAGACAGACATTCCGGAAAATACACATCCTGGGATGTGTTTGCGTTCACACAGAAGCAGGAATTTTCCAGGATCCTACGCGCTGTGTGAAAGGGGCACTAAATTAAGACTGTGTCTGGATGGATTTGTGTGGGGGAAGTCATCTTTTAACAAATTAAAAAAAAAGTCTAAAAAATGATGGCTATAATCACAAAATGAAAGTAATTGCTGGTTATTCAATTTACTGCTAATCCCAACAATCCTTTGGATCTTAATAGCATGACCATATTTTTTTTTTTTTTTTAAGATCCAACCAAGAAAATCATCCATTACTCAAATATCCAGCAAAAGTAGCTCACTATGATGTGTAGTTCCTCATACCAAGGCTTTTGTAATACAATCCAGCATTATTCCAGAGTCCCAGAGACGGTTGTTGTGTCCAAGCAGTGGTTAATACAGTAGTTTGGTGACACTGAGGGACAGGAGTCGCTCTTAACGTGTACAGTGACCTTCTGTCCTCCTCAGCTTCGCCCCCGTGAGTGGCTCCAGTCTCCTGTGCTGCTCTCCTCCGCTGTCACTTTGATGTGCCAATTTGCAAGTTGATGAATAATCGCATCTGTGGGCGAATGGAAGCCGCCCTGCTGCCACTTGATGCAAATAGAGGTTTGGGAGGTTTTGCTGATCACTGCTGCTCTTCACTGGCCTGTGCACCGCGGCCCTCGTGCAAAACCCTCCAGTTAAATGTACAGCACGCTAACCGTCCAGTATGCCTTGTTTCTATGAATAAGGCAATCAGAGTAATTATTCAAGATTTTTTGCTTGCGATTCTTCAGCTGATCTGAGAATTTTTTTTTTATTTTTGTGTTTTGTGAATTTTAATAGTGACTTAATGTTGACTTCTTTTCTTTTATTGCACTGAATTTTTAATTGTCTTCTGTGGAACACAAAAAGAGATGTTTAATACAATGTTCACATTGCTCTCTTCCATATGATGAACATGGCTGGTGAATTATTTTATTTTTATTTATTTTATTTTTTTTGTGTAATGCCAAGCTGTAAAATGAATGGGTTTGGGGGGGTGGGGACCAAGTATTTTTTTCTTCAGCAATGATATATTAAATTGATCAAATGTGACCGTAAAGACATTTGTTACAAAATATTTCTATTTCAGATAAATGCTGTTCATTTAAATTTTCTTATCAACAAAAAAAAGTTTCAAGGTTCACACACAAAAATATTGTGCAGCACAACTGTTTTTAACATTGATGATAATCAGAAATGTTTCTTGTGATGATAATAAGTGTTTGTGGATGATTTCTGAAGATCATGTGACACTGGAGACCGGAGTAATGATGCTGAAAATTCAGCTTTACATCACCAAAATACATTGGGTTTTAATATATTCAAACAAGTTATATAAAATAAATATAAAAAATACAATATTTTAAAAATGTTTTAATTTGTAATATTTCACATTATTACTGTTTTTTTTTTTCATGAATGTTTCGTTTGTTTAATCATTTTATTATTGTTTGACTTCAGCTTTTTCTTGCCATTAAAATAGCCTTTAGTGCTGACATTGCATTATGCAACCTACTTCTGTCAGTGAAGCAGATTTTTTTTTTTTTTTTGTTTGGAGCTCAACAGCCCCGTTCCCTTTCATTGAAAGGAGCTGCATGAGCATATTCCCAAACGTCTCCTTTTGTGTTCCACCCAAAAAATGAGATTTAGCTTTTCTGAAATTCAACTTATCTTTTAACAGTTTCATCAGTCACGTAGTTGCATTGATAACCTCCTGACGTTTTCTCAGACCCCTCTGCTTTTCTCTAGAGGAGTGTGTCTGTGTGTCAGATACCAAATCCTCGTTAACTTTTCCCAGCTCGCTGTCTGTCTCTCTCTCCCTCCTGCGGTGTCGGCTCAATGTGGAGTTCCCGAGACGCGCTGAAGGCTTTTGTTAACCCTAATCAAAACAGCTGGTGCTAAAGGACCAACTAGTGTATTACAGTCCTGCGGTCTTCATTCTATGGATATTGATAAGCTGTATTGTAGAGGTTCATTACAGGCTCATTACAGAGATCAGGGTCCATCTGTGTGTACGTCTGCGCTCTGGGACGATGTAATCCCTGTGTTAAGTTAATGAGAACACCGTTTACTGTTGTGTTTTTAATGCGTAATCCTATTTGGGCTTTGTGTCAACTGGCTTTAGCTTCCCAACATTCAGTGTGTGGACTGCGGTCTGTGTTTATTGAGAGCAGGACGAATTGGCTGTAATTTTGTCTTTCGTTTGACTGGTTGTGAGATGAGCCGGGATGGAGGTGTAAGTGGGTGGTCCGGCCTCTTTCTCTCTCTGGTCATTAGATCTCATACTGGATTTTTGGAGGTGTTTATTAGCTGCCGAATTTAACGTCTAGGACACCTGACAGCATCTGTTGCATGTTGTTGATCGCCACAGAAAACTCTCTTCTTGATTTTACAGTAATGCATATACAATAAAAGTTGATGGATGAAGATATTGTAGCTGAAATGCACTTATTTTAGCTGAAAGACTTATTTTGCATTGCTGAAGGTTTTTCTAAAGGTACTACATGAGATGTAGTACTAGTGGATATTTAACACTACAGATATGCTGCCTGCATGCAGTCTGTGCAAGCATTGGAAAAGCATTATTAAAGTATAGTTCACTCAAAAATGAAAGTTTATCCAAAATTCACTCACCCTCAGGTCATCCAAGATGTAGATGTGTTTTTTTCGTGGGAGCAGATTTGGAGAAATGTAGCATTGCATCACTTGCTCAGCAATGGATCCTCTGTAGTGAATGGGTGCCATCAGAATGAGAGTCCAAACAGCTGATAAAAACATCACAATAATCCACACCACTCCAGTCCATCAATTAACATCTAGTGTAATGAAAAGCTGCATGTTTGTAAGAAACAAACCCATCCTTGAGACTTTTTTTTATTTTCAGACCATTGCATCTGGAGTCCTCTATCAATAATATTGCCTTCTCCAGTGAAAAAGTCCATCCCTGTTGTATTTTCACAACAAAATCCACCAATTTCTTTTTTTTTAGAACTGTTTTGGACTGTTTCTGCTTGTAAACGCTGCTTGATCTGTGCATATTTCTCTCCTGATTCAGGAGACTTTCCACTGAAAACATCAGTTTCAAGTTAAAATGTCTTACAAACGCAGCTTTTCACTTCACAAGATGTTAACTGATGGACTGGAGTGGTGTGGATTATTGTGATGTTATTATCAGCTGTTTGGACTCTCATTCTGACGGCACCCATTCACTGCAGAGGATCCATTGTTGAGCAAGTGATGTAATGCTACATTTCGCCAAATCTGTTCCCATGAAGAAACAAATACATCTACATCTTGGATGACCTGAGGGTGAACTCTTCCTTTAATGAACTTACGAACTTTAATGAACTAGAAATACAAGTCACATTTGCAGTCATGTTTAAAATTTGACTGCAATGTGCTTTCATAGACTTCAGTGAGTTTATTTGTCTGATTTCTTCATGAACCGAGAGCTGTGTCAACTGAATGCAACTTCTTTCTGTCCACAGCAGCTTTTTACTTCAATCTAATTAGGCCTGATCGCACACCACTATTTCCATGTCAAAAATTATCACGTTTGTCCAATATTTTTGTCCTGTTTTCTTGCTCAAGGAATGATTTATATAACTTTTAATTTGCTAGAAAAAACCCTCTGTGCACTTTCCCCATAGGCTTCCTTTGTAAGTGCATTACTGTAAATGCTGTTGTTTTTTCTCATTTTTGTTATTATTATTCTTATCTTTGTTAAAGCTCTTCGCATTGATCCCTAGGTCATTGTATTTAAAGCCATAAAATCCTGTCGGCTTTCAAATAGGGAATCATTTTTGTTTCTTTCTGTCGTTACTCCACCTTCAAGCCTACATTTGTAAATGACAGCTTTCTCTTTCGGGCTGAAGTTCTTGTCTTTGTCCCTCTCTCTCTCACACACACACACACACTCATCTCTGCTCCTGCCCCTATAAAACAAACAGCTCAGAGCCCCGCAGCTGGTGATCACCTTGGCAACGGCGGATCAGGAAAGAAGCCGCTTGCTACTTTTTTTTTTAAAGTCTGTCTTTGTGAAGGACCTGCAGCGCTGGAACTAGAGCACTTGAGATCGCCGCAGCGCCGGCTGATGAATGCTTATTTCATTTAGCACGGGAAGAAATGCAAATGTGCCACTTTTAACGTCCCCCCACCCAACACTAAATCCTGTTCATATTACTGAACAACACAATTCACTTCATCTCTCAAACTGTTTTCCCTGAAATTGGAAGCTGATACAAATTAGGTTAATGAATTCTATCTCATTTAATTATCATTAAGATCTTTTACCCCGCTGTAGTCTGGTGTGCCGGCAGTTGTTGTTGTTTTGTTGCTTAAGGTCAAAGAATGATTACAAATTTGATTTTATAGAAAACATCCCTCTCAGAAGTGCTTCATGCAGCGTTTGAAATATTATCTTGTTTAACCAGTTGTGGCAGCTCTTCAGAAAATCATTGTAGTTTTTAGATTCAAGGTTCTGCATTAAAGCAAACAAATGGTTTGGATTAAAACTAGATATTATTATTTTTTTTTAAATATATTCTGAGTGGTGCTTGCCTATCCAAAACTTGCTGTTAAAATATAATAGTGTTTTCAGTGCCTCTAGGTGGTTGCCAATGTGTTTTCAATGGTCTTTATTTTTAGTATTCTTGTGGTTGCTAGGGTGTTTGTAAGAATTTTTTTTTTTTTTTTTTGTCAAGTCACCTTTATTTGCATAGCACTTTATATAATATAGATAGTTAAAGCAGCTTTACAGTGTCAAACAGGAAAATAGTTTAACAAGTTGTTTTAGTGCTACTCTGCAGTTGCTGAGCCGTTCTTTTTTTTTTTTTTTTTTTTTAAGTGCTGCTATTCGGTTGCTAAGGTACTCCAGTGGTTACTAGGATGTTCTAGGTGGTTGCCATGGTGTTTCTAAGATGTTTCTTTGTCTATTTTTGCTGATGGTGGTTGCTAGGGTGTTTCTAAGATTTGTTTGTTTGTTTTAGTTACTAGGATCTTCTAGGTCAGGGGTCTCCAAACTGGGTCCAGGAGTGCTGGTCACCTGCAGAGTTTAGCTCCAAATTGCCTAGTATGCATAGTCATACCTTGATTAGCTGGTTCAGGTGTGTTTAATTGGGTTTGGAGCTAAACACTGCAGCACACCGGCCCTCCAGGACCAAGTTAGGTGACCCCTGTTCTGGGTTTCTTATTATCTCGAGTGAGTCCATCTTCATTGTAAATATCTGGGAAGAACATTTATTTTTTTCCATATTTTTCTTGAAAAAATTAATGTTCTTGGAGCTATAATTTTCAATTTTCAATTTTTTTTTTTTTTTTTTTTTTATTGACCTGAACCTAATTTTGCATTGCTTAAACATCTGGGAGGAATCAGATGTTTGACTTTTCAGAAAGGTGAAATGGCGCACCTCTCCTCTCCCAAAATTTGAGGAATCATTCATGTTTCTATCATAGTTGTGCATGAATTGAACCACTACATAAGTTTTCTGTTCTGGAACTGCTTTTGTAAATGCCACTAATAAAAAACGAATTGCCTGCTTTCATCTTGACAGATCCCAGAACACCTCCAGTGAACGCCATCGCAGCGAATCCCAGGTAAGATCTTTTCTCTTTATTCATGGTCACGTATGTTTAGTCTCGAAAGATACACTGCACCTGTGACAGTACATTTCCAGCTGGTCTGGATTATATGTCTCTACAAGCATACTAGGGCTGAAACAGACTATAAAAAAAATGTTGAATAGTCGTTTGATCTCCTACGACTTCATATAAGAACCTGCAATAACGCGGTTCGACCAGTGTGGCGCTGTAGCGCTGGAATGTAATTCAGCTTTCCCACATGCAAACCAATAGAGGACAGCCCACTTATGAGATGTACAAATTAAGTTGGACTAGAAGGGTGTATGAAAGTTTTACAAAACTACAAACAAAAAAAATATCATGTTTAAAGGCCCTAATATAGTAATGGTACATTTCTTTTCCATTCTTCGCTAAGGGGTAAAATAAATTCAATATACTCAATCAGTGCTTTACTGTATCCCACACTGCTGAGAGTGACGTTTAGATGAATATGTACATATGTGCTGTGCGGTTTCCTCTCGATAACAAAATAAACACAACAAACAAGCCAGTGTGGGAAAACAGCAGTTAAGAAAGCATCTGATCATAGCGATGATGTTTCCACCACCTCACGTCACGTTTATTTATAACACTTATCGAATAAGCTGCTTTAAAGCAAGCAGTTTTACAGTATTAAACATGAAAAACAGCATCACTGTTGCTTTAGTTAGAATTACAACTTGCTATAAAGCAGCTCTATAAACAGAATATGTATAACTCAATATTTTAATGAATTGCTAAGGCTGAATAATGGGATTTCCACGGGTCCTTAAAGTCTTAAATTTAGTTGCATCAAATTTAAGGGCATAAAAAGTCTTAAATGGTACAAAAAAAGTCTTAATTAGAATCTCAAGATGTCTTAAATTTTGGGGCGGGAAGACAAGAATGACGGTATGGCTGAATTATACTGAGAAAGGCTATGATTTCATTGAATAAATATGAGAGCTGCAAGTCAAAACGCGGAAGGTGTTTTTATATGAATGTATTTCTGAAGGGAACCGACTGTCTTCAGAAAAGTATTGATGCTAATTTTTATGTCATCTTACCAATGTATAATGCCTGATAAAGTAGCGTTTGTATACTGCCGTTACTGGGGAAACTGCTAGATTTCTGCCGTTCCAAAGCGCCACCTACTGGCAGAGAGTGAATTTGTGTTTAAATAAGTCTGTCTGCTGTTTTTGTTCAGACCAGTGTGAAAAACGACCTGTTTTTACGCAGCAAACACTCAGTTGTAAATGTGAACCAGTGGATTAATAAAAAGCTAATATGCCTTGTAAAGACAGTAAGATATATTTGTTTTAAATTGATATAATTTATACTTTTGACTCATCCCTTTTATTACAAAATGGGTTAAAGGATGAAATGTGAAGTTTAGTAATTCACCTGTGAAATAATCAGTGATTAATTGTTCTAATAATCATTAGATTAATCAATTATCAAAATAATGATTTGTTGCAGCCCTGAAATAACCGAACAGACTGCAGTTACCTTTCCTCTCTCGTTGTTAGTGGTCTTCCTGTGTAGGATACGAGTTATTGATGTTCTTCCTGGGGGGGCCGGACTGAATTATTTTCTCTGAGCACTAAACAAATGTTCTCCTAAAGAGGTTTGCAGGGCTTAATGAGGCAGCGCTAATGCAGTTGCGCTTCACCGTCTCTTGTGCGCAGGGGCCACTGGGGGCCGCACAGAGCCACCATTGATTCTGGCTCCAGACCACTTCAGAGACTAATCAGCTTCTTTTGGTTCAAATGTTTAGGCCCAGCAGCCCATTGTGGCCCTGTGTCACCTTAGGTCAGTAGTTATTAGAGCAGAGTTTCTTTAACCGTTTGGACAAGGAACCTGGAGGAGGGATTATGGATTCCTCCGGAAGATTGTGAGCTGCGTCAGTAATGAGGGATGCTGAAGTCCGCCTCTCTTCTGTAAAGAACCGTAGATTTTGGGAAACGTTGGTAGGTGAGCTGGTTTACGGTCGTGCCCAGGTTACAGCCGTGTTATTTGTAGCATTCGGGAGACGTTAGACTAGTTTTGATGGCGACGAGTGAAGTGAGATTCAAAGAACAAGCTGGCCTTTGCATTTCAAAGCCACTTCAGCTGAAATCTCATTATTTGTACTGCTGGATTTGAGATCTTTGTGGTTTCAAATGAAAGATTAGGGTTTCTGTGGACTTGGAAAACCAGAAAATATCAGGGAATGGTGAATGTGATCATCCAAATATTTTTAGCTAAATATACAAGTTTGAAGTCGGTGAGATTTGAATTTTTTACGTTTTTGAAAGAAGTCTCTACAGCTCAACAAGGCTGCGTATATTTGATCAAAAAATAGTGAAATATTATTATATTTAAAATAACTGTCTTCTATTTGAATATATTATAAAATGTAATTTATTCCTGTGATGTAAAGTTGGATTTTTAGTGTCACATGATCCTTCAGAAATCATTCTAATATGATGATTTGCTGCTAAAGGAACATTTCTTTTTATTATCAACATTGAAAACAGTTGTTCTCCTTCATATTTTTTTGTGTGGAAACCATGATATTTTTTTTCCCCCTCAGGATTCTTTGAAAAACATTTATTCGAAATGGGAAACCTTTTGTAACATTGTAAATGTCTTTGCTGTCAGTTTTGATCAATTTAACGCATCCTTGCTAAATAAAACCTAGAAAAAAATTGAATAAAAAAGAGCTCAAATTTGAAGATATATTTTATATAAAAGATATATTTTTTCTTATTTATTTACTTATTTTAACATTATCCAGTACTCACAAATGACTGGAAATTAGTCATTAATTCATGGAATGTTTGGCATAAAAAGTTTGGAAAATTCTTTAAAGAATATGTATTTTTCTAGATGTGCTCTGGAAATAATTTTTTTTTTTTTTTTTTTTTTTTTTTTTTTAGCTACTTAGTTTGTGATTTTTCTGAAGCTTCCCGAAGACTTTTTATCTCTTCTATGTGACCATTGTGTTTGCTGAAGCGTTTGCTCTGATCTGCACAGATTCCAGCATGGAGCTCACGGTTGGGATCGGGCCATGCAGTCCCAGAGCACCGCTTACCAGCAGAACCAGGAGCGAGGACGAGGAGGGTGGAGACCCCCTCACAACCAGCAGGACAGCCGCAGAGGAGGACATCAGCAGGTCTGACTGCCTCCTGATCATTTCAGTGAAAACACACAGGCATAAAACCTCATGCTCATGGAAGGCTCTGCTTGTCTTTCAGGGGTTTGGACAGGGTTATGGGTTACCTCCACCGTCACGACGCTACAACTGGAACTGAACTCTCAGCCTTATATGAAAGAAGGCTTCTTATTTTCTTTTCCAAGTAAACATTGTCTTTTTTTGGGCTGTTGATTTGTAAGGGTTTTTTTTTTTTTTTTTTTTGTTTTACTGACAAAATGTTCTTATGTACTGATTTTTAAGAATATGCCTGTAAAACTTATGAAATACACACATGAGACAAGACTGCTGAGTTTTGCTATTTTCTTTGTGTTTGTGTTTTATTAGGAATTCATTAGATTTCGATTTTAATCATTTATTTTAATGCAGATCTATTTATAAACTCCCAATGCATAGCTGTGGTGAGCTGAGTCAGTATTTAATTTAATAGTGTATTTTAATCTTTAAATGAATATTCATAGTTTTTCTCTTGGCAATTATAGATGCAGGTGGAAATTTTTCAGAGTCTGTTTAAAATGAGTCTTGAATTAATCAATGGATTAAACGATAATAATACAGAGTCGACTGGAATGTGTGAAAATGACCAACACAGTAAATCTGCTATTTTAAAAAAGCTTTCCTTTTATTTTTGACCTATCAGATTTTTATTTTTTTTGTTTTGTTTAAATCAAAGTAAAATCGACCAATGCAAAAATAAAGGTGAATATACACACATTTAATATATGTGATAATTTGGGAAACAAACTAATTCGTTCTTATTGTTTCATAAAGAAATGCATTTCATTTGCTATATATATTTAACTTTGCTCTCAACATTTATAGCAAATAAACATACGCACAAAATATCGGTGTTTGTCCTAATTTTATCTAAATCGCCTCAGATAAGAGCTTTAGCAAGTTTTACACAATTAAATTTCACTCAGAAATGCTAGAACATTTTACAATTAATTACAAAGAAACGTTACGTAACAGAATTAAACGTGCAATTTTGAAGTAGAAAGAAATTTTATTTGCAACTACGAAAAAAAAAACTTTTAGCGTATATTAATTCTAACCTTTTAGATTTCCTTGGTCTAATTTATTACTACAAATAATGCTATAGTTTTTCTCTCTCTCTTAAGCTAGTATTTTTAGACCTTCAATGCATAATAATTGCTGCTCAGTTTGCTCGATCAAACCTTTTGAGAAACAAAAATGATTTAATATCGAATTCAAGTGGTTCTTTCACATTTGCAGCACTCATATTTATTTTGTTTCCTTTTAAACTTACAAAAGACTTCAAGAAAGCATTATTTGTCCAATGTTAGATATGTACACAAAACATTTCTTCATCTACAGCTTGTATTTTACAAAGCAAACAAAACTGATGTCGGATTAATGGCATCTCGCTAGACTAGTCTTCATCACACACTCCTCCTCAGAGATTCTCAGTCAATAATGATTTAATGTTACCATCCATACAATTCACGTGAGGGTCCGCGGACCGCTGCAACAGACGAGAGCTGTTTAAAAAAATGAGTTTTAAAAAAGGTCTTCAATTCAGTTATCGTCCCCGTCTGTGTGGCTGAAATATCACCACGTTCTGCCGTACAGCAGGTTGGAGCTCACCATGCCGCTGGTGTACTCGATGAGCGCAGCGTCAGTCTGAGAGAGGCTGTTCATCAGAGGAGGACTGGGCGACATCTCCTCCAGATCCTCTGCTGAAGCTAATGTCTCACTGCCCAGCACGCTCTGCACCTGCTGATGGACCGACGTCGGCGTGCTGGAGCCGTTCTGACACGGTTTACCGTCCTTAACCAGCACCGGCACGGCCACGCGCCGCGGCGACTGCTGCGCGCACAGGCTTCCGCTGTCCTGCTGCGGCTGCGACGCTTTATCCTTCGCCTGGCGTTTCATTTTATATCTGTGATTCTGGAACCAGATCTTGACCTGGGTCGGGGTCAGGTGAATCATGCTGGCCAAATGTTCCCTCTCCGGCGCAGACAGATACTTCTGCTGCTTAAAGCGGCGCTCCAGCTCGTACACCTGCGCCTGAGAGAAGAGCACGCGCCGTTTCCTCCGCGGCGCCGCGTGTAAAGTCACCATAGATTTATTTGCATCCATGCCCGGTAATGTTCCCATGTTCATGCCCGCAGAGGGACCCATAAACCTGGAGACTGGAGAGAACAAGCAAATAAATTTTAACATCGATGATAATTAACAACTTGAAGTCTAGTTGTAAATAAAGATTTTTGGAGTGTGTTCTACGAGAAAATAATAGACTACTTCAGTCTTTCTTCAAAATTTTCATGTTTAATTCAATGTGTTACTATTTGTGAAGTTTACTAGCAATTTCTGAGTGAAGGTGGTTTCTGAAATGTATGACTAAAACATTTAACTAAAATGTATTTAATTATGTTTAAATAAACAAATTAGCCTATATTAAATGTATAGCCTGTAGCCGTTTATAAATTTTGTTTTTTTACAGAAAAAGTGTAGGCCTAAGTACAAAACGTCCACATAGGCCTATTGTAAATTAAATCGAATAAAAATAAGAATTAAACAAAAATAATTTCAAATGCAAAGCCGAAAAGAGAAAAAAAAATAAATGAAATTCTATCAATACTAAAAAAAAATTTAATAGGATTTACTTTGAATCAATTTTCATTTAGAAATTGCAAAACATTTTTCAAACAATGAAAGAAAAACGCAAGCAACATTGAATTAAAGGTGAAATTCTGAAGCAGAAAGACAAACGATTAAGTACGTAATAACAACGTACATTAAACGTAATGAAATAATCTTTATTTAACTTTTTTTTGTTTAGTTTTATCTAGCTATCGGCCTGTTCATTTATAAAAATATTTCATATGTAGCTATATCTCATGTGCAGGTTTCTGTAGGCAATGGACTTGCATCATTTATTCTAGAGAAAGAAATATGTTCCATAAACCTCGATAATATGACAGCTTGACAGAATGTGTAAACGAATAGTAACAGGCTAATAATTGATTTCTTTAAAACGAGAGAATCAAAGAAATGTAAATGGCAAAAGCCTTGATAACATAACATTTCTGATGGACATTTATCAGGATGAAAGATTGTGTTCTTCTGACTCACTTGACGGATATCTCGGCTCCGGGTTCGAGCCGTACCAAGCCGTGGCCGTCGCGCCGTTCCTCATGCTCTCCTGGTAGGACGGCAGGTCTCCCATGGTGCCGTTGCAGTATCCTCCCATGGCGTTGTGTGAGAACTGCGAGTGCGGCATGTGGTAGGTGTTATGGCTCATGCTGTGCTGCTGCAGGTTCGCCTGAGACACCTGAGTCTGTCTGTACAGAGGAGACGCCAGGCACGCGCTGCTCTCCATCGCTGCAAACTTCTTGAAGGTCTCCTCGATCGGGCTCAAAATATCGCTCACAGAGAAAGGCGTTGAATGTTTGGGGCTGAAGGACATGGTTCAGCCCGCGAGCGAGTTTGCTGAAGCTGCCACAAGCCCGTGGATGTGTGCGCGAGCGCCAGACTCCAAGTGTCCGCCGTGCGTAACCGCGTTCTCTGAGGTGCGAATGTGCGCCCTGGAGAAAGAGGCGAGACCTGGACGCTCTTATTTCTGCCTTATTCCCGCCAGACCGCGGGTTTACGACAAACACGGGGGGCGGAGCGACGAGCCAAACGAGCCATTGACATCCTAGTAATTGAAGAAAATACTCACGGAGCAAAAGATACGCAAAGAATGCCATCAGAACGGCTCCGCTCGCAAATTTGTATCATTTTGAGCTTCCAAGTGGCGTCAGCTTTTTTACATCAATCTATCTAAGCGTTCGCATTTTGATAAGAGGCGCTCACAATCTGAATTCTCCTCCAAACATCGGAGATTTCTCTTTATACGAACTTGAGAGCTCGGTTTAACATGCAGTGCTCAGGAATCGGACGCGCAGCTTGTGTAATTTCACTTGTGATGACAGTTTATGCTAAAATCAGAAGGATGAGACATTTATTTGTTTTGAAATTGCGGCACCAACCTTTAAAATGAACTGAAATTCAGTGCATTCTTATTCAACCGAGAAAAAAACTCGCAGCTAAACAAAGCCTAAACTATTTATTTTCAATGTATACATAAGTATGAAATCATTTTAAAACAATTCTTAAAACACATAAAATGGTTTAGTCAATTATACACGCGTTTTTATGTTTTTATTACAAGATCAGGTAACATATTTGTGGCTAGAAATGTGTATGCAAATTGAGGACCCCTTAACCCTGCAGAATATGAAGTCAGAGGGCATGGCCAACAACCACAAAACACAGCCGTGTGTTTCCAGCTCCACAGTCCGCAGAGAGCAACGTGCCACTAAAAAAGCGATGGAAAAAGTTTCTAAAAAGTGAATATTCGTACCTTTCCTGCATTTATTGCCTTGGATTTCTCAGGAGTCAAAGTCAGAGGTTCGAAATGAAAGCTCACAAATACACAGGTAATCAATCAATATGTACTAGTTTATAGTTTAATAAATGGTTTAAGAAATGGTCTGGACGAAAACACAAAACAAAGCATGTTTTGCTGGATGCTTCCCAGCAGCGCTTCAGAATTGAGTTTATTCGAATTCCTTCGTGATCATTTAAATCTGATCATCTGTTTTTGTTTGATAAGGTCTTAACGTCGCACTTTTTGTGATTCAGATTAGTCCATATGGAAGAGGATTGAGCGTTGACGATTAAACCTTAAAAACATAAACGAACGAATATTCCCGACGTTTATTTGGCCTTGTCATCTACATTATTAAGCACGCAAGAATTGAGATTTAGAAAAGGTGATGTTTTTTTATTCGACCACAACGGTGGGGAATGCAAAATAAAGCATGTTTAAAACGCCACCGCGAATAAGTCCTGAAATTCTTGCATTATTTCCATGTAATGTCCTGAAACATTTGGAAAGGTCAGGGACGCATGGCGCGCAGCTCCTGTAATGAGGTTAATAAATCACACGGGTTATCTACATTTTTAAACACATGCAGACCTGAAAGGACTTCATTTTTAGGTGTGTTTGATATGAGAAATGGATTTGTGCAATTTAACAGACCTTCCAAAACAACAAAGAACGGTTTTAACTGATTGCGTAAAATACGAGAAGATACAAACTCACATGAATTTAATGCCCATATTAGTACTCTATTATTTTTGTTTGTTGTGTTTTTGTTCATTTTTATATTTTCAAATATGTAAACCATGACTTTTGACATCACAGCCGAGGTTAATGTTCTGTGCGTCATTAAATCATAAATCGGTTTTTGAATATTTGTGACTGAGAGGTCCAAATCAGAAAGCAGAAAATGACTTTTCTTTGTTTAATCCCCTTCATTTTATCCTCCAGAGGCTTGTGCGCGGTGAATCTCCAGGTGTACATGTGGCACAGTGGCGCTCTTGAGGACGCATTCCAGCCTGTGATGAGGTGAAAGGTCCAACGCAAGTGACAGAGCACTTAAACAGCCTTTCTTCTGCTGCCTCCCGCAATTAATGTTATTGAAGGACTGAAATGATGCTAATAGTTAGGCAGAAAGCCTCTGGCTGTGTGGAAACACATGCATCTACTCAGTTTGCCATTGCACTTTTATCATAGCGTTTCTAAAATGTGTAAGTTAAGCAGAATTCCCTGCAGTGATCTGAATGAATGGTAATAAAATCATCAGCCTTTGGAACTGTTTTAATGCCTCTACATATCTCTTTATGAGCTCCGCGAACAGATTTGTTTGTCCTAATTTTGACTTGTAAGGCCTATATAGTTCGGTGCTTAGACTCGATTCTATATCTTATTCAATTCTAAAAAGACAAAATATGGTACGTTATTTCTAAACGACTATTCGTCGTAATTTACGTAAAAGGTTTCGTATAAAAATAAATAATAAGATGGAGAGCATGACAAATGCTTTCAAATAAAAATCAAAAGAAAAACGGAACTGGGAGACGATCTTTCAAACATATTTTTCTACAATTTACTTGAAGTGATGGAGAAACAAAATATGGCACTAAATGACTTCTATTTTATTACTTCCTTGCAGTTTGGATATGAGAGGCCATTTGAAAGTTTTCGATTAAAGCCTGTTCTTATTATTTTTAAAGAGGGTTGCATTTTATTTCCCTGCATGGTCGTTAACAAAAGAAGTTGTTCGTTCATATTAAATGTGGGCTGTTTGCTGCGTGTCGTTACAAAACAAAAGCCTAAGGAATATTAAAGACTGCTGTAATTTTATACATCTCCTTATCGATGATGTTTTGCTACAGAAATTCAAATGTAGCTATTCTTTGTTCGTACATGTGCACAGTGCATGTTTATTACATTTATTATACATCTTAAACTATAAAATCTGCAATAGACTCATATCTAGAGTTAAATAGGCTATAATATGTACAAATTATATAAAGCTTTGCAAATAAAGTTTGTTTAATATAGTCAACAAACAAATCAACTCCCCTGTAACGTTGGTTTGGAATATCTCGATGTCGCTAATGTCATCTTTAAAAATGAGGCTGGTTATTTTTTATTAAAAATGCACAATATCCACCGTTACTTCTCAAGTAAAACACGAACACCCATGTTACATAAACACATCTTCTGTCCATGTATATAATTTGAAGACTTAGTATTTGTATTTTATTCAGGGTAGAGAAAATAGAATGATTATGGCTAAATCATATTTATGCTTAAATCAAATAATACATCATATGATTTTTTTGATGAATTATATAGCTTTCAAAAATTGCGATTGTTGTCCCTCTTAATTTAAGCTTCGTCACGTAAAATAGAAATAAAGATTTCATGAAACCTTACCTCATACTGTGCAAGAAGACAGTAGCAGGTGCACCGCTCATCGAAACACTAAACCATAAGGGCCCCATAGCGACATTTTTTAGTATTTTATATAAAAGAAAATTGTACTGAATTATATGTATTATTGCATGGATAAAGAATCCGTGATCGAGGTGATGAATTCATATGTGATAATTGTGATACGTGATAATTATATGTTTTTTTTTTTATCCAACGCTTTCATTGCATTTCTCTCACTTTGTAGTAAGTATGATGTTTTACAATTAAAATAATTCTGCTGTGTCTAAGTAAATTACGCTGTAATGTTGTTGTGCAATTTATCGCCATATGTGTAAAATTCCCCCCCCCCCCCCCCCCCCCCCCCCCCATCTGCCAAGAAATTACGCCTCTTAGTTTACATTATAAAATAAGGACACTAAGACACTAAACCAACTTGCAGTAAAAGCTTCAAGGGAAATCTTACACAATTTTATCCAACCATATATATTTAAATGTAATAAATATTTGAACAAGAAATTCTACAAAATAATAATATAATTTATAAGATAACAAGATGTTCACTTAAATTAATTTGTAAGATATATATTAAAATATGTAAACATTTCTTCCAAATATATCCGAAACAAAATGTAGGGTTTTTAGGCCATGTTCTCTGTTGAATTCACATCTGACCTCTAATTTCCTCCCCCTCTTCAGCTGAGCTTTCCATGGGTTCTTTCTCACATACCTACCCACCTTCTCTCCCTCTCTTTGTCCTTCCTCTTCCCCCTTACCTAAAGCAGCAAATCTCTCAGGCTCTCTCTCTTTCTCTCTCTCGGGTTTAAATGAGATGAGCAGGAGGCCAGGCAGCTGAGCTCCTGCAGCTTCTGAAGAGGCGACCCACTCTGTCCACTTTAAAGACTCGGTTCAGACCACCTGGCATCCCCACAGCTGACCCACATCACCCCATCAAACCAGTCCCTGCATAGAGGTGTTTTTTTTTTTTTTTTTTTCATATAAGTTTGCCATTCAGGTTGCATTTGGTTTGGTTTAATCTGTAGTCATTATAATTAAACTTATATATATATATAAATTGTTATTGTATTTCCTCATTGATTAGACTAACAGTATTTATTTTTTGGCAGAATTATACCAATAAAGTAGGCTACACTGAATAGATAGATGGATAGATAGATAGATAGATAGATAGATAGATAGATAGATAGATAGATAGATAGATAGATAGATAGATAGATAGATAGATAGATAGATAGATCATAGCAAACATTTATTTCACTCTCTATTGATTATTAATTACATCAAAGGTCATATATTCATGTTGGTTTTTTGTTGTAAATGGATGTTTTAAATGCATCTGTGTCAACACTCCACTACAACGAAGGATGTCAGGACGAAGTGACATTTGCTTCTTCCTTGATATTTGCTGAAGCAAGCAGATGTTTTGTGAAGATGTTTGTCTACAGAAGAGCCCTCGAGAATGCTTAGAGCACTCAGGTACGTCCACGCACAACCAAATGACATCTGGCTTTACCTGGAGATGTTCAGGTTCAGCAAACATAACCACAAAAAGAAAGTTCTGGATCAGCAAGATCACCACATCTCTCCCACTGCCATCACTTCAAAACACATGACTCAGAAAGAGTCAGCAGCCAAAAACATCTCATGCGAGATCTGAGTTTAATGCCAGGGTCTGAATGAGAGGATGTTCAGCAGATGAACAGAACATCAAAATAAAGCTTCCAAAAGGGGGTTTACGTATACAATAGAAAAAACATTTTTGGTTCCCCAAAGAAAATTTTAGTGAACAGTTCTTAAAAGAACCATTTTTTTCTTAGTGTGAAGAATAATTCAATAATCAAAAACCTTTTGTGCAATGGAAAGGTTCCATGGATGTTAAAGCTTCTTCATGGAACCATTAATGCCTATAAAGAACCTTGTACCCCTTAAACAGCAACTAAAAAGACCGATTTTAAGATGGAAGAGAGTCTTCTACACACCTGAACGGATATTTGGAATGTGGTAAAGTGATTAAAAGTTATTTAACGTTTCAAAGCGTATATTTGCACGTGTTCTCCGTTTGGATCACAATGAACTCAAAAACACAAAACTGATGGTCTACTCTTCTGGAATGACGCCACCTCCAGGCCACAGAAAATAGAACGTTTAGAATGTTCAGCATTCCAAGTACTTTCAAAGCAGCTGTATAATTTTGCGAACGTCACCTAGACGTCATATCCTCTCCCATAGGCCTAATTGTAAAACACTGAGCTCTTTAAAATAAAATCACAACTAAATGAGGAATCCAACTGACAATTGTTTGTGAGGGCGAGGTGAAAATGATCAAGAATATGGTTTTCATGAAGAGAACAACTGAGACAAAGGTCAGTTTTATGGGATATCATGCAAACTTTAACATCTGAGTAGCCTACTTGAAGGTGTAAATTAAAAAATAATTATCTAATAACATTTTACCATAGAAACGTTGCGGAAGTCATCTTTGAATTCAACTTTATATTACTTGTTCCTTCAAGTAGCATTATGCTGTTCAGTTAAAGATGTATAAAATGTCATCAAATCGATTATCTTTATTTAAAATAGACCTGTCCATTTCGTAATTTAGTCCAGAAGGGTAACTTTGATCGTGAATAAGCCGAAGTGTCTCTTTTACCAACAGTAAGAAAGTTGAGTCCACTATCCCTTCTACAGCTTACATAAACATGCATGTGGACTTCTTAGTGGATTCATCTTTTAATATATGCTGGGTTGTAATTGGATCGTTTTTTGAAGGTTTGATGAAAAAAAGTTTGATGAAAGTTTATGTGAGAAGTAGGCCTAATTGCGGTTTAAATTTCTGTTAGCCTGAGCTGAACAAAAACTAATTAGGTCTGGTTTGGGGAGCAATTGTTCATGGAGAAACTGAATTACAAGCAGATCCTGTATTTTTTCTAGTGCTTTCTCACTTCAATGTCTAGGCCAGAGCCACAAAAAACTGCAAAACAGTGTTACTCGTTTAAGTCATTATAAAATGCAATGCTGCCACTAAGTGGTCATTGGAGAGAATGCAGTGCGCGTGCGTCTCGTAACGGGCATATTTACCAGTTTGGCAGTTCGTAGATTATGGCTATAGTGACTTTAAGTGACCTCAGTTTATTAGGTTTTCTTTTAACCATATTACCTGATTTCCCTTTTCAGCAAACATTCAACCGAATGTGGCAAAACTGACCCATCCACGTTTTTTTTTTTTTTTTTTCTGTAGCATTTGATATATAGGCTATTAAAAAAAAAAAAAATCTATATTTTCTACTCCATCCCATTATTTGTTTAGTAGGCCTATGAATTTAGACGCCTTATGTCCCATATATGTGTGTGTTTGTGTTTAAATGCGTGTGTTTCTGTGCTCTGTAAACACAAAACGTCCAGAAACATGAGAAGCAGCTCCAGCTCCACGACAATCTTTATGAAAAGTTTTTTTTAAGGCGACGGGAAGATAAGCTACACAAACGCATTTAAATTTTTTTAGTATTTTTCACTGAAATTATAAAGTTCAGAAATACTTTCAAAAGTTCATAAATTCTCTTTCTCGCAAACAAATTTAAAAAGCACATTAAAGCGCAAAACAATGGCGAGGAGGATGTTTATACTTCTGCATATATGTCTGTGTGTATATATATGTGTGTGTGTGTGTGTGTGCGTGTGTGTGTGTGTTATTTTTTTTCCAGAGAAAATACTTTCAACCATTCTTGCAGCACAAAACAAAAATCAACAAGTTCGCTTTGTGCTGTTTAGGAGAAAAATGTTTATTAAAGTTTAGTCAGAATAAATTCAGTATACAAATAAAATAGAAAACAACAGATGCTATTTCCACTTATTTTTTAACAATAAACGTTATCAAACTGTCAGTCACATACTTGTAATCGTTCTAAATTTAACGAAAACTGACCGCTAAAAAAATTATACTCATCAGTACACTGTAAAAATCCATAAATATATCTACAAACAGCATTTAAACAAGATGCAGAAGTCCCAGTGTTTCAGTTTCATCGAAAATAAAGTAAATCAACAGATTAAAAACATGAGAACATTAAAAACTAATTTAAAAAGATATTTCGACATTGTAGAAATTTAATGGATTGATGAAAAGTGACGAAAACAAATTCTTATTTTTAAAGTTCTGCTGCGTAAAAGCTTTCCGTGAACCTCTTGATCAGGACCAAGGCTGCATGTGGCCCAGGTGACTGACAGATGTCAGATGTGTCATGATCCTGGAGCAGATGTTGTGACTGTGTTGAATTTGAGGGAACTGCTTCATATTAAAGGCAGTATATGGTGCCGCTGCTGGAACAGTAGCAGTGATGTCCGGAGGACTGAGAACATGACACACTCTTCCGTCCCTCACCAGAACGGGAATAGAAACCCGGCGCGGAGACAGCAGATACGGGTCCATTCCTTTCTCAGCCCGGGCTCGTTTCACTTTGTACCGATGGTTCTGGAACCAAATCTTCACTTGCGTTGGAGTCAAATGTAAGATCTTAGCTAGATGTTCTCTCTCAGGCGCGGATAAGTATCTCTGTTGCCTGAAGCGTCTCTCCAGTTCAAACGTCTGAGTCTTTGAAAACAGGATCCTCCTTTTGCGCTTCTTCCCCGTGTCCTCTGAACTCTCTCTGTCCCGATCAACAGACTCATCCGTGGACAGTTCTGGAGTTAAATCCTCTGGAGATGCTGATGGCACTGCTGAAAATCATTTAATATCATTATTAATGTAAATACATTCATCAGAAATAAATTACCAATATTTATAATAGACCATCATACACTTAAAAATAGGCTAAGCATCCAAAATTGAGTTTTTAGCGATGCATTGGAAAAACAAAAAAACTTAACCATATCTTTTCATACACTCTCAGAAATAAAGATACAAAAGCTGTCACTTGTTCCTAAAGGGTCCATTTTGGTACCTTAAAGGTACATATTAGTACTTAAAGTGTACATATTAGAGCCTAATAGGAACAAAAGTGTACCTTTTGTGGAGGTACTGCCCCAGTGACAGCTTTTGTAGCTTTATTTCTGAGAGTGAGTGTGAAGAATATTTCAATAATCTAAAGAACATTTTCCCACTATAAAGAACGTTTATGTAGTTGTTTAAGTTTTAGAATCATCGCTAACCTTTATTTTTAAGAGTAATTGCGTAAATGCGTAAAACCATCATCATAAAAATGCATGGATGCATTTTTTTTGTATTCCGAAGATTTTTTTTGCACTTTTTGTTGTTTTATTTGGTTCGAATGTTTCAAAAAGTTTTTAAGATATAAAAATAGCAAAACACCAACTTTGAGTGTTTATTTAAACAATTGAAACGCATAAACGTACATGGATATTTGTGGCCACATGGAGATCCGAGCCAAAGCGCATCTCCGGAGGACGCACGCTGCTGAGTTCCAGAAAGCCCTTCATCCGCCTCATCCTCAGTGTCTTCAGTCACCGATCCCTCATCGTTCGTGTCCGGGAGGTCTAAAATATCGCGGACAGAGAATCCTGACTTGGAATTCTGTAGGGACATTTTCCAAACCAATATACCGTGAGAGTGAAATTTCTCCAAAAGCGTCGTGGTAAGTTATATATGAAGATGGATTGGACGGCACACACACACACGGATCACAGATGCTCCTCGGATGCTACAGTGCTTGACCGAACCAATCCATTAGTCTGGTTCATTTAAGGTCTCAGATGAGTTTCGGACCGGCAGAAAAGCGTCCAAAAAGGCCTTGACGATCGAGGGCGGATCTCTGGAGTCAAGTGCTCGAGCACTTTCTGCGTGTGTGAAACAGTGAGTTGAGCTTCTATCAGCGGAAAATCAGAAATGCATGAGTGGGATGAGGTGACAAGACTTAAACACGAAAAAGGGGGGAGAGAAACCACCCGAACTCATTTACATATCAGAAGCGTCCGTGGCGCAAATGAAAACCCTCCGTTATAATTATCTTTAAAAACGCACGCATTTTACATTTACAACCCCCAACTGGTAGGAAACGTTGTATGTTGTGGATGATGAGCTGTCCGCGATGAAATGGGGTTCTTTAAAATGGCAAGTGCGCAAATTACCCAAACCTTTTGGGTCAATATTTTGCTTAGAGCTTAAGTCAAGTGCTAAATTCATCAAGCAAACCGACCCATATTTGACGACAAGAGCAGAATCCTGTTACTGACCTCCTTCAGAATTCGTGCTATATGCTGTAGGTCATTGTTAGTGTGGTGCTTAAAAGCTTTTCGTTAATGATGCATTCAGATGTTTGAAATTGATGGTTGAAGCACTGCGCGCTAAATCGAGTCTACTTCACTGCATACTTGTTTTAGAATGATCACAACCCAATGCATTTTATTTATTTATTTATTTTTAGACCGAAATGCATTACGATTAATTTTTTTTTTTTTTATGGACAAACTATTATTATTATTTTATTTTATTTTAGAAGTTACGTAGGGAGTATTTTAGGGTAAATTCAGATTAATTGGGACATTTTTGCGAGTCATCTCAATGGCAAAAAGTGTCTCAATTTACCTGAATTCACCCACTATTTTATTTGCAATTCATTTTCTTATTTTTGTTTTATCAAATTTCTTTTTTTTAAATCGTTTTTGGCGATTTGGAACTTTTATTTATTTGTTTGTTTTCGTATTTTTCTTTCATTAGTACTTTGCGTATTTTTAGGTGCATAAAAACTGTTTGTAAAGACATTTCTATGCAAAAGAATAATTTGAGTAAATAAGTCTACACGAGTTTATGGTTAACATTTTGGTCAGATAACTTTATTGTGTGCCTTTAGGCGACCGGAACGCCTTAATTATTTATTGAGTGTTATTTATATCATCTGAAATGATTTGTGTGTCTCTGGTTCTCTTTCTGACAGTATCTGTGATGTGAATGTTCAGTGGGCTCTGCGTGCGTCATGGGTGGTCGGACTGTGCAAACACATCTACAAACCAACTAAGCTCTGGACAATAGACCAATGAAAGGCTCCCTCTGGAAGTTTTTGTGCTAGATCAGGTTTTGCCTTTATTTGGGGCGCAGAAATAATGGTTGATTGACGCCCTCGCACAATACACCCAAACTGGTCAAATAAAAGTGAGCGCGCTTCTTGTTGTCATGGAATTCCACTGGCCTCAGTGAACGATTCCTTCATTCATGTTTGGAGCTTTGACTGCCTTATAAAAACCAAATTAGACATTCATAGCGAAATATTTAGGAGTTTTCTCCAGTAGGCTACTTTAGATATAATTTCCTGCCGTCAAAAAAGACGTCCTTATTGCTGTAATGAATAACAGGCTACAGTGAGACTGAGGTTTCAGTGCATAATGTACACCGATCAAGCTCTCAAGAAAACATTAAACAAATCTCAAGGAGGTTTTAAAGAAAGTTGTAAATTGAAGAAAGATGTGTGTTCTGAATTGCACGAGCGTCAAACAGCTGAAATATCTGTATGCAATATATTTATAAACTTTTCTTTCAATGCCCAAAGGTCTATTAACTGGACCTGCTCAAGATCAACGAGGCCTAGCCTACTATCAATCAGATCCAAAATGAAAAACACAGCCTATGCTAATTGAAAGAAAACAAGCTGACAAAAAGACTGAATCTAAGATTTGGTAGTAGGCCTAATACAGCATAGCAGGAAATATATAAGCAGTTTTGCAGGCACGTGAACACCATAAATGTAAAATGAAGGGAAGAAAATCCCCCCAAAATGGGAACAATACCCTCGGTGTAAAGACAGTAGAGTTGTAGTCCAATGCAATGACATTAACCAGCATTTAATGGAAAAAGAAAATCCTCTCCGGGTCAAAATGACTGGAACACAACATAAGGGTTAAAAAACAAGAGTTGTGTGCGCGCGTGCTTCATGTAGCGTTGTTTTGGGTAAGAGCGCCATCTAGTGACGGAATATGATGATAGCAACATTTCTGCAGCATTGCTTTATAAGGTTTGAGAGGTCACTGTTGTTCTGTTGGTTACACAGAAGGTTTAAAAACAAAAAACTAGAAATTTTAGAACATAAACTATTCTTCTATGGCATCAGACTGTACATGTAAAAACGTTTTAGATTGTATCTGTAATTTATATGTTATGTTAATAATGTAATGTAAATATGTTATGTTAATAATGTATATGTTAAAAGCTTTTTGATACTTTGCTTTTTGATACTTTGCTTTTTGAAGATTTTTGACCTCAGTTTTTTATATTTTGATAAGGTTTTTGCTCTTGGTAATACTCTAATAAATTTGTCTAGATAGTTATCTTACTGTCCTAGTCTGCTCAGTAGCATCAAGACACTATTATAACTTGATATAGCTATAACTTGGATTTAACAATGCATTGATGATCGGTAACAATTATCTGTTTGCATGCAAGTACATGAGACTGTAATTTTCCTAACCCATTGTGTAATTCTAGTCCTCTTGATGTTTTGAAATGTAATTTTTAGTTATTGTCTTTTAAGTGATAGGAATATGAATAAGAATATGTGCATGTTTTGTTAAGGTTTCCCACAAATTGTTCACATTTAGGATTTGTTAGTAGCTTACAGTTACCTGTCTAATTTGGCAGGTATTTTCTGTTTTGACACTTTTATGGAATGCAAGCTTTTCTTTCTCATTATCTCCCTCTTTCGGTGCAGTCTGGTATATACAACCCACTGATGGGTTAAATTACATAGGTGCTTGAATTAGGAGGCAGATGGTTCAAGTCACTTGAAGCCTCTAAAAACCTTTACTTTGGTACCTCTGATATTAAGAGGAAATTTGTGTTGTTTGTCAGTGAATGGCAGTACTGAAGGAGGAGCGTGTGTTTGATCAAGCATTTATTAAAACTAAAAACTTTTTATTGTTTGTTTAGTAAGACAACAACAAAATATCAACATTTTTAATGTTCTTTATTGGCATGACAATCCTTTTACATTCATATTCCTAAAGCATCTGCATACAATTAAAAAACTGCAAATGGAAAAACAGTATAGTGTAAAAAAAAATTATTATAAAGAAAACAAATAGTGTAACTGACATTCAAAGATAAAATAGGCTACTCTAAATTTCTAGGTTAAAAAAAGGAAATGAAAATAGTAATAATATAGTAGTAATAAAAATTGACAAAGAGAAATACTTCAAATCATGACAACAAATCATTAAGTTTTTATTAGCATGCATCACCTACAAACTTTTTTCAAAATTCTTTAATTCGTTGTGTTTCCTCCTCAATCAATCAATCAATCAATCAATCAATCTAAATAAATCAATCCCGTTGACCTTGATGTTTATCTTAGCCTTTATACATTGTCTTGTACATGTGGACCTTTGTCCCTGTACCGATTCAACTTTTAATTTTTTAATCAATAAAATATAAATTACAGAAGGCTGCAAATTAGTTTATTATATTGTGTGAAAGGCAACAAATACAGCCAATAAAACTACGTGCTATAAAGTATATGGTGTTTTGTAGAAGATGCATTTCACTTGCTGCTTGTGATTCCTAAAAGTACCATTAGATGGCGGTGCTGCCATACCTTTTATCCTCGAGTTGCTTTCGTTAAATTGAGACTAAATTCCCACTGCGTTTGTGATAATTAATGTAGCATAATCACATTTTATTGCAAATAACATTTATATGATCTTTGTTTCTTTTCACTGTCCTTACATTAATAGCAATATCTGTAACCTGCCATTCAATTTTATTGTTTAGCTAATTGTTTTTCAGAGCTGTAACTTTCGTAATTAAGTTAAAAGCAGTGGGAAAGGCGGAAAGACCTTGTAACTGCAGGTTGTAATTTTAGAAACACTGTTTACTTTTTCTCTTTCACTTTTAAGATGCTTAAGCAGCTAAAAAAAATCTAATATTATGGGTCTACAAAACTTTTAACAATTTGGTATAGCCTAATTATGTTTTATATAGTTATATTTTAATTAAATATATAATAGAATGTATTCTATTTAAATGCAAAATTTTAAATAGAATTGTTAATTTAAAATTGTATTTAAATAGAATAGAATTTTCATTATGATTATTGTATTTTCTGTAAATATTTTCGATTGTTTTATATAATAGCCTATAATATAATACTTTTACTATATTATACTGGAGTTTCACACTGAGATCGTCAGGATAATGTAGTTCCAAAGCGTTCCTGCATTCATATTATTACATTAGGCATTAGGCTACTAAAGTGTAGACAGTAAGAGATAAAAGACTACCGAAATGCATGCTTTACAGAGATAAATTCCGACTTTCATTTCCAAATTTGAATATAGGCTATTAAAATACCATATTTTCATTTAAGATTTTGCATGAAGACACTCCTAAAATGGCAGGAGAAGTACATTTTGAAGTTGCATATCCTTGAAGGGGGAGATCAGGAGGATGGGGGCGGAGTCACGTGTGTGATTGATGCTTGTGACACGTCAAATTGAGCGCACGAGCCAGTCTGCTGGACGGCAGAAGTTTCTCAAGTGGATCAAAGATTAGTGTAACTTCAGCCGCAAAAAAAGAAGAAGAGGGCAGTCCTTAACGAGAGACACGGAGAGACCTCTCCAATGCTGCACAGGACTAACAGCAGCACAGGAGCACAACCACTGGAGCAAAATATCACGATGCAAATGGGTAAGTTCCTCCTGATCTGTTATAGCTAGTCTATAGCTAGTTTATAACAATTAAAATGAATAATAATAATAATAATAATAGCGAATCATAAGAATGCACACTTAAAATGAAAGGTTCTTTTGGATGGTTCCATAAAGAATCTTTAACATCCATGGAATTGTTACGCTCCGCAAAAGCTCCTTTATAGGTTCTTTAGATGACTTTCACAGAAAAAAAACTAAATAAAATGGTTCTTTTAAGAACTGTTCACTGAAAAAAAAAGTTATTTGAGGAACAACAACAACAACAAAAATGCTTCTGATATATCGTTGCGAAAACACCCTTTTGTTTTCTTTTTAAAAGAGCACGATGCTTCTACACCGTTCAAATTATTTTTGTGTAGTTTGTGTAGGCCTAAATATTGTATGTCTGGATGCTTATAGAGCAAAAATGGCACAAATCATATAGGCTAGCTGAACTTTTTAGGCATCTTTAGCTCAAACATACACTAATTAAAATTGAGTACTTTACAACCATGCGCTTTCACTCTTGAAAATAAATCGTGATGTTTTTAAGGTCTACAGGGTTTTTTTTTTTTTTTATTTTTTTTGTCTGCATTTGTCACTATTTTTGTTCCACATTTCCCAATTTGTATTTTTAAAAGAAGAACCGCCAGAAAACTGCTTTAATTTCAAAGCAACCACTAAGTAAATTTGTTCATAATAATATAGATAGGCTAATTAAAAGATTATTTGTTAGCTTATATTGTGGAGCATTTATTTTTGGTGTTCTTCTTCATATTATTATTATCTTGAGTGTAGATTTCATTTACAGCCACAATAGTGCAAGAAAAAAAAAGTCTAGCTACTAAAAATGATGGTAGGCTATAACTAAACTGTATTAGAAATAGGATATGTTGAATATACAGTGTTTGGTTTTGTAGATCAGACGTACGGGGAGGTGAATCAGCTCGGCGGGGTGTTTGTGAACGGTCGGCCTCTTCCCAACTCGATCCGGATCCGGATCGTCGAACTGGCGCAGCTCGGGATCAGGCCGTGTGATATAAGTCGACAGCTCCGGGTCTCTCATGGCTGTGTGAGCAAAATTCTAGCCAGATACAACGAGACCGGCTCCATTTTACCCGGTGCTATCGGTGGGAGTAAACCCCGGGTCACGACGCCAAACGTGGTGAAGAGCATAAGGGATTACAAACAGGGCGATCCTGGAATATTCGCTTGGGAAATACGCGACAGACTGCTGGCCGACGGAGTGTGCGACAAATATAACGTCCCCTCTGTGAGCTCCATCAGTCGCATTTTAAGAAACAAGATTGGGAACCTGTCTCAGCCGAGTCAGTACGACAGCAAGCCCTCTCCGCCGCAGATCTCCTATAATCCCGTGTATCCGTACTCCTACCCGAACGCCATGTCTCCGACTGGCTCCAAGCTGTGCAGTCCCCCGGGTGTGTCTGTCAGCCTGTCCCGGGCCTGGCCCTCCGTTCACACCGTCAGCAACATATTAGGAATACGGGCTTTTATGGACCCCGCAGGTAATCCACCTTCTGTACAGGCCTTCGAGATCCTTGTGTAGCCACTTGATGCTGGTGTTGTGCGATTTTACCGATTAATGGGAATGTTATTCATTTATCAGCTACTATAATTTTAATGTCTTACCAGTTTGTCACCCAATACAAAAGTTCCAATATTGGCGAAATATCGTGTGACAGCGTGTTTGCATTGAAATTGAGAAGATGCATGCGGTGTTTGGGAAATCTAGGTCTGTCTGGATTATTAGTGTTGCATTGCTTCTGCACTCTCGATGTGTTCTGCTGTTTGGAGATTAAAAAGATATTGATGTTATTTTGTAGGTTCTTCAGATCAGTGTTTAAAGCATGATTGCAGAGAATAAAAATAAAAGGTTTTCTCATGGCATCAGGCATCACTGTGAAAATCTAATTTAATTTAATAAACTAAAAAAAAAAATCACTCTCACAAGAGTCTGATCATGCATTTATAGTGTTTTTATTTCTAAATATAATCAATGTTGTTTGCATAGGAAGCACACCTATTTCCAGACTGAGTCCATTTGAAGTTCAGTTCCTTGTGGTTTTACTCCAAGATTAGAGTGCATCTTGAAATCATAATCTTTTATTACTAGGCTATATTTGTTGTTGTTGTTAACGTGCAGCAGCTTTATTTTAATTATATATTTTTTACAGCTATTGCCGGAACAGAGAGTTATCAGCCGAAAATGGAGGACTGGACGGGCCTCAACAGATCTTCATTTCCTTCCGTTCACGGAGTCAACGGGATCGACAAATCTCCAATAGAAAGTGACATTAAGTACACCCAGGTGAACTTTTAATTTATTGGTTTATTTATTTTAGAATATGCACAATTTACGTGGGCATGCTTTGATTTATTGGTTTATTTATTTTAGAATATGCAGGATCCCCAAAGAAATCTTTCTTAATTTAGAATAATAATTTTTTAACCTTTTTTTCACAATATAAAGACGCGTTTCTTAAAAAAATAAACGTTCCATGCTAATTTAAATTTTTGTACGACCACCCCAAAGAATCGATTTCAGAACTCGCTTTTACGCTTAGAATAATGAATTTGAAGAAGCCGCCCCTTTTTTCGTACGAAATCGTACTATGAGGTCGTAACAAATTCGAACGAATTTTTAAAATGTACGAAAATAAACGTTCCATGTTTTAAATTTTTGGCATGCAAACATAAATGGCAATAAATAATCTTTATATCTAAGTGCAAGAGATCTGTGCAAATGTTTTTAATTTTCATTTTTTTCTGTTGTTTAGTCAAATTTGATCTTTTGATTGTCATCGAGTAATACTGCGTTGTTCTTTAAAATGATCACTGGTTTGATTGCATTTAATTTTATCTTAATATAATATTCTGTTTTTATGAATTATTCTTTGTCGTTCTTTTTGGTGCAAATATAAAAATCAAGATTATTTTTTACATTTTTAGGGTTCATCAAATTTATCGGGATACGTTCCTGCGTGCGCCTACTCCGCCACTAATCAGTACGGAGTTTACGGTGGACACGCAGGTAACTACGGGCACTGGCAGTCTCAGGGCGCGGGTCTCACCCATCCGAACACCGGAACCATGATACAGAGCCCGAACCTGCACAAAAACCCGCTCCGAGAAGGTAAGACTGAACACTCCATTATGAAAACCTCTACACGAAATTAAAACAAAAATAAAACGAAGTAGAATAAATGTTAGTATCTTGGGATAAACATTCACAAATTAGACATTTTGACTGAAAACGAATATAAAAACGCTGCAGTAAAATTACTTTGTAAATATACTTGGCTGTAAAATATTTTTTAAAAAATATATAATTTACAGAGTAAGTCTAAGAAATCAATATGTATATGTTTTCGGTAAAATTATACATTTTTATAGCTCGCTGACAGTAAAACAAATTCCCCGCATAAACCATCATATTTGTTTATATTTGATTAAAAATGTTATTTTGTGCAATGGAGTGTTTTATATTGCATTTTATGTTATGCGTGTTTTTTGCATTTTTCCATGTGTTACTCTGACGTCATATTTTAGGCCAATTTTAATGAACTTTTATGACATTTGTGGCCTTCCATTGTACCACTGCTGCCAGTGTGTGGCTTAAATGTACCCCAAAAATACAGTGTAGGTCACACTGACATTGTAAAGGAAGTATAGACTTTACAAACAGCTGAATGGCTCGTTTACATCTTGTTTGCTATAAACACTCCTCTCTTTTGGCTCCAGCTGTAGAAAGAAAGAGTCCTCTGAGCAAACAGCAGCACGAGGGTCTGAGCGCCGTTCATGGACTCTCAGAGTCATAAGAACACAGAGAAACCAGAGAAAAATAATTCACCTGTTCATCCTTCATGAGCAGCTTCAAGGACTCACTCAGGAGAAAACACACAACTGAATCTTTCACACCATTAAGAAACAGTGGGATCTGAAGCTGTGGAAATACCACAGAGGATTTCTGCAATATTTGCAGTAGATTTTTTTTTCTTGTTCTTTGGGGCAAATAAATTTAGCGTCAGGCTGTTGTTATAAACGGGCTGCAATTTTTGTTTGAATATTTTCTTGTTAGCAAAGCAACATTGTTAGAGGGGAAATTAAATGAAACTGTCCCTGTCATTGCATTTTCATGTCTGTATGATATCGAATGGCCTAATGATAATACACATATACATATCTATTTTTTATAAATTCATTTCTGCTTAATAAAGGCATGTCAAAAGTGAACTGTCTTTTTGCGTGTAATCAATTCTATGGCTGATTTCTACTCAACGGTCACAGATAACATGTTTACAGAGAGATCATGTGGGATTTTGCTGTCGATGTTTGTTCACATGACAAAAGATCTGCTTGGACAACCATAAAAATAAACAGATAGACGATCATATCAAACTGTTGCAACAAGTCAGTTCGTGTGGTCTAAAATGTAAATGTTTATACTATAAATTATGGTCAAAATATATTAATTAGTGAAAATAACAATTAACTAAATTAAGAAAGTAACTAATGCGATCTAAGATGCGTTAACGTGACTTACGACAAAGGAAATAAGAAGTAGTGAAACAGCTATTGGATAATTAAACAAAATTTAGGAGAACAAACGAAAATGCACCCACCGAATTATTTTAAAAATTTTTTTTTTTTTTTTTGTACGTTACTTTAATGTTGAGGTAATACAGTTTTATGTGGTTTGTACAATTTAACCATGTTAATGATATTGGAAAAAAACATCCTTAAATCTGCGATAAAATTTTAATGTAATTATTTGGAGTGGGCTAAGTTTAGCATATTTATAATTTCACCTTTTCACTTTTTTAACAAAAATTATAGTCCATATTATAGCTAATAACAAAGCCAAAAAAGCTTTACATTTTAGTGATTTTTTAAAGCCTCATTGGTTTCTACATTTGAGCTAGACTGAATTCACCACTTCAAAATCACAAGATATCTTTATTATTATTATTAGAGATATATTATTATTATTATTATTATATTATTATTTTGAGTAGGTTGAATGCTATACTGCAAGTGTGTCACATTAAGTTATTGGTCACACTATAAAGTGTTTTAAACTTGAGGAACATCTGAGCTTAGGAGAAGGCAAGCCTAAAGGCCCGTTCTCAACAAGAACAATAACTTTTTTTAGCGCTTTAAATGTCCGCGCTAGTTAAGGATGGGTGGATTCTGTCAGCTGTTTTAAACGCGTTCATCATCTCGACAAAAATCGTCTGAAAGTGATTCCAACCATATCTTTCCCTTGTGTCCTTATCATTATAGCTGGGGACTTCTCAGTTCTTATAGACCTTATGAGACAGAGAAACAAGCGCGCAGCCATCTTTAGAGTTATGTCTTTGAACTTCCTCTGAAAAGGGGCGGAGCTAGATAAGGTCTATATTAAAGCTACACAGTTATAGTTTTCGCTCTTGGTTTGTAAGCCTACTACGGGCTATAAAGGGACAATACTGTTATCATCGAAATTCTGTTATCATTTACTCATATTCAAGCTGTATGATTATTATTTTTTCTGTTTCACACATAGGCCTATCTGTTACATACATAGCCTACATATATTGAAGAAAATTCGTAACCCCACTGACTGGTCCCCATTCACTTTCAGTGTATTTTTACTTTCCAAGTCAGTGGGGACCAGCAGCTTTTCGTTAAACCACATTCTTTCAAATATCTTTCATTATGTTCAACAGCATAAAGAACCTCATACAGGTTTGGAACAACATGGGGTTGAGTAAATGATGACAGCATTTACATTTTTTGCATGAACTATCCCTTTAACTGCCTGAATTCATAATTAAATGCATATTAAGTCATTTGAACAGTCTTTGGAAGTCTTGGCCTATCAGGTGAGATGTAGAACCACCCTATTAGACCAACCTAATGCTTCTACATGTGTTTTTAGTTTATAAACCACTCAAATACGAAAGAGTCCGAAATTATCCATAAGTTTAATTGCCAATTTAAACACACCAGCTATACTATTTGTAGATCTAAGTTTATGCATCAGTTGCCATGCTAGATATCAAATCAAACCAAGCACACCCTGAAAACAACTATCCTGGAAAAAAAGTTGTTCATTACTCAGTTGTTTCATACCTTTTTTTGTACCATCCTGCTCTTGTTTAGCAGAGTGTGTGTATGTTCTCATCCGAGTGAACTACTGGTCCTTATCTGTCCCAGCTTCTTCTTTCTTACTTATTCAAAGCTTAACTCTTGTGTTAGCTCAGGCATGTCTGGCAGGTAACGTGAGATGTAACATGGTCCAGTTGCAAACATCTCTATCTGACTGTGGGTGTGCAGCACTCTACATGCCGAGGTGACTTGAGCCTTTAAGGAGCTCTCAATAATGGCTCGGCTCAATGAACCAAAGGGTTTTACAATCACATGACCAATAAGCAAAAATGCAAGTTATATTGTGTTACAATATGTTCTATAAACTATGCTTTTAATATTGCGGACTGTTTATGGCCCTGCAGTCAAAGTGTTGCAATGAAGCTTTATATAAATCAGTCAATGCATGCACACATGCATGGACAGTGGCACCCAAAAGTCTGCAATACATAAAAAATCTGGAATGTTTTCATTTAGAGATGGAAATAAACATTGTTTTAGGGTTTTTTTATTATGAAAAAGTATATATATTCTCATTGGTTTTCCATAATAAAAAACCTTTAGTTGATAATTAAGTATCATTGGTAATATAATTTGTCATGAAAATATGAAATTCTTTCACTCAAATCATTTTGTTAAGATTATAAGATTTGTTAAGATTATAAAATTATCACATTTTATCAAATAAAAATATATTTATATACAGGTGCTTCTCAATCATTTAGACTGTTGTGGAAAAGTTCATTTATTTCAGTAATTCAGCTCAAATTGTGAAACTCATGTATTAAATAAATTCTGAAGCAGTTTAAGTCTTTGGTTCTTTTAATTGTGATGATTTTGGCTCACATTTAACAAAAACCCACCAATTGACTATCTCAACAAATTAGAATATGGTGACATACCAATCAGATAATCAACTCAAAACACCTGCAAAGGTTTCCTGAGCCTTCAAAATGGTCTCTCAGTTCGGTTCACTAGGCTACACAATCATGGGGAAGACTGCTGATCTGACAGTTGTCCAGAAGACGATCATTGACAACCCTTCACAAGGAGGGTAAGCCACAAACATTCATTGCCAAAGAAGCTGGCTGTTCACAGAGTGCTGTATCCAAGCATGTTATCAGAAATTCAAGGAATTTGGCTACAGTTGTCGTATTCCTCTTGTTAAGCCACTCCTGAGGCATTTTACCTGGGCTCAGGAGAAGAAGAACTGGACTGTTGACCAGTGGTCCAACGTTCTCTTTTCAGATGAGAGCAAGTTTTGTATTTCATTTGGAAACCAAGGTCCTAGAGTCTGGAGGAAGGGTGGAGAAGCTCATAGCCCAAGTTGCTTGAAGTCCAGTGTTAAGTTTCCACAGTCTGTGATGATTTGAGGTGCAGTGTCATCTGCTGGTTTGGTCCATTGTGTTTTTGAAAACCAAAGTCACTGCACCCGTTTACCAAGAAATTTTGGAGCACTTCATGCTTCCTTCTGCTGACCAGCTTTTTGGGCTTCCATACCACCTCAGCAGTGCCACAAACTGATCACTTCCATGCCACACCGAATTGAGGCAGTAATTAAAGCAAAAGGAGCCCCTACCAAGTATTGAGTACATGTACAGTAAATTAACATACTTTCCACTTTCATACTTTAAAAAAAAAAAAATATTGGTCTTATGAAGTATTCTAATTTGTTGAGATAGTGAATTGGTGGGTTTTTGTTAAATGTTAGCCAAAATCATCACAATTTAAAGAACCAAAGACTTAAACTACTTCAGTCTGTGTGCACTGAATTTATTTAATACACAAGCTTCACAATTTGAGTCGAATTACTGAAATAAATGAACTTTTCCGCGACATTCTAATTTATTGAGAAGCACCTGTATATGCTACTTATAATAAATATAACTGTATATATATTTATATATAAATATTTAATGTTTATAAAAAATAAAAATGTATAAAATTTTATATTGTATATAATACAATATCTAAAGATGTTTATTGTTTATAATATATTTCAAATTATATGACATAATTATGTATAGATTAAATGCTGATAATATAATTTTTAATGAAAGTTTTTGTATTAAATTAGAAAAATACAAAATATAACACCTCAGACTTTTGGACCCCACTGTATACAAAGGAGTTAAAAGCATCATGATATTCATATCATTGTGTTATTTTAAGACTTTGCAGGCAAACAAAGAGCCGGTAAAGAAGCACATCACAGCTTTAAAAATGCTAATCCACGTCTCAGACATAATCCTACAGAAAATCCACATTTTCAGTGAGCAAGTTCACAGCATCACAAGAAGAGACAAACATTAAAGCTTGAAGGTAATTATGGGGTATTATGGTACATGTCTTGTTGTGTAAAACTAGTTTTGACTTTTGTTAGTTATGATTGAAACACCTTGAAACATCATTAATCTTGTCCAAGTCAAACATGATTAGACGCAGCACACAGTTCTATTTCAGGCCACAGAGTTTGAATGTCTCTGAGCAGTGCAGACAGCAGGCGCCGAGAGATGCACTATACAGTCAGAGCGTGAAACCACAGCCTGAAGTCTCCTGCTTTACTGCTGTCTTATGGGAAGGACTAGCTATCACACGCTCATTCACAAGCACCACACACATTCAACACCACACGCACGTCTATCAAATAAAACTACATAAAACACAAACAAAATGACAAAATATACACAGTTTTGGTTCCGGAGTAACTCAGAGGGTCTTAGTCAATCCTCAACAATGACACAAGGCCTCAAGTGTGTATCTCATAGACCAACTGATGAGTTGCTGTATAATTGTGCACTGGATGAAATAATAAATAGGCTTATCAAATTTTAAAAGAGAGGAGAAAACACTTCCCGCATCTTTTGTCACTGCTGACGTCAAAGGTTTCACGTCCAATCAAACTATGCAAGAACTTGGACATGTTGTTGTTTTTGAATGACTAGTAATCATAATAAAAATTGTTGAATAATGTAGTTTATTATAAATTATATATTTAATTACAGGTTTACTGGCAATGTGGATGAACATGTTTTGTGCTGACCACAATGTGTTTTGTATCATATTTTGGCCATGGTAGACATTTGCAAAAAAAAAAAAAACATTTATATAAAAAACACTGAAGAATTTATGTGTGTGTGTATGTATATATATATATATATATCTATATATATTATATATATATATATATCTATATATATATATATATATATATATATATATATATATTAGCCTATTGAAAATAAAAATGGACAATGAAATTATTTAATTATTTATTATTATTGGGTCTAAAAAAGTTCATGATCATTTTTTTCTTCAATGTTTGATTTTAAAGACTTTTTCTTTTAAATTTTCTATTCAAAACAATTCTGTCTTCTGTAAAAAACATTTGGTTTTGATGTATGAAATCAGTTTGTGCATTTTGCAGATGCAGGATATGCATTTACATGAAATGTGAGCTGAAACACAAAAAATTGGGCCTATGAAGTTCATGATAATATTTTTTGTTTGTTTGATTTCAAAAATATATTTATTTATTTTGTATGACAAACAATTTTGTCACAGCATAAATGTCAATGCATAAAATGCTATTCATTTTTATTATTAAGAATAAAAACTATTTTTAAAAATGGGCCTCCAAAGTTCATTAGAATATTATTCTTTTCAAAGTTTGATTTAAAAAAAAAACAATTATTCTTTCAATTTTGCATTACAAACAAATTTGTCACAGCCACTAGATGTCCAATGCATAAAATACATTTCTATAATAAAAAATATAAATCTAAATATATTTAAATTGATATATTTATATAATATAATTTATACTGTCATGAACCTTACATAATTTTTTTAAATTATTATTTTAAAAACTTTTGTTTTTTACTTTTGCATGACAAATAATTTTGTCACAGCCATCTGATGTCCAATACATAAAATAAATTTTTATTATTAAAAATAAAAAAATTATAAAAAAAATAGTTATTGGGTCTATAAAGTTAATGATAATATTGAGCTACTTGAAGTCCAATAAAAGAAATATATATAACATTTGATTTGGATGTATGAAATCAATTTGTCATGGTGATGTCTGGTTTGCAAATGAATCATTCTTTTCATTGTTTCTCTTTAATGAATAATACATAAAACTGTAACAAATTTTGTCTAATCCAAAATCATAAGTGTTTGCTTTTATTTAATTTACATGCATTTAGCAGACATTTTTATCCGAAGTGACTTACATTAATGATTTGCATTTAGACATTTAAATGTGAGCTGAAACACTCTTCACAAAAACCAAAAAACAAATTTTAAAACATATTTTAATACAAATGAATCGCTGAATCTTTTCGTTTATAGTCTATTGAGCTCAAAACAACCAGTTCTGCGTATTCCCAACATGTGACACCAAATGCATTGAAATACAGATTCACAAAATGACTCTTCTTTACTGGTGTGTTACTTCCCCATTTATTCATCAAACACATACTGATGTGGAGCTTCATGGGAAATGAGCTAATGGATGCTCAGCAGTTTAGGGTTACTCTGTTTGTTGAGCACTTACACGTGCGTGTGTGTGTGTGTGTGTGTGTGTGTGTGTGTGTGTGTGTGTGTGTGTGTGTGTGTATGTGTGTGTGTGTTGCCCATCTATTTCTGTTGTTTAACCCGTCAAACCCAATGTCTTCTAAACACTCTCTGTTTGCTCTTACAAACATGGGCCGCTGTGGTCGCCTGCGGTTCTGATACGGGCTCAGAAATGTTGTGTTTGTTTGGGTGGTATGGAGGCATGGCTTTGAAAGATGACTGGTCTAACTGACCTTTTAGAAGCCCAGCCTACTAAAAAATATGTATTTTTGTCCAGGGTTTTATAAGGTCACACTGAGCTTCAGTAGAAAGAGTAGAGGCTGAATTTGTTTTAGTTGTGGTTTGTGTTCGAGCCAGGCTGCTTGCAAAAGCTGCATGATAATGCTTAGAATATTTGCATGACATAAACTGGAATTTCCTCAAAAAAGAGCATCAACTAAATGGTTTAGAAAATGCTGGAAATATGAACCTCTTGTAATACTGTTTAATTTTCTGGTCTTGCAAAAGCCAAACAGCCTGTATGTTTTGTGCTCTCAAGTAACTGAAGTACAAAAATCCTCCTCTCTGAACAGCAACCCACCCTACATGACTTCAATGTGTCCCATAATGCAATGCTCCCAATGTTAACAGCTTCCTCATCTGTGGGCAATGCAAGAAACAGATGCGAAACACTGCAGTCATAATCCAGATGTAAAGATGTAAAAATAAGAAAATGTAAAAGAAAGATGACGTCTTTCTGCATTACCAACATTTTGTAATATATAATGCAAATATATAAATTATAGTTTTAATCATGTTAGAGAAGCACATATCACTGGACAATTGTTGATGACTTTCCTACACACACACACACACACACACACACACACACACACACACACACACACACACACACACACACACACACACATATATAGTATTGTTTCATATAATTGAGATGCTATTGAAGTTTACTATAGATTAATATTATAGTTTTTATATTTACATTTTTATATTTAATTTTAGTTAAAGTTTTAGTAATATTGTTGTTTTTGTTTTTTTTATTCTTTTTTAAATGTCTTGTTTTTATTATCTTTTTCTATTTAAATTTTAGTTTGAGTTATTTTAGTACATTAAGTTATAGTTATAAAGTTATATAGTATTATTAGGAAATTATTGTTAGAAAAACAATTTGTATATACAGAAATGATTATGAAATTATATTAATTATAATATTGTACAGAAATGCATAGGCACAACGTTTACCAATATTCGTCTGCAAAACTAATTTCAAGCATTTCAAGCGGCAGTCTTTACATCTTAGTGTCTTTCAGATCATTCAGTCAAGTGAATCCAAACATTGGACTGGTATTATATTATAGTATTTTGCAATAATAAATTAAAGTTTATCTTTCCGTAGAAACAATTGACTAACAGATTACATTCTCCTGAAAAAAAAAAAAAAAAAAAAAATCACGCCTTTGCTTGTTATAAGGCGTTCTGAGACAGACTGTGCTGTCAACAGTGCTTTAAGGTGGGTCTGTTTCAAAATCATCTACCATGATTGAAAGACTTGGACAAGAGCTTTTTATGGTCATGTGACACCGCGCTCTGTTTCATCTTTTGCACTGACTCTCTGCTGACCTCGTAAGAGTGTTTCATTTGTTACGGTGGTTGGCAACCGTCAAACTCGTTTTGCCACAGCAGCGACACGACTGTCTCTAATCTGAGCTCCACTAAACTCAGTCTGCACATCAGACAAAAGAAAGAAAGAAATGAAAAGAAAAGCGAAGTATTGAGATGCTTTTCATTGATGTCATTGTGTTGATTGCTCCTGAAAACAAGGTGTGAATATGTCTGCAAGTCAAAAGCATTTTTAATGAAAAGCTGCACGCACACATGAACTAAACCCGATCGCTATCTCCTCCTGAGGAGAGAAAATTCAAGTTTTGACTGTAATCGGGAAATTCCATCTCAACTTACAGGCTGACGAAAATCTCAGGCCACCGATATGGAAGTGGTCCACTTTACACCTCCCAGATAAAAAAAGAAAGAAAAAATTATATGTGCGTCAGTGTGTGCACATGATTATGATTTTCTGGTTGTTTAATGCAACATCCACCCCTCAAAAAACTAAAATAAAATTAAATGAATTAAATAAACAAATAAATAAACATACAATTTAATATAAAACAAATAAGTAAATAAATAAATAAATAATATAACTTAAAAAACAAAATGAAATAATAATATAAAATGAAATAATAACAAAAATAACAACAAAAACTAAAATAAAATAAAAATACTTAATGGGATGAAAATGAGACAATTCCAATTAAATATTTTTAAAGGGTTGAGCCATTTAGATGTTATAAGTAAAAAAAAATGTGTCTGTCTAAAAGTCCAATCGAGTCACACTTCCGCAGATCATTTACTTTAGACTAAAAAATCTGTCATCATCCACCCACTCTTGTGTCACTTGAAACTTTTCCACATTGAACACAAAGGAGCTATTATCAAAATGCCATGTTTTTCAATGCAACAAAACTGCAATGTTCACCGGCTATCAAGGTCAGGTGCAGTTTTACTTTTAAGAGAAACACAGCGTATGCTATATGTTCCGGGATTCCTTCCACACTAAAGAAAAAGTGTTTAAATTGTGAACCAGCTACTAAACTGTTAAAAGTTTATTTTGCTTTATTCTTTGGTCATGTCTTATCTCTCCTGTATAGGCAAAAAAAAATGGAGCCCTCAACTGGTGACCTTAAAAAAAGTGCATGAAACCCCTGTGTGTGTCCCATTTTACCTTATCAGCAGCTCTGAGCTGCTGCACTGATGGCAGTGACTGATTGCAGAGAGTGTTGTAAGTAACCAACCCACCCCCAACCTCATGGAAATGAACCAGGGAACGGATCACAGCCAATACCCACCGAGAAGCTTACTTTACCCTGGCGTGCCACACAGCACGGCCCCATTCCTCCATTTCCCACTTCACTTTATCAGCAGCCTTGGCGAACGACTGTGAACAATTATCAGGGGCACAGAACTGATTCTCTAATAGCTCCATTAGCCGGAGCGAGTCATTTCTGACGCTGGTTTAATCTGAATCCATCAGTGCTGAGACGGCACATTCTGTAGCTCTGAATTGGAAAGGCTTTAGATATCTTCAAATAGATTCAGCAAAATGCAAACTTCAGTGTTTCATACACAATTATGATTGTATCTGTGTTTTTTCCCTCTCTCTGACATTAGTTAGGTTTAAATCTGTGTTGATCTAGGTCTCTTTTTATGTGTGTATATAGTAAGTGTTCACAAAAATGTGTCTAAAGTGCCAGGTAATTCAAAACGCGCTGTGTTGCAGGTTGTGGTGGTAGTAAGGGCGTTACTATGACCCCGTTTCCACCTGGCTTTTAAGGTGCTGTATGTAATTTTTTGATTTTACTAAAGCATAAAATACCATGATGTTTGCAGACATTTAGGAAACATGCTAAGTTCACATACTCGTTTCTCCGAGAGAAAAAAAAAACAATCCAACAGTCAGTTATTCTGCTTTGAAACGTGCGTTCCTGTGTCGCAAAGTCTGTTTTTGTTTTGGTCTGTGTGACTCCGCCCACTGCCAGTTTACCCAAGAGTATTTCAACACTCTGGGCTGCCAGTTGGTGCTAAACACGGCATATATTGCAGCCATGGAAGCCGGAAAACAAAATGGGTCAGAGATAGCACATTCTATCCAACAAAAAACCTCGGCATACATTTAGAAATCTCTACGACTAGAGGAATATTAAACGCGGATAAATCAGCAAACTTTATCCAGGCTGAAAGCGCAGTGAAGCTCCGCCCACTCACCTAACACGTGATCGTTTTGTGCGAAACAAGCGATTCAGTCTTTGCTGCGTTACTTAAGCACTCCAATTTTGGTTGAAGCTGCCTTCTTTATCCTTTTTTATATATATTTTTTTTCGCTTGCATGTAATCCACATAGCATGGGTTTGTTCGTTCAACAGTATTCACACTCCACGAAAAGGACATGTGTGACTAAAAGCTGGAATACACTAAACGACTTTTCCCCACATTTTTGCCATGATTTACAGTCTGAACAATTTTACATAAGGAGCCAAGCTTTTGAGAGAGCAAGTTCACATGTTTGTTATTTTGAGCTGATTTTAGAAGGCTTATTGTTTTAATTTGTCACTTGTCTCCTAGCAACAAACATGTTTGTTGTGTTCAGTATGATTTTAAAGTCTGGTAGTGTGTGAGTGTCGGTCGTTTATGATGTCAAGTGTAACCATCCTCTTTAACTATTTATAAAGTTGGCAAATCTATGAATCTGATTTTAAAAGTTTATCTGAGGAAAACGTGTGATGAAATCACTGACTATAATGTCTCATAAAAAATGCATGTAAAAATATTAATATATTGTGTGCATATGTAGATATAGGAAAGGTTTGAGAAATATCTTTAAATCACTGCTAATATAGTGAGAGTCAGTGGACAGTAGTGTGTCTCTAATCTATCTTTAAGTCACATTTAATTTGAGGTCAGTGTTAAAAGTATGTAAGGCAAACTCAAGTGCCTCAAATCTGTTTCCTCTCCCGTGAAACCTGAAGCTTCAGCATCAACAGACGGGTGAGTGACCGAGCCACTCCTCATTCCCAGAGCAGCTCTAAAAGCTTGCTTCTCCAGAAAATCTCCGGAGATTAAGAGATCGGGAACGTTCAGGTGAAACGTGAAGGTGAAGATCATGACTGAGATGTGAACGAAAGCAAAGACACCTAGAGGAAAAAGTTATTGCTCAGTGGTATTGCTCAGATCTCAGGGGATTTATGTTTAATTTAAATCACAATTTTGTCTCTTTGAGGACTTTTTCTCAGGAGAATCTGAAAGCAGGAGACTTCTCCACTTCATCTTATTGCAATCTCTTAAAAATAAAGATTCTTTATTGGCACTGAGGCTTCCATTAAGAACCTTTAAACATCCATTGAACCCTTTCCACTGGACAAAAGGTTATTTTTTGTGGAAAAATGTCCTTAAGATTAATAAAATGTTCTTCACAATAAGAAAAATGGTTCTTTTAAGAATTGTTAACTGAAAGGTTATTCAGTGGCACAATAAATGTTTTTTTTTAATAGTGTATAAACATGGATTGTTGTGTCGACGGACATACTTATCATGATCACTTCATTATTCTTCAAATAGACTGAATAAAATGTTAGTGTCTCATATGAAGCCAGTAGTCTTCATCTCATCTGTCATTCGTGTTTGCGCAGAGTGAGTGTGGATGTGTTGTTTCCTCTCAGCCCATCAGCTCTGAATGGGTTCTGTGTACACAATGGTGTGAGAGAGATGCATCGAATGGGGGCTCATTCAGGACCTGCAGTGGAGGAGGATGTTTTCAGCCCTTCTGGGTGGTACTGTGGACGTCCCTGATGCAGATAGTATTGTTAATGTGAAAAGGTGATGTGTTACAAAAGAAAAGAAGGAAGGGCGAGAGAGATGCATGCTGGGATACATGTGCAGGTAAACTGTCTGTAGCATCGGTCCTCTTTGGATCTCAAGAGACTTATCACACAACCATAGTTACCAGATGAAATCACACACCCAAATCCTTAGACATGCACACACATTTAATGCTTTATTTGCATTCACATTTAAATCAGATATCTGGAAGATATTTGGGAACTATATGTTAAAAGTATCATAATGTTAAGGACTTTTAAATAGGCTGACAGTTAGACATGTGTGTCCACTGTTAATATCACTGACACAAAACTGTCTTTGACTGATCAAAAGGTCTCAAAGCTGTACAGTCACAATCATTAGTTTATAATAAACAGATTAAGAAATGTGCAATTAAAAGTTATCTTAGGAGTTATATTATACGTCTCTCACTTATCAAATCACCACCTAATTTGTTCCAAGTTGGCGATAAGAGGCTTTAATCATCAGCTCGGCCTCTGGAGAAACAGTCTAACTTTCATGGTCAACCTACAATGTCTTTGCTAATTGGTTCGGGGTGCAGTCTTACCAGATATTACAAGGATATTGATGACAAGAGCCTGTCGACTGTCAGTTAACAATGTTAAACATAAATATAAAAAAATAGCATTATCTTGGTCAGTGATGGAAAAAAAGAGGAACTAATCTAACAAATAAAGTAAAAATGTTGGCAAGAAATGTATCAAATAATAAATTACACAATTGTAGTCTACTTTTTAATATTATTATATTTTAACATTTTCAAAAGCAAAATCCATGCATTAGCAGAATATGTCCAAACATTTGCCTAATTCTCACTGATTTGAAACTCTGTCAAAGCACTTACAGACTGCTTTAGGCAGTAAAGGTGTGGGAAGAGAGGCAGTAAAGCCTTTAATTAGACATTAAAAAGAGAGATTGATTAACCACAAGTGACATAAGTGCCTTTCACATATTCTTCTGCTGGTCTTCTACATGATTGAGTTTTAATATGGTCAAAGTTCAGGAAAATGGTGACATGTCTGTGCAAAATCTGGCTTTGATTAGACCTGTCAGCACTATACAAAAATTAACCAAAAATGGTTATGGTTCCCAACCATAGTAAGCACAAATTTGGTTTAGCTACACTAACCACAGTTTAACCATGGTATTTGTAGTAAAACTGTGGTTATACAAATGTAATCAATATGCCAAAAAACATGGTTACTACACTTTTAATATAATAAAACCATGGTTAATTTACGTAAAAGATTCCTGTAATTAACAATAATGCACAGTATTGAAATGGTAGCGTTGCTATTTTTAAAATCATACAGCTTTTAGTAATGAAATGGGGATCAGCAAACAAAAGGAGTGTAAACAGTAGGCTTGTTTGAGATGAACAAAATTTGCGCAGAACCGATCACCGGTGATCACCGCGAGATGCATGCCGATTAGAAAAGTGTCCGAGTTACGTCCGCCTTGCTCTGATGTCATGCTGAAGTGTGCCAAAAAACTCTCGCGACGGCGAGGCGGCTGTGTCGGACTGAGCAGTCGAGCGCAGTTGCTCTCCACGCTATTGTAAAGCATGATGGGAAACGAGTGACTGACGACACAGCTTCATGCTCATTGGCTGAGAATGTCAACTGATACATTTTCTCTTTATTGTAAGAATTAGATTACCCATTTATTTATTTATATTTACATGCGAACTAAACAAAAACAAAACACGCCTAGTGAAGTTAAGAATTAGGACATGCGTTTATTTTATTTTATTTTTCTCTTAATTAGATTGTATGTTTGTGTGAATTAATAAATCAATCCATTAAAAATATACATGCACGCATACATATCTAAATGGATTATTTAGCCATTATGCCTAATCTTTGTGTGGCTTCATCTGAGAAGTGTCAGGGTCTGGCTTAAAACAAGGGAAGAAATTCTGAAGAATGTTTGCTACAAAACAGCTTTTACTTGCATAGTATGGAAAAATACTATGGACGTGAAATGGTGGCAGAAACCTGCTTGTTTGCAAACATTCTTCTAAATTTCCTCCTTTGTGTTCAGCAGAACAAAGAAATTGATGCACATGATAACAAAACAGTGGTATTTCGATTACATCCACTGCGCCTAAAAAACGCGAACGCGATCTCCTCCATTGCTGACGTTTGCAGGCGACAAAACAGCGAGATTCAGGAAGTGTCCGACTTTTTTGACCCCTCCCCTTACAGCAGCCGCCTACTCTCGCCTACATTTCAGGCGAGGCAAGGCGCATCTCAAACAAGCCTAATGTTTGCCACAAATCTCAAATTAGACCACGCCCTCCTGATCATCAGTTCGGGCTTAAAATCGACCTTAAAATCTTCAAGTGTGTTGCCAGCCTAAATTTAAGTTTGAATCGATCGAAGCTAGTCCAGCGTAAATGACTCACTCACTCACTCACTCACTCAACTGAATCATTTCCTCGCGCATTCAGCCATGTGCTCAGCTCCAGGTACTTACTGCTTTTGCCAATTGTATGAAATTAATAAGTGAAATAGAAAAAAAAGTGAAAAATAAGATCTTAAATGTTTTCTTTTCTTCAGTTTGAAGATGAAGCTGCTTTTACATCGAAAATACCCAACACTTATTCAGGTGAGGCACAGGTTTGATAACTAAAAAACTTTGCTGCTTGTACAGTGTGTTATGATTGTATTTTCGTTTAAGCCAATAAGTAACTGCCTGAAAAAACCCTAGAAACCACCTAGCAATTCCCTAACAAGCACCCATAACACACTAGAAACTGCATAGCGACCGACGCCTATTCTGTAATGTGACATTCTAAAATTAATCTGAACTTCAACATTCTAAAGTGTAAAAGTAATTCTAAAAACAGAATGTTGGTGTTTGGCATGTGTTGCTAATGTATTTAAACTTTACCTTTCTTAAGGCTGGAATACACTAAACGATTTTTTAAATCTGAACAGATTTTAAAACACTGGGCATCATGCACTTACCGACTTTGTAGTCACAGAGGAAAAACTGGCCATCATACATTAAAACAACTGAGGATCATACACTACCAGATTTTAAAGTCATACTGATCACAATGAATATAAATGTGTGAATTGTTGCATAGGAGTGTGTGTTGTTTATATAAAATACTCATTCTAAAATCGGCTGAAAATGTCAAACATGTTTGATACCCTTAAACTGGATGGACTCATAGTCTGAAGTTAAAAAAACTGGAGTGACCATCATCCACTACACGATTTTCTATGAAAACTGTCAAATCAAATCTGCAGACTGGCTCTGACTTTCAGATAGCGTCAACTTATCCAAACTGTAAATCGTAAATGCAAGGACTAAAATATATTTTTGTCTTTGTTGTGTGGGATGTTTAAATACATGTGGTAACTGATGAATTTCGGCACATGAAAGTATAAACATTTTCAAATGTCAGGAGATCACAGAAAGTCAGTGTTTGACCTTGCTGTTTTATTGAAAGACTAACCATTAAACGAGCCAATAAGAGCGCATGTTTAAGTCATTTCAAGTGTTTTCAATGAGGCATTTTGTTATTTTTTCCTTTTTAATGGACGCACAGCACACATTTGAGTGTTGTGCAGGGGAAGACTGCAGCGGACCACCCACCCACCCCTGCATGTCTCAAACAGGGTCCAGAGAGAGTAATTAAGCTGTTTTCTTGGGTCATACAAGTCTCCCTCGTTAAAACTTAGAGGAGTGACGGGTGGTTGTATGCTGGAATACGCCAAAGAAAGCTGGGTCAGCTCGTGAGCCGAATAAATTCTTCTGTAAATGAAGGACATCATTCATATGATGAGCATAGTCATCGTTGTGTGTGAGAGTTCATCTGTCTCTGTGAATCTCACAACATCTGTCAAGAAGGCCCAGGTCATACTTCATCCTAAAATCAACAGAAAAAGACAAAACCATTAATCAGGCACTACTTAAAGGGATAGTCCACCCAAAAATTAAAATTCTGTTATTATCTATCCACCATCATGTCGTTCCAATCCTGGGGTGCGTTTCCCAAAACCATAGTTGCTAACTAAGTTAGCAACTTTGTTGGTTGCAATGCAATTTCCCATTGCCAACCAACTAAGTTGCTAACAGGTTAGCAACTATGGTTTTGGGAAACGCACCCCTGTATGACTTTGTTATGTGGGACATAAACAAATGTTATGTTCTGTGGGAGATAAACAAAGATATTTTAAAGAATGTTGAAAACTAGATAGTTTCAGTTCCCATTGACTGACAAAAAATATAATGGAAGTCGATGGGAAACGAAGCTGGTTACCAACCATTTTTGGTGGACTGCTCCTTTAAATCACCTACATAATGTGATGAAACTGCCTGTTCTCATTGTGTGTGTTTAGTTTACTTAAATTTTTTTTCTGAGTATTTTCTCACAACTTTGTTTAGTCCTTTAAATTATACGTTTATTTATGCATTTTGTGTTGGGACTGCAGGAGTACTTTTTGTTATATTAGCTGAAACTGGGCAGTGGCTTTCTAGTTCCAAGTATGCTTTGTATACAACTGGTTTGGAATGGAAAATTTGAAATTAAGTGTTATTTTGTGTTTTTGAGCAAGATGAGAAAATGGTAGACTTGTTAGTTGTTAATGGTTTGGTATTTTGCAATTTAGAAGAGTTTCTGTTCTTGTGAACAGTATCTCATGGATTTCATGTACAATTTCTTTTTTTTTTTTAAATATAACAGTTTATTGAACTTTAGTCTGTGTATATATACAAAACATAAAACACACATGCAAACTTTTATACATAAAAGTCTGTATATATATATATATATTTTACTTTTATACATAAGTCTATATATATATATATATATATATATATATATATATATATATATATATATATATATATTTAATACATCAATCTTTTATGTCTCATATTATGATATAGGAAGAATATGGAGCATGTACTCAAGGAGGAAAAAACATTTTTTCAGAGGCCCAAAGTGATATGCAATTTGGTGCAGAGGCCGATATTTATATGGCCAAAGGTAAGATATAATTTTAATATCTTGTCATGTAAATCAATTAGATATTTATAACAGTATAGCAGTATACTTATCTCCCAATAATATGTAAAATGCAATGCAATACAATGATGATTGAGAGATGAAAAACATTGCTCAAAAGCCTGATAATCTTATTTGATATTCACATTAGAACAATTTTTCTAAAAAATGATGCATGGATAATTAAGCATACACAAGTTGCTACATTCCTGTAAGTGTTCATCCTGAAATATTACTAACAATATGAAAGTGAGTCTTACGTTCATTTTATAAAAATATGAAAAGATTTCACGGTAAAAAGACACATGAACCACAAGATGAAGGTGGACATATTTACACTTACATTAAAAGGACTTTTACTTGCTAAAACCTTATAAACTATCAATCAGATGAGAGAAGGCAGTCGTGGCCTAATGGTTAGAGATTCGGATTTGTAACCCAAAGGTTGCGGGTTTGAGTCTCCAGCAGGGATATACAGTGAATATACAGCAATATGGCTGCCCACTGCTTCAGGTGTGTGTTCACGGTGTGTGTGTGTGCACTTGGATGGGTTAAATGCAGAGCACAAATTCCAAGTATGGGTCACCATACTTGGCCACACATCACTTCAGTAGATTGTTTGAAAGGTGTCTGAGGTTTCGCAGCAACATGTTGATCATTAAGGCCTTAGAAATGTGTGTATCAAATATGATACAGTAGTGTTAAGAAAGCTCAACATGTGGAATCACATACTAAAGAGTCATTGTTTTAAGTGCATATAATTTAGGGTTTAAATTGTAGATATTCAGAGTACTGTGATTTATATTAAATAAAAACAATGTATAAGACAATTTTGAATATAGCACTAGTTTCATATCATATCACCATCATTGTGCTTTTTACGCTCGACATACATGGTTTCTAAGAACTGTCGCTGAGTGATGCGCTGTGTAATGATTCTTTAAAATTAAAGCATATAGGTTTGAAGCAACATGAAAGTTGATAAATAATGCCAGAATTTTCATTTGAGGTGAACCTTTCCTTTAAGTGAGCTCAGTGAGCATACAGCTTGTGTGCAAGATGCAGGCCACAGTCAAGAGGGGTGACGATGTGTGCCACAGAACCCGCACTGATCGCCGCTGTTTGTAAGCAAAGCCAAGCAGAGAGATTATCTGCTGGAAGGAGCTGGGGGCTGTTGTAAATGATCTGCCGTGTGGGTGATAAACCCTGTCAAAAGCACCTCTAGCGCAGCACCTGGGCTCAAAAAAAGTCATGCTCAGATTTGTCTCATGTGCAAGATTAAAATCAGGACGCGGTTGACTTCAGGGTAGGACTGAAGGGTTTATTTAACTCTAATGAATATTTCTCATTTCGCACAAAGACATTCCTGCAGAGATCTCTGGGAGTTCTGTGTATCTCGGGGTTTCGCTTCAGCATGAGAACGAGCCGTTTTCATCAACGCAAACAATCCGTGTAGGAAACACTGAGCCTTGTGTGAGTGTGTGTCTGCATACGTGTATGTGCATGTTTTGTGGGTTCCTCACCACATTAATCATCAGTACTAATTACAGCAAACCTATGAACAGAAAGATTGGAATCTGTTAAGATTCTGAGGACGATTGTGGCATAATATGTACACAGCCAACCACAGCGTCGCATTTGGTTCATCCAAAAGAAACAGCAGCAGACCCACAATAAATTTAGTGAGTAAAAATACAAACAGCTTAAAATAGAAATTCCTTTTTCTTAACTCCTTGCGCATGTCAAACAAGCTCCATCGGCCAATCGATTCTGTCGTTACAGATGAAAGCAAATTACAGATCGAAAATTTGTTCTAATTGCTGTGATTAAATTGTTGGAAACTGTTGATAGCATCTCTTAGACCTCCACCCACTAAAGAACGAGACTCAGCCATTAAATTATCCTGCTATCAGGAGTGCTGGAGTCCTACTTTGATGTTGTTGGTTTAGAGAAATGGCGAGACTCGATTATGAGCAAAATTAGGGTGGCAGGCCGACCGGGAAGGCGCCGCAGCATAAAGGGTCAACACAGAAGGAGGGCGGGAGCCAGTCGTCTTTGAGTAACATGTAGCTGCCATTTCTGAGAATAATTGGTTGTTTTTGGAAACAAATGACTTAATTTTATGTGTTTGTAAATTAGTAAAATGTTTTTAGGCATTACACGGCATGAAATATAAACCTGAATCAAATGTGTCTATAGCTTCAAAACGTTGTTAGTGTTAATTAATATTATTCAACGGGTAGATCAACCTGAATGCTTTGTTTGACTGTTCGGAGATCATCTGCTCTTCCCTGTCAATTACCTCTGACCTACTTTCTGTACTATCTGAATTTCTGCATATTGAATTTTAGAATATTGAATTTGATGTTCCGAATTTCCTTTTCAGCTTGAAAACTTGAAGCTGTATTTTTAAAAACTGGATATTTGCAGTCAAAGAATTCAGAACAAAAAATTTGCTGTTTAAAAATGTCTATAAAACTCAAATGTTCAATATTCAAGTTAAAAAAATCTCATTCAGAACTATGTTAAATGCCACATAATATTCAGTATGCCAGTTGTCAATAATTAAAATTTCAAATAGTTTTGTCATCTGTGACCCTGGAGCACAAAAGCAGTTTTAAGTCTCTGGGGTATATTTGTAGCAATAGCCAAAAATACATTGTATGGGTCAAAATTATAGATTTTTCTTTTATGCCAAAAATCATTAGGATATTAAGTAAAGATCATGTTCCATGAAGATATTTTGTAAATTACCTACCATAAATATATCAAAACTTAATTTTTGATTAGTAATATGCATTGCTAAGGACTTCATTTGGACAACTTTAAAAGTGATTTTCTCAATATTTTGATTTTTTTGCACTGTCAGATTCAAGATTTTCAAAGAGTTGTGTTTTGACCAAATATTGTCTTTTCTTAACAAACCATACATCAATGGAAAGCTTATTTATTCAGCTTTCAGATTATGTATAAATCTCAAAATTGAAAACTTGACACTTAAGACTGTTTTTGTGGTCCAGGGTCACATATTATAAGCTCCATACTCACAGAGGATGCATTTATTTGATAAAAAATACACTAATATTGTGAAATATTATTACAATTCAAAATAACCATTGTAATATACTTTAAAATGCAATTTGTTGCTGTAATGCCAAGCTGAATTTTCAGCATCATTACTCCATTCTTTAGTGTCAAATGATCTTTCAGAAATAATTCTAATATGCTGATCAAGGAACATTTCTTATTATTATCAATGTTGAAAACAGTTTTGCTGCTTCATATTTGTTTTGGGAACCGTGATGCTTTTTTTCTTTCTTTTTTCAGGATAGTGTACACAACACACTGTAGTGTCCTCCTACGTCTTTATTGCACCAAAATATACATAAACAGTACAACAGTAAAAAATAGCCCTTTAATTTGTGGCTTCTATCTGTGGCTTCTATTTCTGTTCTCTGCTCAGAAGATGTCAGGAAATCCCGTTTCATTCAAGGATGGCTCATCTCCCAGTATGTATACTGCATTTGGCTAGGCTGCTGTGAATTCCCTGTAGCCACTGACATTTGGAGAGGCACTGATGCACACCGATCAGAACACATCATTTGGGCTGAAGCTCACACGGGCAGATGGGAAAATGACAGCATGAGGCAAACCAAGGGGAAGAATGGGTTTCCTGTCAACAGAATATTCCTGATCTATGATGATAGTGCAGGAATGGTTGTCTAAAATCAGGGCCCCTGGAGAGGAAGTCTCACAGAACAAAATCTACAGAGGAATCTTGTTCATCTAAAGCAACGCTAGAGTAAGAGGACAAAATATTAACAAGTCAAATGTCAAAATGTTCCAAAACACTTAAAAAGAATGGTTCCAGAAGGCTCTTTTTTTTTTTTTTTATAACAGCGAATGCCATAGAAGAACCATTTTTGGTTCCCCAAAGAACCTTTCAGTGAAGAATTCGTAAATTAATTTTTTTCAGAATTATTATTTTTTTCTTTGTGTGAAGAACATTTTAATAATCTAAAGCAGTGGTTCTCAACTGGTTTGGCCATGGGACCCACATTTTACCATGGTCATCAAGCAGCGACCCACTTTATTAGGATATATATATACATATATATATATATATATATATATATATATATATATATATATATATATATATATTATATATATATATAATATTATTATTATTATTATTATTATTATTATTATTATTATTATTATTTGTTGTTATTATTATTATTATTATTATTATTATTATTTTTTTTTTTTGTTGATTGTTGTTGTACTGTTTTGAGTTTTTTGGATTGTTTCTTAAAACATAAATTGTAAAAATATCACAAATACTGATTAATAAACAGCCTATAAATTAAGGCTAGTCCCAGTTTGTTAATACAATTAGGTTGGTATGAGCCACCACAGTCATTTAAACATGTACAAAATAACACAAAGTGAAATAACATGGCATTTTGGGTTATGGAAACAACATTTATCATGGTGAATAATAATAACATGAACTGTTAATGAAACATGGAAACTGCTCCTGAATAGAATGAGAATTATACCTTCATGCAAATCCTTCGGCATCTGACAAAGGTGTCAACAGCTTTCAAGGATGTCTTTCAAAATAAAAGTCTTGCATCAGAAAAACATTTAGAATTTCATTTTTTATTGATGTTGGTCTCAGAATGGTCTTGTGACCCACCAGTTAAGAAACACTGATCTAAAGAACCTATAACGAACCTTTTGTGTAATGGAAAGGTTGCGTAGTTCTTAATGCAACCATCAGTGACATAAGAAACTATTACATTTAAGACGGTAACTGGCAGACAGTTGCCATTGCATTAGAACTGTCATGGGTAACATTCTCAGGGAAAGAGTTCAGATATTTATGACCCTTTTTAATACATTTCTGGATTGAGATGACATAATATGCAAAACCGCAGCTCTAAATCTCAGTTCTAAATCCTTTTATTGACATTGTCTTGAATCCAACCACAAAAAAAGACCACACCTGTGACAAAATGTCTATTAAACACTCATCTGTGGGTTAATGATGTTTTGAATCTTTTTGGTTGCACTTGTTGAATGTCACTAATACTGTTATTACCTTAAAGAGTACGCCCATATTTCTTTTCATCACCTAAACCTGCATTACCCAGATGGAGGATTACTGTTGAATCTGAATAGACTCCAACATGCTGTTTTGTGTGTGTACACATACATCTATGTTTAGGTTACTAACAGGCCACCTAAATATTTAGGTTACTAACATTTGATTGTGATGACACCTTTCCTAGACACGGGTAGCTTATATGTTTCCCGTACAACGATGTAACTCACTCTTTAATTACCAATATGCATCGTTGGAGAAACTAACCATCTAGTCGTTCACAACTGGTTTTCGAAACCGTATTGTGGCATCACAGTTGTTTGAATCACACTAGTCCAACATTATAGACCTTATGCTTCAGAGAAACAAGTGCGCAGCCATCTTTAGAATTTTGTGTTTGAACTTCCTGTTGAAGAGTATCCTAATTAGCTGGTGAAGTAGATGTATTTATTGAAGAGTTAATGAAAGATATCATGTGCATTATAATGTTCATAACAAATGTCAGTAGACTTTAAAACTACAGTTTCATTCAAAAATTCGTCAACGTGAAGGACGTTGTGGAAATACAAACGGAACTCAAGACAAGTAGCGCAGCAAGGAGCCAGGGCTAAGGTCTATCCACCTTATTTTTCCAACACAGAAGTAAGCTGTTTCTGTGAATGTGCGAGACTTCCGGTTCATTAGTCTGTATAGGGAAATAACAAGAATAAGAAAATTAGGAAAGTGCAATAAACTGTAAAACTGCTTGTGCTACAAACCAGTGTGTTCGTAATTAACACAATTGAAATCCCTTACGAAAATTAACCATGGCTTTACTACAAATAAAACCCAAAAAAACATGGTTACTAGTTAAACCATGATAACCACAAATTAGCCATGGTTTTGGTACACTAACTTAACCATGGTAGGCCTATTTGTGGTAAAACTTTTTATACAAATGGTAATCATAATGCCAAAAAACATGGTTTTACACTTACTATAATAAACTCATGGTTAATTTTCATAAGGGATAATATGGTAAGACTCAACAGTTTGCAATGTCAAGCAGCAAAACTAGCTGTTTTATACAGTTAAAAATAGCTGGAAGTGGATGACACTGGAAGACAGACACACAAAATTTCCAAATGGCAGCACCCACTCTTAGGGGAAAAATAAGGTGGATCCCTGACAGCACATCACGGAGACCTACATTTACATCTGCAAGACGTAGTGTGGATTAGTGTAATGTGGGACACTGACTAATGTGGGACACCTAAGCTTCAGTGTGTTTATCTCTTCTTTTGCGACATTAAAGTGAACATGATTGGTGTTGAATTCAAGCAGGGGTGTCAAGTTATTTAAATCACTTTACTTTCTGGAAATTATGTCAGAAATGTGGCCAAGAAAATCAACAAACAGGAAGTACCTCTTGTAAAGTTCACATTAATTTAGACTAAATTAATGTTAAGGATATAAATCTGTTATAAATAAAACAATGTTCTAAATTATCAAATTATATTTGTGATGAATTTATACATCAAATTTGCATTAATATTCTTAAAATGTGTTAAGGATATTTTCTATTTAAAGAAATCTTTGTTGTCCCACTTTAGAAAATGATGTTTCAAAAGTGGGACAGCATGTTTTGACTAATGTGGGACAGTCAAATATACTATGTTATTCAATTGATAAAATGTGCATTAAGAAGGTTAAATGCCATACGTGTAATTTTGTCAATTTTGGGGCTTATAATGCAGCAATATTATTTGTTTTAAGATCCAGATTCACAATTTAGCGACTAGAGGACAATGGGATCCTGTACCATGATGAGCCCATGACTGCCCAGGACTGCTTATTTCTGTTATGAAGTGTTTTTACCATTACAATTTGATTAACACAAGCTTTTGAAAAAAAAGAAAAAAAAAAGAAAAGAAATTTAATATTAGAAGTTTATAGAAGTTTAATAACAGTTTTAAAGGTATATTTAAATCGAATGAATCGTTGAATTATGTAACTTGCGAGCATAGATGGCTATAACGATTCTTTTGGGAAACGCACCCCAGGATAGCATCACAGAAATGCAGACAGCAACGTGTTCAACCTCCCGCAACTTTGATTTCAATTTAGCCCATTATCAGATTAAAAGAGGCAGGATGGTTCCTACTATAGCCTATCTGTCTCCTGGGGTTAAGCAGAGATACGCAGCAGACCAGAAGGGGTTTTCCAGCCTCTAGTTTGGGAATGTTTATGTAACCCTCACAATCATTTGGGCTGTTTGTTTCGGGTCCAGCCGGTGGGCCAAAGCACTTTGGTAATGAAGCTAATTGAACTTAACTGCAAAGAAACCGCGTTTGAAACCTCTGTTTGTTGTCACTCAGTCTTATCGAAAGATTTGAGAGCAATTACGCTTTTCTATAATTGCTATTAGATTTAAACTTACAGAAAATATGCCTTACACGGTTTCTTTTTTTTTTTTTTAATCGTGGGTGGCATATATGCCCAAATCTTTAAATGTAGAATCTACAATTATTTAATTCTATATTCAGTTCGATTCAAATGTATTTGTATAGCGCTTTTCACAATACACGTTGTTTCAAAGCAGCTTTACAGAAAATGCATTTAAAAAGTGATCTGTTATCATTTAAAATTAAAAAAGTTTGTTCTGAAGTTAGATGTAGTTTACATTTAGCCTACTTAAGTCACAAAAACGTCTGCCAAAAATAAGACAAAAAAGGAACTTTGACATTATTTTTACTTTGAATTAATTTTTAGGGGTAAATAAAAAATGTGACTAGAAAAATAACTAGATAATCTTTAAAATAACTTGATTCCATTTATTTATGCAGAGGAAGATTCTGTTATTTTTGTATGTTTTGAATCAACCAGTGCGTATGCTTTGGTTTACTCTGTCCTGGTTTATAGGTTAATTTTCCCACACATTAAATGCATCCCAGCATTTTGTACAAAGCATCCAGGGAAATAAAAATACAGTGTTGAATAATGTTTAATATATCAGTGAGAATGATGATGTTTTCAGAACATTTTTGCAGATATGCATTACTGGAATGCAGTTAACCATGACAAAAGTAATCAATTAATAGAAAAGCAAAACTTTTTTCCTTTGGCCCTTAACATTTCACACACTTTCCACAATTAAATCTTTTCAGGGTTCCTTATGGTGAACACGTGTCCTGACTTTTTGAAACAAAAATCTGGAAATATTTTCGTTCAGAAAAATAAATAAATGTTGAGGGATCGCCAAACAGAACAGTGATTTCCCCTTGGCACCTGATTCAGGGGAACTAGCATATTTAAAGCTTTCATTACACTTAAAGTTTATGTGTTATAAAAGTTCACCACCTTCAAAGCACACAGAATTTATTTGCGTGTGTGCGCGTGCGTGCGTGCTTGTGAGAGTGACATATTTCATTAAACTAATTTAAATGTCCGTCTATTTCTAATGTTTCCCATCAGAATAATTTGAGAGAAATTTCTGAGCTAAAATTAATCAATTATTTGAATGGAAAATACAAATTTATGTTATAATTATTTTCTAAGAAACGTCAGAACAGAGCAATCATAAAAACAAGAGCAAATGTTTCTCAAAATGTCTTTATTACCTGAAAAATTCTACAAGTTTTTTTATGTTCTATTTGATAATTATCTTCATGCTTAAATTGAAAGTCTGGATCACTCGAGATCAGACATGTGAAATTCAAATGCATGATTTTACATAACCGCTTTAGAATTAGAATATTATACACACATACACACACGTAGCTATTAGTTTTATACGTTGTAATAAATTATATTATAATATGAAAAATAAACTTGCATAAAAAAATGAGACAGAATCAAATTTATTTTTTCATGTACCCTAAATAACATTCAAAACCTACATTTGAAAAGGAAGAAGTGAAATCTTTATTTCATGAATTTGTTTGACAGACTGACCATGACTTGTCCAACTGCAACAAGACCAAAAACATGTCTTACCTAGCACGAAAGAAAGAAAGGAAGGAAGGAAAAAACGAGTCCATCTCTTAATAACATCCAGAATCTTCACACCGCCCCGTATCGCTTCTGGAAGACCTCTCGTCCAAACCGGCCTGGGACAGGCACCCTGTGTTAGGGCTTAATGTGGAGGAATCAACTGGAAAACTCCACTCTGATGATGCAACACTGTCATCTACTGAGCGTGAGAAACTACTGCAACCACAAACCTTACAGGGCACCAATATTCAGTGTATTTCACTAAAGCAGTTAACTATAGGCTATACTTTTACGATGCCACGCGCTCTAAAGGAGTAGACCACACTTTCACAACTCGCACCGTTCAGAACGGTTTTGTCTACAGAAAATGATTTTAGAAAAGTTTAGTCAGCTTAACAATCGGTATGTTGTTGTTAAACAAGTGCATCACTGAACGCGCTCTACTTTTCTTCCCCACAGCGTCTATTCATTTCTGACATAAATTAAATATGGCGCTACCATGATTAAGGGCTTTAAAGTCCTTTATGGGATGATATTTAGCTGATTTCAATGTATAAACAAAAGAGAATAAACAAAAAATTGGCCTCTATTGTTAAAACAGATTTCAAATACAAAACATCATTTCATTGTAATGTCATTATAGTATAATGGCAGATCTTTTGTTTCAGTGTAGACCATTAAGCAGCTTTTCTTATACATTTAGTTCATCCTATATATATATATATATATATATATATATATATATATATATATATATATATATATATATATATATTATAAAATCACCAGCAGTGACAGGAATCCAGTTTTGCTATTTGAGCAGAGTGTACCAGTGCAAAAGCATGATCAAACTATGCACCATTAACTTTTCTCAAACTCATTTCTGGAAAATCATTTTACTCATGGTTTTTCTGGTCTGTCTTAGTATTTGTTGTTGTCCATCTTACATCTCATCACTGACATAAATCTTCAGAGGTCCAGCAGGACTGGTTTAATTCTTTAAGAACAATCTCTGAAGATATAGCTACTCTGTAAAAATGTCTGATGGAAAAGCTAATCTTTAATGACTTAAACTGAACAATCACATGGCCTGTTAAGATGAAAGAATGCAAAAGTTACGAAAAATCCTTTGCATTGTCCTCCAAAACATTCATCAGCTGGTTAAAGCACCTGCAGGTGTAGCCGTCTACATCAGGATCGTCTTGTGCGGCCCGAGCAGCCTGTCTTCACATGGAGCTCAACGATCAGCCAGGGAATTGAATGGAAGTTGTAAAAATAGATGAAAAAATCCAGAAAAAGAATTCATCCTCATTTGGCTGTGACGGTGGTCTGGGCTTTTTTGTCCCGGGTGTATCCTCAACAGCTGAAATCACTGAAGATATTTGTGTTTGCAAGGAGAATATCACATCTATCATTCATTTGGGGGCTCGTAGGCCAGAACCGTTTCCACATTTGACACACTACTCATTCAGGCGGTTTCACGTCACGCTGCTTTCCAAAAGCCCATTTTCATTCACTGAACAGATTCAAACCTTCACTGATTTCATTTCATTTAATCTGTCCACATATAAAACACAAAAGTCATGAACACCCTGCTTCAAATAAAGACAGATAGCAAACCTGTATGACTTACTTTCTTTTTGCGGAAGATAAAAGATATTTTGAAGAATGCTTGTAAGCATGTTAATTTGGTTACCAGTGACTTTCATTGTATGAACAAAAAATACTGAGATGTTTCTCAAATGATCTTCTTTTATGTTTAGTTTATGTTAGGCTGTTGTAGCTTAAATGTTTACGAGTAATACATTTGATTAAATAAATGTTGAATCAAATAAAATATTTCTTTCTAAAGCTACTTTTTTGTAATGTCTGCTTGATACTTTTCTCATTTATCAAAATAATGACTTTAAAATATATTTTGTGTGTATTTTCACAGCCAAATTTAATTTGCGATCAATTAGATTACATCATGTAATTAATTAGATGTAATAATTAAGTAATCTTATTAAAAAAATAATATAACTACAATGCTATATATTCATATCTTGGCTTTGGTTAAATAGAATTAGTTAGTTTAATGAAGTTTTTTTAATTGTTAAAATGAATGTTAATTATTGAGTTCCTAAACAGCTTACAATTATTCTTCTAAAATATGGTTTCCATCTTGATAAATGTGAGTGTTATGTATGATGGGGAAATGAAAATGTACTGCTTAATAGGAAGGACCCAGTCATGTTCACATACATCTTGCCCAAATTCAGGAAACTCGCAGTATTTATTTTCCTTGGTCTCAATTTGTGCCTTGAGTCTAAAACAGTGCGTGTCCTTCAACATTATATAGTGCCAAAACTCCAAAACTCACAAACACAGCACAACTGACAGAAACTATACCAATACGCCAGAAGTGATGTATTCTGAGGGACTCCCTGCTGATGGGTATATAAAGGCTTTGGGCTACTAAATACAAGCCTAAGTTTCATGTGTGTTCCTGTCTGCTGGTGGGCTGAGCGAGCAGCTCATCTGTCTGTTGTCCCTCAGAGGTCATAAATTGTTCAGATGAGATGAAGTCCTTGTGTTCTCTGCCTAAACTGCTGCGTGACATCTGCATGGCTGTGTTTTGACAGCCCGTGGCTTTAAATCATCATTTTATGACGTGTTCCCGCCAATGATTTATGTTCATTGGAGTCTGGAGGATGTGATAATTTGGCCCGAGCAGATGGATTGAGAGATACCAAAGGGCTTCTGTGCCAAACGCTCTCATGCGCCACACAAATGGAGTCCACATGCTGGGGAAAGAGCCTGACATCTCTGTTTATATCCTCAACGTCACGTGCCTCTCCTCCTGCCTAATGTATTACACTTATGTTCAGCTCTGTTGGGGAGGGATCAAGTCTCATAATTCATAATTCTGAGTCATACAATCATAAGAGAGCTTATAGTGAGGCCAACATCACAAAAAAAGAAAAAATCAGCTGAGATTGTTGCCATGATGGATTTTAGGAACAACTGTTTTCCAAGCAGAACAGAGCATGTTGAGTGATTGGAAAGTGCAATTCCCCAAGTTTCTTCCATGAATGTGAATTTATAATAAACTAGGTTTTGTTTATATATTTTTTTTTCACCTTTTACAAAGCCAACAGTGCCATTGTTTACACAGCCTGCCATAATCTGACTGTTGGCCTTATTATAAATACAGTAATTTTCGAAGTGATCTGATTTACAATTTTTGCTTCATGAACAATAAAATGGCTACAAAAATTCCCATAGACCTACATATCTGCAGAGCAGGGGATCACAGAAACTTACCTTAGCAACATACTAAAAACACTCTAAACCGCTATAAAGCAACAACATAAACACATGGCGATGAGTTTTGCATTGCAGGCAAGTACTGGAACTTTGTTCAGAATTTTTTTTTTTTTTTTCTGAAATTCTAGCTCATTTGACAGTTTTAGTGGTACAGTAATCTCACTTTTTATTTCTACATCTATATGCATGTTTCCACATATACCATTCAAAAGTGTGGGATCAGTTAGATATTCCAGTTTTCCAAAAGATATAAAAGCAGCAGTTTTCTCAACTGTTTGCATATTAGAATGATTTCTGAAGGAAATGATGCTGAAAATTCAGCTTTGATCACACGAATAATAATCTCAACATACAATATATTTAAATAGAAAACAGTTATTTTTAAATTGTAATAATATTTCATAATATTACTGTTTTTGCTGTATTTTTAAACAAATAAATCCAGCCTTGATTCTGACTTCTTCCAGAAAAATTACTGACCACAAACTTTTGAACGGTAGTGTTTGTGTTTTCTATTGAATGTGTTCATGAATGGCTCACTCTTTACTGGAGGTCATGATGTGGACAGGCGGTGGTGGTCTGACAGGATACCCAAACCACACTGGCACTAACTCACTCCTCTAGAGGACCAGAGCATCATCCCAGAAAGGCATGAGAGCTGAGCAGGAAGCCAACTAAACTAAACAGTGTTTTGGGTCATATAAGCCAGCAGATGTTCATAGATAATGGCGGAATAGAGTCCAAAACATGCTGATCTTTACATTATAATTAAGTTGACAAATTAAATAATGTTAATGGTATACTAATGGTATAAAATGATTTTTATCTAATAAGAAATTGTGCACTGCAGCATCCTTATGTTAGGGGTCAGAGGTCAATGTAGAAACACATATAGACCTCAACAATCATGTGCTTGACAGGCTCTGTGAGATTAGCTTGCAATTCCTTCCAGAAGTTAGAAAATCTGATGCATTTATTCTTTTCTGAAAAGGTTTCAATGCAGGAATGAGTCAGATGGAACATTTTTGTTATGATCTTCTGGCCTGAGACTCTGTTATCTAAAGGGCTCTGAATTCTCATAGCAGACTTTCCACTTGATTTCCAAAAGTATCCCTGCGTAGACTTTAAACATTGTGTGGTTGGGCATTTACTAAACGCTCTTTCATCCCACATGTCTTCCCACACTGTCCAGTGCACAGAGCCACAGCATGGAAAAAGATTTTAACAGTGGAATCACGACTGCGGACGGCCACCCATGTCTTACTTCACGCCCTTTGGCCCTGATCCTGCGAGATGAGTTTTCCTCACTTGTAATGGCAGACAGTGAAATGCAGCATAGTTTCGGGTGAAACAGTTTCTTCTCACTGATCCCGGTCTGCAGTGTATCCTACAAACTGTATATTAGAGGCAAGGACAAGGAAAGTATATTATGCTCGTTACTCAGGCCATTTCCACTATTTTTTAGTACATACGAGTTGTCTTGAGCATTTATTACTCTGTTAAGAACAGTTAACTTTGTGTGCATGATGCAGTACAGCAATAAAGAGAATATGTTAAAAGTAATTATAAAACATTGACTCATGAAACAAATTTCTAACTTTGTCTTGGTTGCATGTGGAGCAGGGTTACTATTATTAACTAAGACTATTGAAAATATTTTTGTTAATTGAAATAAAGCTGATATAAAATATTACATGAAAACTAAATTAAATTAGAAATGTTGCCTTGGGAATTAAATGGAATAAGTTTAAGCTTTAAAGCAATAAATATACTAAGTGGAAACAATTAAAAACTAAATATGAACTAAAATTAAATTAAATGATAAAATAATAGTAAGATTTTTAAAAAGTAATATAAGAAATTATAAACATGTCAAAAGCACACAACAAAATACTATAAATTAGATTAAGAAATAAAAGGTTATTTAAAATATCAATGACAACTATAGTATAGTTAAAAAAAAAATTAAAAAAAACTGTCTGATTTAGAAGATGCAGAAACTGCATCATAACTTCAGATTTTACTTTGAACTTTTCTCCAATCTAATTCAGGACATAATATTATTAACTGCTCTTGTATAAAACGGCTTAATAATATACTGCTATAAAAGTGTGATGTAAAATATTACTATTGCTAATTGTGATGTTTTATAAATCTGTGCGGGGCCCTGATGGAGGTGTGTAATCTATGCCATGCTAAATGCCTGTTGTTTTTAATATCGCTATATTTTCTTTATTCTTTTTCTAATAGCTGCCTCCACGTGTTTATTTTCTTTCTAAAATAATTTTACAATTGTATTTTAAAAACACGCATTTCACAGAACAAACACTGCGCAGACTAATTTGCTCAGGCTTCATTAGACCACAAAAAAGGGCCTTTAATGTGGAGTTTTCCAGCGATTTCTAAAAAAAAATTGTGGCAGGTATTGTATGATAGAAAGAGACGAGGTAAGTCTCAGTTTTAGCGGATTGCACTCTTAATTTAGAAGATAGAATTTTTTTTTATTGCAATATAAGGTTTTTGCTTTCTTGAACACACGTGCTCGTGTAATGCAAGAAAAACGTCATAGATCCTGATGAATAAGTTCGAATAAAAAGCTCTTGATAGATGTCTCTGATGTCATGAACTAATTTCAATCGCTGTTAACAAAAAGATTTACTTTTGATTCGTTTTTTATTCACTTTAATCGTGTTAAACTCAGTTCTGGCCGTGGTGTGCCGTACCGTCCATCAACACTATGTGTCGCTGTTGGTGAGTTTGTGATGTGGCTAATGTTATGATGTAGTTTTTTTAATGAATCATTTAACTTTAATTTAACATTAATGAGGTTCATGTCTTCTTGAATATGCCTCTCGCTTGTTCGTCACTACTTGCCGTTTTAATTGATATCTCATAGCATTATTTGTAAGATTCTTATTTCCATCTCAATCGTTTCAGTTTTATCCACATAATATTAATGAAAGTTCTGGAAAACAAGTACATTTTGGATGATTTAGCAATTGGGCTGCTTGTCTAAATTGAATTCAGACTTTGTTGCGTGACCGGAAGTACTGTTGTACCTTTTTTAAATCTAGTTTTAATTTCAACTTTAACCAAACAATATAGGCTATGAGTACAAGTCCTCACTGACTGGGACATTCTTATTATTCATGCTATAACAGAGAAACAAAACAAGAAATTAACCAAAATAAAAATACATTCATGCATACATTTATAAACAATGTATGGGGTTAAACAAAATCACACTATTCAATAAATCAAATTATTTGTTGGCCTTATCGGTTCTCATAATTTTTAAGACCACTCTTTTTTAAAGACATTAAACTGGGGTGCTGTTTTCCAAACTTTACATTTGTGAATAAAGTATTTTAATATATGAAGTAAACTATTTACAACAAAGTTACACTTTTGTCTTCCAAATGTACTCCAAATTTGACCATGTCCCAAGTAATAGAAAAGTAATTGTTTTATCCAATTACATACTTCAGTCCAAAATGAATTAACCAAATTACAATGAAAAAAATAAGTGTTCAACAGTTTTTACTACTGATGTACCTACAGAGCAGTTTGCTGCTTTTACTTATTTATTCATTTTTTTTAATACCATACCATAAGTTTATTGTCAGATTTGTTATTGTTTCTCAGATACGTATTAATGCATTTTGTGTTTGCACCGTTATTGTGAGATGGAGTATCTTCCCGAATTGTGGTTTATTTATGTGCTCATGTTTCACCTCAGATTTACTAAAGATTTCTGTGGGGTGAACACAATGAGTAATTTCAAATTTTTTTGTTGTCCTGCATGTGTGCTCTTTCACTTTGTTTAATAACAGTATGATAAAATGGTTTGTTTCTGAAGTGAACTTATGGGTTATTTTGTATGTTGGATGAATTTGTTCAGTGTTATATTTTAGTAATATATGCAACTGAACAAATTAAAAGCTTCTTTTCCATCGGAGGCATCTTTTGTCATATGTCTGTAAAATGAGAATCGTGTTTCTCCCCGCGGTGGAATCGAACCCCGGTCTCCCGCGCGGGAGGCCGCTTATGGTTAAGCTTAACTTCCCTTAACTTTTCCCATTCATTCTCTATGGTAGTGCATAACACTACGGATGCAGTATATTTTTACCCACACGTAGATTTCATGGCGCTGTTTCACCTTTTCCGTGGCTGGGTATTCAAGCATAATCTAAAGCAGGGGTGTCAAACTCAATTCCTGGAGAGCCGGAGAGTCCTGGAGAGTTTAGATTCAACCCTAATTAAACACACCTGATCCAACTTATCAAGTCCTTCAGGCTTATTTGAAAGCTACATGGTATGTGTGTTGAAGCAGGGTTGGAAACAACTCTGCAGGGCTCTGGCCCTCTAGGAATCGAGTTTGACACCCCTGATCTAAAGTCTTTGGAACAGTTATCTGACAACATTTGGCTGTGGAGGCGGCGCGTTTTATCATCGGAGATAGAGATTTCTTTATCAAAATTTTGTTTCATACAACACATACTTACTGTTAAACTACCTTAAGCGACCTTATTAACTAAACTATTGCGCAATTTATTTATTGACTGATATATTTATTGACTGATATATATAGTCTGTAAAAAAAAAAAAAAAAAAAAAAAAAATACTTGTTTCTCCCCGTCGGGGAATCGAACCCCGGTCTTCCGCGTGACAGGCGGAGATACTGTCCACTATACTAACGAGGAAACAACTGGTAAGTTAAGGCGGGACAGGGGACTTTTATGTCACATCTTTTCAAATGCACTAAACACGGAGATGCCAAAATAAAAGACCCACATTCCATTGTAGCAAACAGCTGCTTCCTCGTTAGTATAGTGGACAGTATCTCCGCCTGTCACGCGGAAGACCGGGGTTCGATTCCCCGACGGGGAGAAACAAGCTTTTATTTTACAGACATGTGACAACAGAAATGCCTCAAATATATATCAGTTATTATCAAACAAAACAATTAATTATATTAATTATATTAAACAAAAAAAAAATCGGTAAACAAATCTCTCTTTCTCCGATGTTAAAACCTCCACAGTGAAAGGCTGACAGATTACTGTTGCTCTAATACCAAAGACTTTAGATTATGCTTGAATTCCCCGCCACGGAAAAGGTGAAACAGCTCAATGAAATCTACGTGTGGCTAAAAATATACTGCATCCGTAGTGTTAAGCACTACCATAGAGAATGAATGGGAAAAGTTAAGGGAAGTTAAGCTTAACTATTTTGGCCTCCCGCGCGGGAGATCGGGGTTCGATTCCCCTGCGGGGAGAAACAAGATTTTTATTTACTTAGTTATTTATTAATATTTCAAGAGCAAATGGCCCACTATTGAGGGTTACTTACTCTATCATTTGTACTAATCAAAGTGATTTTTTCGTATTAATCTTAAAAACTATTGCATCTGAAATTTTGACACAGTTTTAACGTCACAGCGAAACTGATGTTACTAAACGCTTTGAAAACGTACAGCTTGTTTTCTACCATGTCAGTAAAGCTATCCGATTCCTTGAGAGTGATGACGAAACCGGAAGTAAGCTCTCTTACCCACAATGCAATGGGGTACAGTTAAGTTCACTTAAGTGTTTTTAATTTTATACACTCATACACTCTTGTTTGTTATGCATTTTAATAGTATAATCGTTTAACGTTATTATACGTTGTTCTGTTGCAATATATTTGCAGTACCGATGTCAGTCATGTTGCAACCGTTCTTGTGGAATGTGTTTCTGTCACTCGAGTACGTACTGGTGCCTCCGAAGACTTCAGTACACTCATGTTTCTCTTCAGATCGTATAAATCTTTCGCCTTTTACTAAAGATTTCCGTGGGGAGGAACACAATGAGTATAAACTAATTTTTTGATACCCTGCTTACCTGCGGGGTTCTCTTTTTGGTTAAATATCAGAATATGTTTCTTATGTGTCATTGCTCATTTGTAACACGTGCGTGAGTGTTATGTAAATGTTTAATTTTTGAGATCGCGTGGGTTAAATATATGATTTGCAGAATGTCTTCGCTTGATTCCTGATTAAAGCGTGCATCAATAATACAATTGTTTATAAACAATACTTGTTTCATTTCAAGCGTATAGTCGTTTGTCTTTAAGTTGGACAGGATCTTCAAGGATGGGGTTTGATTCCCTGCGATGACTAATTATATTTTGCTATTTTTTCCCCCTTAAAACACAAAATAAAAAAGACAAGTGCCATGCTCATAAATGTCTGTCCAAATAAGTGTTCGTCACTTTCAGTTTAGCGCTCGTGTTAGAGTGCGTGAAGATAACATTTTCTTTGGATTCACTATAAGACTAGTGCCCGTGCCTAAAAGCGATCGTTGAGTGTAATTATGTGTGTGTGTGTTTAACTTAAAATACTATTTAATTTTAAATTAAAAGAAAGGAGAGGGTGTGTTTTTTTTTTTATTGTGTAGAGTATTTTAAATATAAATATTATAGTGTTATATGTTTTGTTTTGAAGATGGTGTCTGTCAGTTTCCCACCGTTCTTGTGAAATGTGTTCCTGTCACTCAAGTACGTACTGCTGCTTTTTCAATGTAGTACACTCATGTTTCTCTTCATATCGTACAAATCTTTCGCCTTTTACTAAAGATTTCCGTGGAGAGGGGCACAATGAGTATAAATCAAATTTTTTGATGCCCTGCTTAAATGTGGGGCTTCTCTATCCAGTTAAAATATCAGATTTATTTATGGCAGTAGTGTATCTTAGAAAGTTTATTGTGCTTGTGGAAGTATACTAATTTCTGCACAAAATCGTAATGTAATGGAAACTATGTAGCCTACTATCATTGGGAAAAGCGTAACGGCTAATTTGGATAACGTGAGCTGGTATTGGTGTATGTTATAGTGTTATGTAGTTTTATATAATTGGGAAAAGCGTAACCACTAGAAGCAAAGAGTATAGCAGAGTTTTAGGAAAGAACTAGAAGCAAAGTTCTTAGTTGTGTTCTATAGTCTTTGCTATGAGTGGTCTTCTATACTCTTTGCTAGAAGAAGACAAGTCTGCAACCTTATATGACGTATTTATACATTTTCATTTTTTGGGTGAACTATTTCCTTTAATAATACATGTTGATATTACATATCATTTGGTATATTTGCCCAAATAAAAAGTGCTACACGTTTTATTGGTGCATATAGAAAGGTGAGTAGCCTTGATTTATGTTAATTTTATTTTGTACATCATTTGCACTGGTTTTTATCACTTGTGTGTGTGTGTGAATTAGAAGCACCAGAAATTAAAGTGTGTAGCATCAGGGTGTTTGGTGTTGTGTTTGTGAGTTTTTGTGTGTGTGTGTGGTGTGTGTGTGTGTTAATGAAAAAGTTGTACACACCACGTGTGGTTTCTTGCCATCCTCACTTGAACAATTGGGCCAAATACAGGTAATGGGTAATATGTGTTGTAAGTTGTTAAGTTGTCGGGTATTTGGTATTGGGGGAAGTGTGTAATTTAATTAGTTGAGTCACTTGAACAATTGGGCCAAATACAGGAAATACGTCATCCAAACAATCATATTAAATAGTATGTGCTACAGTTATTAGAATAAGTGTGTCCCAAAGCATAGTATGTTGAAAAGAGTATGCAAAAAGTCCCCGGATGGTCTACTATTTCAGGTAATGATTCATATCTATATTTTTTAACTTGAGCTAATGAAAAATAAATAACAATTAATTTAATAAATTTAAATTTAATTTTAGACCCAAACAAAAAAAAAAGATTTAATTAAGACAAAAATTCTAATTTAAGAAATGTATTTTTATAGTTTTCATAGACATAGAAAATATTGTTTAGGGCAAGATAGTGGTTAAGAGGGCTCTTAATCTATATTGATCCGTTTTTGTATTTATACCGTTAATTTAAACTTACTCTTTCAAACAACAGCTATGTCTATTAAATGTGGTCGTGAAATGATTGAACTCACCATATTAGCGCCACCATCGTCTCTCCTCCGCTGCTGTATGAGTAAAATTAACTTACACTCCTCATAAACAACATCGAGTGAAAAAGAAAAAGGAAAAGAGGAGAATAATCTCAGTCGATCTCGCTGGTCCGGGATTCAAGCGCGGTTTTGTCCGCTTCAGGCGCGTGAGAAAACTAGCCTTAGCTAGCTAACAGATGAGAAATGTCCCGTCGTTTAGACAAACAACAATTTTCGCCCGTCACAAACAGTCTATCGAGGAAAAGAAAGCGCGAAAAGAGGTAAATGGCGGAAAAAATAACGTCTATAATACTAATAGAAGGTTGTTACCTTCTTATCATCAGCTGGTTGTTGTAATAAAAAATAATTTTTTTGAGATGGCGTCATTAACGGACTCGCAGCAGCAGTGTGAGGAGGCGTGGTCATGATATAAACTTAATAATATGAGTTAATCTAACCTTGATATTTTACATTCGTCAAAACAAATATGTCTTAGTTGAGCTCTTAATTAAAAATATTTATATTTATCAATGTTTTAACTAAAAAAAAATAGGCTACTTGAAAAATAAAACAAATTTAATTGAAAGACAAATTATTATTTGGATGCAGTACTGCTTAAAAAACTTTTCGAAACTCCGTGTATGAAAAATAAATCTATAGAGTGTGAAATGTCTACTTTCAAATGGAAAAAAAATATGTGTGTGTTAGCATGGACGATTTACATGAAATTTAAAGTGTGAGCAATGCACACTGTGCATTGTTAAGATGGCTTTCAGTTCAATAAAATAACAAAAAACTACATTTTGGATTTTTGTTCAACTAGTGGGCATGCTGTGATCTGTAATGTATTTTTTATTACTGTAACTGACAGATTTCGGCAAAAAAAAAAAACAAACAAACAAAAAATAATACACACACACACACACAACACGCAGTGGGAGGGAATGGGAGTCATTCTTCCGGGATTGGGACAGGATGGGATTTTTTTTTTTTTTTTTTTTTTTTTTTTGTGGGGATGGGACGGGAAAGGTTTAAAAATCCACTCCCGTGTCAACCTCTACCCCACACCCTTTGGGGATTAGGGCATATGAGCGAATTGCTTGTCACTACTTGACCACTGGTCACTGCAATTTAAGATTAGATTTTATTCTGTTCATTAAAAAACTGCATACTGATAGTCACTACAAATGTAATTTATTTGCTGAAATTCGGAAGCTATAGAAAGAATACCTTTTTATTTATTAAACTAATGATTTATTTAAATCTTTATTCATTAAAAGCGTTATATCATCATCATGCAGCAGTCAAGTCATTACATTTCAAGTCTATTTATTGAAACTTGGAAGCCATAGAAATAAACATAGCCTATTTAATTTCATTAAACGACATAGGCCTAATACAATATAGGCTAATACAATAATTTAAATAATTAATGTCGTTTATTCATTAAAATACATTATCAAGGCATGGTCATAATAGTCATTCCAAGTCAAGACGATTCATAATCGATATTTTTAGACAATACACAATAGCTATTACATAATAGCGCGATTCCATTAATGAGTAATTCCTATCACAACATCCCCTGCCTTCTCTTAAAAAATAACATTTATTTTTATCAAGGTTAAACCTAGTTCCTAACGAAAGTATTGTTAAGTGAAAAACATGTTTAAGATTAGCGAGCAGGTTGTCGAGCCATTAAATGATAGATTATTTCCTCACAAAAACTGTTTATTCCGCCTCTTCTCCATTGAAATCCATTAAAGCCGTTTCGCTTTGCTGGCTAAAGGTTGCAGTGGCTTTGATTGTACGCAAGAACAAGTCTGGCAGCTTCCCACCGTTCTTGTGAAATGTGTTCCTGACGCTCAAGTACGTACTAGCGCTGACAAGCTACCAGTACACTCATGTTTCTCTTCATATCGTATAAATCTTTCGCCTTTTACTAAAGATTTCCGTGGAGAGGAACGCTATGAGTATAAACTAATTTTTTGATGCCCTGCTTAAATGTAGGGCTTCTACATTTGGTTGAAATATCAGATTTTTGTTTTCTTCTTGTTTGAGAAAATATGGCGTTTAATGGCATATAATTTAAATGCAATGCTCATGCTCTTATTTTTACTTTAAAAGAGGAAATGGGTGTATTGCTTTATTGTAATAATAATTAAAAAATTCAAAATATCCAGTCATAACAAAGTAGTGATGGGAGAAATGAACCATTTCGAAGCTTCGAATCAATTGAACCAGTTGCTTCGCAAAATGATTCACTGTTTCGAAGACGCCTGCTGGTCAAAACTGTGTGAATGCAACAAAAAACCTGATCAAAACATGCATAAAAACCCAATGAAAACGCTTTCTTGAAAGCATAATATATTAAATGCAATCAAAATAATAAAATACCATTAAAAATGAAGTGTCTGTATAATAGGCCTATGCGTCTTTAAAATAATTATTATTAATTTGCAAGGGATTGTTTTGTTTTATGGAGAGCTTGTCTAAACAGGCCAGTAACAGACTATTAACTGATCCGAGATCGTATAAAAATAGACGCTGATGCAGTGGTTCACCGAGAGCGCCCCAGGTTCTCAACCACATTCCTGGAGGACCCCCAACACTGCACATTTTGCATGTCTTCTTAATCAAACACACCTGATTCAGGTCACCTGCTCATTAGTAGAGATTCACAGACTTGAAATGGGTGTCAGACAAAGGAGACATCCAAAATGTGCAGTGTTGGGCTTCTACAGCATGGGTTGACCTGAGGCAATGGAAAGTTTTTCTTATGCCCCTACTGAACGTAAGCATGTTTTTTTTTTTTTTTTTTTTGCGATAAGGGGTTATAAGGAAGCAGGGGTCCACGGCTCCCATCCCTAACCAGGATTTCCCATTGACAATACATACGGGCAAATAATGTGTGACAAAAAAGGAAGATGCAAGGTTCCTGGTGCACAGGAACACCCAAAGTGATGTGCAAAATTTGTAATGTACACCTCTGTTTCACAACAGAGAAGAAGTGCTTTTTGAAGTTTCACACAGAGTAAAATCTCATTCCATGAAGTACATGATATGACATGACACAGAACATCAGGGCGGGAAAAACTTCAGTCGGAGGGTCACTGTCCTGCTGACCCAAGTTTGGCAGTCCTGCACTATGACACAAACCTACGTCTGTATCAAATGCAATGTATCAATGTGTTTCAATTGTTTTTCCTTTTTACATAATGATTTCTTGACATTTTTTGACAGATTTGTGATTTTGTATTGCTTTCTGATCATTGTCTTATGGATATGTGAATGGAGAAATTTTCTCAGCGATTCTGCACCATTGTTGCACAATATTTTGGGATGGGGTGAGGGGTGGTCAAAAATGTTTTATCAATTAAAATTTCCCAAATAAACCAAAAAAGGAATATATATAATATATATATATATATATTATATATATATATATATATATATATATATATATCTCATGTACCATCAAAATGTGTGCAGTAGAGTGTTAATTGCAAGGCTTCCCCATTTGGTTAAAATATTGACTAGGCTATGTGAGTATTTTTTATTTATATGAGAAAGTATTTTTATTTTTTAGCACAATGTTTGTATTAGTTTGTTTGAGTGTGATTGTACACAAGAACGAGAGCCATGAGTTCTGTTTCAGGAGGATAGCCGTTTCATCCTTATTTTATATTTTATTTGACTTCCATCACAATAAACTACAAGTGATGCTGGTTTTATCAATGTCTGTCAAAATAAGGCGATCAATTTTGTGTTTGTGTTAGCTTCTGTGAAGAGAACATTTCCTTTAGTTTCACTAATGAAATAGTGCCCTCTTTTGGTCAGTTGTAGATCTGTGTCTTTGTGTACAGTGAGTATAATTTTATTTTTTGATGTTCTGCTTAGATGTTTTTTTTTTTAAAGGAAAGTATAGTATAGTGTTGCACATAGTTTGTTTTGTGTTGAGTTTTCAATATATAATTTTTTTTTTTTTTTTTTTTTTTTTTTTGCATTGGTTATTATAATATAAAAAAAAATGTTCTAAATATACAACAAATAATCACGTGTTGAACGGATGATGTCCGTCAGGTTCCAACCGTTCTTGTGGAATGTGTTCCTGTCACTAATGGCGCTTTTCTACTGCACGGTCCTGCATGGAGGTGGCGGCTCGTGGGTTTTAGCTAAAATAGGAGCGGCACACTAGTTGCATTGGTGTGGGATCCCTGCTTATTATTATTTGCTTAATCATTTTAAAATGGTTTTATCATTGCTTTTAGTCAGACCAGGTAAAGAAAACAACACACATAGGCCTTCACCAAGATAATATAACATCACCTTGTCTGTTATTTGAAGCAAACATCCATCCCTTCTTAAAAGTCTGTGTTGAAAGAGAGCTGTCTGTTGTGCTATTTAATTAAGCCGACTGCTGTAGCCTATATCAGCTTAGGCGTGTTCTCCCTTTATTTTTAATTTGTATATCTACAAATTAAAAAATGGCCTAGTGGTTAGAGAGTTTGACTCCTAACCCTAAAGTTGTGGGTTCGAGTCTCGGACCGGCAATACCATGACTGAGGTGCCCTTGAGCAAGGCACCAAACCCCCAGCTGCTCCCCGGCCGCCGCAGCATAAATGGCTGCCCACTGCTCCAAGTTGAAGAGCCCTGGTTTATAATGAACTTTGTTCACAGTTTCAGCTTGAAACTCCACAGAGAAGAAATGGAGCAGCTCAGGAGAGAGGCGGACATTCTCAAAAACAAACTCAGTAGGTCATGAACTAGTCACTCTTCATCTTTGAGGTCAGAGATTGATGAACTGACTTACTTTAGATATATACACTATAGCGTTAGACGGATAAATCAAGCTCTTACAGTGTAGTGTTATTACAGTCAGGGCTCTCTGCCAGAGCAAATGCACGTTGTGTCCAAATAAACACACATAGCCGTTCCACTGCTTTCAGTGTCACACAAATAAACATCATGCTCAGATACTGCTTGTGTTTGTGTTGGCTTCATAGTCATATGGCCTTCAATATTGATAGACAGTCAGACTCTGCTTACATTTATATCGTGTTCATAAATGTTAAAAAAGCAAACTGGTTTGTGTTTCTGTAGTCCGGCAGGAGGAAGATATGTTCCAGCTCCAGTCAGAGGCCAGAAAAGAAACAAGGACGGACAGTATGAACACAGCTCTAAAGTAAAACGAATTACACAACACCGCTCATATATGTACACTACTGCTCAAAAGTTTGGGGTCAGGATGAAAGCAGTTAATAGTGTTATTCAACAAAGCATGCATTAAATTGATCAGAAGTGACAGTGAAGACCTTTATAATGTACAAAAGATTTCAAATCAATGCTATTCTTTTGAACTTTCTATCTATAAAATAATCCTGGAAAATAAATGCATCACAGATTCCACAAAAATATGAAGCAGCACAACTGTTTCAAACACTGATAACAATAAGAAGTGTTTCTTGAGCAGCAAAATCAGCATATTAAATTAATTTTGAAGGATCAGGTGACACTGAAGACAGGAGTAATGATTGCTGAAAATGCGCTTACAACACAGCAATAAATTACATTTTAAATATATTCAAATAGAAAACAGTTCATTTTTATATTGTCTATTATTTCACAGTATTACTGTATCAATCAACGCAGCCTTTGTGAGCAGAAGATACTTCTTTCAAACACATTGCAAACCTTTGTGCATTTTCCTCTTCCTTTTCATTTTTATCTAAAGGGAGTGGTTTTGTGCTTTTTTTTACTCGGGTTTCATCTCTCTCATCACGGATGCCTCAAGAAGCCGCCTCCACGGGACACGTGCCGTCGCCTCTTATGCCCCGGTCAAGAAAAAAAAAAAAAAAATGTGAAACGCGCGCCCAACGCGCTCGGCGGGCGGCTCAAATCGCTGCTACACGGCAGACAGCAGTGGAAAAAAAGCGGGGGGCGCGGGGACCGAGTCAGCGCGGGGGCTTTTCGAGGAGAGCCAGCTGGCGCGTGGGCGTCCGCGCGCGCTCTGTTTCGCGCGGACTGCGCGGCGGGAGGAGCGAGACCGCGGCGCGCGCCCCGTCTAGCACTCCCCGATAGGTTTGCCTTCGCCCGCCTCGCGCGGCGGGACGGGCCGGGCTGACTTTCTCTCCCGTCTCTTCCCTATATGGGCGCCAAAAAAAGTGGCCGTCTCCTCTCCGTCCCGCAACGGCTGTCGTAC